>NC_066323.1:23874881-24483420 GCF_022539315.1 Serinus canaria | reverse complement strand
CAGTTGAGATGGCAAATAAAGGAACAGCTGTGGAAATACAAACTGCACTTGATCAGAACTGGAGGGAGCACAGGAGAGCTGTGAGCCAGCAATGAGAGCTACATCCAGATGCTGATGTTTTGCTCAGTTTCAGAGTAGAAACACCTTCCCCAACTCTATGGAGATACATTTACAGAATTGCTGATACTGAACAAAAGAACAGTTTTGGTTTTTTCTGACTAAAGAAGCTATACATTTTGCATACAGTTTTCATGTGTAAGTTTTTGTGTCTGCACAGAGACAGTAAACCAGAGGAGAGAGCAGGGTGCAGTGAAAGGAGCTTCCTCCAGCTGCTCCCATCACAGACCACAAAACTGTTGCTGTCTTTCAGTGGCTCTACAGCCAGCAAGTGTTTTCTCCCCAGTATGTCTCCCCTAGTATGATGGAAGGTATGAGAAATGAGGAAAGTAGAATAAAAACATTATAAAACAAATGTTGTATTCAGTACTAGATACTGGAGGTACAGGTAGCACTTAATGCTTCAAAGGATTTTCTCAGTAAAAGGGTTCAAAAGTCAAAGGTTCAAAAAGTCACAAATTACAATATTAAGACTTGTTGCTTGGTGCACCGAGTGTTGTTCCGTTGATACAGTCCCAGTCTTCAGGTTGTAAATCCTCCATAAATTAACTGATCAGTTTGGCAGCTATAAAACATGGACTTGACATGGATTTAACCATTATTATTAAATTTTTCTAAGTCAGAGAAAGGGGGGAGGGAAAAAGGGACTGTAAGAACTGGGAACTATAAGAGGTGGGCTCTGAGCTACAGCTACAGTGCAGAAGGAGAATGAGATTTGGCTGATCAGAACACACAATCTGTGCTGGGTTTGGTCTGTTATCCCAAAACTGGGTTCTGAAGTTTGGGATGAAGGTGTCTCCTGCAGGAAGCCTGTTCCGTTAGACAGGGGAACTGGAGGCCAGGAAGGAGAGGAGAGTGGTGTTTGTATGATAACACAGGTGTGAGCAATGTAGAGATTTCAAATTCTAGGAAAATACTTTGGATTTGCAGACATTGATGTGGGACACAGTTGTTTTTATCATGCCAGTTGTATTCTGGATTAGTTTTAAAAAGAGTTATAAATAGCTCCAAGCACAGTGGATTTAAACTGATTTTTGCTACATTTTTAGTAGATGACTGACAGTTTAACCAAATTATGTCAGGGTTGTTTGTAAACACCCCTGCAAGGCTCCTCATAGCATGTCTCCCTATGCATTCCCCCGTGCACAGCTTTTTAATGCCCTGGGGATTTCCTGACACAGCTGTGCTTCCTCTTCCCTGCTGCTCCCTGTTGGTGGTGATCCATTGCTCTGCAGCCCAGCAGAGAAGCCACACATACCAGTGCTGATCATCTGGCTGGAAGTGTTTGCCAGCTGGCTGATCCTCAGTGCTGCCTGCCCAGCTCCCAGGAAGTCACACTTTAGGATTGGGTGCTGCACGTGAGGTTTTGTCACGTGTTGCAGAGGTTCATTGAAAGAAGTTATTTTAAAAAAAATTTTGCTTTTCTAGCAGGCCTGTGGGTTCTGACGTTATCAACTGCCACAAAGACAGAACAAAAACATTTCTGTCTAATAAAAGCAAGTTAAAAATTGAAGCAAAAACACTTGTCAGGTTTTAGTAGTAGGAATGTAAATTCCTAGTATATGTTGTAGCCATGTCTGTGTGTGGGGAAGCAGAATGTGTTGATGTTCTCCTAATTAATGTCCAGGAACAGCTGTGCTGAATGCTGGGCCAGGACTGATCTCTGGAGACTGCGCTGGTGCTCCAGGAACACCCAGTCCTGGAAACAGCTCCTTTTAGTTCAGGAACCAAGGGCAGACTCCTCTTTCTCAAGTTTGTCTTTTGTTTTAATTTTTTTTCTTCAGGGAGGAGCAGTAAAGTTTTGCTGTCAGAATGAGGAGCAGGATCCCTGTCATCCTCCTGGCCTGTGGCTCCTTTAACCCCACCACCAACATGCACATGCGTTTGTTTGAGCTGGCCAGAGACCACCTGCACCAGACAGGTCAGTGAGGCCTGGGAAAAGCAAGAAAGAGTTTTAATACTCACTTAGATCAGCTCTTACTTTACAGCTGGGTTCATTTTAATATTCTGTACTGATATTAATGTAAAGTCTTCATGGGATTTTCAATATAGAAAGTCTGGTGTTACCTCAGTGTATAAGCAAGTAAATGAGTGCTCATGCAAAGAGAGTAAAAGTTTTATCAGCAGTTTGAGGATCCTGCTCATGGCACTGGCTGAACCTTGTGAAATAATATGGTTAATAATATTGAAACTTAGGGAAATCTTTTATGTTCCCATTCCATGCTTTTCTGATACAATGTGTTTCAATATGAAGAAGAGTTCCAGATCGCAGTTTTGACAGCCAGAGGAAATTGGAGAAAAGATGAAACGTTAATTATTCATTATCTGTCTTCACTAAGAGGCACTTTATCTATCCCAAAAAAAGATCAGAAAAGCAAGATGCCACAGGCTAGAATGTTTTGGCAACAAAAGAGCAAGGTGGTAACATCAGGAATTTAAGAAAGAATCAGAAATGCTACTGGAAAGACTTGAACTCTAAGCTTGAGCAGCTCCTTAGTTGCTCAGGGATTTTTTATTTTTTTTCCATCTGCAGCTAATATATGCAGTTATGTTTCTGGAAGTGGTTGGGAGGGAATAATTATTTATTATCTGACAGAGAATCTGACAGAGAAGATCCTAGGGAGGTGGTTCAGTAGGAACCTAAACAGCAAATAATAGTAAAAGGAATTTGGCTGTCAAATTTATCAGGGGGAGAGAACCTGGGAACCCACTGATACCAGTGTGCAGTAAAAGCAGCAGCTGCATACTCAGAATATCCTGTGAGGAAATTTTGACTGTCATGAGGAGGAATTACACAGCTGGCTCTGAGAGCAGCCTCTACAAGTCTCTGTTTTCCTAGAACTAACATTATTTTGTTGCTCCTGAGGGACTAGAAATAAAGGGTTAAAAAGAGATTTTTCATTTACTTTTTTCACTGTAGTTTTATAACTGAATTCTGCTGCCCAGATATGCAAAGAGTAGTATGAGACCAACTGGTAATTCTGTTAAGTCATAAATTGTAGTCCAGTAACATTTCTCTTTGCCTTTAAAGAAAGACTGAACTGGGAAATTAATTATTATTCTGTCTGAATCAATTTAATGTCTGGTCTGCCCCAGGGTCAGTTTAGAAAGACTCCACCCCTTACTCAATGTAGCTTGCTTAAAATCTGGTAATAATCATATTAAAAATGAAATTTTGAAAGGTTGAAATGGAAATTGTGCATTATATTACACCTGATGTCAATGCCTAGTTCTGGGTAGGGTGTGACTTGCCTTTTGGCTTCTCATTTTAATTTGTGAAGCCTTACAAGTGCAAGGCCTTTCTGCATTGGATAATCCTTCTTTGGTGTCTGGGTTGCCTACAGCAGCAGTTGTCTTTGCACTTCCTGAAAGCTTCACCCAGTGTGGCAGCAAGGTCAGAGCCCTCAGTTTGCCTGCAGAAGCTTCCCCATCCTGAGCAGAGGAGCTCCAGAAGCAGCTGGATGTGTTTGTACTGTGTGTGGGGGTGTATGGTTTGTATGTATGGGCACTCAAACCCCTCCTGTGGCCCTTCCTCGACAAGGAGTGCAGTTTCTCAAGCTGAAGGGGTTGGCAGCATGCTATAAAAATGACTGATTCTGGATGCCTCTTTTATAGTAGAACCATTCCTACCCAGCAAATTTGTTGGTCATTCTCTCATGGTTTCAGCTTTGTTTCCACTTGGGGTTTGCAAGGAAGGAGAGGAGAAATTGGAGCTTATTTGCTGAGAAGAAGCAGCAGCTGGAGCCAGGGAGATGATGGGGGAGCTGGAGAAGAGGGGTTGTGTGACTTGAGGCAGCAGTGATTCCCTTTCAGAGGGAAGAGTGCACTTTGGAGCTGACATCCACACTGGGTGCCTGAAATGAGTGAGGAATTAATTAGTGAGGGATGTGTTTCCTAGGCTTGGGAATGGCTTCATCTTCCTGCTGCTTCAGTAGTGCTTCTCCATCACAAATCAGGCTGAAATGATGATGTGGGCCATGGCTTGGCTGGAGTTCAGTCACCAACCCTGGAAGTGTTCAAAGGACATGTGGATGTGGCACTTGGGGACATGTTCTAGTGCTGGGTGACTGGTTAGACCCAGTGATCTTTTCCAGCCTCAACAGTTCAGTACTGTGTGACTTCAGAGTCAGGTTTCACTGCCATGAATGATGTGACTATCCCTGATGTGGATCCTGACTGAAGTCTCCAGTAATTCTGTCTGCCAGCTTTTTGTACATCACGTCAGTTTCTAATGCTGCCTAATCTTATTTTTCATACATCCCTATTTTAAGTAAGCCATTTTATTGGGTTTCTTTAAGTGCAGTTTCATTGCCACATGACAAGTAATTCATCCTTTTTCTGTTAATATCAGCCAATAAATCTTGTCATGCTGCCTTTTAAATATAACACACATAGCTGTGTGCCTGAATGACTCAAATCATTCTCTTTATCTGGATTTTCTGTCTATTCATTTGAATCTGGCACTTTACACATCCTCAGACAAAGCTAAACTTTTCCAATATTCAGTCCCTTGTTTTAAATTTGTTTTTTGAAACTTGCAGTGACTGTGGCAGATGCCTTTAGAGTCTATGAATACCTAATATCAAGCACTTTTACATCTCTGTGACTGTATTCCTCATTTGGCCATAAAGACCAAAGAAATAGTACTACATCAATCTATCTGAGATATTTTTACATAATCTTGTTTCCCAAGTGTTGCCAGTGAAGGCTGCTTACATCCCCAAGCTTCCAGGTGAGACCAAAAGTGATGCAGGTCAAAGGAGGAGGGTGTGAAAGACAAGATGTTTTCTCTGTAGCAAGACAAATGCCAGGGGAAGGTGAAGGCTAATTAGTTATTATCTTACAAAAACTGGGGAAAATGGGATGCCATTACTGGGATGCTGTCGCAGTCTGGCTCTCTGCAGCCCCGAGTCTGGTCCAGCCAGGGGGAATGTGGCAAAAACAGAGGGACGGGAACAATGGACTTGCCCAAAAATAAAGAACTTTAATAGCAATATAACAAACACAGAAGCCTCATCTGAGGGTCAAGAGGGGGATGTGGAGAACATAACAAGATACAGGGGTATTCTGAGGGTGAGGGCCCAGTCACCAGCCCGAGCTCAGAACATGACCTTGAACGTGACGGGTTCTGAACTGACTGAGAGCAAGAGCCAGAAACATGACCCAGTCTAGAATAGTTCCATTCACATCCCATTAACATCCTGACTCCCATGAGCCATGACCTGACCAGGTATCTCCCTTTCAGTATCCCACTTCCCATGGTCTCAGGTTGATGCCTCCTGTATATCCTTCCAAGGCTAAACCACTGCTCATCCCAGCTGGCTGCATTCCTACAGCTTCTGTCAAATGCATTCCTGTTCACTTGGTAGGGTAACACCAGGAAGCTGCAGAGCTTCTCTTGGGGATTTTCCCTTGACACTGAGAGGAAAATGAGTAGTGAGAAAGAGTTCAATGTACAAAAGTGTTTCATTTATTTGCTTTTCTGTAGTAGTTATTTACTTTTGTTATTGATTTCTGGCATAATTTCTCCCAGTGAATTACAGACTTACTACCAGAAGAAATTAATCTTTAGAAGTGCCACCAAAATACATAAGC
Organism: Serinus canaria; assembly: GCF_022539315.1. Lineage (NCBI taxonomy): Eukaryota > Metazoa > Chordata > Aves > Passeriformes > Fringillidae > Serinus > Serinus canaria. The sequence goes on along the minus strand of NC_066323.1, from coordinate 24,477,708 downwards.
AATTTTGTATGAATTGACATTTGATAAATTTGCTTTAGTATTAATAAGCTAATTAAGCAGTACAATTTGTTAGTGTTTGTGACAATTTACAGTGACACCTTGATAACAGAAAACTAAATACCTATTTTCCTTAATAATCTCCTTTAACATGTTTGAGGGACAGTCTTTGTTTCATTCCTTTTGTTATATTTAGTTTTCTGAGCACTAGCCAGTTCTCCTAAACAGTTCTTAGATAATGTAAGCTCATAGCAACAGGAACTTTTTGCTGCTTTTGGTAGGTAGGTATATTTTGAAAAACAAGCCACTTGAGGGCCTGGAGGACTTTTACATATATTTAGGGCAAGCAATAATAACAAACTACATGATGAAAACAAATAGAATTCCAGAGAAATAGAATTTGAAGATAATTCTGGACCAAGGAAGGTATGAAACAACCTGCAATAATTTATGGGAGAGAGAAAAGAATTGCAATGGACATTAATAAAAGCTCGAGGTGACAGAATTTAATTATTTCGTCTTCACACACCTGCCAAAACTGAGGGGCATATTTGAACAAGTGAACTTCTAAATTACTGAATTGGAAAGAAGTTATTTAGAGCCAGTAATAAAATTATTTCCTATATTTTGACAACTAAACTTGTTTCTGTGTGGAAGGCTCTCGTGCATCCTGTTTGCACAGTGCTGGTTACTCCATCGAGAATCTTCTCAAGCCATTCCTGTGTTTGACTCTCTGAAGTGTTACCAACCTTGCTTTTTCTCTTCCGGTTGGTTTCATTTCTGCTTGGGAACAAGGTGATATGGCACCAGAAGCTCTTATCTCATCTCATTTATGCAGCTCTAGAGCAGATTAGAGACTGAAATCTTTCCATCTCAAAGGATGTGGCAGACCCATATGCTTGGTTAGCACGAACTCACAGAAGTATGATTTTTTCATTTAATATCTTCATTTAAGTTATAAGGGAAGAACTTATATCCGTAGAAACGTGAAGAAACTGAAACATGGCAAATAAAATCATCATGTAGGGAAAGCCTTTTAATAAGGTTAACGTTGTAGTGAATTCAAACTGCACTTTGGAAAAAAGTTTCCTTCCCTTTAAACGAGAAATGAATTTAAACTGTAATTTCTTTCCCTTTAAATGACAACTTGTTATAGCACTGTATAATACCAGAGTATGAGAGAATAATTGTTGTTCATAAATCAAGTGGAATTATTTCCAATTTCAAATCAAGAGATGGACTTAATTATATACACATCTCTGCATGATTCTGGAAAATTTTATCTTGCTCATTTTGCCTGTAATGAGAATATTTTAAAACAGAGGATGGTTTGAACTGACATCTTAAGAGGATGTAAATCTCATTGAATCTTACTGCTGGTGTAAGTCCGATTCAGTGAAGTTCTTTTGAAAATTTTATTACATCAAAATAAATGTGACATTGCTAGAGTGACATTTTCGTGTTGGAATATTAAATTGTCATGTACCAGTATCAGAAATGTCAGGGGTGCTGTTTTCCTTACAAAGCAATAAAGGTAGCATGCTGCATTGAAGTGTCTCTGTTAAAATAATGAATTAGAAAAAAGGAAGAGGATTTTTTTCCCTCTTCAGTAGCATATTTATCATAGTTATTTAAAATGCATGTGCTACATTAGAAATAATTTTGTTCCTTTCTGTTCAGTTGAAACACTCTTCCTCTCCTCTCAATTTCTCAGGGCTTGCAGCTTGTGGTGGTGCTTTATTTTTGTTTCCTGGTTAGGGGCCAGAACTGCAAAATCTGACCAGTCTGTTGTGTTAATGGTTATATTGTGTTACAGGGGTAGAAAACCAGGGGCATATTGTCAAATGTATTTAACATGGTCAGCCAGATAGAAAGGCATTTAGTGGCTGCTGAGCTGATGTGTGGAGCACAGTGCTCCAAGTCTTGTTTTAGACTCCATTAGCCCCATCTTTGTGCTTGAATCTTCTGATCTGTTTGAATCACATCTATCACAGCTGCAGTATTATGCTGTAATTTTTGCTTTAACAGAAAGAAAGGCACAATAAATGATAAATAGTTTCTGATAAATAGCAATGATCAGATATCTAAGAACAAAGAAGTGGTCACTTAAGTCATTCTTTGCTCTGGCTATATCAAAGCTGTACTAACTGGACTATGAAAATTAATTCTATCGAGCAGTTTTGATAGTTTGTAACATCAATTATTACTATGCCTACATGGTTTAAAATGGTCTGTTTACTCAGCTTTCCTTTTTGGATCATTTATTAGGATAAACATGATAGTAATTGTGAGCAGTTCATAGAGGAACAAAACATTTGCATTTTAATTTTGTAATTGCTGGGAATTAATTAATAACAAAACCCAAATCAAGTTGTTCATAGCATCTCAAACCTTTGACCTTTACCATGACGTTACCCTTTGAAGAGGTTGGACTAGGTGAGCGCCCAAGGCCCTATCCACCCTAGATTTTCAAGATTCTGTGAAGAGGACCTAATTTTCTTTTTTTTCTTTTTTTTTTTTTTTCCCCAAAGGAAGATATCAGGTGATTGAAGGCATAATGTCTCCTGTCAGTGACAGCTATGGGAAGAAAGGCTTGGTGTCAGCAAGGCACCGGGTGGCGATGGCCAGACTGGCCCTGGAGACGTCTGACTGGATCCGGGTGGATCCCTGGGAGAGCCAGCAGGACACGTGGACAGAGACAGTGAAAGTATTAAGGTGATTACATTATCTTCTTCCTGTTTTTATGAAATTACTGACTGCCAAAAATCTGCCATGTCAATGCACAGAACTTGCTCCTCTAACACCTAGGCAAGTCAGGACTCCCCACCAGGAATCTTTCATTTGCTTCCCCCAGACCTGTACAATAACTGCTCTTTGGAAAAGGTGCTACAGAAGGTAACAGATGCCATTAAACTGGAAGCCTTCGTGGAAGTCTACAGCCAATGTGCTGTAAGAGCTATCACTGATTCTTCATTTTTATACCCATTTTCTAGGTGACTTTCTGAGTGGAAACAGGTGTTCAAGGCTCTAAATTGTGCTCTCCAACAGCTGCCCCAAAAGCTCTTGTAGCTCTTTGTGAAAGCAGTTAAAAGCCAGACCTGTTACTTTACAAAAGCATCCATTAGAATTCATTGGAAACTTACAAGACAAAGTAGAGTCTTTTAGATCTGCTTTTATTTGCTTCCTTGAAGGAACACAGACATCCAGTTGCTCCTTTTGCCCCTTCCCTCCAGGCAGCAGAGCAGGATCAGCGTGGGAGGTTTTCTATCTTTGCAGAAAACTCTATTCTTTCTCTAATCATAACTGTATCTCCCAGTTTGAGAAGTCACCAAGTCCTGTCCTACCCAGTATGGCCTGGTTATTAGGCTTTTGTCCTAAACTTCAGTTCAGTCAAACCATTTTCCTCCAGAGAAGCTGCCTCAGATCTTGCAGATCAGGTGATCCTACTTTGGTCTTGCACAGCTCCAACCGAAGTGAGTACTGCTTGCAAGACAGGGTTTGTAAATTACAAATCCACTTCAGAGTTCTTCAGGATAAGAAATCAGTAAGCAAAACCTATATGAATAATTTTCTGCTCAGGCAATGTGGTATGAACAGCCTAACTTCCCATCTGCCTAGAAAGTGAACCTCTAGTTATATTAGGAAATCCACAAAGCGTTAAAATGGCTGCTTGTTAAGGAGAGAAATGAGCTTAAATTTTGTTTTGTCCACAAATGCCGATGTGTATTAATGAGCTGAACCAGTGCCATAATCCAGTGCTGAAACTTGTCCCTTGAATGGGGAAGCAGCATTTTGATGAAATGCAGGTGTTTGTGCTTTACACTGTATTTTAAGTATCACAGGTGAAAAAAAGATTAAAAAAGATCAGATCCTTACTAAGTATAAACAGGCAATATTTTATTGTAGAGTTGTTGTTCTTCACATGCATTCAGAGTTAATCTGTAGGTTTTTCACTCCTCAAAAAACCAAGGACTAACTACTGCCTTCACAATAAGGTCCCTCAGGTAGGAAACTTCAGTACCAATAGAAAGAGATTTTCCCATTGCAAGGCAGAGGAAATCATTATTGTACCTAAATGTCTCTTCTCATCTCTTCTAGTAGTTTGAGTTGTACACTTACCTGCAGTAGAACATTTAGTCCTGAAACACATGAATGGCCTTTTCCTACAGTACTTGTTTTAACTGAGTGTGATAAAAATGTCACATCTCATCCAGACCTGTGGATTTTGCAGAGGATCCCAAGTAGTTGTGACACAAAAGAATTTAAAGCAGCAAAGCTCAAATCCCACTTATGGCAGTGCTAATAAATGAGTATGGAAATCTTGGAGATTATCCCAAGGCTTTTCTTAGGGAGGAGGAGGGAACACAATGGAGCTGTTTTCCACTTAGCGGCTGTTGATGCATATTCCTAGACAAGGAAGCAGTATTGTCAGTAGGCAAAGGACCACGTTCATTGCTCCTATGGATTTGATTGGCATGCAGCTACACCACACAGTAATTAAAAATTGGCAAAGATCTGCATTACCCAACTTCTGTTGAGTTGTGCTTGTGATTTAGCTCTATAGTTACTCAAAGCTTCATACACAGTTCAGAAAATGCTTGAGAAGCTGGCAGAGGGGGTTGTCCTTTTTGCTCCAGCCCTTGAGCTGCTGAGCAGACCTGGGGCAGCTCAGATTTTGCAGTGCTTGTAACATTGGTCCTGCAGGGAGCTCTTTGCCAAATGTTTTTGGTTTTGAATCCTGGCCCAAGAATGTCAGAGCACGACACACAGTCGGTGTGCTTGGCTATACATAGCAGCAGCCTGTTTACAGCAAGGCAGGGTTAAAATTAGGTATGTGGGAAGGCACAGACCAAGCTCCTGGTACCCACTCTCTGCTGCCATATGTGCCTCACCTCTTGGCTGTGCAGTTTTTCTGGCCAGTGGCTGAGCACCAGAAATCACTGGAGGCTGCTTTGCAGCCTGCCTGGGTGTAGGTTCTTGACACATATGCAGCTTATTCCTATGGCTAAAGTGCACAATTAGAAGAGTGTACTTTTAAATCACTAACCTGTGAATTCCTTCCTTACAGCAGACATTCTGAGGGTCAGCTGGGACTTTGCACATGCACTGGATCCAGACTGTTCCTTGAAACTCAGAACATTTGTGATGCTGTAGTTGGATAAGAGCTGGTGGTCACTGTGGCTCTATACATGCTGCACTGAAATTGCACACAGCTTTGATTCTGTCTGCTTGCCCTGCCTGACCAGGAGCTTGTACAATGTTGGCTTGTGCAAATGTGAGCAATGCTTAGGCCTGGCTCAGGATGGTGCAAGGCAGGGACTGTTCTAAACAAGCAAGGTTATGCTGATTTGGGAAGAAAAGGCCACTGCCATGAGGTAGCAATACCATTATTGCAGGGGGGCCCAGGGATGAGGAGTGATAAAGGATAAAGTAGCAGAAACCTGGAAAAACATGCAAAGGGATCCTTAACTGCCTTCCTGAATCTGGACTCAGTAAAATTAGAAGCACAGCAGATGTCAAAAGTCTTATGAGAATATTTAGTTTCTTGGAATTGTGATTCTTCTAATTAAAATAAACAGGAAAACAGCAAGGTAAAAACTCACAGAACATATTTTTATGGAGAAGAGGAGGAGAGGGAACAAGAATGTCTCCTCCTCAAAACAGAGCACATGCTACAAAAACACTCTCATGAGGGTTGTATTTAGTCAAGAAATTACAGCTAGTGATTGAGGTGAGATTTAGTCCTGTTTCGTGCAAAAAAACTCCTCTATGTTTTAAATGTAGTAGCTACCAAAATTGCCATAATGGTAGAATTTCAAAAAGAATTTACAAACCAGGATGCTATTAAGTAGATTTCATGTGAATTCCACAAAATGTAACTACATTGATGCTAATCTCATGGCAGCACGAATGTGCCAAATTCCTAAAAAATGGTATTCCAATCAAAAGGGCATAAAATCAGACCCTGTTCTGGAAGGGCAAAGTGCCAGGTAATCACTTTGTTGCATCTCTGAGAATTACCTCACACAGGAACCTTTATTTTAAATGCAGGCACCATTATAATGAAGCACTCAGAACGTTCCAGTCCAAGGAGTTCACAAGAAACAAACATCCCACAGAAAGCTCCACAGGGGACTCCCTTTCTTGCCAGCAGCCAGGTTGGTTCTTGACTGTAAACATAATGCTGTGTTTATCATTAAAAACTCTACAGCTTTACCAGATTAGTAGTGAGAAAATTGAACATAGTAGCTGGTGAGTTTTGAGGGTTGGAGCTGTGTGCCAAAACCAAGCCATGCCAAATGGCAACATAACTGCTGGGGCAGTTCTGTACTACTCCCACACAGATAAGAGACCCTGGAGTTCTATTAACTCTTGATTTTATAAGCAACTCTTTAGATCTGTCAGAGATGTACATTGTGGCCCTGCTTGTTTTGTAAAGCACAGATTTCATTAGTAAAAAATACGAAAAATACAGGGATTGCTTACAATTCTACTTCTAGTGTTAGACAATGGTCAAAGTGCATAGATAGCACAGTAGTGATGCTGCCAAGTTGATGCTTGCTGGCCGGAAAAGCTCCTCTTGGCAGTAGAGGCACGGCAGGCTCTGGAAACAATGTCAGTTTTCAGTTCTCTATCTAATAATCTTCCCTAGCCCTATGGCTTGCCAGGATGCTGCTGAATTTCTGATACATTGCCTTTTTCCTCTACTGTTGTAGCATCTCTTGGACATGAATAATACATTTCAGTTGTTCCTGGTTGTTAAGGAGTTGTATCTTTACAGTTGGTGGAGGAAAGGAGTCACATTTTTGACACATCATCACTGGAATGTTTCTGAATGTCTCCTTTAAGGTGTTTGTAGAAGACTTGCAGATGTGCTAACCATCAAATGAGTGTAAAGTGAAGGCAAACCACCATCTTTCCTCTTTATTTCACATGAGTACAAGGCTGTGAAGCTACCTGGTCAATGTTTGTACAATGCTCAGGTGGAATAATGATGAGTGCTGTGGGAGAAGTTTGAGGAAAGAGTTCTGTGCTGGGGCTTAGGCAGGGAAGAGCAAATAAGAAATAGAGACAATAAAGAACAGCAGGGCAGGATAGTGTGTAGTAGCCAGGTTCAACCAAATCTAATCTTTATGCTAAATTATTTCTCTTTATTTCCTTCTTCCTTTTTATGGATTGCTTGAGTGGAGTAAAAATTCTCCTTTAACTGTGTACAGATAATACTCAATATGCTTTGAATGATGATGAAGTAGGTGATAAAGTAGTTGTGACCAGACACATGAAAACCTAAACTGAATTTTTCTTGCAACCTTCTGAAAAAAAACCTGGAGTAAAGGTAAATTATTTAAAAAATAAATTTTATTAAAAAATCTTAAGTGATGAGTTAAACCTGATTTTGAATATAAACTTCCTAGAAGACTGAGAAAGGATAAGACATCTGTTATTTCCTTTTGTCTTTCCAGTTATACCAGAATTAAAGCTGCTGTGTGGGGCTGATTTTCTACAGACATTTAAGACACCCAATCTCTGGAAGGAAGAAGACATCAAAGAAATAGTGGGGAAGTTTGGTTTGGTCTGCATCAGCCGGGCTGGCTCTGATCCATCGCAGCTCATCCAGGAATCAGACCTTTTATCTAAATTTCAGCATAATATTTTTCTAGTGAGAGAGTGGATCCAGAATGAAGTCAGTGCGACACAGATCCGCTCTGCCCTGTGCAGAGGGCTGAGTGTGAAATATCTGATTCCAGACTCTGTCATTGCCTACATTGCACAGCACAACGTCTACACAGCGGAGAGTGAGCGCAGGAACCAGGGGCACCTGCTGCAGCCTCTCAGGCTGAAAACACAGCAATAAACCCTCTGAGGGACTGATTTCTGCCCTGTGTGCTGTGTCAGACCACCACCCTTGTCATGGAGATTCCTTGGGAAAGTTGTTTCTTATTAATAATGAAGGGAAAGTCCAAAATTTCTTGAAATCATGCAGTGTTTTAAATCCATGAATCTGTGTGTAGTAGTGTTCAAGAAAATTGGGATGCTGAGCTGTGTAGCTTAAAATATACAAAGAATAGCTTCTTTGTGAACATAAAAGCAAGGAGATCTTCACAATAAATATTCTTAGTATTTCAATAATTTCAGTCAGTCAATAAGTATGATTTAAGGGTCAAATATAGTACTTTTCTAACTTATAATTCTGCAATCCTTACTGTTCTAAACCTGCAAAATACAATAACTTGAGAGAGAGAGATATGTTTAAATATAAATTACTTCTAAACTTTGACTTTATAAGACCCTGAATCAATTTTTGGATTTTTGGTGGTTTGGCCAAAACATGGAAATTAATTTTTCTTCCATGCAAGCGCTTAAAAATGCACGTGCTACTACTGCTACTTCTAAGGCTCCAGGTTCTCAAATGACAGGCAGTCCTAATCCCCACATTTAAAGGGGTGTCTTGGTTTGAAAAGACAGGTGTCTTTCAAACCCCCTCCCTCTGAATTATTATAAATGTGAAATTAAGAGGCTCTCAGGCAAAGATAGGGGAGTAGTAATAACAGTTCTTTACTAATACGTATAAATAATAAATTTAAAAACAAACTAAAAACTACAACTTAATAGGGAAATGAAAATAAAATGTATTAGTATGAAAACGCTGACAGGGCCAGAATAGGAGCTGCCCCCTGTGTGTCAGGGTGGTGGCACAGTCCCATCCCAGGGTGGCTCAGGGTGGTGGCACAGTCCCATCCCAGGGGGCTCAGGGTGGTGGCACAGCCCCATCCCAGGGGGGCTCAGGGTGGTGGCACAGTCCCATCCCAGGGGGGCTCAGGGTGGTGGCACAGTCCCATCCAGGGGGCTCAGGGGTGGCACAGTCCCATCCGGGGGGTCAGGGTGGTGGCACAGTCCATCCAGGGGGCTCAGGGTGGTGGCACAGTCCCATCCCAGGGGGGCTCAGGGTGGTGGCACAGTCCCATCCAGGGGGCTCAGGGTGGTGGCACAGTCCCATCCCAGGGGGGCTCAGCCCTCCTGCAGTGCCAGCTGTGGTTCTGCTGGAGCAGGGATCCTGCACAAGGGGGGAGTTTTCCTCTGCAGCTCCAGGGCTGCTGGAGATGGGCCTGCTCTCCCTCTGGGAATGCAGGGCAGCAGAAAGCTGCTCCTCTGGGAATGCAGGGGGCAAAGGCTGCTGGGCTGTTCCCAGGGCAGATTGGATCCAGGGAGGAATGCTTGGCTCCTCCCCTAGGCAGAGCATCTCCCCATGGGATGGTGGGATTTGATCAGCCCTGCAGGGACACTCAGTGGCCATGGACAGCAGAGATCTCCTGGAGGGAGGATTGGCTGTGGAAGAGATAAAGAAAACTGCCCCACCTGGTTTTAACAGATGGTGATTGAATACACACTTCTGGTCACATCTTGCATTGCAGCCTAAGACAAGTGGGTTTCTTTTCTTCTCTGCTCCAGAGTCTTCTCAAAAGCAAGCAATTGCCAAAGCCCCTGAGTAGATAAAATATCCAGTAGAGGCTTCAGTTGTACCATCTGCTAACATCTGAGAGGCTCAGTACCTGAGCTCTGATGTTAGTGGGGAATATCTGTGCTCCTCTCTGCTGGTTGCCTGTTATGCTGATTGAGTGTCTCTCATTTCTGACAGGAGTCACTTTCAGAGAGTACAGAACTCTATAAATGCTCCCTCTGTCTTCCAGAGCTCCTCAACTGAAAACATTCATGCAGCATTTATCACTGTACAGAGTAACCACTGCTTCCCAGTACAAGTTTCCACCTAACTGGTGCTTCTGAGCCCCCAGCTGGCCAAGCAGCTCCCAGGGTGGTTCTTTAGGATTCAGGAGCTTGTGGAACAAGTTAAAGGAATACCAGACACAAATGGCTTTGGCTGAAAGCATCTGTATGATTGTTTTCTTGAAAGAAAGCATAAAGTAGCTGAAATCTATTCGGGAAGAATAATTTGGCTCAAAAAAGACACAGGATAAGCACTTTTTTAGTTTTGGCTAATATCCTAAACTAAAGCTATTTGAAAGGGTTTTTTTTTTTCTGAGTGGCAGGAAGAATGAAGAGTAATATGGTAAAAATGGATTTCCCTTACATAGTGATGTGAAAGGCAAATATTTCATTTGTTTCAAATCAAGTCATCCTGCTGTCATGTTAGAAATCTCAGAGGTTCAGCCTTGTAGAAGGATTTAAAAGCAGCACTTCAACAATAATCGGATTAGAAGGACTTGCATAGCTCCATGGTCTAAAAAAGAGATAAAAGAAACCAGAGTTCAAACCTGCCATAAAGCAAGGCAGTGAGTTGTGTGGTGCAGAATCAACCACAGTTCTCAGCCAGTGATTTTGACCATCACCTGCAGCAGGGATGCCTGCAGACTTCAATGGGTACTGGAAAATGGTCAGCAATGATAATTTTGAGGAGTATCTGAAAGCACTGGGTAAGGTTCCCTTCAAACTTCTTGAATGAACAATCAATGTTGCCTGTCTTATTCTTTATGTGAATCTATTTTTTCTTGTACAGTCATAAGTCATTTTTGTGAAAAGTATTTTTTTTTCAGAAGTGCACTTTAAGGGTTGCCTTAAGCAAAATAGTTTTGCCTTAAGCAGCCTCTACCTTTTACCATCTTGAAGCTTACATTAACAGACATTAAACTACATAGCTTGAAGAGGTATGTGGTGGATTCCAAACATAAAAAATCTCCTATAATTTGAAAAGCAGTAAAATTTTTATATTTAATAAAGATTCAGTGTAGATCTCGATGCAATTTTGTGTGTTTGTATTTGATGTTGTATTAGTATCTCTGTAGGAATATTGGAGGCCTTATTAACTGTCAAATACAATTGCTATTTTTTATAGATTTCACATAATTGGAAAATTGAAACATTAAGTTATTTAGGATATAATAATTAGGTTACATCTTTTTTCTGGATGGGAAGGCTGGTTTGAAAGATTTGGACGTCTATTTATCTTTGTTCATTTCAGTTCTCCCTAGAAGCGACAAGCTTCTTCTTGTGGAAGGCTTTCCTGGATAAAAATAACTCTTTTTCTTTTTCAGATGTAAATGTTGCTGTAAGAAAAATAGCCAACTTGCTAAAGCCTGACAAAGAAATCCTTCAGAACGGGGATCATATGATTATTAAAACACTAAGCACTTTTAGAAACTACATCATGGAATTTGATGTAGGAAAGGAGTTTGAGGAGGATTTATCTGGGGTGGATGATCGCAAGTGCATGGTAAGAAGCAGAACTTCAGCAATGGACAAAATGAATATTGATAACCTGAGGCCTTTCACAGAGCACATCTTTTAACCATCCTGGTGACTATTCCTGGAATTATTTCTGTACTTCTCAGTTTGCCAAGAGGTACCTACAGTTTTGAGCATGCCTTTAGATTAGAGGAATGCTAATTTTGATCAGGAGCACAAAGCAATTTTATCAATCAATGAATAATAACCTCAGTGAAGTTGTGCTCATTTATTCTGGGATGTTTGTTAGTCAAAAAGACATCTAGGGTCACTTTCAGAATCTCTTTAATGAGTAAGGTTTTACAGTAGAGGAAATCCACTGATTGCAAGGTCAGGCACTGCTTCTGTGTTAGAATGGCCAAGTGCTTAAAGATTGCCTGGGTGTTCTTATTAGAGTACACACTTAATTAGCCCACTGGAACAAATCTCACTGAAATGAATAAGCAAACACTGGGGACTTTGTTTTACAATAGCTCTGTTTTATGAGCTCTTTTTGCTTTTTAATTTAGGACTGATAAATATTAATTTACAGAGGAAAAGCTTGAGAATAGCAAGTTCTCACCTATTAGTTTGGCAGCATGACACTGGCAATATTCTACAGTTAGGAAGTTGACAAATAAAAGAAAATTATTTCGGGAGCGACTCTAGAGGAGAAATCTCATAAAAGAGAATTAATAGGTTTACATTCTGAGAAAGATAGTGCTATTTGAAAGCAATACTTTTCTCTCACACTGAGATTTGCAAATTTGCTTTTGCTCTGATTGTGGCAGGAAAGGGAAAAAATGTGAAAACCAGAGAAAAAGAATGGTTGGCTACTGAGTGCCTCAGCAAATCCCTCTGTGGTCCTTGTTCCAAAGGGTACAAGTTTGATGGGAGTACAGAATACAACATTCACAGAAGGGAGGAGCAGCTGCATTTGTGTTTAGGAAAGTACCCAATGGCATCTTGTGATTTTCGTTCCTGGAATGCTCTTAATTAGGATATTGAGGTCCAGATTCACTGAACAGTTATGAGCCCAAGAAAAGACTGAAGACTGAGTTGATTAAATTACCATCAAAGATAGCAATGTTCAAAACATCTGCTCCAAAGGTTTGTATGTGCACAGAACTGTCCATGTGTAAGCATTATCTGTACTTGAATACCATTAATTCCCATCTGAAGGAGAACTAAACCATCCTCTGCATGGTGGAAAGAAGTAACATTTTATTATTTTTAACAAACCAAAATTCTCTACCCTGTTTTGCTGAATTGAGTGATAAGGGAAGGATTCAAAATGTTAAACCAGAAAGAAGAAACTAGAGAGAGAGAATTTCAGTCACTGCAACCATTGATTGATTTGGCATAGAAGCTAGTTCAGCCTACTTTCAAAGGTTTTCCAAACATTTCTCTTGTTGACTGTTTATTGGGAAATGCTTATTCAGCCTTGGAAGCAGAAGGTATCAGCAGCTTTCTGCCTGTTTCAAACAAACAGACCAAAACCCCATCAACCAGGGGTAGTCACTGTCTCTGACTGGGTTTTTATAAGAAGGATTTAGGGATGTAATCCCACAAAACCCCCCAGAGATCTCTGTGTCTCTCTGTGTCTCCAGCTGTAGCTGGACCATCCAGGTCACTGACCCCTGGTGCTCCATTTGCCTTGTAGCAGCACATCATGCTTTACAGTTCAGTTTTCTCATTAAAGATTTCTACATGAGACCTCTGTTTTGTCAATGACAAAACAGTACAAGAATCTGTCTTGCTGAAGTGACTTCAGTTCAAATCTGATTACCATGTCAGGCAAAATTTGCAGTTGTTAAGCAGCAAAATGACTCCAACAGTGCAGAAGGACTCTTGTGAGAGAAGAGTCATGGTCATAAGAGGTACTGGCCCACCACACTCCCTGTGTGGTGTTACAAAGAAAACCACCATAAAAGCAAATGTTAAATATTATTCTTGGTGTTCCATTTGTTCATGTAGAACCTGTGGAACTGCATGCCATAAAAGGCTTAATCATTAATAGTCAGCCTGTGTAATGGGAAAGGTTGTGAATGAATTATTGTTATTTATATTGTGGACTGAGTAGACCATGGGGCAAGTTTTATCCAAGGAGCTCGATACATGAGCAGTACAAAGTAACATGGATAAGAAAAATTACACATTAAACATTAATCTATACAGCAGTGCAATCATCTGGAGACTAACAAAACCTTAGAATTAATCCTTCCTAGATGTATAGATTGTTTTTTCTTTTAATGAAGAATATATCATCTAGCCAGAGTTAACATATCTGTAAAAATAATATCAGCACAATGGACAGGTTAGATCCTGTGTGTAATTCACTGAAATTGTGTTCACCTTTCAGTTGTAAAACATATCTTTGAGCCAGTCAGGGTAGAGTGTAACTACAGTAATTCCAAATCAATGCTGTCCATGAGCAGGAAATGCTAAAAGGTTTTTCTGATATTTATTTTTGATGTTGGAGTTTTGACATTTGGAACTTGATAGTCTTGTGATAGTGCAAGCCCTCTCCTTCTTTGCAGTTAGTGTTTTTTTCTTTTTTGTAGTTAGTCACTCCTGGGAGCCTGTCTGAACTTGCTTGATCAGAGAGTTGATTGAGAAGGATAAACCTTAGCAGTTTCAGTTTGTCCTTCTGACCCTCAGCCTGCCTTTCTTGCATGCACATGTTTTTGGGTGACTTCACTGGAGGGATAGAGAGAACAGCAGCTGGTGACATCAGGTCCTTTAGGATGTTGTTTCTGTTGGGAAGTGAAAATTTGTGACTTTGGAAACTCTAAAGCCCTGCAGTTTAGGTAAAGATGCAGTTTCTGTGTTCTGCAAAACCAAAGATGGGGATAGTTGAGCACAGGAGAGATCGCAAATGACAGCTGGTGTCAATGCTCCTCAGGCTTTCCTCCCAGGATTGGATCTCCTGGATAAAAATCTATTCACTTGGCAGTTTTGTGAAAGAGATCTTTCTGCAACTTCAATCATAGTTAACTATCCGGGGTTGTTAAAAACTTGGCAGCTTCAAGTACAAATGTAAAATGAAAGTTCAGGAGCATCTTTCATTCCTTGCAAATGTTCCTAGCTGTACATTGGATGGTGTAGAAGGAAGTTCAGAACATTAATTTGTGTTACATTTTTTCTCACGTGATGTGAATTGGAGCATGTAGTCAAGTTTCTACTGCTTTGAAGAGTTTGTTCATAGTTTTAATTGGCAACATATTATCAAATGGAGAATGTACTGAGACAGAAATTTAAAGTTAAATGGAAAGTTCTGGCTTTGGTATTTCTCACACTGAGTCTTTGATCCTACTGTCTTAATTCTCAGTGAAGCTCCAGTCTCATCATGAAATCTCAATTTTAAAGGAATTTCTACAATCTCAAGTTGTGATTAATTTAGCATCTCCGGTGTTGCTCTAAGTATGAAACTTTGTTTCACATACATAAACATTACTGCGGAAAAAATTTACTGTGCAGGCAAGAGGAAGACCCTATTGAAACAATTAATCCAAAACCATCTCTGAAAGTATCTCTCATTTATCAGCAGATAGTTCTGCTGATAAATGGGAGTCCTTTTTCTGCTGTCAGTGATAGCCAGTGAAGCTGGTGAAACACCTACAGTGTGAAATATGTACCAGCACATAGGAACAAGGCACATAAGCCTTCTGTACCTTCACAGTGTAATTTACTTATTGTTTAGTAAAGAAATTATGAAAAAGTTAACTGAAAAACCTTAAAATGCTGAAACAAAGGCTGAAGTTTCACATTTCAAGCCTTGCATCCAATGAAACAAAGCAGATTGAAAATTGGGTAGCTCAGATGCAAAAATCCCTTTCTTAAAATTTTTAGTTTTCTAATGATTCTGCTACTAAAGTCAGAGAAAGCTTTTGCATTATAATTATTCTCTGCTGTTCAGGCATTTGAAAGACTGAATTGCTTTATCTTACACTATTAATTAATCTATCTTATGCAGAATTAATCTCTTTTGACAGAAACTAAGGGCAAGTGATGTTAAAAAATCAAGAAAGATTTTATGTTCTAAATATAGAAGAGCAGAGTTGCTTGGATAGCTGAGAAGAGTTGTGTCATAACTGAGTATCTGTCCAAGCATATGAGAGGTGCTTTGGTAACTCAGAACCTTGTGCTCTCTGGTACAGTAATTTTCTTCTTCCATTGAAGCAGGAAAAGAAATGACAAAGGCAGGGAACTGGGAAACAGAGAAAATGCAAGAATTTTAAACTGAATGTGGGAAATAATGCATCTTTACCATTTAGCTATCTAAACCTGAATACAAGTGGGATATAACCATGAATAAGTTATCAAGTGGGTGATTCAGCTTCCTTTATTGGAACTAACAGAACTTGTAGTCCTAGTTAAGACTTGCTGGGGTGGGGTAGGGTGAGGAGGATTTGGGAGTTGTGGAATTCCCACATCAGATCTAGAATTCCTCTTACCATGTGAAATGTCAGTTAGTGTTTGAAACAGCCCCACAAGGACTGTTCACAGACACCTGAGTGTGCCATGTCCTGCTGAAGGGAGGGAAGTTGTTCAAAACTGATCATGGCTCTGTTTTAATTAACAAATGAGGCCAATGTGACACTGATTCCTCTCAGGTTTGTACTCAGGAAAACTGAAGTGGAGGTAGTTGTTCTGGCCATAATTTGATTTATACCACTGCAAGGTCAGAATAAAGCCCTATTACAAAATCACATGGTTTGTGAAGCTTATTTAACTATTTAGACAGGTTCCTCTGTTACACAAATGGAATTCACAGCTGTTAATCTTGTTCTGAGCAGGCTTGGGAATTAAGACTTTGCTGCCAGCAAAACACCAACCAACAAACAACATTCCAGTACGTGGAATTGCAGGAGGAATCTCCCACAGAGTGAGAAGTTTCAAAATAAATAGTGCCTGTCTAGTAAGATGCCAGATCAGCAATATGTCTTTACTTGATCCCTCTGATTTAGCTTAGCTGATTTTATTTCTTTACCCTTCCAGTGCTGCCCTTTTGGGCTTGTAAGTATTTTCTCATATATTTTGGTGGAACAAGCATTATTCTAGAATCACTGTTTCTGGGGCTGATCTCTCAGATTCAGTGCCTCCTGTCTCTTTGCAGTACTGTAATTTCCCTAGCTCCTCATTGGCATAATCCCTGATTTTTTTTTTTTTTTTTTTTTTTTTTTTTGGGGGGGGGAGGGAGGTGTAATTTAAAAGAGGCAGTCTTTATGATAGTTTTCTGTTGGTATTTCTGGCCCTTTACAAACTGCTCTCGAAAAAAGATGGAGAAAAGTCCTCCAGTCAACCCTCTGAGGCTCCAGAGAGCAGAAGTCCATCTTGGGCCCATCTCAGGCTCTGTCAGAATGGACTCTGTGTGTGCCTCAGTGAGGAGGAGCAGTTTCCTTTTTCCTGCCTTGTCCCACCCTGCTTGCTCCTTGGGCATTAGTCCCTGCCTGTAAGTGATGTGCTCAGCACATTTGCATGGTGATAGCAGTGAGATGATTGGAATCTTTGGCCATATAAATGTCATAAACTCCACATTTTGCAGGGCTGGATTCCTGTCTAAACCACGAGGCCAATTAGAAGTTTGGAGCTGGTTATTCACAGAACTGCTGCTAGCACAAGCAAGCTCTTCAGGGAAAGTGGGTTTGGATAGGTTTAGCATTTCAGCTGTTTGTGAACTCTAAAAGCTCTGAGAACTATGAATGGAGAAAGAGCAGTCAGAATCTGCTGAAAAGCTGAGAACCAGACTTAACAAATCCAATTTTGAATGACAAACCATTAGTGTTATGTACAATTGAATCTTGCCAAAATTACACAGGGGATAAATCAGTTGTAGCCATTAATTTAAACAGTAAGTGTCTTAGAATCGATTCTGATCATTGCACAGAGTGAATTGGATGTGATGGGTTTTACTTTTTTTTCTGGCATGGTATATACACAAGTTTTCCTATTTTTGTATTACTTGTGTATAATTTTATTCAGTAAGAAAAAAAAGCCACCATTCCAAAGAAATAAAACAATATGCACTATCTAAAGTATTGATTCTCCTCCTCCCCCCACATATTGCCAGCTGCATAGCCCAGAGCTTTGCATCTTCACTTTCCTACTCCCTGGAACATATCTTCTCTTTGCTTTGCTCTGTTGTTCTTATGAGCAAGGATTCAAAACAAGGAATTGGAACATTTAGGATCTGATCCTATCTGACTGCAGCTCACCTTTCATCTCAATTTTTTCAATCCAGTCCTAAGCCCCTTCTCTAGCAGTGCTGCCCTGGAGATGCTGACAGTGACAGAAGCAAAGGACACTTTGCCATGACTGAGCTACAGCGTGGCTAGGTAGGTTCAGCCTTTGGCCAGCACCAGGATCTGGAGATAAAGGGCAGGGATCCTTCCAGGAACTGGTCTGTTGGGTTTGTTGTTGTTTTCTCAGTAGTTTCTGTTGCTGAACTTCCAGATGCAGATGTGATGAGACAAAAGGGGTTTCAGGGGGAGGGGACAAAGCTGCCCATGGGCGTAGCCCCTGGAGCAGCCTCCTGCACAGAGGCCATGGGGAGTGACCACGTGCAGGGTTCCCTCTCACTGCTATTGGACTTTGTCTGGGACATCAACATGAGTTTATTCTATTGACACTTCATTTTTCCCCCCAAAAAGCTGCTTACAAGAGGTTTTTATATCACTTTGATACTTAGTACAGATGAAATGGCTTATCTTGAGAAGTTGTTAAATACTTTGCTGGAGATGTGGCTGTGTTTGACCAAAAGTTCTAGGATATTTTCTTTGGTCTTATTTACAAGACACAGCTCAAATTGGATTTTCCTGTTTCATCTGACCTAAAAAAAAAAATTACTTTCCATTTTTAAATCATTCTTAGATCATAATTACAGTTGTAAAATGGGCTGTCATTCTCCCAAGCAGGGACTTACTGGCTGAAGATGGAGCAGGGAGTGTGGTGCATGCCTGGCTTTGCAGTCATTTGGTGCTCCATATGTAGAGACAGCACTGAGGGAAGCAGGAGAAAAATAGAACTGATGCTGCTGTGTTTGTGCTACAGATAGGAAATCAATAACATATTTTTGATGAAAGGTGGGAGCTGCAATTCATACTTGTAAAGGCAATGTGTCAAAAATCTATCTAGCATTAACAAAAAATGTTCATGAACTACTTGGATAAAAGTTATTTTCTTCCATTCATCTGTAAAATCCATTCTGCACCCTCAGCTGCAGCCCCTGACCCAGGCAGGCCCACAGGAATTGCCAGCAGGGGAATGAGAAATATTGTGCAGAGCCAGCACCAAATGTCTTTGAACTTAGACCTCGGTGGGAAATGCAAAGTACTGTGATCACAAGTTTGATGACTATTTCAGTAAATTACAAAATTCACTGGCTCTGCCTGTGTATCAGGATGATTTGCCATTGGAAGCTGAAATTGTGCAGCATTTCAGTACAGTTGCTGCTACTAAAAAAAAAGCAGATATGTAGTCAAGAATTTGTTTAGGGCTTACTAAATATTTCATTTAATAAATCTACCTTGTCTCATAACTGGAAACAGTAATGAGAATTCTTTAATTATCATTTCCTCCACCTTTAATATTCAGGAAGATTCAGGCGGTGCTGTGCATATGAATTTAAAACTTCATAACACAAAGAGATTAAATCACTAACAAAAGTATGTGGATGCCTAAGTAATAAAAGGAGAATATCAAAGTACACAAAAAGTGAAACACTACAGAAACCATACCATAAAAGTAAAGAAAATTTGAACATTTTTTGTGTTCTCAGGCTTCAGAGGCTTTTCCACTTCCCGGAAGAGCTCCATTCTCTAGTATTGCACCTCAAGAACAAAGTGTACATAACCTGAAAAATGTGCAGTGTTGGTGGTTGGATTTTTTGGGAAGAGTTAAATTGAGGCAACACTCCCAGGTTTTTACCTCACTCCATCCCCTTTTCTGGTATTCCTTTAGTATTATTAAAAAACTGCTGACTAATTGCACCCATCACCATTCTCTGCTGAATTTTCCTACAGAATTACATGCACATGGCCCAGGAAGTGTTCATCTTAGGGTTAAGTATGAGCAGGTGGTAAGTAAGCAAGGGTCAAGCTTGCTTATGGTGAGCTAGATTATGTACTGTGTAGTTGAAAGGAATAAACAATGGCTGCTGTTTATTATCAAGTAGTACAAGGTGCCCAAAAAGGCAGAGTTCAGCTCTAGAGGAATGCTCCATTTTCAGCTGGTTAGTTTTGTTACTGGAAGCTGCAGCTCTGCAGTGTCCCCTGGGTCTGGCTGCCAGCCCGCCTCCTGTGGGGGAGGATGAGGAGCAGGAGCTGAGTGCCTGGGCTGCCCTGTCCCCCACCCTGGGGAGAATTTTCAGTCCTTCTGGGCAGGTGGCAGCAGCTCTGCAACCAGGCAGCCCTTAGGTAATGCTGTTACCAAAATGGGGGCAAACAAGGCTCCTTACAAAGGCATACTTTGCTGAGAAAAGTAGCTTTACATAAAAGGTCAAGTGTTTGTTTATCTTGGGAGCATGTGCCAGGAAGAACCAGAGGGTCACACAGAGCTACCTTAGCAGTCTGCAAGCTCCTGATTATGCCATGGCAAGATCCTGAACCAGTCCTCAAATATAAATCCTTGCTCTTTGATACAGCAAGAGAGATTATACATATAACGTTTGCCCTACAGTATTTCTGGAGTATTGTTTTTATGTTCTGATTCAAATATTTGAAAATGTTGTAAAGCAAGTGTTGCTCTGGTTTAGGTGTTGTAGAGGGTGGGATGTTGGCAGCAGCCAGCGCACATTAACAGCCAGAGCAGCCTCACCCTCAGCTAACACTCATTGTGTGTCTCAGTAGAGGTTTTTGAGGTGGCAGGACGTGTTTTAATCTCAGTTAAAAGATAATTTTGTATTTTGTTGTACTAGTTTAATAAAAGACACATTGAGGCATTGCAGTTTGACCTAAAGAAAGGATCCAGATGCCACTGATTAAAGTGCTTTTCCCTCCTAACAAAGAAAATGACATTATGTTCTCTTGCAATGTATTCTACCCTTTATAACCTTCAGAGGAAAACATCTACGTACAGAAATCAGGAATTGTGTGGTTTACTCATATCCCTCAGTATTATATATTTCTCAAAGGGAAGGCAGAGGATACCTGAGAATATTGTCTGAAAAGACAGCTTGGTTAATGTCTGTTGGTTTAGACTCTTTGTGGTTATCACCAAATTGCAAAAAGCAATTTATAATCTTGACTGGAAAACCAAAAATTCCTGAGGAAAAAAGTGTGTTGTTTTCTGAGATGAAACAATTTCAGTCACCCTTGGAGGCTAAAAAGTTAACACTTCCTTGTGCTGCTACAAATATTTCTCTATTTCCCCCAAGTGTACTAAGTCAGTGTAATACTCTCAAGTGACTTTGAACATTAGGACCAATAATGTTGGATCTTACTTTATCATGGTGTTTTGCCTCTGAATTCACATCTAAACCCACCATATTTAACCATTAAGCTAGACTAAAGATAAAACTATGCTGAGCTAATACTCGGTGGATATAAATAAGTGGAGTTACTAAGCAAAGTTCCACATACTAATGCTTCATTCCACAGTGTCCCTCACATCTACAACTCACCATTCATTGTCTGTTACATTCATTATATAGAATCAGAAATTTTTTAAGTTATAGATATGTTAACTTATAAATTAAATATTATTCCCTTTGACTCCTATCATTTGTTATATTCTATCTCTTCAGTGGATGTGTGCAGATTCAGACATGGGAGAGGATTTAGGTTATGGTGACCCCATTAACTACAGTTTTACCCAAACTGTTGTTCCTTCCTGCATTAGCATTTTTTGCATTATAAGGATATGGTTTCATAAAATGTTATCTACTGCTTGGTTTAAATACATCACTTTACAGAAGAGAACAGAAGAATTTCTGAATGCATTTTCTAAATTAGAGAGATTTTTAGCAAGGACATGTAAGTTTGTTTCTCAGAGCCCCCATGTGGTGCAGGCAGACTGATGGGATCAATCCCATTGCCTTGCCCATGATTATCCATCCTGGCACTCTGGAGTGATTCATTTTCCATGCTGGTTTAGTCTAAAGCTTCCCAGGGGAGGAGGCTGCTGCCTGCACTCATTCAAAGGCAGTGCCTGTCGTGGGTATCATTTAGGAATTAATTGTTTGTGGCATACACAGCTTAAATAAATAAGACTGGATAGGTTTTGAGTCTTGAACTGGGTTTAATTACCAGAAGGAAGAATGTAGGCTGACTTCTTCTCTTAGGAACTACACAGGTTGGATGCAGGAATTGTCCTTTAATGACAGATCAGAATTCTTCATCTCTCCGTATCTGACTGCTCAAGCAAGTAGTGGCTGAAGACTTTTACAAGGTAGACATCAATTCCCTGTTTAGTCCTCAGAGTGCCTTCAAACAAGCTGATTTACAGGCCATGTGCTAATATTAACGTCAAACTATCCTCATGGAGCACAAACTGTCACCACTCTTCCCTCTTTAAACGTTTTACAGAGCGTTGCTTCTCTTTGTCTGAGGGAGATGGGAAAGGCAAATTGTCAGTAAATGCTGACCAGGGGAACAGGTTGCACTGTAATTCAGTGAAAGAATTCTATAAATCAGGTTTTCCTGAACCCTCAGGGCAGCACCAATATTCACACAAGTGCAGTATGGATTGCTGCACCTGACTCTTGACTTACTCTGCCAGTCCTGGCTTGAGAAGTTCCCCAGCCTCAGTTGAAAAAAGCAGGATGCTGCAAAGTTCCCAGCTTGCTGACACTTCCAAACCACTCTGCTGGGTGAAGGAAGGCAGGTTGAGAATGAGGAAAAGCCAGCCCAGTATTCAAAAGCTTTGTTCATCCACAGGAAATGGGAATTGTTCTCAGGTAGAGCAGCTGGGGAGTCATTCTTAGGGTGGAAAAAACCAAACTGGATCTTAACTTTTCATCTCCTTTTGCACATACAGTGTTAGGCTGAAGGGCCCTTCTGCTGCTGCATTTTTCAGCAGGGAGAGAGGAGTGTGTTTTACACAATGGTTTTGATGGTATTTTTTCCTTGCTTTATCTCATCCTTCCAGTTTATGGCAGGCAGTCGGGCAGCAACTTTCTATTCAAGCTCATTTCTTAGGTAATTATCCTAAGTGGTACAACACTATCCAATCATTCTTTTTATGAGATACACTCATCATTAGAGATAAGTTTTGCTTCACAGAAACGAATCATAATATCAGAGAATATTACAGTAATGCCAACCATGTCTGTTTTGTTAGACCACTGTGTCTTGGGATGGAGATAAGCTGCTTTGTGTGCAGAATGGAGAGAAGGAGGGCCGAGGTTGGACCCAGTGGATTGAAGGAGATGAAATGCACCTGGTAAGATCATGCAAGAGGTTTGGAATGCCCCTCCATTCAAGTGGTTAGCTGTAACACAGCAGGGAATGTGCTGTGTCATTTTGGCTTACTTGGACATCACTGGGTACTGGTGCAGCGTTTGACTTGTTTCTAAAGCAACAATTTCATTTGGAGCCATTGTGTTTTTATGTCCCTTTCAAAGCCTGACCATTTTGAATGCTCTTTCTGTGCTCAGTGTCTGTCCAGACTCACCAGGCTGAAATCTTCACATGAGGAAGATTTTACCAGAATGTCCCTCACAGTCTGTAAAATGCTCAGTATGGGAGCTGTGAAACTGAGCCCCCAAAACCAAGGAAAAAATACACAATTGTTCTTTAAAAATAATTACAGGCTGCACTACATTATAGCCTAGAGAACTAAAATGGCAATTAAGCTTTTGAAATTGATGTTTTTTTCAGATCATCATTTTTATCTTTCTAAATTAACAGGACCTGAAAGAAGATGCCTGTTCTTTTGTCCTATATCTCTTTATAGCATCCTCACTCTCTCATCAGTGTGTGTAAAAGGCAGTGATCCTGCTGGGATAATAAACTCCAACCTCCATTTCTCCTCACTGTGCAGTGCTATTAGCATTCAGCAGTCTAAATGGATATATTCTAAATGTTCAAATCAGTAGCAGAGTTATCAAACCCTTGCAGAAGCACCTCAAGCCCCTATTACTAAACATGATTTTGAGGAAGTATTGGTGGTTCCAGAGTGCAGCTGAGGAGAGGAATGGCTATGACAGATCTCCCCACCTGGCCCTGGTGCAGCACAGGCAGGAGAAGGTTGTTGTGTAAGTGAGGACTCAATGGCTGAGGCCTTGGGCTCACCTGGAGGAGGGGAGGCAGCAGTAAAAGGAAATGCCCAGATTTCCTGTGCAGGCACACTCCCTCCAAGAAGCCCCTGCCAGTATTTCCACACTGCTCCCTCCCAGCTGCACACAGCAGGGCCATGGCAGCTGCACAGCCCTCCCAGCTGCTCTGCTGGGACAGGTCCAGCACCCATCCAGTGCCTGCCCCAAGTTCAGCTCACAGCTGGCTGCCCTCAGCCCTGCACATCTGCACCTTCTCCTGCACACACAAACAATGGCACCCATTGCTCTTGGATTTCTCTGGCCTGGCACCTGCTTTCTGGCCTTTGCTAGCTCCCAGGCATTATCTCTTCCCATCTTCTGGCCCCAACAGCAGTTCCTTCAGCCCTGGTTTCTGTTCTCCTTATTCTGATTCCTGCTCTGGCCATACAGCCTGGCCCTGGCCCTCCATGCCCAGAGCACTTTCTGGACTCGCCCTTGTCAGGAGGTTGATTTTAGAAGGCAGAAACTCAGCTTCTGTTGCTCAAATACTTGTGTCTAATGCCAGTTTAGGTCGCTCAGGGTAACCTGAGTACTCTGATGCTGTTTTTCAGAAGGCTGGGAGGAATTCTGGATCGTACCTGCCAGCTCATGCATTCACTCACTGGCACTTGGAAGATTTACCACAATCTGTCTCCCATGTGTGCAGAGTCACTACAAAATTAATGCATGCAAAGAAAGTAACCAAGTATTTTAGAGCCCACTCCTCGACCTTTCAATTTTCTCACTTCTGTTATTTCATGGATTTCAAAAGATGTCCTCTTTATTTCTCTAATCCTTGTCAATGCAGCTCTCTCCATTAAAAGTACAGTGGAGTCCCCTTTAGTATCTCATTTCTGACCAGCTAAGATTACTAGGTCCTGTCCTTTTGAGAGAGCTTTAATACAATGAGCAGTTACCTTTAAAGAATGGATACTTCAATACCTTTATGATCCTATTGAACTTTACACAATGAGCCAAGTGTTAATTTATTCTTTTCACAGTTCTGCAGAAAGTGGGACCACATCCTTTAGTAGTTTATCACTTCCTATTTCTTTCATCTCATTCTGTGGTCTGTACCTTGTAGTTCCTTTTTGGATATTATTTTATGTGAGTGACTTATTTGACCATTCCCCATTTCCTTTTGAGTTTTATTGCCCTTTTCTATTGTATTGATTGCTTCTGCTCCATAGTTTTTGTCACTGTCAGCAAATCTCTCACCCCTTATTGCACACTCCTTCTTCTGGGTTACCTCTGCAGGAGTGAAGAGAACAGGTCCTGACCAAAGTCACTGCATCAGTCTGTTGTTCCACCAACTCAGCATGAAGCACTTTCTCTTACTGGGGTTCAGCAACATATGTCAATTAAGATTATTGACCTAGTTTAAGGTTTTTTAAAGTAATTTTATCAAAGTCCCCCATAAGAAATGTGCATAACTTCATCAAAACATTCGGGGAGCTTTAGAAAAGTCTCATCTTGAACTGGAAAGTGTATCCCTTCTGCTAGGTCATGCATGAGCACTGTCTTTATGTCCCTTAAGAGCTTCCACACTCTTTTTTCTTGCACCTAAACCTTGCCCCAGGCACACACCTGTGTGCACTTCCCAGGTGGAACCTGAGGAGTTTCAGGAACGGGGATGGGTGAACAGGCAAACAGCAGCAGCAGCCTCACAAATCCCAGCCCAGGATGGGAACTCTGCCCCTGCTCCTGTGCAGCTCACAGAGATGCAGAGATCAGCAGGGGGGGCTCCCAAAGCTCCTGTGGAACTCAGAGAATCAGCTTTTTGCATCCAGAGTGCTCAGGCTCAGTCAAACCCTCTGTGCTCTGCTGGTGGACAGGCCTGGAGCAAATCTTGTGTACAGCCACCTGCCTTTGGTAGCCAGGAGCTCTGTGTTGATAAAGTGAGCATGATTTCTGTATTTGCAGGCTTGACCTGCCAGTTGTCACCACAGAGATTCAGAGCTGGGGAGGCAAATCCATCCCCACTGCTTTATGTGACCAAAACAGAGAATGCCCATTCCAAAGGCCTAAAGCAGTTGCATATTATTCACTGCAAATCCAGAATGATGCACCAGGAATGTATTTGGCCCTTTAAGATCTGAGATCCCAAAATAACTTCCCTTGTTCCACCTTTTAGCAGAAAACAAACCCAAACCAGATGTTTTCTTTTAGGATGAAAAATAGGCTAAAATATGTACAAGCCTCCCAATTTATTTTAATAGAAAATCATGGATTCAAATTCAGCTGGATGTACACATGAATCCATAAAGTTTGTGTCCTAAGTAAAAATTAAATTGTGGTTTCTAATTATTTTCTCTTCCTAGGAAATAAGAGTGTGTGGAGTCACATGTAAGCAGGTCTTTAAGAAGGTGCAGTGAGCTACTGCTGCTACAGGAGTGAAGAACAATAGAATTTACTGACTTGCCAGCAGCTCTCCAAATGCTAGTACTGAGCATCCTCAGCAACAAGAGCAAACACAGAAATGAAGATCACATTAGAACCATAGAGTTGGAATAAAATATTTTTAGGAGATTGAAAAAAATTACTACAAATACAGCTATTTTTAGAAATGCCAATTAAAGCTACTAAACTCTCTAAATGTGTGCATAACATAATTCTTGACTCTGCCAAAAAAAGGACTGTAAGGTATAAAACAAGATGCTGTAGGTTTAGACCTTGTAAGCTGTTTTTTTACTCTCAGTAGACATCACCCTTTCAGAGCCTTAGCCTTGTTTTAAAATGGTGAACTGCAGTTTAAAGGAAGCAAATGAGAGCTGTAGGATGCAGCTTGCACTTAAATCCTGAATTTACTGAAGTCAGTAAGAATGTTACCATTAGCTCTGGTGAAACAGATCTATACTGGAAGTGTTCCATCAAAAATAAAAATCTGATTTCTCAAAACTAGTAAATTTATAGATCAAGATTTTGGGAAAAACAGTGCTTACAGAAGCATGGCTAAAGGGCAATGCTTTTCCAAATGCTTTAGCCAATATCTGCCCATGCATTTTTTTATTGTTCTTGTTCTGGAGACACTGAGAGTAAGGTCATAGCTAGAAACTGTCTGTAACTGTACACACACCACACAGAAGATGAGACCAGCATTGCTTTGTACAGTATCATTTGCAGATATTTTATGCCCATCATAGTCCATGTTCTGGTGCAGACTGGGAGTCTTGGCCTGGCAGCTGAAATCAGAACACTGATTAAACCTTAAGTGAGGGGAAGAATACTGCCAGATTTTCACTCCATCAACACACTGGAGACAGTGAGCACCACCAGGTCACATCAAATTCTAAAAGGTTTAAATTCACAAAGCTTAAGCTACTGTAAGCTGGAATTGCAGGTGTCTCCTGTAACAGCTGTTATCAGCCATTTTCAGGGACTCAGTGAGTGGGGAAATCACCAGGGCAGAGCCTGCTCTGCACTGGGACCATCCCTTTCCCTGCTCTGCACTGGGACCATCCCTTTCCTGCTCTGCACTGGGACCATCCCTTTCCCTGCTCTGCACTGGGACCATCCCTTTCCCTGCTCTGCACTGGGACCATCCCTTTCCCTGCTCTGCACTGGGACCATCCCTTTCCCTGCTCTGCACTGGGACCATCCCTTTCCCTGCTCTGCACTGGGACCATCCCTTTCCTGCTCTGCACTGGGACCATCCCTTCCCTGCTCTGCTGCAGCTCCTCTGCTCAGCCCTGCTTTTGTCCTTCCCAGGGACTCAGTGCTGACTGGGACAGTACAGACCTGTAAATGGAGCAAATGCTGCCATCCTCTCTAACCAGGGGCTATTTGAAATGTGCACTGTTATTAATCCTGTTTAGGAAAGCTGTGAGCCTGGTCTGATATGGAAGCCCAGACTCACAGAATGGCCAGGGATGGAAGGGCCCTGGGAGATCCAACCTGCCTGCCATGGGTAGGGACACAGCATGGAGAATAGGAGGCTCAGAAACAGCCATTTTGGAGTCTAAAGTTAGCACAGCAGGGATGGAAAACTTTCTGAACTCTGTTATTTCAATGGTACTGTATCCTGTGGGAGTAGCACCAGATGTGCTGTACAGACATCTAATTCAATTTCCTAAAGTTTTGGGGTTTGCTTTACTTCAGAAAGTACCCAGAAGATATTACTCACGAAGACTTAAGCACGCCCCTGTGATAAACAGGTGAATAATACTCCCTGGCCATGGAAATTCTTGTGCCAGCATTGCAACAGCTGTGGATGATAGCCTCAGAACTGCAGTCATGCAATGAAATTATCTATTTAAGTTCCCCTGTAATTGTTTTTTCTTGGTAATACTTATGGCTAAGGAAGTCTCTGGGAAATATACTTGGGTCTGATCAGCCAGGTCCATGCAGAAGCTGCTGTTCTCTCTTGGAAGAGTGTGTTAGCCAGCCAGCTGTGTGTCCATAGCTAAATGGATATCCCGACAGACAGACAGAGCACCAGCTCATGGGGATTGAGTTTTCTGGTACTTGGAGTGGGACAGATCTAAACTGGTTACAATTAAATAAAGTAGAAAGGCTGTCAGAGAGGGAAAGAATCAGAAACCTGTGGATCTCGGACTAAAACACTGTTCTGCTTAAGGAAAATTGCAAATATTTGCCTATTTAAAATGCTATTTATCATTTTACACAAGGTTGAGGAAATCCCAGTTGCCAAATTTCAGCACATCAGTCATTTGTTTTTCTTGGAAGATGATTGGACACACAAACTTTTTTCCTTAAAGTTTCTAATTATTGATTTCATAATCATGGACACCCTCCAAGTATCTTTCCACTCCTCAG
Organism: Serinus canaria; assembly: GCF_022539315.1. NCBI lineage: Eukaryota > Metazoa > Chordata > Aves > Passeriformes > Fringillidae > Serinus > Serinus canaria. Next base: position 24,449,483 of record NC_066323.1, on the reverse strand, counting down.
CCCCAAGGAGAGCAAGAGAACAAACAAGTAACTGTTATAAAGTGATGGCTCACACCTCCATCCCCTGATAAACTTGGCAGGATTTTTTTTTAATGCTCAGCACTGACAAAGACCTTTTTGGATATGTAGTATTCCTCCAACAGAACTTGGCAGTTCATAACCCTTACTTCACCAGCTGTCTTCTAATTTTTGCCTGCAGTTCTCTCCAGTCTTGTGTAACATTCAAGAACTCTTTTTGCAGGAGGTTGTAAGTGGATCAATTAACATCTAGCTAAGTAAATCCAATTGTTAAAAGCTATTATTATTGCAATCAAACAGACAGCTTTTCCCCTTTGGGTCATTTGGTACAAGGGCAAATTTAGCACCATGCTAATAACTAATGGCTTATCAAGCAGAAGCAATGTAACCTGCTGCTAATTATGGAGGAAAGGCAAGCCCACAAAGCACTTCCACAGCTCATGGATGGAAAATACAGAAACTTCAGAAATGTTTAACTTTGAATAGATTCTCTTCAAATCATCTCAATTGCTTGTCATTATAATTGTAACCTCTTATCTCACTGCAGCCACCCTTTCCCCTGGAAAAGGAAATTATGTTCATCCATTGCTTCCACGACAGTGCTTTCCAATTAATGTCTGTAAAATTAACCACGCTGTTTCCATGAACCTTTAACAACTGTTATTGTAAATGTAATTTAAAACTTTCTCCATAAAATAGATACTTACTGAATGTATAGCATTCAACAATTTTTTGACAAATATCTGCCCCCCTGACTACTTAGTAACCAAGACCTTCACAGGGAATTCATATCCAGATTTGCTTGTGATTCAAGAATCAAACTTCATATTGGTTTTCTTGATCTTCAACAGAATTTCAGCCATGGTTTGCCAATATCCACTCTGTATTTCTACAGAACTGCAATACCTTCAGATGATGGACATCTTCTATTTTGTTAGGAAAGACCAGTGCCTACAGAAGCAGTGTGAATGGAAAGTGTAAACAAAACACTCCCATTGTTGAGAAAACACTATTTCTTTAGGTGAACCTGCAACCTACAGGTAATTACAATGTAATTCCTCCCACCAAACAGCCATTCCCTGTTTTGTCCATGCCACTCAGGTTTTCTTCACCCCTTCCAATGTATAAACTTGGCTGTTCCCATCTCTTACAAGCTAAGCCATGGAAACCAGAACTGAAAGAAGAGTTGGGGTTCCAGTCTACAGTTATGCAGCAGTCCAGCTGTGAAGGCTGGGGAGGAGCTCCTTAGGATGATCTGTGTGACACTTTGATTGTAAAATAAACAAGTGCTGAATGGCAAATTCCTCACAAGGAGAATCAGATTCTCAGAATGTCCCATGAGACTGAGCTCTGGGGCACAGCAGAGCCCTGGCATGGCATGGATGTGCTCCCATGGGTACATCCACTTCCAGCAATGTCTGTCATTTGCTTGGCTCTCCTCTAGGAAACCTGACAGTAAAAAGCAATAGTTCACCTCTGCAACATTAATAAAACTTCCTAGAATGTATCATTTTGTATTATACTCTCATTTGGACAGCCTCATCTATAACCACAGAACAGATTCCCAGCTATTCGTCCTTTCACCCTCTAATTTGTCTTAGATTATTACCTAGGTGGTACAGCTATTTCTATTTTAAGAAGTTTTTTCACCTCAAAGCAAGTGTTTATTTAAATAATTTGCTCCTGTCTCGCAAAAGTGCACACAAAAGTAGAGTCCCTTTAGTACTATGGATTTTATTACTAGGGCAAGCTTTTTCACTATATTAGTAGCTAATAATAAGAATCCACACTGAACAAGTAAAATGGCATTTCAGTTCTTCACCAAACCCTTCAATAAGACTGTCTGGCAATTAAATTTCTGCACCATAGAGGCAAAATAAAATCCCCCCTTTCAATGGCAACATTCTTATTAAAGGAAGGGAGGAAAGAAGGATAGGAAACAGTCTGTGATTGTTGACTCTACACTTATTTACATAACAAGAGACCATTTGTCTTGTGGTACACCCCAATCCTAGTGCTGAGCAAATAAAAGGTCAATATTGTGACAAGAGCACTCCAAATTTAAAATATTTTATTTAAATGTTCAGCTATTTGGCATTTCCAGATTGGAGCAGGAGCATGAGCAGTTATTTATGTGTCTATCAGAATTACAGAGTAGCCAAAATTTAAAACTTGTGTGTGCAAGTGCAGAACAGGTGGTTACACAGCCCATGGTTATCAGCAGCACACTGCAAAGAAGGGCACTCCTTTAAATGCTTTTAGCCTCACTCCCAGAGCTTTCTTGTGCCTGTTTGTTGAGCCTGTCCCAGGGTGGTGTTGTGATGCTTGTGTCCCCATTCAGGTGTGCTGTTTATGCTGGATATTGTGTTCTGTGCCTTCAAGACTGGCTCTGATGAGCGAGTGTTTTGTTTTGTTTTGTTTTGTTTTGTTTTGTTTTGTTTTGTTATCAGCCGCTGCCCCATGGCTGGTGGGACACACAGACAGGGCAGTGCATGGTGCTGCTTTGGCTTTTTGCTTTGCTCTCACTCCTGCTTTGCTCTTGCTTTTTGCTCCTGCTCATTAGTCAGTTTAGCTGAGCAGTCTGAATTTTTCCCTGGAATGTTTTTCCTTTCCCTTTTCTGGACCCACTCGAGCCTGCTCTGGATTGAGACCCAGCAAACACCCAGAGTTGGCACCTTGTGGCTGCAGCAGCTGCCCCAGTGCCAGAGGGACTGAAAACAGAGTGACCACCCCAGGAGAGACTTTCTGAATCTGTCATCTTTGTCAGAGCAGTGACAGAGTGGTGTCACCTGGTATTGTTCATTCTGTGTGCTGGGGGTGCTGTGCCTGTTAAATAAACAGGTTCTTTCCACTTCTCTCTCAGGAATCCTTCCTGAACTGGCTGGGGGAGGGGCTGTGTGGGTTTGCTTTCTGGAGGGGCCCCTTTGGAGGTTTTCTCCCAAATTTGCCCCAAACCAGGACAGTGCCTTTCTTTCACCTCCCTCTCCAGCTACAAAAGGCAATACTGCAGAAGAGCAGAGGTGAAACACAAGGAGTGATGAAGACTTAATGCAAAATTGTACCGAAGCTTGGAGTTAAGCAGAAAGGTTCCTCTCCATCCTGATGTTCCTACTGAATTTTCTCTCATACAAGTCAGGATTTACTATGAAAAGGAAGAGTTTATAACACAGTGCAGCCACCATTGTAATTTGGTGAGGCTTAGAACCACAGCACATGGGGAGAACTCACGGGAATTCAACATCCCATCAAGTGCAACAAGAGTCACAATAGTTCCTTGCTCCCCTTCTCTAATTTGAAATCACCATGATTTGAGTTACATTTTATTACCAAGGCACTGATGCTTGTCATCCATAACCATTCCAATTTCCAACACTTCTCTCCAGCTGGGCATGCAAAGGGCATACAGAGGAGGCTAACACAGCTCAGTGGAACTTCTGTGAAATGACTGTGTGATCTTTCACCCTTCCTGGCACCAAACATGTTGCCAATCTTGATGCTGGCATTTCCAAGGTTATTTTTGTAGAGGCAAATGAGAGAAAAGAGCCATTCTATGTGTGTAACAACAACACAGAAAGAACTTGGAGCAGCGAGCAGCTCCTCCACACACCCAGCTTTGGGTAGAGCAAGATACTGCAGTCTCTCCATTGCCACACGGATGCCAATGTTGATCAGAGACACTTAATTACTCAGGACAGCCCTTAAGGGCAGCACATGCTCTGGAGTAGCCCTGGCTGGAAAGCCAAGCCATCACTACTGCTCCATTCCAACACGTGTTCATCACTTCAGCTACAGACACTCAGTTCCTCTCTAGAACTGGTAATAAATTCTAACTCTGAAAGAATTACTTGGGAGTTTTAGACCTATTGTACCTAAAAAAGCAGCCAAAGGCACAGAGCAGGCTGTCCCAATGCTCTGCAGCAGTAACTCATCATCCCAGCTTTGCCTGAGCTCAGCTCAGCCAGTCTGAGACACGGGGGCTGCAGGAGCCAGACGAACAAGAGCTGCACACGAGGTTTCACACCTCAACATGATGCAGAAACTGATGATTCATTCCCTACCAAGCCAAACAAAAAAGAAGTAGAACATCAGAGTTGCCTAGCAAAATAACCTGTGAACACTCCAGTTCCACCTCCTAAAAGCCCCAAATTTCCACTAGAAGCTTTCTTTGTCATCTTTTGTGCCATTGAACACAAGGAAAATGTCTCCCAAACACAGATGCAGAATTATTTCAGATAATATTTTTTTCAACATATGTTCAACCCTTTTTAATGTATTTTTCTCTCACAGCAAGTCCACCTTGTAGACATTTGAATTACCACATTACACAAAATTCCATTTCTGGTTCCACCTCTCAGCATGGAACCATCTATTTTTGACTGTCTTTCCAAATGTATTTTGGGAACCAAAGAAACAAGGACGTACTTAAACAGCTGAAGGTCACTCAAAAACCTTACCAGGTGCTTAACTTTAACACAAAGTTAACAGTTAAAAAGTACCTAATTTACTTGAAAATCCTGTGGATATTTTTAGGAGACCCTTTTTGCCTTTTCAGCCACAAAAAAAAAAAAAAAGCTTTGAAAAATCTGATTCATGTCATGCAGTACTTCCCACTGCAGCTTGTGTAACTTCAGGGACATCTAGGTCCTTCTCAGTCACGTATTCCCCTGAAGTGATTGGTTTTCAGGACCCATTAAACACTAGAAGTTTGAAAAGGAAATGTCCAAATCCTAGTCAAGTGGAGGTAAATGTAGAACAGATCCCCAGAGAAGTAACATTGTTCTTCTTTTAAGTCCCCCCTGCACAATGAAAAGGGAAAAAAGGGCCCCACAACAGCAAAATTATCAATGGGAAAATAAGTACAGCTTTCAACCACAGAGATGACCAAGGGCTCATTGCAGCTCATCTCTGAAACATCAAGGACACTGGATCATGAGGAAAAACATAAATGTACCAGGTATGCACAGAAAAGGGCCCTTTTCATGAGAGAAATTTCTTTGTGAAGTAAAGCTCTTCCTGGACCCACCACATCATTTTTTGGAGTGCATTTTGTTTTGTTGTGCAGCAGGTGTGTTCCACTAGACAAAAAATAATTGTTGATGAAACAGCTGGGCAGAACAAGATTTTTCCTTTTTACATATTCCCTTAAGTACTCCTTAATTTTATAAAATTCATTTTTTTAAAGATGTACCATGGGTCATTTTGGTTCTTTTTTGCTTATAATTTTGCTTTTTCACAATGAAAGTACTTTCTGAAATAACACTTTTTAATTTATTTTTTATCTTTTGACAAGACAACAAAACTACCTGTAATTTTGCCAGGATTTCAAAAGTAGTTATTTCCATGTTTAAGATTGATTACTTAACTTCCATGTTAAGATTAATGCAAGTATGTTTCCTTGTCCTATTTAAATATCTAAATTCCACCTCCTGACTACATTGCAAATGCCCTTGAATGGATTCTGCAAGGGACTGAGATCTCTGCCTTGATATGGGAGCTGTAAAAGCACAGTGCCATCACTGTGGAAGAAAAAAGTTATGTTGATGTGCTGAGGAGATAAAAGGGATATTAGCCAGCAGCTGCTGGTCAGACACTAATGAAAATGTATTAGTGGGGGAAAAGGAACAGTCTTGGGCTGCCTTTGATAAATCTGAACTTCCAATGCATCCAATTAGAGACTGGCTCTGGGAAGTGTGTGTATACCAGCCACCAGGGAAAGGCTGTGATGATGATGTGATGTGTCCTTTGAAACTCCAGCTACACCTGATTGCCAGGCAGCAGCACAGCCCTGAGCTGTGAGGGAAGGATCTGGAGCACATTCCAAGGGTGGCAGGCACCAGGCTCTGCTCCCAGCTCTGCTGCAGGGCTCCCAGCCCTTCTGCTGCTTGAACCCTCAGCACTGCTGGCTCAAGATGCAGCTGTAGTAGTCACCAGGAGGAAAAGGAATAATTTTTTTCCTCTCATGCTGAATATTGTTTTAACAGACCTTTTTTTCTATCTTAAAATGGTCCTGGTTTAAATCTCCTGATAGCAGAGCTAATTCACCCAGCAGTGCTCTCCCCAAAAGCTCCCCCATCAAACAGGGGACCAAAAAGTTCCCCTGACAAACAGGACTCCTCTTTTCCCTGACAGGATTGTCTTTTACTAGCAGCAAAGGCCATGATAAACATCACTCTCACAGATATATAGCTTACTGCAACAACTGTGCTTTATGTTTGGCAAGTTAGAAAAAACTGCCCAGTTATCTGTATTTTTACAAGTAACGCATTTCATTTCAGCACAGGACTTTGTTTTCCCACTGCCATGAAGGGAGACTCCTCATGAGGTGCTAATGGTGCTGAAGAAATACTGCCCAGCACAAACTCCTGTTTCATGGCAGAAGTCAGAGCTGACACCTCACTTGTGCTGTTCCCGCACCCCTGGCAGCCTGGGGCCATGCTCATGAACAGGAGACTCTTGTATCCATATCGGGTTTTGCTCTGATCAAACCCCAGATCACCTGGAAATTTCCATAAAATCATGACAGAGCCAAAAACAATGGTAACTATAACTTCAAATACAGTCTAAAAGGGGCAGGTGGGGAAAATCTCAAGAGACCAGAGGAGACATTTCCATGTTGCACTAAATAGCAAATAGTTTTGCAAGACAGAGGTAAACATGGCTGTTCTGCCTTCTCCATCCAGCTTCCTTAAGTTCCTTTTGGAATTATTCTAGGCAAGCTGGTTTTCCTTCCTTCCTTCCTTCCTTCCTTCCTTCCTTCCTTCCTTCCTTCCTTCCTTCCTTCCTTCCTTCCTTCCTTCCTTCCTTCCTTCCTTCCTTCCTTCCTTCCTTCCTTCTTCCTTCCTTCCTTCCTTCCTTCCTTCCGTCTCCATTCCCTCCTTCCTTCCTTCCTTCCTTCCTCCTTCCTTCCTTCCTTCCTTCCTTCCTCCGCCTTCCTTCCCCACTTCCTTCGCCACTTCCTTCCGCCACTTCTCCTTCCGTCCACTTCCTTCCTTCCGCCACTTTTCCTTCCTTCCTTCCTTCCTTCCTTCCTTCCTTCCTTCCGTCCTTCCTTCCTTCCGTCCTTCCGCCTCCTTCCTTCCTGGTCCACCTTTCCTGCGCACTGTCCTTCCGCCATTCCGTCCGTCACTTCACGCCATACTTCCTCCGCCACTGTCCTTTCATCATCCATTCGCTTCCTTCCGGGTGCATCCTTCAACTAGTCCTTCCTTCCTGATTCCGGTCCTTCGTCCGCTCATTCCTTCCTTCCTTCTTCCTTGCCTTTCCTGTCCTTCCTTCCGTCCTTCCTTACTTCCTTCCGCCACTTCCTTCCTTCCTTCCTGTCCTTCCTTCCGTCCTTCCTTCCGCCGCCACTTCCTTCACTTTCTTCCGCCACTTCCTTCCGCCACTTCCTTCCTTCCGCCACTTCCTTCCTTCCGCCACTTCCTTCCTTCCGCCACTTCCTTCCTTCCGCCACTTCTTCCTTCCGCCACTTCCTCCTTCCGCACTTCCTTCCTTCCGCCACTTCCTTCCGCCACTTCCTTTCCTTCCATCCGCTTCCTTCCTTCCGCACTTCCTTCCGCAACTTCCTTCCTTCCTTCCCCCCGCCACTTCCTTCCTTCCTTCCGCCACTTCCTTCCTTCCGCCACTTCCTTCCTTCGCCACTTCCTCCTTCGCACTTCCTTCCTTCCGCCACTTTTCCCTTCCTTCCGCCACTTCCTTCCGCCACTTCCTTCCCACTTCCGCACTTCCTCCGCACTTCCTTCCGCCACTTCCTTCCTTCCGCCACTTCTTCTTCCGCACTTCCTCTTCTGCCACTTCCTTCCTTCCGCCACTTCCCTCCCTCCCTCCCTATTAGTTTATAAAAATTCATTTGTTTAATTCTCCACTTTCTCAGAAGCTTTTAATGTAAATTTGGAAAAGTAAATTTCGATGTTCTGTTGAAAGTGACTTGTGACAGGCCAAGCTGGCTGGTGCTGGGCACTTCCTTGGGTTATAAATAAGAAACCCAGCCCAGTTCCATGACCCAGCCCCTGGGTTGACACACAGGGACTTCACCCTATCCCATTCCACCCTAAGCTGCAGACATCTCACTGCTCAGAGAGCTGGGAGCTGTTCAGACCAGACCAATGAGCATTTTAGACCGGGGTGTTTCAAGCCCCTGTATAAAGTGAGCTCAAACAATAAAACCTTCTCTGTGCCACGTGGACTTTGGGTGTGTGTTATCTGTCTCTGATCCACCCCCTCCATATTACAGTAACTCTCCTTATCAACTGATTGATTTTTTTTTTCCCACATATAAACTGGAGAAACACATAATAAATATTACTCTGAACCTCTGGGGAATCCTTTCATAATCTGAGATTATATTTAAGTCTCAGGTTTTCAAGTTTCAATCATTTTTCTCTTTTATTTTACTCTTTAAGTGAAACACAGCTTGCTATTCTCTTATATTATATATAGAGAGATATATGTATAGGTAAATCTCTATCTAAATCTATAAATTTTCATCTGAAATACAGAATTTAGGAAACTTTATTTTCTCTTTTATCTTCTTCTATATTAAATGTACTTGGTAAGTTTTACTGAAAATTGAAATTACCATATTTATCAATTCCTTATTTCAATTCAGTTTTCCAGTGGCAATGTCAATAAATCAGATATAAATGCTCCTTCCCCTGCTTTGCACGCATGTGCATCCAGTAACTGAAACCACCTGGCCTCCCTGCTGTTAAGAACCAATCCTGCCGTGTGTCTGGGAGAAATCTCAGCTCAGCAATGTCTTGGATTGTCCTGCTTGGCCCATCCCCAGGAACTGATGGATTGCACACATGCCTTAGGAGCCAGCTTGCAGTGTCACACGTGCTGCATTTTAACTCTGTGGACAAACCCACTGAACTACTGCTGACAATATTGGGATTTTTCGACTTAGGTTTTTTTAAAGATTCAATTTTCATCCTAAGTACTATTTCTATCAAATAATTGCCAACTTAGAGCCAGGAATTCACCAAAAGATCAGACAGATATCTAGATGCCACTGCTAGTATAAAAAATTATTTTCCAGTGTTCCAGGATGCCTTGGGGAGTTTCACTTGTTCATTCCTCGAACAGGGTGGGGTAGAAGGAAGCCAGAGCCTTTCTCACAGAAGGGATGCTGCTGTGGGGCTGGAAATGCAGGCAGAGAAGAATTAACCACAGAGCTCTGTGAGAGGAGCAGATGAGTGAGATTTACTGCACTGAGCATCCCCTAATCAACAGGAAATAATGACCTGACTTCTGAGAGGCGCAGCAGCACAGGGTGAGGGTGCTCACAGCTACCCTGATTTGCTGCTGCCTCTCTGAGCTGGTGGTTTTTTCTGTCTGAAGCACTAAAAGGGATTGATGGCAAAAAGAAAGCAGAAATAGATACACTCACCTATCCAGGAATTTTTTCTGGAGAGGGCTGACAGCTCTGGAACTGCTCTGCACTGCTAGCAGCACAGTGAAGGAGCACAGGCTGAGTGCTGGTGGGGATTCCCATCAGTAGCTCTGGAGCCAGCTTGCAGCCCTCTGGGACACTGCCCTTAAGCCCTTGAGTTACCACAAGAATGGTTCTAACCTTTTTCCAAATGGCCACAGTGAACCCCAAACTGGGCACTAATTGGCACAGCTGATACAACCTCTTCTCTTCATCAGGATTCTAGAACTGGAAGCAAAATCTTTCTGTCATTGAATTCTATCACTTAATGAGTTATGTGGAAATTTGAGGTCTTAGATATTAGAAAGTATTTCTAAAAGTGTTATTCAGATGAAGTAAAGAGGATTGTTTCTGTCTGACAAAACTGAATCTTTAAAATATTCTTCTAATGGATGAGAGACCCTGCATTAAAATGGCTTTTCAGCTTTTATGTCAGGCATGACCAAGCCAAAGGAGATATATACATACTAAATTGTTGTGGAAGTATCAAAGAAAAGACCTCAGACTTCTTTCTTCTTCTTATAGATTCTTCTAATTCAAAATCCATCATCAGTATTCCAGTTCAATGTCTAAGTAATACAACCTTTATCTGATAGAGATAAGAAGTGGCAGCTGCAATTACAAAACTTTGCCACAGAATAAATACAATTAAGGTATAGATTACAGTTACAGATATTAATGCATAGCTCATGCAGGGAATTCACGTCCTGAACAAAATCTTTTAAAAGAAAATTGAAGCAGCCTTAATGGCAATGACAAAGCACTTGAAGGGGTTCAGACTTTCCATCCATGCTGGAGTTAGCCCAGAGGGAAGCAGGCTTTTGTGCAGAATGTAAAGAGTTCTGCTCATGATTGCTCTGCCTGGTGGCTTCTTCCATGACCTTGGCCAGACCATGTTGTCTCCTCAGTTTTTCTGACTTCACATAGGCTGATTATTTTTATCTGCTCCCTCGAAGCCTGAATAAAGAGCTTTGAATAAGTGCTCAGGAGAACCACTAAACAAATAAATTCAGTATTCCCCATTCCCCATTTCAGTATTTTGAAAATCAAGGTCGGTCAGTTCTATCCACTAGCTAATAGTTCTCTAGAGCATAATATTTCAAAATGTAAACCACCTTAATAAAAGTGAGTTCTCAAGACAATAGAGTCCACTGGATTATATTTTTTATGTTATCAGTAACACAATCACAAGTGGCATTATGGAGTCTAAAAGCTAAGCCAAAGTCCTTAGTTAAGAGAGGAGGGAGGCTTTTGATTAATGTTTGTTACATCTACATCCAACTCTATCAGCAGAATCAGATGGAGTAGAAGAGTTGGAAATGACTGAAAAAAGACAGAACCTCAATGGCTGAAAACCAATTACTTTATTTCTAAGAGTGATTTAAAGCATATTTTGTGCATCTTTGCTGAAGTTGAAGGTAAACACAAAATGTGCTGAAGTGGCATAACTGACATTTGTGCGCCCTGTGTACACTGTTGCCTTTTTCCCAACCTGGAAATGAAACTAAATTTTAGTAATGTCAGAGCAGATCTTTATTTGAAGGCTTTCAGGGGCAGTTATGGAAAGGTGGCCACAAAAGGCCCCCCTACAGAGATGAGTGCACGGTTATAGGTTTTAGGAAATTAGCACAATTGACAAAAGCACCAGTTAGGAGCATGAGTGTTGACGCACTCCTTGTCTGGACCCCTGAGCACTGGCTGTGCTCTGTCCATGACAGGGATCTCCAAGAGTTGCTCTCAGCCTTGGCTCCCAGGAAGAACCAAGACAGCACAGAGGCCTGGTACCTCCCAGGGCTTGGAGCTCTGGAATTTGTTTTTTCTTTCTGCCCAGGGAACGGCCATGGAAAAGTACTGGGAAAACTCATTAATACTATAGGTGACAGAGCCACAGATATATGTGCAAAGGATACAGAGAACATAGAAAAGAAAAAAAGGCAAAACCCAAACTGTCATCAACCCCCTCATCCTCCCACAGTGTCTGCACCCCGTCCCTGCTTTGTCATCAAGTGTCAGACAAGTTTGTCCCTGCGGATCTCTGCTCTGGCACGACACCAAATACAAGTGTTTGGGCAGCAAGAACTCTGTGTACAACTGGCCAGAATCCTTCCATTCCCTCTCTGGAGGGCTGAACACAGCAATAAAGCCCAGGACACAGCCAAGCTCCAGCTCCAAGGCACTGGGGTGGATTTGCTTGTAGTGAGTGTGCCTGACCCTGAGAAAGGCTAGGATCAGCCAGGGATGGCCAAGGCAGAGCAGGGCCAGTCAGTGCTGGGGGAGACAACCCCCAAGGGGCCAGCAAACTGCACTGCTGAGCCCCTTTTGCAAAGAACACCTTTGGATTCTGTCCCCTCCTGCTGTGCATGCCTCTCCTCCTGCTCCTGCACAGCCTGCTGGGTCCCTGGGCAGCAGCTGAGGCTGCAGGACATCATCCATGGACAAGGAGCCCAGTGCCTCCTTCCAGAGCACTCCTGCTGCTCAGAACGTGGCTCCTGGGGTTTGTGCAGAACAGAGCCTGTGGGACAGCACCTCTGACAGCTTTTGCAGCAGCAGCCATCACTGAATGCATTGCAAGTGATTAATTTTCTAAAAAAATTAAAATAAACCCAGTGAGTGCAATGTGCTAACAAGTTAAAAATAATAATAGGTGTCTGTGACCATGCTGCTTCTGTCTGAATCCTTCAGGGGGATTCAGTTGCTAAGAACAACTTATGCAGTTTGCCATATTCCCATGTGTTAAACAACAACGAAATCACTACAGGCAAAAGTCCCAGCTGTCAAGCATGAGGAGTGCAGGGGCTGCTTGGGGGAGTACCAGGCATTTCTCTCCTGTTGCATCTGCATATTGGATAATTTAAAAGAAAAATTAATTGAGGCAAGGGCAGAGTGGGAAGCATGTTACAGACTCTTCAAAACACCATCCCCAAAAGTATACAGGGAAAATTCCATTTGACTGGGCCTTCTGTGGTTTATCTAGAGCTCTGACAGAAGAACTTTTCCAAGGGGAATGCACTTGCAGCTCTTTTGGACAGCAAGAAAGGCTGAACTTTGTTCACCTACCTAGACAGAATTTCTCTCTGGGCAGTTCTCAGACACAATGGGAGGAACTGGAAGTGTTGGAAGCAGTATCCATGACTGCTGACTTTTCCACACAAACAGCATTTGAGTGTTTTCCATGAGAGCTTTTCTTTCAAACTGTCTCTAATCAATCCTGACTCATAGGAACGAGGCAAGCAATGCCATCTTTGTTCCTTCACTCACAAATGAAGACTGGAAAAGTTACTTAGGCTTTTAGCAGAAGTAAGTTAATTTTTTTGACTTTGCTTTAATTCCAGGAACTCAATATTCAGCCATAAATCTTAGTCCTGTGTTGAAAAAAAAGAGATGAGCTCAGTGTTCCATTTTTAGCAAGTGGTTTTGCAAGCAAAGGGTGCTGAGAACAAGACAGTCATGACAATTAGGAGAGGGCACCTTACCTGCATTGCTCTAAATGTAGATTTTTCCATGGCAAGGTAATACTGCTTTCCATTTTGCAAGTTTGTCTCTGCATATGGAGTGCATAAACAATAAATACAAAGCACAAAGAATAATTTCTAAGATTTGAAGTAGATAATAAGTAAAAATTTTAAAACTTTGTTGAGAGGCAGGTCAGTCTAACTGGCAAGGCAGAGCTGAGACCTGGAACTCTCCCCCAGGGTTTCAGGCAATAGTGTGAGCAGTGTCTGTGCTGTGCTCTGGCACCCTGCGATTCAGGCAGGCATTTGGCTGTGCTGGAGGATTTACTGTCTCTCAAGATATTGATTCGTAAACTGAATATTCTCTTTGTGAACCTTAGTGCAACACTCTTTTAAAGCTCATGAAGCATCACAGAACTCTGTCAATATTTCATGTTTTATTAATTGCCTACTTAGCCAGTTCTCTGATTGGGTAAATGTAGTGTCTGTAAACCTCCTAGTTGTACTTTTACCTGAAAAGGCTCAAAATGCTAATTTAGTCTGATGGATAAACACGTGCTTAGAAAATACAAATATTGGGGAAAAAATGTAAAAAAATTAATAAGGGATGAGCATAAAAAATAACTGTGGGGAAAAGCTGTACAAATATATGTCTATGCTGTTAACTAGTTATGAGATTTTGTGCAAAGGATGTATTCATGTCATAATTAATTCTCTTAGAATGTGCCTAGCTCTGCATATCTACAGCAATGGAGCTTTCTGTTACTCTATTAGTAGTTAATGGGCATTAATTAATAATTGTTAATGGGCATCAATTGCTGATGGTCACACAATACAGCTTCAGTCTCTTCCCCAGCTCACAAGATGAGTGTTACATAGGAAGTAAACTGTGTCAGAACTGAGATCAGTGAGCATCTAAAATATCCCAACTTGAGCTTCCAGCACGTGCTTTGATTCTAGGAGGTGATTGTAGACAGTCTGATATATTCTTATTTTTACAGGACCTTTCTGTCTGTACATAAAATGTGTAAATAGTAATAATGTATTGTTGACATTGATGCAACACAGAAGCTAAGAAGCCAAGTACACAAAGATGTTCAAAATCCAACTCTTGCAGAGGTATTACATAATACACTACAGAGCAAAGGGGGTTTAATTTTCACTTTCAGTGTTGCATCACTCATAGAGTTCCATCTGGAATTTCTCAGAGTGGAACAAACACATCAGCAGTAGATGTGATCAGCCCAATGACCTGAGCTGGAGATGAGGCAGGTTTCAGAAAGCTGCTCCCGTCCTGTGTACAGGTGTCAGCTTCCCTGCATCGACTGCTCTGCAGACAGGGCAAGCCCAGCCAGGGCTGCAGGACATTTCCTGGGCATCCCCACAGGAATTCAGCTCCAGCTTCCTGTCACTGAGCTCCCCCTGCCTCCGCCCCACTGAGAACCCTCTTCGGGGCTCTTACAAGTACACATCAGGATACTTCTTTTCCTTGTCTTAAATAAGCTCCTTAAGTTGAGGCATTTTAAGAACTCAATCCCCAGAAACTCTCAACTTTCTTTGGTTTGTTTTGAGGGTTTTTTAATCCCTGTACAAATTTTCAGCAGTTGTGGAATTTTAACTTGGTTAAATTTGAACAAAGTAAAGGCGTAGTAGAGAAATCATAAGATCAGTAACTCCTCCCTTTACTTATTTCTGAGTTGAAGATCTAGACCTTAATACATTTTCTAGTAAATTTTTAAATAATATTCCCATTAAAAAAAAATGGAAAGGAAAGCAAGGAGTTCAAGTTTTTTACTTTTGGTCACTTCAGGTATTGTCTCTGTAGAGCCATCTGTACATTCTCTTGTCTGATTAAAGCCACAACATAAAACCTTATCTTAAATTAATTTGCTTTACTACTTACTTTAAATTCCAATAAAGTTTGACTGCACATTCTCCGTTCTGACACATTCTGAATGTGCTTATCAGCACAACTGAAATCTATGGTTTCCTCCACAACTGTATATAAAATAGATTTCCAATAAAAACTGACATGTTTCAGAGGAATTACGAAACCATTTTCAGGGCAGGATTGATACTAATTATGATTGATTTTGATTTAGTTTACATTTGCTAAATTTGCTCTTAAACCAAAACCAAAAATTGAAAGTGTAGTTGGTATAATGCAGCTATTGGTATATGGCAGATATATTGATAATCAAACAATATTTTGAACAGGAGTATTCTCTTTCCTGCCCTTTCTAACATTTGTTTCACATTTAAGACTTCCATCAGCTTTAACTGGGAGTTCTGGATGTGTCAGCTCCGTGGGACTCAGATTCACAGGGAAAAGTGACACGTAGATAGGAGCTAAAAACCAATTCACCTTGGAAGCTTTAACTGGCTTGTACAATTTGCCACGGTGTTCAATATATTTCAAAGGTACCCCATAATAGCCAGCAGTTCTCTACAAAGGTCACTGTAAAATCATATCCTGTATTACTCCATATTTCTGAAATTGTTCCTTGTCTGCCACCTGTTCCACTGAACCTTGGCAATGGAAGCAAAGTTTCCAGGGTTATCACTCTGCCCCTTCAACTGCATTATCTACAAAACCATAAACCTGAGTGGAAAAAAAGGTCTGGAAAGGTTTATAAAAGATTCCCTGAGCAGAAGTTCTGTCCAGCCTGTGCTCCTGAGCTGAAGCTGGGTTTGGGCTCTCGCCACCATGCCTGCCAACTACAATGGGACCTGGGAGATGGTGACCAATGAAAACTTCGAGGGCTACATGGTTGCTTTAGGTAAATGACAAAATATTAATTATATCTAGAGAAAATGATCCAATTCTAAGTCAAATCCTTCTGAAAATTAACGAGCTTTTTCTGTAATATACATTGTGGCATAAGGGTTTCTGCCAATTATATTACAAATCAAGGAATTGTTTTCAAAATTGCAATGATTTAAATATATAAGCATTTGAAGACTGGTAGCAAAAGAGGTTATTCTTTATTTATATGAATGAAAAAACAGATACCAACAGGTTTTCAGATCTTAGAGCTCTTTTTTACTCCTGGTATATTCTTACTGTAACAGTGGAGCCACAAGTTGGTTAAAGAGGAATAAGATATTCTATAGCAGTAAATTAACAATAATGCCATTATTTAATTAGTTCTTTGAACTAATTATGGTACAGGGATGAAAAATTTGATGCTTTAACTGATTTTCTACTAGTTTTACCAAAGAACCTTAATCCTAATTGATTGTTCTGTGCAGACTGAAATAAAAGAAATACATAAATACATAAAAATAAACTCTTATCATTATTCATCATCAATTGAAAGCAGTTGCAATTTTTCCAAAGCCTTAACTCTCTTAAGAGAGAAAGGCAAGTTTCACTATTCATGGTTTTTAGCTTTTGCATTTGTGGAAAAAAACCACAATAACTTCAGGGACATCTGTAAATAATATGTATATACAGTTGTGAGGAACAAAAAGAGAGAGTGCTTGAAAATGAGAATGATTAGGACAATGTCTTGAATTTCAGGAGAAAGATACACGTTATTTGAAGTGATTTTTGTGCATATGTGCCTATATAAACTATAAGTTATATCTATACAATCAGCTATAGTAACTTAAAATTGCCAATAAATAAGCAAAAATAACCCAACACCAAAACCAGTGCAAAGATGCATGTGCTGTATGCATCTTTGCATACAGCATATGCAAAGATGCATACAGAAAGAAATGCCAGGGAAAGGGTGAAAAGATATTCTTCTGCTCTTTTTCTCCCCATTTTACATTTTGTTGATATTTTAAGTATTAATGTGCTCAGATTCAAAGCACACAGGTTTTGAGGGGTATTTTTAATTCATCTGTCCTTTTAATTAGTGCATACACATTTCTATACTTTAATTAAAGTTTAGGTTTGCCCTCTAAGTCAGGAAGCTTGATTTTATCATAAACATGTTACAAAGTATTTAAATATACTAGAATACAACTACATATCATTTTTATTGCTTATATTGTTAGAAATGCAGTTATGAAAACCATGCTTTAATAAAACCACCCTGATTTTTCTCCAGGAGCTACAAGACCAATATATTAGTCAGAAATAGCATTTCTTTAGAGGTCTAGACATTTTTGCCCTCAGAGAGAACTAAATTTTATGTTGCCTGGCTATAAATCAGCCCTGGAGTTACCTTTAATCCACCACAGCAGATAAAATATACCAAGAAGTCTTGCATATAAATACTGAACAAGACCATTATTCCCCATGCTTAAAAGTCACATTTTTTTCAAGCCTATCCTCTTACTCAACTCAATTAGTACTTTCCAAGTAGGATAATGAATCTAGCAGAAGAAAAGGGCTCCATTAGTGAGTGCCATTGCTGGGCTGGCAGTGATTAACAGCCACCAGGGGATGGCCAGCAAACCAAACCCATCTTTCAGAACTGCAGGAGCATGGGAGGGGATTTCATGTGCACACAGCACCCGACAGGACCCCCTGGCAGCTGCTCAGAAACGTTCACTGCAGATGGGGATGGCACTGGGGCCGCTGGACAGCCTGGGATGGTGCCAGGGAAGCTCTCCCACGGTGACAGCAGTGCTCCCAGTGCCAAGCAGTGTGTGCAGCATCACGTTGGTCCTCGTGGGGAGCAAAGTCAGGGTGCCAAGGAGATCAGTACTGCAGGAAATGTTGACAGAATATGAAACAGAAACTGTCAAGTGCTCTACACAAATGCTGTTTTTTGACTTTTGACTTTGAATTTGTCTCCTTTTGAACTGCAATTCATTTGTGTGTCTGCTATTGAACAATAATGGATTTCACTTCTTATTTGATTGCTTCTTTTTTCATTAATAGAATTTTCATTCTTTTAAGCTAATTAATTAACCTCTTGTATACTCCCAGACTACAGGTTCATCATAAAAGTACCATGCCCAGGTCCTCTTGATCACATACTTATTCTCCCTTGATTACATACCCAGTCTAACACACTAAATCTCTGATAAGGAATATTATTCTGAGATCCTTCTTTAGTGAGGCAAAAAAGGCACTGTCAGGCTTAACAGCCCCTCTTGTTTCACATTCTCAAAAAAATTCAGGTGATTAAACATACCAGCATCTATTCACTCCTGGCTGTATGTTGTATGCTCCCAACATTCCCACAGATATCCCATTAATAAATAAATTTATTATCAGTGGAAGAGCCTCAAGTTGAAAGTGTACTTGTAAACACAAGATTATTTTTATTTGAAATTATCTTTTTCTCTGAAAAATGTTGCAGGTAAAAGTACCATTTGTGGAACTATGTTTGACTTACTTTATTTTTGAAATGTGTGAATATAAATGCTGTGGGGCTTTACGTTCATTACCAAACACTGGAATTTTCACTCTCTTTTCTGGTTTTTGACAGGTATTGATTTTGCAACTCGTAAGATTGCAAAACACTTGAAACAAACAAAGGAGATTGTTCAAAATGGAGACAATTTTAAAACCAAAACACTCAGCACTTTCAGAAACTATGATTTGGATTACACTGTGGGGGTGGAGTTTGAGGAGCACACCAAAGGACTGGATAACCGAGTGGTGAAGGTAAAAACCTGGGGCTGGTGTGTGTTGTTCATTCCACAGTCAGCACCAGGAGCCTGCTGTTCCCAAAGTCAAACCCCAATGATTTACAGACACCAGAGGATTTTTATAAAGCAGAAGTAATTTGCATCCTGAGACAGTTTTCTTTCCTGCTACAAGCATTTATTAGAAATGCAAATCAGGATGGCTACTGAGATTTGTGAGGACAATCATTAATTAGGTTTTTCTAGTGGGGAATTTTTCCAGCTTTTCTGTCTGATACACCTTATGTATCTAGAAAGTAGCAAAATTGTATTTTTACCTATGCATCCTCCTAAAGGAAAATGGGAGTGGATCCCTGTGAACTTAGGACTGCATCAATAGAACTTTTCATTTTGGGATGGCTGGGTTTGCACTGATCAGTCTCAGCTGGGCAGTTTAACAGCTGGGCATGGTTAAAAGTAAACCTGCCCTCAGCTTTTACTGTCAGGGGAGCTTTGGGAAGGGGCAAGACAAAGATTAGAAGCAAAGCTTGGAGGGTGGGCACTGGCAGGGCAGGAGGGCAGGGGGACCAGCAGTGGGTGCTTTACTGCCCTGGGGATAACTGGAGAAACCTGAGCCCAGCACTGCCCAGGAACCCGGGGCCATTGCTCAGACCCATTTCAGGGGCGTTCGTGGGCAGCACCTGGATTAAGGGCAGTGCTCCAGCCCCTGCCCCACCTCCTGTGGCAGAGTCAGCTCCTGGGGGATTCAAACAAGGCTCTCAGAGAAATCAGGGAGGAAAACAATACACCAATTCACTTCCTGAATTCAGCTTCATGTTTCTGCATCAGTACTGCCTCTGTTTGACTTTCTTCTCACCCTAAAAGCTTAAGCAACACTTTCAGACGAAAAAGGCCAGTAGATGTGAAATTTCCATTGGCTGTCCCCATGGGAGCCTTGCTAATCCAGCATCCCCTTCCTCCCTTGGTCATCACTCACTGAATCTCTGTTATCAGCTCTGCTGATTTCCACACCTCCATCTCCACACCTCTGTTCTGCCACCCAGCTCGCAGCTGCCAAACTCGGAGAAGTTGAGATCAAAACTCTCTGTCAACAAGACCTGCTTGTTTTGGCAATTGCCACAGGAAAAGGAGCAGCATAAAGGACATATTTGTATTTGAACTCATATCATCCCTCACTGGAGGGGCACAAATTTAGCAGAAGACACAACTTGTTCACCACAGATCACTTTTAATTCTCAAACTAACTTTGTGCAGGGTAATTCCTATGATTTCTTCCAAATTATTTCTCATTCACAGCACTGCAAGCCATCAAAGAGTAAAACCCATTTTTTTTCACTATCCTGAATATCCCTACATCTAAATTTTCTTTTTGTCTCCTTCTCCAGTGGGCACTGAGTGGAACTAATTCCCGTGACAAAGTCTATGCTTAAAAACACTGCTCCCACATCTCTTCAGATCAGTTGAAGGCATTGCTAAGGATCTAAGGACTCATTAATTTCATCACTCCTTAAATCCATCAATTAGTGCTCCTTTAGTGCTCATCACCACTACAAAAGCTTTGCTCTGCAAAGAGGAAGGAAGGAAGTGGCGGAAGGAAGTGGCGGAAGGAAGTGGCGGAAGGAAGTGGCGGAAGGAAGTGGCGGAAGGGGAGTAATTTAGCTGAATAAGGAATGAAGTGGCTGAATTCAGCTGGCGGAAGGAAGTGGCGGAAGGAAGGGCGGAAGGAATGGCGGAAGGAAGGAAGTGGCGGTCAGGCAGTGGCGGAAGGCATGGCGGAAGGAAGTGTCGTACTGAATTTGCGGAAGTAATTAGTTTCACAGGAAGCAAGGAAGGAAGGAAGGACGGAAGGAAGGAAGGAAGGAAGGATTACAGGAATGCAAGAGGCCAAGTACGGAGGACTAAGTCCTTTAAGGCCATTCAGTAAGGGGCCTTCAAGCAGAAGGAAGGAGGAAATGACGTAAGTTTGCGTGATTCCGTTGCTTCCGGACCTTGGCAGAAGGAGTAAGGAGTGGCGGAAGGACGTGTCATGACAGGAAGTGGCTGGAAGGAAGGAAGTGGCAGAAGGAAGGAAGTGGCGGAAGGAAGGAAGTGGCGGCACTTAATTAATCGGCGGAAGGAAGGAACTGGGGAAGTGCCGAAAGGAAGGAAGTGTCGGAAGGAAGTGGTGGACGGAAGGAAGTTGCGAAGGAAGTGGTCGGAAGGAAGAAGAAGGAAGTGGCGGAAGGAGGGAGTGGCAGAAGGAAAGGAAGAGTGCGTAAGGAAGGAAGTTGTCGTAAGGCAGGAAGTGGGCGAATGAGGGCGGAAGCAGTGGCGGAATGGCGGAAGGAAGTTGCGTAAGTGGCGGAATTGGCGGAAGGTGCTGAAGTTGCGGAAGTGGCGGAAGGAATGAAGGTCCCGTCTTCCTTCCTTCCTTCCTTCTTCCTTCACCTTCCTTGCGTTACTCCTTCAAATACGGAATGAATATTGGCGGCCTGCTTTTTCTTCAGGACTTTCTGCACTTAATTTGCTGAAGTAAGTGTCGGAATTCCCCTTCCTGCCTTCCTTCCTTCCTTCCTTCCTATCCTTCCTTACTGCCTGCCCGGCCGGCCGGCCGTCCCGCCTTTCCTTCCTGCCCGTCCTTACCTTCCGTCAGGAAGGCCATTCCTTCCTTAGTGTTTCCTCCTGGCGAAGACGAGGGGAAGTGGCGGAAGGAAGGTGGCGGAAAAGTAAGGAAGAGTTGCTGAAGGACAGTGTCTGAAGGTAAGTGGCTGAAGTGACAGGAAGTGGCCGACGGAAGGAAGTGGCAGAATGGAATTAAGTGGCGGAAGGAAGGAAGCGGCAGAAGGAAGTCACTCTGGCGGAAGTGGTGTAAGGAAGTAAGTGCGGAAGGAAGTGGCTGGGAGGAAGTGGCGGAAGGAAGTTGTGGCGGAAGGAAGGAAGTGGCGAAGGAAGTGGCGGAAGGAAGTGGCGGAAGTGGCGGAAGGAATGGCGGAAGTGGCGGACGTGGCGGAAGTGGCGGAGTGGCTGAAGAAGGAAGAATGAGGAAGGAATGACGGAAGGAAGGAGGAAGAAGAAACGGAGATGAAAGAATTGAACTTCAAATGAAGGAAGGAATTGTGTGCATTTACAACAAACAACATAACATTAAAACCTTACCAGATTTAATTACTTTTTCCTAATACCAATTTCTAAACAAATCATGTTATTTGTTTCTATGGGGAGAAGGAAAAAGGACGCATGTCATGCCATTACTTTCTTAATGGCTCTAAAAATATTTTCTGGTCATTTTATTTAGAAAACAATGCCTCAAACACATTAAAGTTAGATGAAGGTAATAAAATTGGTAGGCAACATTTAAATGTAAAGAGGGCATGGATAATTTAAAGAGCATGTAGCTTGAAAATTCCATAAATAAGAAAGAAATTAACTGAAATGGAATGAGTTTTGTCTCGTTATTAATGGAAAGCTCCCTCATAAGAGAAATAAATCAACCAGTGCTGGACTAGAAAATAAATTAGGCTCCCAGTACGCTTGCCGCTTTATAATAACTGAGCTTTCATGGACTGTAACTGGTGTCTAATAAGGACTTGTCTGATACATGGTTAAATGCACCCCTAAAGGACAGTGCTTCAAATGCAGAGCAATTCCAACAAAGCTGCTTTGAATGTACCCTGGCACATCTGTAGACAGATAATTCAGCCTCTAAAGAGAATTTTTCCTTGATGAGGGTTATCCTGCTCCTGGACAAGAATCAGCAGGACCTTTTCTGCTGCTGCTAGCTGGAATCCTGCCAGAGCAGGAGATGTTTGAGTATGGAAGGGATCTCTCCAGGTCCAACCTGTTTGCTCAGGCAGGGTCAGCTACTGCCCATTGTCCAGCTTATGATCACATCTCTTTAAATTTCTTACTAATTGTTTTAATGCTGTAGGAACTGACATGTGAAGACCAGGTGTGCCATCAGACATTTCAGAAAGTACAGTAAAATACAC
The DNA here is from genome assembly GCF_022539315.1 of Serinus canaria. Classification (NCBI taxonomy): domain Eukaryota; kingdom Metazoa; phylum Chordata; class Aves; order Passeriformes; family Fringillidae; genus Serinus; species Serinus canaria. The sequence goes on along the minus strand of NC_066323.1, from coordinate 24,427,059 downwards.
AAACAAATTTAGTGCATGAGATGATAGTAACGTGCTGTTCCTCTTGTTACTTTATGCAGAGCTAGCAAAGGTGTTGGCACTGCACTTTGCAGTACAAGCCTTCAAGTCTTCACTCATGAAACCCTATATAACTTTTTTCATTAATGACTTTAAACAGCAAGGGGAAAATGTACTTTGCATATATTGCACCAGTAGCTGTAAACACACTCAGCAATTCCCCGGTTAGTGTGAACACTTGTTACTCATGTATGTGAAGAAACACATGGAAATGACAACAAAGCGCTGCAAGAGCTTCCCTCTGTCTCACTGCTGTCACCCTGAATGCATTTGGGTTTTGTTTAAATGCTTTGGGTTTTGTTTCTTTAATGAGGAAATTGGCAAATGATAGGAAGCAACTGTAATTGTGTATTCCCATTGTTTGAACTTATTTTATATGTTCATAAATTTCTGGTTAATGTAACTGAGTTAATTATCTAATTCATGCAGTCCCTGGTGACCTGGGATGGTGACAAACTGGTCTGTGTTCAGAAAGGCGAAAAGAACAACAGAGGCTGGAAGCACTGGATTGAAGGAGACATCCTGCATCTGGTAAGGGCTGCTCCACAGACCCACATCACATCACTGAGGCTGCAGCACAGGTTTTCCATTTCAAAGGATTTGTTATTTTTTTCTAGTTAGAAAGGTCTTTAGACAGTTCTGATCTCTGAACTCTAAGGAAATTTCTCCTCTGTTCCAACTCAGGAATGCTCAGTTTCTGTCCACCTGCTCCCAATTAAGTCATAGCCCTGCAGTGGTTTTTTTGCTCCAGTCCACTTCCCTCCAGCTCTCAACCCCTCCTGTTACATTGCACCTCTAACGTAATCTTTTTTTTATATAATCACTGATAGGCGGGGAAAAAAAAAGAAGAAGAAAAACCACCCCAATCAGATTGCAAGATAAATGTTAGTCTTTTTTCTGAGCAAAGCAATAAGAAATTTAAGGACACTGCGCTGTAATAGAGATCAGAAACCCCCGGATATTTAAGAGGATCCCACAAACAACCTATACTGAAATTATTTTTTCTTACTTCAATAATAAATTCAAACACCTAAAGTAGCAAGCTGTAGCCCAAAGATAGATGTGGTGAGTCCAAGAGAAGCTAGAAAAGCCTGTGCAGGAAATCAGCAATCAGTGTTGGGCGTAAAGATTTCAAAATAACAGTACTGTAGAATCACAGAATCATTAAGGTTGGAAAAGACCTCCAAGATCACAAAGTCCCAACTTTGACTGAGCACCACCATGTCCATTAACCCATGTCACAAGGTGCCACATCTACTCATTTTTTGAACATTTCTCATAATGATAATGATTGCAGAGTTTCCTGGGAAAGCAATCAAGAAATGGGCATGACAATACTGGGTGGCACAGCAGGTGGATGGAGAAAGATTCTTGAGAGGAGCCCATTGTTCTGTCCTAAGCTTTGCTGCAAGCAATCTGCTCCTTCACAGCTTTGCTTTATGCTTGGTGTGGGCAGTCATAGTGGCTCCCATCTCTGTGCCTGAAAGGGCAAAGACAGGAATTCAAAACCACAAAGTGCCACCCAACTGAAATCTCCTGTTCAGTGCACTTCTGCAGCTCTGTCTGAACACACTTTCAAGAGCTGGCCTAGAAAGTTCCACATGCTGGCACCAAGGCTTTGGCTGAAGCTAGTGGAAAAGGCAAGCAGATCCTTACAGTAGTCTTCAGAAATTGTCCTGCAGGTTTGGGCCATCGCTGGCCACCTTTTTCAGTCCCTTGCAAGGCCTATTTGGCTCAGGAATGCTGCCTGATGGCACCAGCCAAACTGGCTGCATTTGTGCCAGCCTTTAAGGGGGCACTGCAGCCCTGGGCAGCAATGGTGCATTGTTCTGGCCCCTGAGAAACAGCTGGGCACACCTCTGAAAAAAGTCAGCTTTTGAAAGCATTCCTCTTTTTGTATTTATTTCCTTGTTTCAGTGCATCTCATGAATTTTGAAGTAACATTAATTATAACTATTACAGTATATTGTTTTAATAACAGAACATGAAAAAGCCTTGAATTAAAGCAAAATTCTAATGCATTGTTCATGTTTATTCTTCTTAGCGTTCAATTCATGTATCAAAAACTAATTACTGCAACATGAAGTGCATACCTGCTGTTTGGTTCCATATAATGCACTTTTCTTACTGTTCTCTGTTTCATAAGCATAAGTTTTTAATACAGTGGCTCAGTTGTAGCAATTTCTGGTGGGATCTGATATATATGCAAAAGAAAACTTCTACCACTATATACTTACTAAGTGTTTTAATACTGTAGGAACTGACATGTGAAGACCAGGTGTGCCATCAGACATTTAAGAAGAAGAACTAAAATGGAGCAGAAAGCCTCCCAGATTTTCATCACAACGTTGTGCTGTTATGTTTTGTCTAAAAAGAAGAATGAAGCCAGATTTTCATTCTTTTGATACTTCTATGTGAAGATATTATGTGCCTGTTTATGGAAACAAACACATTTTATAGAAATAACAGTTACAAAGCACATAAATTTCTTTACCTTTCAGTCTGGAGTTAAATAAAAGTAATTGTCTTTCAAATTATGTTTCCCTACATCTGTGTAATGCTTTCCAGAGGAATGTCTGTTAGCAACAAGGCTGAGAATTACCAGTCACAATTATTTCAGTCACAGTCTGTGTCTCCATAGTGCTGTATTATCATAATGTCTCTGGGTGACTGGGTAACACTGGATATTCACTGGACTGTTTCTAGTTCATTTAGTCCTGGATCACTAAGTCCACAGTTTCAGGCAACAGAATGCCTCACTGAGCACAATACATGTCCTTTCACATCAGGACTGTTCCCTTGGATTCGGCCCAGGTCTAAAGCTGCTGCTGATTATCACCTGATCAATATCTCACGGCCTTTGTGAAGTGCTGCAGCTCCTCAGTACCATCCTAACATGGATCAATGACAAGGCTGTAAGTTCCAGTTAGAGCTGGCAGCCTAATAACCATGCCCGTGGGGAAATCTGCTGTCTGAAGCAAACCCTGCATTGAAGAGTTGCTCCATGGTGTGAAAACTAAGGCACACTTGGGACTGAGAGGAAAACTGCAGACTATACACAGCCTGCATGTAGCCTGTGCAGAAAGAGTGCCCAGCATGCTGCAATCTTCACCTTGTACCACCTTTCAGAGACTGTAAAAGAAAAATCTTTTCCATGCAATTCTTCTCAGTTTTACTCAGGGTTTTTCAAAAGAATTCATCTTTCTTGCTAAAGGCAAGTTTCAGTTAACCACAGATGACAAACACTACTTCAGTAGATAGAAACTTTTATTATTCAACAAAATGTATGCACACCTTCCCCAGAAGAGCTTGTATGCCCAAAAGCTCATCTGCTTTTTCCAATGACATGAATTATTCTAATAAAAAACACTGTCTTTCCTACAACCTTGCCTTTCAGATATAAAAACTTCCACATCAGCTTTAGCAATGCTAAGTTCCCTCTTGTCCATAGGCCCCCATCCTCTGTTTAGTATGGGAGGAGTGAAAATCCACTGAACAGACCAGTGGCTCAGTGGAAGTACAGAAAAGACGTGAAAAAGCTTTGGCAGAAATGGAGGAGCATATGCTTTCTCCTCATCTCCACCTGCTCCTCAGCCCACTCACTGTCAGTAGCTCAGGGTAGGAAAGGAGGGAGTCTCCCAGCTGACAACCAGGTTATGTCTGCAAAAATCTGAATAATGTACTACCAGTACTTCTATGGCCATGGCCATTATCCTGGTTCTAGCTGGGATTGAACTAATTTTCATTTTAATAGCTAGTACAGACTGTGTTTTGGATTTAGTATGAGAATAATGTTGATATCACATGTTGGTTTAGTTGCTGCTAATTAATGCTTCCTCTAAGTCAAGGACTACAGATTCCCTGTTCTGCCTGTGAGAAGGTGCACAACAGGCTGGGAGGGAGCAGAACCAGGACAGCTGCCCCAAACTGGCCAGAGGGATATTCTACACCACAGAACATCATGCTGAGCATATAAAGCTGCAAGTAGGAAGAAAGAAAACTGCTGTGTTTGGGATGGCATTCCTCAGTAATTCCTTGGTCTTCCCAAGGAGCTGTTACACGAGATGGACCCCGCTGTCCTGGACACGACTGAACACCCACCTGGGAAGTGGAGAATGAACTTCTTGTTCTGCTTCGCTTGTGCAGGCAGCTTTTTCTTCACCCATTAAACTGTCATAAGCTCAGCCCTGGAGTTTTCTCTGGGATTGGCTCCGTGGTGCTTAGCTGCCAGCTGGACTTAAATCACAACAGGCATAGAAGTGCATATGTCAGGATATTTTTATGAATTGGACTTTGCTTTTCCTGATAAAAGTTGTCTTGGTATCAAACTTCTTGTGTCCATTGCCTGGGCAATGCTTTCATGTTAGCTTGCACAGAGGAAACTGCACTGGAGTTAGTAAACTCTTATTTTGTCTTATTCAGCCCTGACCTGGACTTTTCAGTAGAAATGCATTCAATTCATAGTTCTAAGTCTCTGCTAGTTACAAGGATAAAAAAAGTACCACAGCTCATTAAGCTTTCAAATTATCAGACTGTAATCACTAGGAAACAAAATGTGCATGTTTTAATCAGTGACATTTCTCCTGGTTGGTTCTTGCCAGGAGTAACCCTGTTTGTAAATTCACACCAAATCATAAGTCCAAAGAAAACCTTTCATATACCACAAGAAACTATCATCAATTCACTAATGATGAGTCTGAAGAGGGAAAGCAAACATTCTTCAACTGGTTTCTTATTATGCTCACTAGCTCTGTCTGATGGTTATGGTTCAGAAGTGAAGGAAGCAGGCAATTGAGCACAAGTAGACTTTGATTGGGAGGAAACTGGATCTGACCCTATTTTTTTGCCTAGCTCAAAAATGAAAATTTCTGACATTTTAACAGGAAGTGATGAAATATGTAGGCTTTTTTACTCTCCCAAACAACATTTTCTTTTTGCACAGACTGATACACAAGAACTCATGGCCTCCTTTACAACTGCACACACAGTGCTGGAGACAGAGGAGATACTCATTCTGTGACATTATAATTCCTTCCAAAGTTATCCTTGTTTGCATCATATTTGTGATGTTAGGCTGGTCTCTAAGCTGTTCAAAGTCCCTTATCTCCTTGTCAGCAGATTAAATACTTGTGCTGGAGGAACAGATCTTGCTGGTAAATCAAAGAATGTTCATTCACATTTTTCAGCCCTCTGGCACACAGTGCTGTCTCAGGTGTTTTGAAGGATTACCATTTGCACAGATTCTTTTCCTCACAGAGAATATTGCTCAAATACAGCCCCAGGAAGGGAATTTATCAGCAACCTTCTGATCCAGTGTAGTGGGATGACCCTGGATGGACTCTGGGAACCCACCAGAGCCTCTCTCTCACTCCCCTCTGCAGCTGCACAGGGGGACAAAAAACAACAAAGGGTTCATGGGCTGAGAGAAGGACTGGGAGAGAGATCCCTCACCAGATACCATCACGGGCAAAACAGGCTCTAATTAGAGATATTAATTGACTTTATCAGTAACAAAACAGAGCAGGATAATGAGAAGCAAAATTAAATCTTGAAAACACCTTCCCCCCACCCCTCCTTCCTTCCCAGCTCTACCTCCTGCCCCAGATGGTGCAAGGAGACAGGGATGGGGGTTATGGTCAGTTCCTCACCCGTGGCTTCTCCTGCTGCTCAGGGAGAGGAGTCCTTCCCCTGCTGCACGTGGGGTCCCTCCCACGGGACACAGTTCTCCAGGAACTCCTCCAACGTGAGCCCATCCCATGGGAGACAGTTCTCCAGGAACTTCTTCAACGTGTGTCCATCTCACAGGCTCACAGTTCTCCCAAAACTGCTGCAGTGTGGGTCTCTCTCCCATGGGTCAGTTCTCCAAGGACAGGCTGCTCCAGCCTGGGTGCAGGGCCCCTCTCGCCACAGGCCACCCATGGGGTCACAGCCTCCTCCAGGATTCCTCTGCTCCAGCCTGGGCTCCTACAGGGGCTGCAGGTGGATCTCTGCATCCCTGTGGATCCCCATGTGCTGCAGGTGGATCTCTGCCTCCCCCATGCCCTCTGTGAGCTGCAGGTGGGTCCCCAGGGGCTGCAGGTGGATCTCCATGAGCTGCAGGTGGATCTCTGCCTCCTGTGGATCCCCATGTGCTGCAGGTGGATCCCTGCCTCCCCCATGCCCTCTGTGAGCTGCAGGTGGATCTCCAGGGGCTGCAGGTGGATCTCCATGAGATGCAGGTGGATCTCCAGTCTCCGTGAGCTGCAGGTGGGTCCCCAGGGGCTGTAGGTGGATCTCTGCCTCCCCCATGCCCTCCATGGACTGCAGGGGCACAGCTGCCTCACCCTGGGATGTAGAGGAATCCCAGCTCTGGTGCCTGGAGCACTCCTGCCCTCCCTCCCTGCCCTTGCTGAGCTGTTCCCCTTCCAGGTTCTCACCCCACTCTTCTCTGGCCACAGCTGTGCAGTTACCTTTTCCTCCCTTCTCAGATCTGTTCTCCCAGAGGTGTTCCCACCATTTCTAAGTGACCAGCCCTGGCCAGCAGCACGTCCTTCTCTGGAGCTGCCAGGATTGGCTCTGCTGGACACAGAGGAAACTCCCAGCAGCTGCTGACAGAAGCCACCCCTGGAGCTCCACCCTACCAAAGCTTGGCCATGCAAACCAAATAAATCCAGAACAGAAAAGCCTGAGCAACTCAAAACTACTTCCTCATGAGTGCAGTACTGGGTAAAGAATCAGTACCATTACCCATCACTGGGCTTTTCAAATGACAATGACAAAGCTGTGGGGAGCAAATGTTTATGGTGGAATTTCTAAAAATCTCTGCATTGAGCCAACTGGCTCTGCATTGAGCCAATTTTTCTTCCAAAAAGTTAAGCATTTTATTGCCAACTGCTAAAAGAAGAGAGCAACACTGCCGGCAGAGGCTGTAGAATAAAGCTGTAAAAGCTGCTGCCAGCTATGTTCTGTGGCAGAGCCCTACAGTGCTGCCTTCCTCTGCAGCTCTGGAGGGTCACAGAAACGCACAGAATGCCTTCTGAATTTGCCATGGATATCCTGCATGCTCTGCTGCTTGTGAAAAATACTCCACTGCCATCTGGAAAGAAGTCTGTGGTTTTTAAATCAGCATTTACTTCAAGATCTGATGGAGACAAAATTAAACAAAAAAATGTTGCTTAGTAAGATTTATTTGTATTCTTTTAAGCAAGGGTATATATTTTCCTTTAGTGGGGAGAGATTGATAGAAAGGATTTCTTTAGCAAGTTTTTTTCCCTCTAGAAGAGATTATTTTCTTTAATTTGTGACTGATTTAAAGGGCAGAGGTTGCAGATACTTTAATTTCAGCTTGCTGATTACTTCTTTCTTATGCAGATTGTGAGGATTAGAAGAAATCATTTTGTAAAAATTAGATTTAAAATAACACTAATGAGACAAGCTTTTTAATAGCTGTGAAAATTTTGTCAGTTATTCTCTAAATAGCACATTTGCTTTAATTATATCTCACACTGCAGTGCTTCAGTCACTATTAAATAGAAATGGGAATGCAACGACAGTAGATATTCCAGAGTTCTTCAAGGTGGCGGAATCCATGGAAAGATGAGGAGCTTTGTCTTATGTGAGAGCAAACATGGCTTCACTTGGAGGAAGAATATAAACATGGAAGGAATAGGGGCACACTCCTCCAGGCTCCAGGAGAGGAAAAGATCGGCAGAACAAGTAGGAACAGCCTGGAACTGCAGCATGGAAACTGCAGGTGGCCATCAGACAGTGCCTCTGCTCTGCAAAGAGCTGAAGGGCTGGAAGAGACTGGCAGATGAGCCTGAGAGTCTCTGTGGTCCCACCCCAGAATCTACCTTCTTCCATCAGCAAACCTATCAGTGTGCCTGCAGCAACAGCTGGCAAAAAGACTGGCAAGAAGATCCCACAGATATTCCAATTCTGACTGCTTTTATGGGGGAAAAGGGTCAAATAGAGTCCCTGCAGTAAGAGAAAAGCTACTAATGTATGGCAAGACCCAGAAACAGGAACATTGGAAGTTCTCTTTATCTGTTTTCATGCTACTGTACTTTGGATTTCTGCTGGGTTTGGTTTGGGTTAGTCTTTCAAAGAAAGGCTTCCTGAATGTCTGGTAAACCCTTCACAAAGGCTTTTCCTGTAAACTTAGGTATGACTTCAGAATTAAATCATGGCATGGAAGTTAAATGGGATGGCACCCTGTGAAAACTGCAACAGGCATACTTTTTAATTTGCAGTGCCCTTGCTGCCTTTGTCACTGCACCCAAAGGTAATTGTTTTCCTGTCATTTCTTAGTTGTCTTCCCCTGTCACCTCTATTTCATTCACTTTTGGATACACACATGTACCATATCCATGGATATATATATATATATATATATATATATATATATAATATGCATCTTTACACACACATGTATTTACATCCAGGGGTAGAAGGGTTCATAGGTGCCCACAACATTTGTTTGCCTACACCCCCACATCTTTTGAACCAGTTGTCCAGGGCAGACTGGTCAAGCAAACATGACTGTAAAGTTTAAAATCTCTAAATGTAATATTTCTACAAAATTATCTGAAAATTAATAGCCTGATAGAATGCCTCCAGTCAAAGAAAGGCTACAGGGTGAGCTCATGTTTATCAAGTCCCAGAAAATAATTTAGGATAAATGCCTGTAACCATGGAAAACCTTCAGCTGGATGCCAATGAACCCAACCATGAGATAAAATCCCCTAGAAACCACGCTTTGGTGGTTCTGCTGCTAAATGATAGATATGATAGATATGATTTGTCTTTTTCTGGCTGTCTCTCTCTTGTTTTTTCAAAATTAGCTCATCTTTCCCTACTTGTGTGTAGGGGAAAAGAACTTTAATAATGAAAGAATACGTTTTCTCTTGAGGTGCCATGAAGCCAAAGATTGCTTAAGTTTCCTGATGATCAGACTAAAGCACTGTTCTTCCAACAGGGCAGCAGTGCTAAAGGCCAGCTGAAGAGTTTAGTGTGCCTTTTCTACACATTGCCTAAACATCCCCCCACTGGTCATGCTTTCCAGCTTGAGCAGAGAAAGGTTATTGAGCTTTGGCAGAAAACTGAATCACAGTTGTAATAAAACTCCGTTGGTGTAACAAGTGAGACAACAGTAGATTCTCAAAATACATAATTTTATCTTTTCTTGATATGGTTTTAGTTAATTTTCAGGTTTTGAAATAATTATAAGGGTGTCAAACTAGATATTGGAGCTTATTCTGCAAGTAGTTCTGCTTAAGTCAGAGCACTTGCAGGGAGTCATTTATTCAGTTCAGCCAGATCAGATCCTGATCAGGCCTCTACTGAAAACAGACTGTAGACTGTGAAGCTGCTGAATTTCATGCATTCAAAGTATCAGGGTCAGAAAAATGTGTATTGCTATTCACTGTTGTTGATACAATAAATGAATGCAGCAAAGTTCCTGAAGGTTTAGAGATAGGGTTTTAAGTTAAACATTTTTCTATTTGCTTAGATATTGAAAAGAAGCAGCTAAAAATAAAGGCATGTGACATATGGCATTTTTTTTTCTGTCATTTAAAAAAATGTGAGAATTTACAATTATTTCCATATACATATATCATATTGTATTTCTTTAATAATCATGCAAAACTTAATTTAAATTAGACTTTTATTTTCTAAACACTTTTGAGAAGCCAAAAGCAGTCAAATAGTCAGGAAAAACACCTGGAGGATGAGTTTTACTGGTTAGAGGATTAAGGCAGAGTTGAATTGCTCCCTTTGTGAAATAACAGCCTTGGTTCTCTGAAAACACAGATTGCTGTTTGCTACTAATGGGTGCCTTGTGTAGCATTACAGCAAATTGCTTTCCTTGATGGCATAAACTGAATACACAGCAAACACGAGTACTTAGTTAAAATGTTAGCACAGCCAGAGTTGCTAAATGAAAATAACTGTTTTCCACAGCAAGGCCCTGGATGATCAGAACTGAAGGATTTCTGGTGTGGGGGACCTGTGTCATCCAAAACAAGAAGCAGCCCCAGGCATTCTCTGGCCCTGCTGATTGCACAGGGGTTTTGCAGCACAGCAAAGGACAGAGGCAGGGACTAAGGGACAGTGGCAGGAGGAGCTGAACCCTTGGCCACATCAGTGTGGTCCCAGTGGAAGCCCAGGCAGCTCCAGGCTTGGCCTGAGCTTGGCTTTCCAGGTTTTTATAACAGGCCTCTTCACAAGGATAAATCTCTAGATACAGTTAATACAGTTTTTGTTGTCTCTTTCAAATAAGAAAGTCAGTCCTTCGTGAGGTCGCAAAAAAAACCCCAAAAAAACAAAACAAAAAAAACACAAAAAAACCTGTTTTGCTTACTGTGTCTCTCAATATAAACAAATATAAGCAAGGCCTTGCATGAAAACAGCATAACAGCTTCTCAGATCTCAGGTTTTATTATAAAGTTCGTGACAAAACTTGGTACCTGTCCTTCTGCAAATAATTTAAATAAAAAGAGACCCAGAACATATTTGGAATCTTCCAGTGAAAAATTGAACACATTTTGGCACCTTGGGATGAGTTAAATAAGGCCCAAATATCTCACCTCACCCTGCAAATTTGTTTCCTAATGGCATTGATACAGATTTAAATTCTTTTATAGAATAAATCAGTATCACAACAGATTAAAATTCTTTTATAGAATAAATCAGTATCACAACAGTGCAACAATTTATCTAATAATCTGGGTTTGCAATTTATTCCAAATATTTGCAGACCTCTGCCTTGATAGCCAGCAATTCTAGGACAACCAAGAATCCTCAGTCCATCCACTCTGGATAGAGTTCTGCAGCCAAGTGTGTTCACAGCCTCAGACCTAGTAGCCAGTTTCCCCTTAAATAAGTAATTTTCTCAAATATTAGGTCAATGCTAGAGCATTTGAGGGACATGTTTTGTTTATTTTTCTGGATTCCACCTGGACTTAAGGACCAAAATATGAAAATATTCCTATCAATTGATCTCACTTTGTTAAAAGGTTATAATTTATCCTTCTTCCCTGACCACTCCATAGGTTTTGGTAATGAAACCATTAAAACATTACTATCCTATCCTTCCCTGCCAGCTGCCTCAGCAGTAATTAATCTCCACTGACTGAGGAGCATAAAGGTGCTTTTATCACCATTTCCCCCCTGCATTATAACGATTATATAGCAAAAAAGAAAAAAAAAGAAAAAAAAATAAAAAGCACCAGTGAACACCTTTTGGTAGGAGAAGATTTCATGTGAGAAATTCTATATCCAGTTCAATATCTGGCAGTATTTAGAGAGCAAAAGAAATGAATCTTGGTTTCTGTAGTTCCCTGTAAAGTGTGAGGTTGTAACTTTCAGAAGTTACTTGGAGCCACAGAAGAATTTGCAGCATCTACTCTGGAGATAAATGCTTTAACTTTGTGATATTTGGTTTTTTAGAGCACTTATATGAGTAGTGCAATAGGCACTTTTTTCTATACTATTACCTTCAGCATAGGAAAATTTCCTCAAAGCCTGGTCTACACTGCAAAGGCTTATTGCCAAAAAACTCCTTTTGTCACAAATCTATAAACACAAACATGATGACAGCCAGCAAAGCCCAGTTTTTGTCTTGTGCAAATCAAATCTACTTTCCCAAACAGCAGAATTCTCTCAGCTAACACATAATCATTAAAGATCCTGCTGGCAGAATGACATTGTCTCCAGTGTTATTTTACATACATTTCCAGCTTCTATTTGCAGACAGAGTCAACCTTCTGAATCTCTTCTCAGAAGAGCTTTCAAACAACTCCAGCACTAATTTCTAATACGTTGAATGTAACAATATTCATCAGTTGTCATGGAAGAGTTCACATTGAAAATCAGACAGCATTTCATTCAAGTAATTCTGTAACTAATTTTAAAACGTTTCAAACAGTGGATGACACCTCTTCCAGTTACAAACCCATTCAGCAAGGCTTGATTTTGTCAGCAAAACAGACAAGTGGGCACAGAACAGAGCAAAATCTTAAACTCTGTTACATTTGGGGTTTTGTCACGGGTGTAGTGCAGCCCCTGGACACAGGAAAAGGTATCACAAAGGAAAAAAACCTTGTTGGCCGATTTGATGCCAGGAACCATTCCCATGCCATTGTCTGCCCACATATATTTACACTGAAGAACTGCTGAACCAAAACTGAGCGAATTCACCTTTTTTCATTGAAAGACTGGAGTTAAAAGGCATCAGTGAAAATTTAAATAATTTTATTTACTTCTGCAGAAGGCATTAAAAACTATCTTTTAGAAATATGTGATAAATATTTTTTCCCAGACAGATTTACTACAAAACCAGTTTTGGGATTTTGTGTCCAGACATCAGAGAGAAAAACTAAATGGAGATGCACAGAATCAAGGCGCCATCGAGTGGTGAATCTTGTACTGTCACTGCCCTCTTCCCTCAAATCAAAAATAGTCATTATTGTCACACCCCTGTGGAAAATTGAATAACATCCCTGTCGTTTATTTTCAAGAACAGAACTGTTAAGATAATTTTTTTACTCACAACCCATCACAACTTTCCAAGTACTTTAACTTTGGGGAGACAAAATTCCAACAACATACTGGCTACGTGGTAAAACTCCTCAGTTTTAATTTGGAAAGCCATGTAAGAAATAATCCATCTCCATTTTCGATGGAAGAATTGCTAAAGGATATAAAACTATGTGTGGGTGATGGTTATTATCACTGCTTGGAGGGAGGGGGAAGCTGACTGTTTTACAGAATTGCAAGAACAGCAGCATAAGATTTGAACCAGAAACCTCTAGCATGAAAAGCCTAAACTGTTTTAGTCTAAACTGAGATTCTGTACTGATCCTCACTCATCAACTGATTTTATACTTCATTTTTGGGAATGAATTTGTCCAGAAGATCTGAATGCTGCAAATCCTATTTCAGGTTCTATTTAAGTAATATACTGAGCAAGGATTGAAAAAGAGCTATTCAAAGCTAAAAGAATTCATTGCTATATTCTGAGTTTAGAAATTCAAACAATGAGCAGAGATTGTTGAGATGACTTGCAGTCTTCAGACTACACAAAGAAGCTACACACCACACACTAATATTGAATTTTTTTAAATATGACTGTATTTCTGAAAAAATTAATGATTCAGGTTCTACTGGAAATGGAAAAACAAAAAAACAGTGCTTGTATAAGACTTGTACATATAAATATATTGTTACATTTGCCTCTTGCAGTATGTTATTTATATGTGATTACTGCAAAAGAGCAAGGATAAAATTTAATATAGCTTTCATCACGGCCTGCTCTCCTCCATAAACAACTTGTTACTGGGTTATTGTGAAGAAATATCTTCCAGTACAAAGACACAGATTCAGTGCTGCGGAAATGCCACAGAATCCTGTGTGCTGCTGGTTTTCTGAACACAATGCAAACTCATAAACCATGTAAATATGCAGCTCCGATCATAAATACAGAGGGCTTTGACCTTTCCTAGAAAAGCACCTACATATTACACTGCCGTAACCTAATTTTAGAATAATAATAGATTTTTTAAAAAAAAGTTCCCAACCTGTTGACAAAGCCACCTTCCATTCGACAGGTATATCTTGAGAGAATAGTGTTGTATTATGGTCACATTTGGGGTTTCTAGAACGTTCTTCTGACACCCTGTGTAAATTACCAAGACACAGCAGCGAGGTTTGCTTTTCTGTGCCTGGCACAGCACAAGGCTGAGCTGCATTTCAGCCCATGGGGAAACAACTGCTATCAAATGATAAAAGGAAAAGAGTTTGTGCCTTGGGATTTTAGTGACAATATGTGCTTTAAACCCAATCCCTTTCCTTTGTTTGCTGATGAAATGCACAGGTGGAAGGTATTGTCTGATATCACTGCCCTGCCCCAAAAGCAGTTTTTCCATCATTGCTGTTCCTTTGAGGCAAACACCGTGTAGGCTGTTGGACAGGATATGGAGATTCTCAGATTCTGGATTGTTCTGGACATTGTGCAGAATTTGCTAGGAGCTGAAGCCTCACCTCTGCATCTGGAAAATGCAAAACTGCCAGATCAAGAGAAAACAACCTACTTCCTTCCTTCACAAGCTACAGTCAATTGTCAAAGCCTGGCCACAAACCTTTCATGTTGACTCAGTGTCCACAGTGCTGTTTTTAAATTTCCTTTTATTACCACCTTGTATCTGGATAAAAAAATAACTCTATGTCAATTTTGTCTAACTTTAATAGAAAACAAACACAGTGTTCTCAGTTTTCCAGGGTGCTGGCAACCCCATGCTATTCAATAAAAAATTTTTGCAAGCTTATGGAAAATCTGATGCTGAATCATTGCCCAAGAATGCTCCAACTCTGTAGTCAGCAGCGATAAGTTAAAAATATATAATAGCGAATAAAAATTGAAATCACAGAATCTCTCTGTCCTGAAATCAGTGTCATTACAGAAATTTTTAAGTAGCTACTGGGCTGATACTCCTCAGACAAGAAGAAATCATTTTAGGATTTCTAGTTCACATTATCTCAAGACTATATTCAGGGCAAACTAAACTGCTCACTGAATCAGATCTTAGGAACAGTTTGGCAGGTTTGAAGATGAGCAGAGAAAATGGAATACGTTTATCTGAAGCCTCAAAACTCAGTAAAAGGACATTAGCACCAACATTCAACTATAGTGGAAGGCATTGTAAATCTGATAAAGAAAGAAATTACAAGCTCCAAACTTGGAATACCTGGGAGGATATAAACTGCTGCCTTCCAAAGCACTTCTGTGGTTTAAGGCCTGCCCTATTGCCACCAATCTTAATGGAAATGGAATCATGCCAGAATTGGAACTGTGGCCTCCAGGAAATAAAACAAGAAGCAAGTGTTAATAAATCAGGAGCACTAACAAGTCAATCAGGATGGTTCTTGCTAAGTGATTACATGAATGACATAAAGATAGCACTTTTCTAATGAATCAAATGGGCCCAAAGAAGCTGTAGCACAAGAGGTCAAGAACTGGAGTCTTTATATTATATACAACACTTTGGTCTCTCTCACTGACAACCTTTTTTTTCCTCAGAATTGTCTGTTTAAGGACATCTCCCCTTGTTATTAGCATTATCACATACTACAGTGCTACCACAATTAATACTTTAGATTTTCTTTTTAAATTAAATCCATATCAGATGCTGCTGAAAGTATGCTGATTATCCTGTTGCTGATTTTAAAGAAGGTGGTATTTGTGCTCACTTAAAACCTCTTAAAAATAGTAAACCTTTCTACTGAAATTTGAAAACAGTCTGAAATAGTTATCTTGTTGAGATGAAGACACACAGTACAAAAAATCCAAACCCATGTGCTGAGGTTTGGCAGAACTGAGTTGAAAAGGCAGGTCTGTAATGAAAGTGTCAGGCAATACTATTTTAGATGACACAAAATACAAAATTCTGATCTCTCCTTTACTGACTGCAGTAGCTCGTTCCTCAGCATGTGCCACATACATGATTGTATTTGAAGGAACAACCATTTTTGGAAACAATCATTTTATGCACCACCAGGCTGCTATAGGCAGGCTGCAGGTTTTGGAGGGGATGGGGTTATCTTTTTTCTAATCTGAGCTCTAGCCTTTTGACAGTTTTTATTTCTTTACTGGCATTTAAATTCCTCAGTATTCTAGTCAGGGCAATGTTTGGTGTGTTGGTCAGGATTGTATCCAAGGCTGGGATGCTTCCTAGAGAGTTAGAGACAGGCTGGGCAACTCAGACTAAAGGAGACAAAGTGCATTCCACACCACTGGCTGTCCCTGAGTCACCACAGAGTGAAATGCTGTCCTAACAAGGGAGGCTTTAATTCAGATTTACAGCAGGGTTTGTCTCACAGCTCTGCCTCCTACACGTTAATAACACCTTTCCTTTAAACCCACCACGTTCCATCAATCTTCGCTGGCTGCCAAGTTAAGGCTGCAACGAGTTTGCTTCAGTTCACTGCACTGCAAGTATTAACTCCTGGCAATCAGCAGCACAGCACATTAATTCCACATGAAATAAACACTTCACAATCCTGTAGAGCTGACCTGAAGAGGTGAGTGCCTCTGTTTCTCCTAAAAGCAAGGACCTTATGAGAACAGTAGAGCACTTCTGGTTACAGGGTAGCTCACTTAGGGAATTGGTAATCACCAACAGCAGCTCAGTCAGCCAAGCCCCGAGGCCCTGGGCAGCTGAGCCCAAGGTGAAATGCAGAGATCCCGGGAGGTGCCACAGAACCCTGTGAGGAGAGCCAGCAGTGCCTGGAGAAAGAATTTGTGTCCTGGGTACATCAGTCAGGGCAAAGAAACCCTGGACCCCAGGACTGAGCTGCCTACTGCATCAAGCAGCAGCACACATATTTATTGCATATAAATATTACATCTAATACATATGCATCACATTCTATTTATTACATCTATTATTATATTAATAATAAATTACACTTATTGTTTATTTTTAGGTATGGCTCCACCTGACAGCACTCCAGAGCTGAATAGGAATTTTCACACATATGTGATGTGCCACATAGATATGACTCTTGTTTCCAGACCTCTAGACTTTACTTGAGAGAAAAAGAAAGTGGATTGGTATTTTATTATTAAAACAGCAGTTAGAATTCATTTGGTACACTAAAAATAAACAATCAGTGCTTGTGATTAGCATCCCAAACTGTTTTCATCTTTTTCTCTGAAATAATTATACTGTACCTTTTTTTTTCTAAACCTTAAAATGCTATAACTACTTCCAAAAAACCTTTTTATTGCCAAATAAATTCAAAACCTGCTAATAATTTTATAGCGAAAATAATTAAGCTGAAATCTCAGAAAAGTAAGGCTGAGTGGATTGGCTTTCCTGAGAGACAATTATTTGGCTAATAAAAAAATGCTTTTTAATGCTTTGCACTGAGAACTTTCAAGAAATGTGTCTGCAACACCCTATTAGCAGTTCCTCTGTTATACACTTGCAGACACACCTATATCCACACTCACAGGATGTGTTCCTAACAAAAAGGCAGTTGTGGAATGGCCCATTCCACTGCACTGAAAATGTCCTGTACAGCTTTATTCTAGTTTTTGAAGGAAGCCAGGCCTGTGGTTGCACTCTTCTCATCTGCAGCCATCTCATAATTTCCCTGCATCATCCTCTCCTCTCCCCTTTCCCTGTCTGTGGTCTGGGTGATATCTGATAGCTACAGGAGACAGGCAAACTCAGGTTTGTGCTCTTCTTCCAGAGTAAAGAAAATGTCAGATTTCTTCCAGGCCTGGGAGGAAAGAGCCAAATGCCCAGCCCAGGTGTGCTGCTCCAGGTAAGCTGCAGCAGGTGCTACTGCAGAGCCAGGCAGGCAGAGGTGAGAAAGGGGCACTGAGGAATTTCAGGGCAATGCCCACAAGGAACAGAGTTACCTCTCTCACTGCTCTGCAATAAAACACTGCCTTGGGGTTTTTTACCGGTTTTTACCTTTCAGTAAACAAGCATAGGAATAGCTGTTGAGTTACACAAAAAACCTGAAGCAGAGATTGTGTTCTCATGTAATCCCTGTACTGAAAGACTTCTCAGGGACACGCCAGAGTTCCAGCTGTTTTGTATGCAGCCCCTGGTGAAACAGTGGTGAGTACAGGATACAGGGGAAACCACAGGAAAGGCAAACCAATACACAGAATATTCCCTCTGTATACCCATTTAATTTCCACAATGGATCATGGTTTGGACTCAGAACTCACACCCAGCTGGTAAACTTGCGTCTTACAGCTTGTGAGGGATATTTCTTATTTCAAATTTAATTGCTTTTTTTCATTTCTTCTTTCCTCCTGTAAGGTCAGTCTTGGCTTACACCCTGTGCTTTTTCTCTCTCCCTTAGCTTTTCTATTACTACAACTTCCCTGGAGAAGCTAACAGCAAAATAATTTCTTCCTTTCTCTGCTGTTATTTTCTTGACTAACAAGCTCTAGTCCTTCATCTTTCCCTTACCTTGCTGACCATCTCTAATTGCCCTATAATAGTCTCCTCTCTCTCTGGACAGGACTTCATTGAGAAGGAAAAACACACAGTGTGTGCTGTATATTCCCCACCACCTACATACTCTATTATGGTCACTTTCCTCTACATCACTTCTTTCAGTGTGCCACCTCAGCCATCTAAAAATCCTGAAGTACACTCAAAATTCATATATTTTACTCAAATTGTTCCTTTTAGGCAGGGTTATCCATATTCTGCATCCTCAGATTCTGTACTCAAACATTTTCAGTATTATTCATTATATTGTAGAATCATCACTATAATGAATTCAAAGTGGAAAGCAAGACTTAAAGGAAGCTGAAAGTCTGAACTCATCCATAGCAGTTGACAATATTCAGCCCTTTTTCTTGCTTCAGGCATTTCTCTTCTCACTTTTCATCAGACTTGTGAGGTTTTTTTAAGATTTAATTAATATCTGTCTTTTCTCCCTTGGAGTGAAAATGACAAAAATTGCAGTAACTATTCTGTCTCTCTGGCTTTTGTTTGTTTATGTCCTTCAGACTAAACACTCCAGGCCGGTGTAATCCTTCTTGCAGTGTTGTGGGATAGAGGACACAGGGCTCCTAATCCCCAGCTGAACACTTGTATTGAAAGGAGAATTTTCTTTAACAGGATCTCAATGAATATAAAGATCCTCTGTGTTATTCCTCTCCTTTATACAACAAAATGCGGGGGATGCAATTTTTAGAGACGGAACTTCAGTCTGGGAGTAGGGGTAGGAGAAATTCCCTCAGGAGTGGTTCCTCGTGCTCTGGTGCTTCCCAAACGCTCACATTTCCCATGTTTCTGTGAGATGCTGTTTGGAGTTGCAGCAATTTTAGCTGGCAAAATGATTGAGAAAAGTGTCCAATTGCCTGTCTAGGGGTGTGCAGCACTGACCAGGCTCAGTGCTTGCCCTGAGGGCGATGGGCACGCCGGGCTCGCTGGCAGATGACCCCGGAGCGCTGTCACCAGCAGTGCCACCATGGTGCGCACCGAGACCGCTCTGAGGGAACACCGGGCACAGCCAGACCACGCTGAGGGAACAGCACCGGGCACAGCCAGACCGCGCTGAGGGGACAGCACCGGGCACAGCCACACTGCACTGAGGGGACAGCACCGGGCACAGCCAGACTGCACTGAGGGGACAGCACCGGGCACAGCCACACTGCGCTGAGGGGACAGCACCGGGCACAGCCAGACCACTCTGAGGGGACAGCACCGGGCACAGCCAGACCGCGCTGAGAGGACAGCACCGGCACAGGCACACTGCCTGAGGGACAGCACCGGGCACAGCCAAACTGCACTGAGGGGACAGCACCGGGCACAGCCACACTGCTCTGAGGGGACAGCACCGGGCACAGCCAGACCGCGCTGAGAGGACAGCACCGGGCACAGCCACACTGCTCTGAGAGGACAGCACCGGGCACAGGCACACTGCTCTGAGGGGACAGCACCGGCACAGCCAGACCACACTGAGGGGACAGCACCGGGCACAGGCACACTGCACTGAGGGGACAGCACCGGGCACAGCCACACCGCTCTGAGGGGACAGCACCGGGCACAGCCAGACCGCACTGAGAGGACAGCACCGGGCACAGCCAGACCACAGTGAGGGGACAGCACCGGGCACAGCCACACTGCTCTGAGGGGTCAGCACCGGGCACAGCCACACTGCGCTGAGGGGACAGCACCGGCACAGCTAGACCGCACTGGGAGGACAGCACCGGCACAGCCAGACCACGCTGAGGGGACAGCACCGGGCACAGGCACACTGCACTGAGGGGACAGCACCGGGCTCAGCCGGGCACTGCTGGAGATCACACACCTCCTCACTGAGGGGTCAGGGTCATAGCGGGGGCTCTGCAGGAGACACTGAGGAGACAGAGTTTGGGGCATCATAGTAAAGAAAAAGACATTCAGCTGTTCGGGAGTGCCTAAAGGAGGCCACGAGCACGTCAAGGCGGAGATGCCGTGTGAGTGGTTTGGGACACTTGGTCTGTTCAGCCCGCAGGAGACTCGGGAAGAGCTCACAGCAATCTCCAGCATCCTCGTGAGGGGAAGGGAGGGGCCGGTAGCGACCTCTGCTCTAGTGACAGGGACAGGACCTGAGGGAACGGCAGAGAGCCGGGTCAGAAGACACTGAGGCTGTTCCCACGGAGGTTGGGCATTGAACAGGCTCGGGCACAGCACCGAGCCTGACAGGGTTCAGGTGTTTGGTAAGCGCTCTCAGACTCACGGGGTGCCGCTCGGGATGCAGTACCAGGGCCCGGGGCTGGGTTCCACGGTCCCGGTGGGTCCAGGCCCACCCGGTGCCTCCCCGGCCCCGAGCCGCCCCACGCCGGAGGCAGCGCGTGCCGACTACAACTCCCACCCGGCTCCGCGCCGCCGACTACACGTCCCGGCATCCCACAGGAGAGCCTCGCTCTCGCGAGACTGGAGGCGCCCAGGCGGTGCTGTCGCGAGAGCGGCGGGCCCGGAAGCTCCACGTCGGAGATCGGAGAGAGACCGGGCGGCGGCGGCGCCGGAGCGGGGCCGGGGACACCGGGCGGCACTGGGGACACCGGGCGGCACCTCGGCACAGCGGGGCCATGGTGAGCGACAGGCAGGGTCCCGGGAGGCGTCTTGCCTCCGCTGCGGGAGGGTGACCATCCCAGCCGGCCCGGGCGACGCAGCGCAGCCCCGCGATCGGCGGACCGGGCGCATGAGGGGCCGGGGCCGGGGCCGCAGCGCGGTGCTGCCCGTGGTGTTCTCAGCCCCAGCGAGCGGCTGTCCCGGGGCTCGGGGTGCGTGTCGCACTCAGCCCTCGGAGCGGCCCTTCCCGACCCTCGGGAGCTGCAGGTCCCGTCGGTTCCCGGGATGAGCGCGGAGCCAAGTGTAGCTGTGCTTGCCTTCCTGGTGTTTGTAGCAGGAGAAGAGAACCCAAACTCATGTCCACATCCCATGTCATAGCCGTGGTTCAGCACCTGTCATAGTACCTGATAATCAGGTGGGGTTTTTTTCCTTGCAGTGTCTAACATACGTAACTGCGGGTTTTATTAATGCCTGCAGTGTTCTTTGGTCAGCCATTATCCACTGAGTTCTCTGAGATAAAAGCAGCGTTAAATGATCGCCAGTGAGTGTCTAAAGAATCACAATGCCTCGAATATATTAGAAAATCACTTCATGCTAGACTTCATGCCTTTTAAATACTCTGGCTTTACATTGCCAGTGATGAAAGTGGAAGGTCAGAGCCTTCTTTGTAAGGGAAAGACAAACTTTTCCCTGCTCTCAGTTTTTACAAGACAGTGTTCCATTCTGAAACATAATTTTGGAATTGTGAATGGAAGTAAATTTATAATGGACAAATGTTGTGCTCTGTTGTAGTAACTGACTTTTCTTCCTGGTTTGTCAGGTGAAGTAGCAGGAAGATTTATTTTCCAACATTTGTATTAGGCACAAATTCTCTTCACTTTGCTTTCATAGTTCAGGGACACCAGGAGGATGTGCAGTGCATCTTTTTATTTTTTGACTTGGCTGGAGATACTTTGGAAAGAAAATCTGAATTTCACAGAATTAAATTAAGCAGATCCACTGATCACCACTGCCATTGGTGAGGATGTGATGTCTTCCTACAAAAACAGACTCACAGATAGATAGCAAAGAGTAGTAACCTGTCTGCACGGAGAGCAGGATTGGATCCTTTTATTCTAAGAGTGAACTGCAGCTTTCCCTTTCCTGAGCCAGTTTGCTGTTCAGTCACCGGGTGCTCCCCATTGTTCCCCCAGCCTCTGCGCCTGGACATCAAGCGGAAGCTGACGGCGCGCTCCGACCGCGTCAAGAGCGTGGACCTGCATCCCACGGAGCCATGGATGCTGGCCAGCCTCTACAATGGCAGTGTCTGTGTTTGGAACCACGAGACACAGGTGAGTGCCTTCCTGGGAAATGTGCATAACTGTGCATCTGGTGCTGGAAATGGAATTTGTACAGAATCTTCAGTCACTGCTGCTAACTGACTGCTCTCCTCTGGCTGAGTGCAAGAGTCACTGTATCACTAGACAAGGAAGTGACACTGTTAAGAAAATAGAAAGAGCTCATTTTAAAGTTGTTATTTTTTCCAGTGCTATAAACTTAACTGGTTTTATTTTCAGACTCTGGTGAAGAATTTTGAAGTGTGTGACCTGCCTGTGAGAGCTGCCAAATTCGTGGCGAGGAAGAACTGGGTTGTTACTGGAGCTGTAAGCTGTTTCCTCTTGTGATTTCCTGTTCAGCTGCACTTTCTCTGATCAGTTTTCATGCCATTACTTTCTGCATCATGTAATAATCTAATCTGATCTGAATTTGTGGAGGAGAAGGGAATACTTCACTACAGTTTCCCAGAAGTTTTCTCCTTTGTGGAAGCTTAGAAGCTTAAATTTTCATTTCAAAAAAGAGCAACCTACTAAGGTGACTGACTCTGCAGGTAATGCCACGTAGATGGAGTTTCAGCTTTTACTGCCAGCTGGAACATACTCAGCACAGAGTTCAGACTCAGATCATAGGTTCTTCTTTAACTAAGATGAAACTATTGACAATCCTAGGTAAGATGAATTTGAAATTGCTTTCTACTTTTTTTCTTGGTTATATTAAAAATAGCTTTTTAATTTTGCTCACCACCAGAAAAAAATGCCTGCTTTTATTTAGTGAATGTACCTTGAGAGGAATAGTTGTATTCTGATCTTGGTAATGCATTTTGCCTTATGGAGTGAATTTTTTTTTGGCTAAATTAAGGTAATGCCTAAATGGTTTTTTTCTCAACTTTCATTTCCTCGTCTTCTGCCCTGTACCCAGAATAAAAATGTGTTTTCATTTCATTATATATGCTGCCATGACTTGGTTACTTGTAAAAATGAAAATTTGTTTGAAGGTTTTTCCACTTCATAAATGACTTGAAAGAGCAGTAATTTATAGCTTTCTGAATCCAAGTGTAATTTGTATAATTAGCAAGCAAAATTCCTTAAACATTTGTCTTCAATGGTGGAATGTTTTTTCCTAGCTCCCCTGCATTGCATAGAAGGGGCACTGCACAAGAGACTTCTTTTCACATGGCTTTTTCTCCCTTTCCCAGGATGACATGCAGATCAGAGTTTTTAATTACAACACCCTGGAAAGAGTTCACATGTTTGAGGCCCATTCCGACTACATCCGCTGCATTGCAGTGCACCCCACGCAGCCGTTCATCCTCACAAGCAGTGGTGAGAGTCCTTTGGGATCTTTTCATGTCCAGCTGTTCTCAGGCTCCTGTGTTCTGTGGGGTGAGGGCTTGCAGGTCTTCTTGGGAAGACTCAGAAGTCTTTGAGCAAGAAGCCAACGTGACAGTTGTCATTTTGTTGTTTCTTGGTAGATGCGTTCATGTTTTTTAATGGAATATCATTTGCACTTTAAATTTAAAATATAATGGCTTGTGTTCTGGTCAGAGAAAAGAGCTTTCTCTCTTAATATCTGCCAGAGGAAACATTTGTGTATGTGCCAATTAGTGTGGCAAACTCTCAAGTAACAGCTAAGGTTATGTTTTTAAAAAAATTTCATCATGGTTTGGGGTAAGTTTTTAGCTGGGAATCTGACTTGAAAGCAACAGACAGCTTTCATGCCCCTTTGGTCCTTCTGAAGGACTGGTAATCCTAGAGATGCAAGTAGATTATTAGCAGTGCCCCCTTGCCAGCCTGTGCCATAAAGTTCTGGAGGATTATGCACTTTAAGGAGGTTGTTATCACCCACTGACGCTTGCTTGTTTGTTGTTTCTGTTTTTTTCCAGATGACATGCTGATCAAACTCTGGGACTGGGATAAGAAATGGTCTTGTTCTCAGGTGTTTGAAGGACACACCCATTATGTCATGCAGATTGTCATAAACCCAAAAGACAATAACCAGTTTGCCAGTGCCTCTTTGGATAGGACAATTAAGGTAAAGAAGCTGTATTTGGGTGTTTTAGTCATTAAGTGATTATCAGTGTACACAAACCAATAATCCTGTATGGATAATGGGTCAGTACTCTTAAAAGCAGGTGCAATAATAGAATTTTGACTGAACAAAGACCTGGACATTGGTCCAGGCACCTGCTAAGTAATTCAGTAAATTTTCCAGATGACCTATTGTCTCTAACAATTGGAAAGTAGTTCTTTAAACTTTTTTAAGTGCTGTATCGCCATTTGGACTGCACAGAAATATGGGAGAGGAGTTATGGTTTTACTCTCAGTGAGTGATTTGGGAGCATTAAAGCCATATAGCAGGTAAAGACTTTACCTGTGCACTAAAAAAAAAAACCCTGGTGAAGGTGTCTCTCCCATTACCTGCATGTCCTTGGCTGTTTGTGCATGGAATTGTTTCCAGTGATGCCTTCAGCATTCTCATGGTCTCATTTGCTGTGCAGCTGTTACTAAATATCTGTGACTAAAGATTTTCAGCCACTGAGCAGGGACACCTTCTCACATTTTCTGTACATCATCAGTATATTGGCTGTAAAAAGCCAGCACTGATTTCATGTGGCCACAGATGTTGAGATCAGGTGCATGTAAATGTTGATTTGATGTGATAAACATGAGAAAACACTAGTATATCTACACTTGACTTGATTCATTTTGTATCCTCATTCAACATGAGATTTGATATTCTTTAGTGTAGCTGGAAAAATTAAAATTCAGGACACAGCTGGAGGAAACTTATGTATAACAATCAGTTACTAGTTAATTTTATAAACATGTAGTATTTTTAAAAACAGTGCTTTATATGGTATCATGTCCTTAAAAAAAGTTTAAAGCAACCAATTTCAGTGTTTAGAGGTATGAGCAGAGAGCATGGGCAATTCAGCATGTTATTTGTGTTTACTGGGGGAAGGACTGGTAGTTTGCTGAGCAGTTGTTGAGGTTTTTCATCTAAGGAAAACAACAGTGAATTGGAATTTTGTGTTATTTCTCTTTGGACTTGTGAAGTACTTCTGGATACCTGTTGTGTGTGCCAAGGGTGACCTGGACACAGCAGGTTGCTGGGTACAGGTGTTTGTGTTTTATTGGTCAGGTGTGGCAGCTTGGATCATCCTCTCCCAACTTCACCTTGGAAGGCCACGAGAAAGGAGTGAACTGCATTGACTATTACAGTGGTGGGGACAAGCCATACCTCATTTCTGGGGCAGATGACCGCCTGGTGAAGATCTGGGACTACCAGGTGTGTGCTCAGCTCTTCAGAAGCCTTTGTGCAGGCTGCCACATTTGGTATAAATTTTCTGTTGTTAGATTTTTTTCCTGTGACAAATTAATTCTCTGCCTTTTAGGCCTCATGTTTGTGAAGTAAGCTGTTCCTCTTCTGTGTTCAAGTGTAAATATTGCTCATGTATCAACTCTTTCCATCCTTCCACCTCTCTTTTTTTTCTTCAATCTTTATAGCTTCCCCCCCTCCTGTTTCATCCTGTGCACACTGGCACAGTCCCATGTGTTGCTGCTGCATGGACACCCATGCAGTGCTTGTATCCCCAAACAGGGCAGGAGTGATGAGGTGCCCTGCTTGAATGCTCCTCAGGAAAGAGATCTAATCCAGGGATTCACTTCTGTTGCTGGAGCCTAGAGCTCCAGAGTTCTTCCTGTCTGCAGGTGTCTGAATGGCCAGAAGGGCAAGACAGAAGTTGTTAGGTGGTACTTTCTAGTCACTAAAACTTACTGCCCTGGAGTAAATCCAAGCCCAGAAGGTGAAGCTGGCACTGTCAATTTAAGCATTCAATGCAGTCATGAATATTACACAACAGTGCTTGAGATTTTGCTACCATGTGCAGCTGGAGACACTGTGCGTGCTCCAGTCTTAGTTACTTCAAGCAGAGTAGCCTGTCTTTCAAAACTGTGTGAATGAACATTCTTACCAAAGACCTAAATTAGATCTGTTTTCATCTGTAATGCAATGTTTGGTTATGATTTTTTTTCACAGTGAACTCAGCTTTCTATCATGCTTTAATGTGTTGTGCTGTGCAGCTCTGAGAAAGCATATTTTCTAGCAATAAACACATCTGAAAATAGAGGAAAACAGTTCTGTACCTCCTGCCCAGAAACTTTCTTCTGGGCAGGAGGTACAGCTCAATACAATCAGTTTTTAATAGCTTAGTGCTGTTGTTTGAACACCTTGCAAATATAAGAAATCTAGAGAATTTTCAGATCTATTTTGGATTTGGGGGAGATTTTTTTTAAGAAATAAGGGTTAAAATGTGGCATTGTGTTTTTCTTTCAGAATAAAACTTGTGTCCAGACCCTGGAAGGCCACGCTCAGAACGTGTCTTGTGTCAGCTTCCATCCAGAGCTACCCATCATCATCACCGGCTCTGAAGATGGTAACTTTGGATTTTCTGGTCTAGAAAGGACAGGAAAAGCACTGAGGGGAGAGCTGTTGTAGTGCTGCGGCTGCGCCCCTGCTGCCCTCACAGCAAGATGAAAGGATCTATGGCTGTGTTTTTCCCCAGGCACGGTGCGGATCTGGCACTCCAGCACTTACCGCCTGGAGAGCACCCTGAACTACGGCATGGAGAGGGTGTGGTGTGTGGCCAGCCTCAGGGGCTCCAACAACGTGGCTCTGGGCTATGATGAGGGCAGCATCATTGTTAAGGTACAGTTAATGGTTTGGAGTGAGAAACTGTGATTCATCCTGTCCTGTGTGCACAACAGCTGGATTCTGATTCTGGGATAATATGTAAAATACTGGCATTTTGGCATTTTAATTGGCATTTTTTGATAGAGATTGGCTATTTCACTTGATATTTTCAACTGAAAAGAAAATCAACAATGTGTGTTTTCCATAGCCTCACCTCTTTCTTACTTTCTAGCTCGGTCGTGAAGAACCTGCCATGTCCATGGATGCAAATGGAAAAATTATTTGGGCTAAACATTCTGAAGTCCAACAGGCTAACTTGAAAGCAATGGGAGATGCTGAAATCAAAGATGGAGAGAGGTTGCCACTGGCTGTGAAGGATATGGGCAGCTGTGAAATCTATCCTCAGACAATCCAGCACAACCCTAATGGACGGTAACACATTCCTTCATCGCTCCTCTTGAATTGGTTGGGTTTTTTTGTTAACAGGCTCAAATAAAAGGGATCCAAGTCCAAGAGATGCTCAGTGGAGACCAGAAGGAGCATGACTCAGGAGGGAAATGGAGTTCCATGACATTTTAGCCATATATAAAGCTCATGCTCTGTGTTTCAGTGATTACCTTGGGCATAGGAGCCTTTACCTTTACAGATAATCTGCCTTCTTGCTGCTGCCTGTTGACCTGGACACAGATATCTGACAAGTGCCTCTCTCTCCTGCCCCAGGTTTGTGGTGGTGTGTGGTGATGGTGAATACATCATCTACACAGCCATGGCTCTGAGGAACAAGAGTTTTGGTTCTGCACAGGAGTTTGTGTGGGCACATGACTCTTCAGAGTAAGTCTTGCAAGTTCTTTCCTTTGTATTACATTTGCAGCTGCTACTTTAGTTTAGTTTTCAGGCCATGAAACATGCATGTAAAATGAACTTTGAGTAGTTGTCCTGCTTGAAAAGTTTGGATTTTTAGCACTCTGCTGATTTTAGAAGATAACTCAAATGCAGTTGTTTTGTATGAGCTTATAGTTTAGTAATTTACTACTTTGGAAACAAAATAATTGTTTTGTTTATTTACAATTTTATCTCTTATTTAGGTATGCAATCAGGGAGAGCAACAGTGTTGTAAAGATATTTAAAAATTTCAAAGAGAAGAAGTCGTTCAAGCCTGATTTTGGAGCAGAAGGTAAATACTTTAAAAATAGATATGCTGGTATGGTTTTTGTACAATGTGGATTTCTTCCACCTTTGTTTTCTTGTAGGCATCTATGGTGGCTTTCTGTTGGGAGTCAGATCTGTTAATGGCCTGGCATTCTATGACTGGGAGAACACAGAGCTGATTCGCAGGATTGAAATCCAGCCCAAACATGTGAGTTTCTACATGAGACTGAAGATATTTACCTGTCTGACGTAGTGATTTATATTTTTTTTTACTCAACTAGTTTTCTTGCATGAAGCAAAGCTGTCAATAGTAAAGTAATAATTTAAGTTTATCTCAGTCATGTAGCAGCAAGAGCAGAAAAATTCCTGTATGCGTTGACTTCTCAGTCCTAAAGCTTCTAGAGTTGGGGTGTTTAACCCTTTATTCCCACATCAGCCTTCTTAGCCTGGGGTGTGTAACACTGCCACTGTTGATTCTGCTGTCACAGATTTTCTGGTCTGACTCGGGTGAGCTCGTGTGCATTGCTACAGAAGAGTCATTCTTCATTCTCAAGTACCTGTCAGAAAAAGTGGCAGCAGCCCAAGAAACACATGAAGGTGTCACTGAAGATGGAATTGAAGATGCCTTTGAGGTACCTTCTATTTAAAAAGTGGAATGAGATTAGAGGTGGTAGAAGCAACAGACTGCAACAAACTTAGTCCTTAATGCAGTCCAATTTAAATTTTAGTTTCCAAACCATTTTTAGTATCACACATTGTGCACCTGCTTGAGGAACACTTAATCATTTTTTTGGGATTCACAAGGAGTGTATCCCTGTCTGAATCGAAGCATAACAGACCTTGATGCCAGCATTTCTCTTCATCTGTTCACTATTGTCAGAGAGTTATTGTCAGAGATATTTTTTAAAACACACTTTTGGGTAATTCCTATTTTTTTTCTACAATTTTCAAGTTTTGAAATGTTATTCAAGTTTGAGAAGTGAAAAAACCTCATGCGGTGAATCAAAATTTCAGAAGGAAAGTTACCTTTGATTGTTTTGCTTAATGCTTCGTTTGGTGCTTGTTTCCTAGATTTATAATTAGCTTAGTTAAGAATTAGGGTAGCATGTATGTAGAATGAAATTATCATTTATGTACTTCTACATCTAAATTTATATTTGCAGCTTGCCCAACAATTAAAGTATAGAACATGGAATTATATTTTAAATTTCAGAGTCTTTCTGCTACCTAGAAGTACCTTTTTATGTATCTAATTACCCAAAATTTGCTTTGCAGGTTCTTGGTGAGATCCAGGAGATTGTGAAAACGGGTCTGTGGGTCGGCGACTGCTTTATTTACACCAGTTCTGTGAACAGACTCAACTACTACGTTGGAGGCGAGATTGTCACCATTGCCCACCTGGACAGGTGAGTTGCTGCTCTCTCAGTGAAGGGGGCTCCAGGTGCACCCTGGCAGCTGCTGCTGTGCCTGCTTTAGCACCAGGGGTGGGAACAAGTGGGGTGTTGTGAGGCAGCAGTGCAGTTCTGGGGGATGACCAGTGCTGTGTGAAAGAGTACATCCAGGAAAATCAGAGTGCTTGATGGGAGCATTCTTGCTGCCATAAGAGCTACTGGAATGGTTTTTGACCATTGTTTGTGTGGATCTGTTGAAGTTGAGTGCTCTTTGTTTTGTTTCAGAACAATGTATCTCCTGGGCTATATCCCCAAGGACAACAGGCTGTATTTGGGTGATAAAGAGCTAAACATTGTTAGTTACTCTCTGCTGGTCTCAGTGCTCGAATATCAAACTGCTGTGATGAGGAGGGATTTCGGCATGGCTGACAAAGTTCTTCCCACAATCCCAAAAGAACAGAGAACCAGAGTTGCACATTTTCTTGAAAAACAGGCAAGAAAACTACTTCTTAGTTATGCAACTAAATAAATCAGTTTATTCACATTCTTAATTGAGTTTGCTAAGCAAAACACAGTGATACTATCTGTGAGCATTAACTCTTGTTAAATATCCTGTTTGAGAACACTGTAACCTTCTGTTCAGAGTGCTTTTGTTAAAGTATTTAGGATTGTGTTTGACCTGGCAGGTCCCAGCTTCACTGTCAGATTTTTATTTTAGGGCTTTAAACAACAAGCTCTTGCAGTATCTACAGATCCAGAGCATCGTTTTGAACTTGCTCTTCAACTTGGAGAATTAAAAATAGCCTATCAGCTTGCAGTGGAAGCAGAGGTAATGATGTAAATTTGGATGATTGATCCTGGATTCTGAGTATTAGCAGGAGTCTGAGAGGCCCTATAAGAAAAGGCAGTGGTATGTGGGAATGCAATACAACTCCCTAAACACAGCTGAAATGTCTGCAACTCCTTTGGTGGAGTTCTGCCCATAATTCAAAGGAATCTAAGCTGTGGGATATGGACAAAGAATGGTGTCTGCTCAGAAAGCTACAGGAACACCTGGAGAATACAGAACTTGAGCCCAGAACCAAGCCTCAATCTCCAGTGCTTAACAGTGAGGAGGAAATACAGGGCTGAAGCCTTCAGACCTTTCTTCCAGCCTTGGCAGACTTAGACTGCTCACTAAAAAAACTGATTTGTCCCATCATTATTATGCAGAGAGTTGATCTCCTTGTTCCTGCTGTAAAATAATCCGGTTATTTAGAAGGAATGTTAACTTAGTTACAGACACAAATGCCTTTCAGCGTTCTGAGGGTTAACTTGGGAGCTTTAAGAGATTGTTACAGTTAAATTTCCAGTGTTCCTCCTTCCCTCCTCCATGTTTACTGAGAAGCTGTTTATTTTATGTAGCCTTACAGCTAGGTAGGGATCTCTTAGCACTCACTGTGTCATGCTGAGAAGCTGCAGTAATCGTAGTGCCTCAGCAGGAAGACAAGTGTAGTCATGGGATACAGCACCTTCACAAGTCAACTTGTATTTTCATACTGAGTGCTCTGAAAACCTTTAAATGCTGTTCAGAAGTGTGAGTGGTTTGGTTTTTTTCTTTCCTTCCCTCTCCCCTTTTTGTACAATCAGTCAGAACAGAAGTGGAAGCAGCTTGCAGAGCTTGCCATCAGTAAATGCCAGTTTGGCTTAGCCCAGGAGTGTCTCCACCATGCCCAAGACTACGGAGGGCTGCTGCTCCTGGCCACAGCTTCAGGGAACGCCAGCATGGTGAACAAGTTGGCAGAAGGTGCAGAAAAGGATGGCAAGAATAATGTGGCATTTATGAGCTACTTCCTGCAGGGAAAGTAAGTAGCAAATGAGCTTCTGATTGTTCTGTTCTGATGTCTCAAGTGTGGAGACCCTCAGGTTCTTCAAGTGGTTAACTTCAGCTAACTGAAAATTTCATGGAGAAACATGAGCATAGGTCCTACTCAGAAAAGCTCATTCTATGATGGCTGCTAGATTCAAAGTCTGAAATGAAAGCACCTTAAATTAATGGAATAGAATAAACAGCTAGTCTAATACAAAAATTTGTTTTTATTAAGTTTACTGGCTAAAAACACATTTTGAAATCTTTTTAGGCTTGATTCATGTTTGGAACTCCTGATCAAAACTGGGCGTCTCCCTGAAGCTGCTTTCCTTGCACGGACGTATTTGCCAAGCCAAGTTTCAAGGTAATTTCTAAGCATATGCAGAGCATGAGCTGTGTTGTCTGAATGAGCTGTCTGTAACAAATCTGGTTTGCATCCCCAGGGTTGTTAAACTCTGGCGGGAGAACCTCTCTAAAGTCAATCAGAAGGCTGCTGAGTCCCTTGCTGATCCCACAGAATACGAAAATCTTTTCCCTGGATTAAAGGAAGCTTTTGTTGCTGAAGAGTACGTTAAGCAAAGTCTTGCTGACTTGAGGCCAGCCAGGGAATACCCCCTTGTCACTGTAAGTAGAAGGTTTTACTGTCTCTAGAAGACTAACATTTGGTGCTGTGTAAAATCAGCTCTAAGCAACTCAGTGCAACTTAAATGTTTCTGGGTTTTTTTTTTTACTTTTAGCCAAATGAAGAAAGAAACTTACTTGAAGAAGCAAAAGGATTTGAGCCCTCTGGAATAATGACATCTCAGGTCAGTGAGTGATGAATCTAAGGGAGAACTTTGCTATCTTACAGTAACTTCTACCCTGGAGAATATTTCACCAGTAATGGACAAATTGGTGCTTTTGTTACCTTGACTGTAAGTGCTGCAGTTGGCCTCATGTTCTTTTTTATCTACATCTGTACTTACTAACAGCTTCCTGACTGTGAAATTATTTGTGTGCTTCCTTACCTTGGGTCACCCTGTGTAGTTTGAGTAGTTCTAGAGTCTTTCCATTGAATTCATCCTACAGAAAAGTAACTCCAGTTGCATTTACAAGCACTGGCTCGACTGCAGCTGGTTTTCTAAAAGCTCAGTAGCTGGAAATGGAAACTCTTGCCTATTACAGCAATGACAAATGCTCTGTGTTCTTTGTTGGTGTGCTCTATGGTTGTGGAATAACACTGCTCCATAACTAACTGGCCAGGAATCCTACTGAGGTACTTGACCATAGGTTCTAACCAATGTCTGAAGTAACAAACAAATTTTTTTACCATCTCAGTTGTCCAATTCTTATGTAGAAAATAGGACAATTATAAGGTATAAGCACAGAGATTGAAACAAACTCAAAGCTTTTCAGAGCCTTAGGAGATGACAACTTCTAATTTTGCTCAAGTCAAATACACTTCACATTTGTATGTGAAAATCATAATGCAGGGTTTCTTAAAGGCAGTGATACTGGCACAAACTCTTTGAGGTTATAAACATCTAAAATCAAAACTGTACTGGAAACTGAAGGAGAAACAAAAAGGCTACAGCTCTCCATTGTCTGGATGTTTTTCCTCATGGGAGGTGTACTACAAAACATAGTTTTGGACATCCCTGACAGAGCAGAGAGCTTAGGTTACTTTCAAGCCTCTGTAGTGACTCTTTGCCTCTTGTGCATCATAGGAAATACTATTAAAGCAAAATCAAACTTGTCTGCACATTTGTTAAAGATGATAAACAGCACTGTCTGGGCTACCTATGGAAATAAATGGAAAGAACTGAGAACTAGCTTGCTGTAGGAGCTGAAAACAAGACCTCAGTGTATCTTTGCATTCAGCTCCTGTTCTCATAGAAGCCCTAAACCCCAGTTGTCTCTTACAGCTGAGGCCGAATATGGGACATTTTGTAAGAGATAGATTAATTCTATATTTAAGTACAGTTAATTGAATAGTACCATTGCTTCAATAATAGTACTGACTGATGCATTATCTTAATATAAAATTTGTGCAGCAGTGAAGCAAGAAGAAAACCGTTATAGGATTTGGAACATTAAGCCCAGCAACTACTAAAATTTGCTGTCAGTCTCAACTAACTTAGTCTCTCCTGCGAGGATGTTGAAAATCACTAACAACATTCCAGTGTTTAGAATGAACTGATAATTTCTAAGGTTCTCATTTTATCAGTTCCATCATCAACTGCTTCAAATATACTGGGAAGGGAAATAGTCTCCAGTGGAGTGAATCTTTTCTTCTAGAGTCTTTTCTTTATAATCTTTTCTGACAGTGAAGATCTGGCTCAAGAGTAACTGAGGGAAGCTGAAAGAGAGCCACTGGGCAAGGGGCATTAGAGGTCTGCTGTTGTTTACCTGCTTTTGTTGAAAGAATTTAAATTGAAAAAAAAAACTAAAGGAATTTCTTTGCCATTAGAAGAAGGCTGAAGAACCAGTTCCCTCTCCTAAACAAGAAGTGATGAAGACAGGTGTGCAGAATTCTGACAACCTTCCAGCAAGAGATCAAAAGGTACCCAAACAGTTTTATGAGTGGAAGTATAATTCATTTTACACTAAAGATTTCAATGACTGTGATTTAACCAAGGTACTGCCCATGACTCTGGCAGTCCCAGAGCAGTGTTCAGAGCCCTGCACACAGGAACAGAGCAGTTCAGCAGGCAGGGGTGGCAAGGGGAGTTCAAACCCAGCTGCTCACTTGCTAAAAAGCTGCACTGGTGGAAGAGGCTTCCTCACCAAGCAGGCAACTGCTCTCCAGCCTCCTTTAGCATTGTGTTCCTCATGAGGCCTTGGTTGGGGTTTGCAGAGTGCAGATCCATCCCACAAGCTGCATCACATGTAACCATAGTGGTATCCCCTCATCCAGTCTTTTCTCTCCCTAGACACTGCTGGACTTGGAAGATGACTTAGATAACTTGGATCTGGAGGATATTGATACCACAGATATCAATCTGGATGAAGAGATCTTAGATGAGTGAACATCCTTTTTTAGATGACCAAATCAGGAAATAATTTGGTCAAAACCCAGAGGAATAAAGTTCCTCTGCGTTCCTACGTGCTCCAAGTTATTTTGATTTTTGTATCAGAAGTGGACCATGTACAGAAGGAAGTATACAGCTAGCAACTGTACAAAGAGAATCAGCTTCCAGTATGTTGAAATTCAAGATGTAAGCCTGCTCCAGAACATACTAAAAAATGTTTTCATTTATCAAGCGATTCAATAAATCCTTTTAACATTCTGCTCCTCAGTTCTCCATTTACTAGTAATATTTACTAAGAATAGTAAAATTCTTAAGAATAACCCAGCTTCCACAGTGTATATTCCAAGTCTGTGAAACAGGAGCACAGTAACTGAAAAATAGTATTTTAACCTGACTTTTCTTAGCACCACCACTGAGGTGTGAGGTTATGTATTCACTGTGCTGCCATCTAGCACTGGTAACCATCAACATCAGCTCAGTTACTCTTTCAGACACCACTTGTAGTTAAAAGCTCCAAAAGAGCAGTGATACAGCTTAAGGGTTAGAAGTGGTGTTTGTTACACCCTTTCCTAATTGAAGCTGTCCAGACCCTGCACTTACCTCAATAACTAAAATGAATTGTGGGCAATTCCTTAGAACAAAAAAACAATTGAACTCGGGGTACAGTGTCAGTGTAAACAAGTCATGAGGGCTGCTCTAAGTTCACTTAGAGAACTTTTCAAAATGAATTGCTGTAGTGATTCACATCTATTTCAGTAAAGGAAAATACATTCTATAGCAGTCATTTTCAAGTATTTATTGTGGAATCCTGTACAGAAAATGTTTATAAACAGACTTAAAACTTCCGATGAGCTGAGGTTTACTTCATGAAGCTGAAGAAGTAGCCATTGCTTCTTCATAAGCCTGCAGGGCCAGCTGGATGTAACCTTCTCTTTGGGATTCAGTTTTCACAAATACCTGCAGCCATGGCAGGAGAGAGGTTAAAGTAATGCCATGTAATGTAACATGGCATTAGAGAGGTTAATGTAACTGGCAGATCTGCCAGTGCCAGATCAGCCAGCCACACCTGCAATCCTGATGCAGCTGTAGGTACAGAGTTTAACAAGAACCCCAGCGTGGCATGTACAACAGTTCTGGTTAAGTGTCTGCTTCCCAAGGTAAGGAGAAATGTAACTACTCCCTGGGGTTCTGATGGTTAAAAGCTTTCTTCTGCAGGTTGGGTCAAAGCAGAAAGGCTTACCTTGATCAGATCAACTCCTTGAAGTTTCTGTTCTTTAGCTTCCTTTGCTGACTGACATTCAGGGTGAAGCATATGATACAGTGTAATTAAACTTGTAGCATCGTCCAGCCTAAACAAATAGAGGCTCATTTTAGCAATTCCCCTCTCAGAGTGCTTACAGAGAGTGTATTTTGTGATGTACTTTGCAAAGCACAGGCTGTCAGACTGCTGCTTCCACTGAGTATCCAGTCCCTGGAATACACAAGCAAGTACCTACATCTATCCCTCTTGCAGCTGAAGCCTGCTGGCCTGCTCAGCAGTAATTCAGCTGACAAATACAATCAATTACCAGTTATGAGTGTTTAGTGGAACTTTCTAACATAGACTGCAATGACCAGTATGTTTTACAGAAGTAGCATTAGAAATCCTGTGACACAGAGCTCTCAGCTGAGTTTAAAACTACTGAAGTGTGTGGCAGGAAAAGACATTCCAAACTCTGCTTGTTTAAATTGGCCAGATAAATGAATTTTCCTTTTACCAATCTGATTCTAAACCAGAAACCTTCCTGATTTCTCCATATGCTCAGGTTAAAAAGCAAGATCTGACCATCTGTTCCAAGTTTCTAACTGAAACAGCAGAAAATAAATGCCACTATCACTGCAACCTGGAGTTCTGATTGTACAAATGTCTCCCAGCTCTAGTGGCATTTTGAACAATGGAATATTGTTCACTTCAGGGAACTTTGAATAAATTTAGCTCCACGTTTTATAGAAACTCACCCATTTAAAATGAAACCTTATCTACAAGGTTCCTAAGCTACTTAGGAATTGCTCTAAAACCCAGAGTGTATCAACTTTATAAGCCAAAACTGAACTCAGTATGGAAATGCCAGGCTTTAAGATCAGAAGTGCTCAGAGCTGGAAGTGTTCTGACAATTACATGGGAAACAAAAATAAAAACCCCAAAACCACAGAAGGCTAATTTCTGCAGAAACCTATATATACACCCTACAACTTCATGGACTGTTACTGGTGCTCCTGTACAGCTAGCAGGACCTACACAGCTAACTGTTAGAGCTGGCCTAAACCACCAGGTAAATGAGAACTTTCCTACATCTGACAGAAATACTAGTTTTATTGGCAAACAGCAGTAGTTTTCTAAGGCAAGGCAGGATTACCAAGCGCCAGGCTGTACTCACAGGTCTCTGTTGATCATGTCTATGAGTAAGCCATCTGTCTTCTTCCTGCTGAGCAGGTACCACACCATGCCCCCGAAGTGCCTGGTGGAGCGCAGCAGGTCGTACTTGCCGTGTTTCTCGATGTCCTCATAGGTGCGGTGGTGAACCTGCACACACATGGGCTTGTTCATGGCAGAACTGGAGCCTGCTGTCAGCTTTCCCCCTGAACCTCTCAGAATTTTCAATCCTTTTCATTTCCTGAAGGTGCAGGGGTAAGCCACAGGCTGAACCATATGCCTGTTATAATTCAGGGTAATGCTTGGGTAGCCCAGTCCTTGGTACTCAGGCATAGACATCTTTATGGTAAAAGGAAGCTAAATCCTGTCACTACTGAACTTTTGGGGAGAGAGGGATATAAGCTCAGGACCTTTACTGCAGTGCTGTCACGTTGCATCTATTCTTTCAGGAGAAAAATCCTAGAGCAAAGAGCTGTGAAACTTTTCTTAGGAAAAAGAGCTACTTAAAAAATCGCTAATACAAGTTATGATTTCTCAAATCACTGAGAACATTATAGTTTAAAGAGAAGTAAACATTTTAAAAGCACGTGTAGACTAACATTTACCAGCACCTATAGCTACTAATTTTATTCTGCTAGAACTACATTTTTGTAGCTGGTCTTTGTCAAAAATAATACTTTGTGCACAGTGCTGTTTCTCAAAATGGACTTTGTCA
The DNA here is from genome assembly GCF_022539315.1 of Serinus canaria. Lineage (NCBI taxonomy): Eukaryota > Metazoa > Chordata > Aves > Passeriformes > Fringillidae > Serinus > Serinus canaria. The sequence continues at coordinate 24,389,892 of NC_066323.1, read as the reverse complement.
GCTCCCTAGCTGGTCCTGTCAGCTCCCAAGCCAGCTGTCAGTGTGACTTCAGCAGCAAAACTCTGCTCAGAGCCCCTGACAAGTGTTACCATCAATTCTGCTTTCATACCAAAAGTACCTGAATAAAAACTATTTTTGTATGTGCAGTATCCTTCTAGGCTGGTAAAAATTACTTGTGCAAAATCCTGTGTTACTGTTCTGCATAAAAATAAACCCCAAAGTCATCACAAGGATAATCTATATGGGAGAAATTAGAGCACATCTGACCAACACCTCTGCTCCCAGATAAATATTTATGTTTACAAAATAAACCCTACAATTCTCCACTAGGGTCTTTTTTTTACTAGAAAAATGGAAAGTGAACTCACTCTGATATAGTCGGGTGAATCTGGCTCAAACTGAGCAATGCACATGTTCAGGACATCTTCATGACGGTCTTGCTGAAATACAGTCTGAAACAACAGTTTGGATTCAGGGGTAGATTATGTAATCCCACCATCCCAACTCTCCAAAATCAAAACAGCAGCCACACGTCTGTTCTGGACAACACAATGAGTAACCCCTTCATCAAAAGACAACATGGACAGAAGTACAGCAACTGCCTTGATGACATTAATATAATGTTTCTTGATCTTTGATTCTGAAACACCAGTTCACAATTCCAGATTAAACGTACAATTATTTCTAGTATGACACAGTATTTACACCTACCCAGGATTTTCTGGGCCCTAGCCTGGAACTTTGTTTCAAGTATTTTAACTAAGTTACAATGAAAGGCAATTGTTCAAAACAATTCAAGCACTAAACACACCCACAAAGAATGGCTTATTCCACTAAGAGTGGTTTCACTATCAGACTGCAATGAAGTCAAAGTGCTCAGTTTCAAAGCCAAGAAGAGCTTACCCCAAGGTTCTCATCCTTGAATAATGTTGGGGGAATCACCCTGCGCCCTTCCTTTGGGAAGAATATCTGGATCATCCTGTCTCGTTCCTCCCAGGTGGCTTTGCGTAACACCCCATTTGGTTCTCTAACTACAATGAACCGTTCCTGCAAATGAGGTAAAAACCAAACATTGTCAAAAGCCTTCTCTCTTGATAGCCAGAACCATCCTAAAAAACCCCTCATTTGTCAAAGTCCTTCTACTCCTAAAGTCACCCTTATAACACCAGTTTCCCACTGACTGTTGCCATATGCCAGATTCATCATTTCTGCCTTACTACCTGCTGAATAAGTGCTGCTTTTGCACCTTGGTTTCACTGTCTGACAGCTGTGCTGTGCCAACACTGAAAGCCATGGCTCTGGGAAGTTTAGAGATAACATGACACATCAGACAGTGAGTTAGCCTGATTTTATCTTTTAATAACACATACAAAATTAGGAATGCAAGTGTCGTGCACCTTTGTGCCTTTTTTCAAGAAGTAGGCTAGAATCAAGTAAGAGCAAGTGCAAGGCAAAAAAACCCAACAAATTAAACAATATACTTAGATCACAAGCATAACTGCTTCAGGGTGGCAAATGGGAAAGTTTGTTGGACAGGAAAGTTTTCAGTATGGTTGTTGGGGCTTGGGTTTTTCCTTCCTTGTTACTTGTGGAACTTTTTCCCACTGAGTTGGTAAGAAGCACTGATGGCTGGGTGCTTGAGGTGGTGGGAGGGGGAACTCCTCTGGTTTTTGGGAGTTTTCCTTGGGGGGACAGAGATACCGTGACAATGGAGGCAGGTAAAAGACAGGGCTGGGGAGGGCAGCCAGGCTGTCTCTTACTGCGGGGACAATTCACCGGCACCGCTGGAGCTCAGCCCTGAGGGACCGAGCTGCTGTGGCCCCGGGAATCCCAAACCTCGAACCTCGAGTGCTCTCTGGGAATCCCGAACCTCGAACCTCGAGTGCTCTCTGGGAATCCCAGACCTCGAGTGACCAGGGATCCCAAACCCCGAGTTCTCTCTGGGAATCCTGAATCCTGAGTGCTCTCCGGGAATCCTGAACCCCGAGTGTCCGGGGATCCCAAACCCCGAGTGCTCTCCGGGAATCCTGAATCCTGAGTGCTCTCTGGGAATCCTGAACCCCAAGTGCCCGGGAATCCCAAACCCCAAGTGCTCTCTGGGAATCCCGAACCCCGAGTGCTCTCTGGGAATCCCGAACCCCAGTGCTCTCTGGGAATCCTGAACCCCGAGTGCCCGGGGATCCCAAACCCCGAGCGCTCTCTGGGAATCCCGAACCCCGAGTGTTCTCTGGGAATCCCAAACCCCGAGTGCTCTCTGGGAATCCCGAATCCTGAGTGCTCTCTGGGAATCCTGAACCCCAAGTGCCCGGGAATCCCAAACCCCAAGTGCTCTCTGGGAATCCCGAACCCCGAGTGCTCTCTGGGAATCCCGAACCCCAGTGCTCTCTGGGAATCCGAACCCCGAGTGCCCGGGGATCCCAAACCCCGAGCGCTCTCTGGGAATCCCGAACCCCGAGTGTTCTCTGGGAATCCCGAACCCCGAGTGCTCTCTGGGAAACCCAAACCCCGAGTGCCCGGGGATCCCAAACCCCGAGCGCTCTCTGGGAATCCCGAACCCCGAGCGCTCTCTGGGAATCCCGAACCTCGCTCTCCCTGCCCTGCTCGCAGCCGGGCCCCACTGTCCCAGCCCTGCTGTTTCTCTGCTCCTGCTCTGGCTTTCCCCACGCCACAGCCGGCACCGTCCCGCAGCTCCAGCTGCCGCCGTGAAACCTCTGCTACATCGCAGCCCCAGCCCGGGATGTCGCTCATTCCTGCCGGCCGTGACCGTGACTGCACCGAAGGGGGAAGGGCCTGCACTCGAGAGGAGTTACCGGGTCCCTGGTTCTGTTTGTGCTAATGCCACAGTTACTGGATTTTGTTTGCATTGTTATACATACTAGCAAAGAACTGTTATTCCTATTCCTGTATCTTTGCCTGAGAGCCCCTTAATTTCAAAATTGTAATTATTCAGAGGGAGGGGGTTTACATTCTCCATTCCAAGGGAGGCTTCTGCCTTCCCTAGCAGACACCTGTCTTTCAAACCAAGACAATGGTGCAGCAGGAGAACAAACAGCAGTTTCCTGGAGAAGGCTCTCAGATAGAGCAATAGAATGGAAGACTGGGCAGTTCATTTCACAGCATCATCACTATATGCACATTTGAACCATGAAAGGTTCTTGGAATCAGAAGGTGGTTAAGAATTTTTCTGGCCTCTTATTACTGGCACTTAAAGGCAATTGAGATGTTTCATTACACAAAGGAAACTTTATCCTTATACTCCCCAATTCCATTAGACTTTCTTTACAGCTTTCCTGGCAACTCATTCATAATTTCCACAGCTTTCCTCCAGATCTTTGCAAGTGTGGAGTAGTTCCATCTTACAAAGGAATCCAGTCCTACAAAAAGCTTCTAGGAGCATGGAAGAACTCAGCACTCCAAGCATATCACAAGCATCTGCTTATAAAATAATTAACTACCTACCACACAGCTTTCCCATGCTTGCTTTTGAGTAGAAGAATGTAATTTATGATTATCAGCTAGAAGCAGGTATTTAGAAATACATTTTTCTCTACTGCCTTGTACCAGACTGACTCCTCAGCCCTTTTGCAAACTGATCCACCTACATTCGCATTAAAGCTTATTTTGAGAACAAATTAAAAATGTTGATCACGTTACTTACACGATGTGGAATGGAGTAACTTAAATCTGTAAACACATATTTTGCAGTTTCAGTTCCTTCAAGGACTTTGTCTTCTGCTAAGACATCATCAATTGGCTCTCGTTCATTCAAAACGGGGGGCATGATTAGTTTTGTTTTAGCTTCCTCAATGGCTTTTCTTGTGGCCTTGTACGGGGAAAAAAAGTTTAATTTTACAATTGAAAATATCATCCTATTGGAAAGATAATCTACAATTTGAGGACAAATATTTTCATTTAGACAAGCTCGGTTTTTTTCTTCTGCAGTTGAGAAAAAAGGAGACACCAATTCCACCTCTAGGTAGGTGAATTTCGTGTAAACAATTTACCACTATTAAAACCTGGACAAAATGCTGAAGGAAGTTACAAAACTACAATGGATAAACTATTGCAAACCAAGTTTATTTCAGGTGTTTTTCCATGGTAAATTTCCCCCAAAGCACAAACTACAACAGTTTGTATATAGCTTTAATTGTGGCTACAGCACAACTGGCTTAAGTCAAGCCCTTTGTCATCCTAAATGAAGTCAGACCAGGAGAGGGAAAAAAAGTAGTCAAAGGATTCCCAGGGCTGTAATTAATATATCAGATGAAGGTATTTGACAGAATTAGGAAGCATAACAGGCTAATAAAGAGAAGCTGTCACTCAAGAAAAAAAAATCAGATTTCCTTCCATATTCCATCAAAATTGCACAAAACTGGACAAACCAATCTATTCCAAGTGAAGAAACACTGATTTACACTGATTTAGGGAACAATCCGAAACAAAGAAAAGAAACCAGTAAGGAAGGCAGAAATCTGGGCTATTACAGGTATTTTGCTAAAATCAACACTTAGTTCCGAAGGAAGCAGAGCAGCCTACCTCTTCCAGCTGAGCTTCGGTCATCAGCTTGTAATGGGGCGGCTTGAGGGCCTTTTTCTCAGGCCGGAACACCTTGTGCAGGTCGAGTCCCGTCATTTTGTACAGCAGCGTCTGAACCGCTTCGTCCGTGAAGGCGGGCTTGGGCTGGGCGGCCTTTCCCTCTGCGGGAGAGGGCACACGCCGTTACCCGGGGGCTGAGGGGACGGTCACCGAGGGGACACCCCCTGCCCTCACGGCTCCTCCCGCCCCGCCGGACCCTCCGCGGCCCCACACCCAGCCCGACCCGCATCCATCCCCAGGGGACAGCAGACCAACACGCGGGGCGGCTGGACCCCGAGGCCCACGCAGGTGGGAGCGCTCTGGGGATGCCCCGGGTCCCCTGGCGTACCGCCCGCATCCGCCGCCAGCGCCCGCCGCGCGGGGAGCGCCCAGAGCGCCCGCAGCCGCGCGGGAAGGGCCGCCGGGCCCCGCGCCCCCAGCGCCGCCATCTTCGCTCCCGCCCCTTCCCGCCCCGCGGCGAGCCGGGAAATGGAGTCACGGAGCCGCGGAGCAGCCCGAGCGGGCAGGGACCCAGCGGGACCAGGGAGCCCGACTCCTCCTGGCCCTTCGCAGCAGACACACCTTGTGCCAAGAGTCACATCGTGTACCAGGAGTCGCACTGTGCCTGAAAGCCTTGTCCAAATGCTTCTTGAACTCACACAGGTTTGGTGCAGTGACCACTGCCCTGCAGATCCTGTGCGCACCTACTGTGGGTGCAAAACCTTTTCGTGACATCCAACCTAAACGTCCCCTGACACAACTTCAGGCCGTTCTCTCAGGTCCTGTCACTAGTCGCCAGGGAACAGAGATCGGTGCCCGCCCCTCCGTTTCCCCTCATGAGGAAGCTGTAGATTGTTATGAGGTCTCCCGAGTCTCCTCCCGGCGCGGGGGAGACACGCGGCCCCTCGGCACTGTCCCAGAGGCAAAGGCCAAGAACGTTGCTGCTCCAAGCGCTCCCAGCGCGTTTGTGCCATTAAAACGCTGCTGAAGGCCTGGTGAGAGCGGAGAGCCCATTCTGCTGTGGCACAAGCCCGGCAGGAGCGCGGGGTGCCCGGCTCCCTCAGCCGCCCAGGGCACAGAGCGGGGCTGCGGGCTCCCTTTCCTTAGCGCGGGGTGCCCGGCTCCCTCAGCCGCCCAGGGCACAGAGCGGGGCTGCGGGCTCCCTTCCTTAGCGCGGGGTGCCCGGCTCCCTCAGCCGCCCAGGGCACAGAGCGGGGCTGCGGGCTCCCTTCCTTAGCGCGGGGTGCCCGGCTCCCTCAGCCGCCCAGGGCACAGAGCGGGGCTGCGGGCTCCCTTCCTCAGCGCGGGGTGCTCGGCTCCCTCAGCCGCCCAGGGCACGGAGCAGGACTGCGGGCTCCCTTCCTTAGCGCGGGGTGCCCGGCTCCCTCAGCCGCCCAGGGCACGGAGCAGGGCTGCGGGCTCCCTTCCTTAGCGGGGAGTCTCCGTAATAGGAAAAACACTGGAATTGAGGCCGCCGTGCGGGATTAAAGCGCTGCTGACCCGCGGGTCCGGAGGGCTACGGGCGGCAGTGGGCGCGCTGCACCGGCGGCTGCCCGCTGCGAGAGACAGGCGGCTACCGGCCCCGCGGCCGGACAGGCTGCCCCGGGGGGAGGAACACGCTGGGAATTCACCCATTAAACCCCACCTGACTCTGACTGCGCCAGTCCGGCCCTGCGTGGTATCCCGAGGAGCCTGTACTGTGCGGGGCACCGGCCTCGTCAGCCCGGCCACGGCTTCACTGCCGCGGGTAGTGAGGAATTGCTGCCCTCATGTTCAGGGAGCTTTAACGCTCTTGTAAAAGAAGGAAAATACACAACTGCACTTAACCATAAAACCAAAATTAGCTTTATACTTAATAATGTATAGCTCTAATGTCTGTGAAGAGAGGGTACTGACGTCTTATAACTGGGCCTGTTTCAGCGGGTTGCAAGTTTATTATGACTTGAAGTTTATTTATTCTAGTTGTTCTGTATATCTTCTGTTGTGAATTTCAGTCTTACAAACTGTGCTCAGGGAGATGTGAAACAGAATTTGATCTTAAAGGTCTCTTCCAGTCTATGATTTTCTTATCAGCAGGCAAGTCTCTGTCCAAGAGCTGGACCACCTCAAGTTGCAGAAAATCAAAGCCACCCATCAGTGCAAGCTGGCTCCTGCCTTCCCATTCAGACAGGAAAGGGTTCACCTCCAGGAGGGGCAATGCGAGCAAGGTGCTTATGCTCTGTAGATCTCCAATTGTTTTAAACTTTAGAGGGTTGTTCATTGCTTTGCCAGATCTAAGTTATACTACTTTTGAAAATGATGATTGAAGTCTGGGAGAAAATGAAGACTTTTGAACATATATTGGTTTTAGTTAAAATAAAGTTAATTATCAGCTTTAAAAAGTGTATTGTTTCTTATAATTGATCTTTTTTGTACTGGGGAGTATTCCTGTTTTTCTCAGCCTTATATCAAAACACATGCTCTGGTCTGAATTTATTATTCACGCTTTTCAATATCCTGGCCTTGTCAGGAAGGTTACAGGAGGATATGTTCTTCTCATATTTGCCTTGCTACAACTAAATTGAAATGACTGGGTATTGCAGAGGGCAAATGAAACCCTTAATATTATTTTAATGTAATTTTGTGCAGAATTTATTTTAAAAATGTTAAGAAAATGAAAAATAATTTTGATGAAATGGAGAAGGTGTTGTTTCTCAATTCTTGCATGGAAGATCTCTGGAGTGAGAGCTATACCCTGTAAGGGAATTGGGAAGTTATTTGGCGACGTGCCTAAAAGCCACTTCAGACCTGTTCATGAGTTTGGATGGCAAGCCAACGTCCATTTTAATTCACAGAAGTGCTTAGAAAAACATCAGAATTTATTGGGCAATATCCAGGAGAGGTTAAATTCACATTCAGTCTGTACTGGAGTAGTAACAGCTGCTGTGAGGATTAACCTTTTTGGCTAGTGGGATGAAAGGAAATATTAACTAACTATACTGTAGATGGAAGTATAGCAGGTTAACATAATTATAAAGTAGGATCGTTTATAATGGGTAGATTGGTTATATTTTATTGTGGATTAAATTTGTACTGAAGTAACAGCTTTAAGTAGAATATTTTATTTTGATGTAGTTAAAAACAGAACACCAGCTTGAGGAATCAGTGGTGTAAAAATCAATAATGAAATAAAGAAGTTTTCTGAGCTTTTGTTATTATTTTCAGTGCATCTCAGAACAGTTGGCTGTTGGAAAATTACAACCATCTGATGATGGGTGGATGTGCCCAGTGAAACCCATTGGTGGTCCAAGTCTGGATTCTGCAGGGAAAGTGTCTATACAAAATCACCTGCACAGTCGGCATTAATTTCCTTTTTGTTGGCAGCTTCGGGATAGCAGAAGGATCAGATGGCTGCTGAGAGTGCACTGGTTGGTTGACATCTCAGGGAAAGAGGAGACAAATGAGGAGCTTAGGAGCTTGTGTTGCTTTGCCTATATAACTGATAAAATAAGGGGCTGTGGTTTACTAGTCTTCCTGAGCCATAAATATGTCAAATTAGTAGTGAGAAGTTGTTTGGAAGTATTGGAAGTTTTGGAAAAAATACAGAGAAAAATACAAAATGTCAGGTTTGGTAACTGTGCATCCAATTGTTATGTGAAGAACACATAGTGAACCCAGTCAGGCTGTGCATGCGTTCACAGTTGATGGTGTGGTCTTTTTAGAGTTAACAGTTCGCTCTCTTCATCCTGGTAAGAAAAAATCTGACAATCCTGTGGAATATTTTTCTGAAGGACAAAATGGACCAAATTGGAAGCTCTTTTTACTGAACCAGCACGGATTAGTCTGAAGATAATTTTTTTTTTCCAGAGAAGGCGTAGAGTGCTGACATAAGAGAGATGACACAAACCTTATTGTATCATCAAATTAGTTTTTAAAGGAACTAAATACTACACATGGTTTGGTTTCACCATGTGCATTGAGGGAGCGGGTATTTTTTGCTAAAATTGTTGGAGTTGTCATTTTCAGTAGGATTGCCTGCTTTCTGAGTTGCCCACTGAACCTCAGGTGCTGGAGCTCAGCTGCAGCATTCTCACCCTGTGTGCCAGCTGCCTTCTGCTGCTGCAGACATGCCCAGGGTGAGGGCCTGAGGAAACGTGCTGCAAAAGGCTCCCAGAGCTGTTCCTTTGGGGCTGTCACTTTTAGAGAGTGCTCCTAGGCAGCAGAGGTTGAAGACCAAATGCCCCTCGAGGTTTTATTTGGGCCGTACTGGGCATCTGTGTTTCCAATTGGAAGGGGAAATGGCAGAGCAGGAAGGATTATCCGTGCTCTTTATTTTCAGTTTTCAGCCTTGTTTCAGGCACGCTTGCCCCGCGCTCTGTGCTGTGTTCCTGTGGGCCACGGCGGGGCAGGAGCGAGGGCTTAGAGCAAGGGAAGTGCCTGAGGAGCTGCAGCGGTAATGTAAATAAACTGTTTTCATTAATGACCCACATTTGCCTCTGTCTCGCATAAAGCTGCCATAATCTCACTTTAATAATGATGAATTAGATACACACAAAGACCGTCTCCAGTAGTTGAGATTACATACATTATTTATAGTAGGGATATAAATCCCACTTCAGTTTATATTGTTTTCTTTGCTACACTATAAGAGCTTGAGCCAAAGTCCATTAAAGTCCTTTCCTAACTCCAGCAGGCTCCGAATTAGGAGTCTCTATTTTTCAAATTAATTTTATTATTCCTTTCTCTTCTTGTAATACTTATCTTTTTAAAATAGTCATCAAGGAAAGAAATAATAGTACATATTCAGTATTATTCCAAGTAAGCTATGGTTTCAGTAATTGGTTTTTTTTTTTCCCAATCTTAATAGTTTTTAACCTCCTTCTACATTCCATCACTACTTCAAGTCCTGTCATTCTGAATCCAAGTACTTGCCAGGGCACTGTGAACTAAATCTGGTGTGCAGCACAGACTGTTATGTGTGGGCAGGTGGGATGTGTCTGACCCCTTTGTTTTCACAGGAGAAGGAAGAGCAATGTTCCTGGCAGATTTGTTGGTTTGTTTTGTTTTTTGGGCACAGGAAAATTAGGAGAAGATGGTACCTTCTAATTCAAAGGTTAATTATAATATTTTCCTTCTCTCTTGTTGCTAGCACAAGTAGTCAATACCTTGTTCTCATAACTGTACTTTTATCTGTTTTTCACTGAAACCTGACACCTGAGAGAATCTTCTGAAACCAAAACTGTCCATACTGTTGTGTGTATTGCCAGGTCTGTTTTCAAAGGTTTCATAAAAATCTAAATCCTATGGTTCTGCTAGTTACAATTTGTCATGTTTTGTCATCTTTGCAAAGAAGCCTGGAGGTCTGGTTTTCCTGTTTTTTAAAATCCAAGTTTCATCTGGGCTATTGTATCATTTTATGGTTTTTTATTTAATTATTTTATCAATGAATTTACCTGGCAAAGAAGCACATCCTCCTAGTTATAAACTGGTTTAATAACACTCAGTGGTAACAGTCAAGTTTTGTTTCTTACAGCCTTTCTTGATTTTATTAATAGGCAACCACTTCACTCTTCAATTGCCTCAGAAAGTGAATATATTTGTCTTCTTGTGACTTGTAACAGTTAAATACATTAATTTTTTCTCCAAAACTGGTTCCATTTCCATAAATTTGTTTGTTTGTTTTTTTCCCCAGTTTAACACCAACCATCTTGTTGCTTAGTGATGCCAAGAAACTACACTTATCTGCATGCCATTCCCTTCTCAAGTTATTTTCCCTCTGAGACTCATCTGTCTGGGATTCTTTTACAATTTTACTTCTCTTTTTATGCAATTATATTTCTTTAAGTCTCTTAATTGCTCTTCGTAGTACCCCTAAGCCTTCCTGTCTTCATACTGCTTTGAATTCATCTGGGTTTATTATGATTTGTCACCTTGATTCTTCTTTCTGTCTTTGCCCAGTTGAATTTTTTGTAGAAATAGCTCCTGTAGTTTGCTATTTAACAGTCTGCAGTTTTTCATTTACTTTGTTGCTGTTGATAAGGGCAATGTGTACCTTTGGCTTGCTATCATATATATAAATAGCCTGCATGATAGGGCCAACATTTTTAACTATTTCATACCAATTTCACACTATTTAAAATAGAATCACCTCTCTTTTAAAGGTGGTACTGGAGATCTGTTTGTGTGTTTGTTTTTCTCCTTCTGTGTTTTTCTTATTCCTTCCTTTGTATCCAGACTGTAACACAAATTAAATTTGCTTAGGCAAACCCACTGTGCATTTTAAAAAGTCGTTTTAAATACAGAATCCTGGGGGTATGACAGAAAAGCTAAACCAGCTGTGCTCTCCAGGACAAACAAGACATAAATCTACACTATCTTTTTTTCAGGATCAAATAAGTGAAAGAAAAGCCTCAGAAAGTAAAAGATATTTTTATCTCACAGAAACTGAGCTAAAAGAATTTTCTGTCAGTTAAAATCTTAGCCATTCCTGTTAGACTTGTAAAATCCAACATTTTTTTTATTTTCATTTTGAGCAGAAGCATTTTCATTTGCTAATCAAACAGCTCTATTTACCTGTTTGATATGAAGGTTGTGTTAAGGTCCAGGAAAAATGGTTATTCAGCACTTTAGGGAAGAGACAATCTCACAAGAACACTTTCCAGTTGTGTTTGTTCTAACTGATTTGCTTAAGTAGAAAGGAAGCAAGAAAATTCTAGAAACCAAAACAGAAATATAATTAATTTGACCAAATAGTTACCAGATTGTTTTCTGCATTTATTTCCAAGTAAACCTCTTGATATTTTATTAGCTCACTGGAGCTAATAGGAAAGCTCCCATCCATTTTTAGACAAACAATCTGATTGGAGAACGAGATGTCACCAGATGATTTCCAGAAGAGCCCCAACAAAAAAATTATTCAACTGGTGCTATCCCTGCTGTATTTGGGACAAAATATATATGTATGCTCTTCATAAATTGTTTTAAACCTGTGCACTGAGGAAGCAATTGCATTTATGCTTCTGGGGGTTTTCAGAGAGTGTTTCTGGGTAGAGCCCTGCATTTGCACAGGGCTTTCTCCTGCATGCCATGCATGCTGCCCACAGCATTCTGCAGAAATGGAATGGGCACTAACAGATTGGGTTTGTACACTGGGGTAGAACAAGTGCTGGCATTTTGTGAAGGCACATATTTCATATCTTAATAAATAACGTAGCTGAGCAGCTGGAGGCATCTAGTTTTATTAAGTGCTTTAAGGGAAAAAAAAAAGCCAGCAGACAGCCAAGCATGGCACGGGAAATATTAGTGACAGAAACATAAAACACAGGCCTGACTGCCCTGTGCACAGTGCAGGGTGTCCCCATTGTCAGAGGGATGAGTGTGGGACACACAGAGCAGGGAATTCTGTCATTGTTGGGGAAGGGGATAAAAAACTAACCTTCAGCAAGCAAGTAGACTGAAAATTAAAGTAAAAAGTGAAACGTGCTAGAAGTCCAAGTGGTTTTGTCTGGTTAGATATTTTTATTTATTTAATTTTTTTACAACTGCACAGGAAAAGGGAATGTCTTGGTTTTTTTACTTACCCTTTTATTTACCTGTTTCTGGGCAGGCTGTCTGATTCCTCCCTTTACATCCACTCCAAATACACACATTATATCTTTTCATAAACCCCTTCAGTATATTATCCAATGAAAACAATTACTCAATTTTCTTTTTTGGTTATTGAGCTGAGTCAAGTTACAGAGGGACCCACTGAGTTCCAGATCCTCCGAAGGAAAAAGTGGAAGCAGAATCTTCCCACTTTGTTAGCAGCAAACCTCCAGATTGTCACAGCTTTTCAGGTAATTGCAGCCTCAAGATGCAGTTTTATATCTGCCCAAAACTGACCTAAGACTTTTCTGTTCCCTCTGTTCAAGCTCTCCCTAAAAACATTTTGTTCTTCATAGTGGTCACTAAACAGAGTCAATATTTTTCTTGTGAATATTGATTAAAAGCACAGTAGTTTGTGACACAGAAATTCAGAATCTGACTCTGAAAGGGAGCCTAAATGGAAAAGCAAACTGGACTCCATCCCTTTTGAGTCTCTGCAACAGCATGGACCTCTCCTAAACTTTACGAGGTATTTTACTGAGATGCAGCCAAGCTAAGGGTGTTTCACAAGAGAGTTTGGCAGTACTGAGACAATTTCACTTTTGTAGGAAGGCAGGAGAGTTTTCGATTGATACATGCAAATTAAGGAGAGTATTGCTTGGAGAGTTTTTTGTAACAGTCCAGAATTGACTGTGCAATTTTTATGCACATTTCTGCCTGAAGGACTGAATATTTGCCCTTAAAGCAGAGAGCGTCATTTGAATTAGTTGTTCACTCTTTCCCCAGCTCCTTTCTTCTCTCTTTTTTTCATTGTAGACCCAATAAAACTTATTCTAAATGCTGAACCAATATGTGCAATTTACTATATTCTTTAAATATTTTTATATTTCCTACTAATGATAGTTCAAAATTGCTTGTAGTCAGACATTCTTTTGCTTTCTCCTCAGTTTCCTCAGTCCTACTAACAAAACAAACAAACAAACAAAAAAAACCTAAAAAAAAAACTAACAAAAAATCTTCCTTGTCATCTGTTAGATGCGATTGTTTTATCATACAGTACTGCACTTGTGAAAAACAAAACTGATCCGTGTTTGTTATTGTGAACTAATTTGGAATATCCTTTCCGAGTTCTCGCTGTCGCTGCGGGTGTGGCCTCGGGCGCTAGATGGCAATGTGACTGTGCGACACCCAGGGAACGGCAGCCGCAAGTGTCTCAACGCGTGAGGGAAGCCTCGTGTTTCAAAAATATTTGTAATATTGCCTTCTTATTATGAAAACAATTATAATGTGTAAATGCTCCTTTTTTGCAGTCTAAAAGCTTTGCAAACTTCTTTTTTCCTGCATTATGACTACATTCCTACTACGGGGAACATTTCTTAATGAGTTTGACTGGTGAGTACAACATTTACCTGGTTTTTGGTCTACTGTAAAGCTCTCCGATTGGTTCATCTATCAAAAGGCAGAATTTTCAGTTCCTGGCATCATCAGCGTGTTCCTCACCATGAAAGAAGGAGGAATGACAGGATGTTCCCCTCCCCTCTCTCCTCAAATAACCTTTTACTTGGTGTCAGGACAATGATGAGAACGGTCATTTAAAAACTCAGGTAAAAGCAAAAGGTGTTAGGTGGCAATAGGAAACTTATACCCGTATTTTGAGCTACAGAGCTGTCCTGAGGAGAACCAGTGCAGCAGCTGTTACTCTGTCAGTGTTTGAATGCTTTTGGATGACTTCAAATGAAGTGGCTTCAAAACCACTGACCTTACACAAGTGGCAATTGTTGAAGGGCCCAATCCTGCACAGGCTCTCTAGAAAATATTGTGTGTGTTTTGGAAAGGAAGCTGAACCCCTTGAGGTGTGTTGCTACTTTTTCATGTCATACTCTACCTCTGCTTTAGGTCTCCCTCCTGATCAGCCTGTGAGGGTCACTTTTTATCAAGATAGGCTGGTGGCCTATGTTTGTCAGGCTCAATGATCTCACTTTGCAGACAGGCAAGCAGAAATCATTTCTTGGGGAATTTTGCATGGAGTGTATTATTGCTGTTCAGACAAGGGGGAATTCCGGAATGGTGAGGTCCCACAGTGGCTGTCAGGGGTGGGCATTCTGCCTAGAGCATCCCAGAATGGTTGATTGCCCCTGCACTGGAGTGCTCTCCCTGGGGCAGGAAAGGTTTGTGTCTGCAGGTGTGTCTGTGTCTGCGACAGGAGGATGAAAAGGCTGTTTCAGCTGTGCTCTGATGGAATGGAAGAGCCATCCATGGCCTGTGGTTCCTGCTGGAATGTAGGATGAAGGGAGCACTATCTCATTCTTTCTCTTCTCAGAGGCAATGCAGCTTTCCATGCCCAAAAGGAGAGGCAGAGCCCAGAGCAGACATTTGATTTCCAGTGTCTCCTTGTTGCCTTCTCCATCCTAGTGCAACATCCAGGGCTGTCTTGTGACAAACACCAGCAGTCATTCCATTGGGAAAGGAAACTTGAATGGGAAAACTAAGATATTTATGGCTTTTATTAATGACCCTTCTCTGCCCCCAGTCTCTTCTTTGCTGTTGGTCTCTCTGCTCCATGTTCCCCACTGGTGCTTTATTTTGACATGTTTGACCCCTTGTGCACTTCCTTTTTTTCCACCCATTGTCTCTTTCTGTCCTCCTCTTCTTTTCCTGGTAATAGGGAGTATCCCTGTGGCATTTGGTTTTGTTTGGTTGGGACTGACACCAGTCCCCACCAAAAACATTTTGGTTTGGGTACTCATAACAACTGTGTGTAAATGTAAAACTCTCATGGCTACAATATTTTATTTCTCAGTGAGGAACACAAACAAGAAAAGCCCTTGTTTAGTGGAAATAAGATTTGGGACTTCCTGCAGACTGATCAAGTGTAAAATTAAAGCTGAACATTTTGAAGAGCAGTGCTAAAGTGAAACAAAATACACCCAATGAATCATGAAAGAATTTTCCTGAGGTTTGAAATTTTGAGGTTTTCTTTCAATGATTCAAAAGAAAGTCAGAATCCAAACTGGCCACAGAGATGTCCCCATCCTCTTACAAAGCAATCAGTCTCAGAGAAAGCAGATGTATGCCATGAGCCCAAGCTAACTCCAAACTGTTCCTTGTGCTTTAAAAGCCAAGGGTCTCTGTGCCTTCCCTCTGCCAGGGAGGCCACCTGTGCTGAGGGGGCTGGGGCAGGGCAGGAGCTGCAGCCCAGCCCACTCCAGGAGCCCCCAGAGCCTGGCTGGGCCCTGCTGTGGTCTACCTTGAAAGCAATCAGGGCACAGATATTGCTTGGGAACAAAGCTGTCCTTTGAGGTTATCTCAATGACCAGATGATGTGCCCTCCCTACAGAAGGAATTTTTCCTCCCATCCTTCCCACTGGTGGAACCAGTGCAGAGGACACAAAACTGAGTGTGCTGTGTCTGGGGAGGTGTCCATGCCTCCTCAGCTGGTGGGGGAAAACTCTTCACAACACCCCTTCCAGATCAGTTTGTTTTAATAGCAGATTAAATGCCCTCAAGTCTCCTACTTATGTTTTCAGTGAGAAAATGGCCAAGAAATAGCTGAAGCCCCTCAGAGAAACAGGACATCCTGAGCTGTGGCAGATGGACTTCCTTTACACAGTTTTAATGAAAATTTTCAACAATAGCTCTGTGCATGTTTTTAGGGGGGTTAGCAAGTGCACATGTTTATGTACACACACACTGTGCAATGCTCCACAAGCTTTTTAAAATAACATACAAAATACTCAGTATATTTTGCTGGAAGAAATTTGTGTTGTAAATACAACACTATATATATATATACATAAATACATACATACATATATATATGTGTGTGTGTGTGTAGATATATATATATATACACTGTGTTATGACATAAAGCAGGATTAGGTAGAGAGAAAATTTCAGGATGTGTGTGGCCACAGCTGAAGGTCTTACAAGGAGCGTTCAGAAAAATAGCCTTGGAACAGCAAATTAAAATAAATGAAGAATAAACTTAAGCAAAGTATCAGTGAACATAAACAAATCTTCATGCTAAACAAATAACCCAAGGAAGCCAAAGTGCAATAATTAGAAAGGGATAATTATGCTTCCTCTGCATTCTAGAAGATCTATGTAAGATTTTCAGTAATTTCCTAAATGCATAGTGTAAGATACTGGCAAAAAATTACAAACTGGTTAAGTTTATGATATACAAGAATCTACTCTGGCTGAGGATCGTTTTCATGGCAGTAAAGACATAGTAAATGAAAGAAAAAATTTAAATATTCTAAAGGAGCTGTCTGCTACAACACAAAACTAACTGGAAATGTAATATATCAGAGAACAAAACAGTTACAATACTGTAATTTAGACAGGACTGTGGTAACATATTATCCAGTTATTGACTGTGTTGTCTTTAGCTCACACATTTTCCTCTTTTGAAGGAGATTTATTTTTTTTTTAATCTTTGTGATTGTTAATTTCAGTTCATTTCTGAGGTACTAGTTTTCTAGGAAGAAAAACTGATGGGCACTGTTCTGATGTCAATTTTCTGGAACTGTTCTGTGGAACTCAGTTTAGATTTTGAAGGAGTGCTCTGAGGTAATAAACTATTCTTACGATATTTTAACAAAATTACATTGTTGTCAAAATGCAGTAACAGCATGAAAAAATATTTATTAAAAACTCTCTGCATTTTTTTCTTATGTAGTAAACAATCTGGTCTGCCCATCCCTTCTGGGTGAGCTGAACCTCATACCCATGCTTAGAATGACCCAACCATAACTGAAGCATCACCTTCTGCCTCTCTTTTGTGTTTTTGTTGTCCTGTATTCTCAGAAAGGTGTCAGCATTAGAGGCCCAGAAACACAGTGAAAAAGACATGCCCCAAATTTGATGCAGTCATAACTGGGAGGCTTTTCTTTTGTTAGCACAGTGTGGAGAAGTTTTCCCAAGGTGCTTTAGACACCTATAAAAGAGCAGCACTCAATGTTTTGTTTCAAAAGTTTGAGTCATTCTTAAAACTACAATAAATAAAGACTTTTTGTTTTTCTAATCTCAAATGAAGATGTGAAAAGTCTCTCTCATTTTGTGTTTCCAATCTGGAGCCTGGTTTTGGTGTTCCTGGGAAGTAATGGACTGTGGACAGGGAGTGTTTGCTCTGAAGGAGGAGCACCATGGTGTCCCCATCAGCTGGAATAGCTGAGCCCTGACAGTGTGGGGCTGGGGGAACTCCCCTTGTAGGCCAACACGAACAGCCCCAGGTAATTTATAACTGCATTTAACACACACTCAAGAATAGGAACAAGTAGCAAAACTCATGCTAGAAAATGTGGATGCAGGTGACCCAGGTTTGTTTAGGTAGATGGATGTGAATCTGGAAAAGAGAATATAAAAACTTACATGAAATGCATCTCATGCTGAAGAAGTATTTAATCATCTTTAATTTTTCTACATATTTGACTGTCTTGCATCTTAAGCTCCACCATAGAAGAAATTTTTACCATAAACTTAAATTTTCCACTTTCTGAGGAGATTCTTAAAGATTCTGATACAGCATCAGAGGAAAAAATAATTGGAACAATAAGTGGCAATCAGATGCATTCCAGTAGGACAGACATTTGCATGGCCCATGCTGTGTCCAAGAGTCATAGAACTTAAACCTGGAGACTTTAGGAAGATGTCGGTTTTATACCTCAGGTCAGAAATCTTTTCACTGTCAATGTCTCTAGAGCCACTGTGGATTTAAACTGAAAAATTATGTCCAGAATATTTTTGTTCTAGGTTCCTTAGAGCCCTTAGGAAGGGGAAAGCCCTTCCTAAGCCCATTACCAGTTATTTTGGTGTGGTCTGACACTGCAACTCTTTAGGATCTGTGGAATGCTTAATGCTTGTGATGGGTGATTAGACCTGTAACTGGGAATATTCCTGTAGGTCTCTGGAGGATCTAGTGGATAAGAGGGCTGATGAGTGGCCCTAAATCAGGAGGAGGTTCATGTGTTTGGCATGATGTTGGAATTTGCTCAGGGACTCTGCTTCCTGCATGCTGCTTGGAAGGTGAAGCTGCACATGGGGCTGAGGAGGAAGAGAATGAGTGTGAGCAGACAGACACAACAATTTCAATGCAGGGCAAGGGTTTGTTGGGATGGGATTTGCCTCCACACCAGGAGAAGACTGGACAAAAGCAACCTGTGGCCCTGTATGCTGAACTTTTTGTTCTGTTATAAAGCTTTGATTTTAAGGTTTACATTTCCATCTGTAATCAAATCTGAATTCAAAGCTGAGCCTGAAGCTCAGGACACAAGCTGTTATCCTGCTTCCTGTTTTCTTTCTAGAATTTGCTGCTGTGGGACTGAATAGGATCACTAGTCACTTGTTTCAGTGGTTAAATGTGGTTTCAGGTCTCCTAGAAATTTAATCCCGCAACTGTCTATAAAGACAATTTGTACCAAAAGCTGTGATTTAGGGTTACGTGGTTGCAGCTCTGTGTTGACACATCTTTCTTCTTGAGGATGATTTAAGATATTGGGATACAATATTATTTTATGACCCAAGTGTCCAATTCCAATCTTGTCTTTCTCTGAAAATGAAAGTTCAAACATATCATTCTTCAGCTGAAGGTTTGATGCACATACTAAAATAAATCACTACAGAAGTTTGATAAATTCTTCATACAGATCAAAGTCAAAATAAGGCTTTTCTAGACTTCATTTTCCATAAATAACCAAAAGCTGCAAATGCATTACAAACTCGGTTAGCATCCAAGCATCTATTAACATCATGAAACAAGTAGAAACACCTGCTGTGATTCAATAACCCTATTGGCTAGAGGGTAGGAAATTCATTTGGGTAATGCTTGCTTCCAGATCCTTGTTAACTGAACAGGAGAGCATCACTGAGCTGTCTTCTAGAGGTTTTACTTCCCTTGCAGTTAGCAACACTGAGTAGAAACAAAATGGCTCAAAACACAAGGGATGAAAAGGGATCATCTGGGAGCACCAGGTAAGTGACTTAAAACATGAAGTGGTTTATTTTGGATTAGGGGGTAGTCCTCAGAGAGTGAGTGGAACCATCTCTACAGCCAGAAGAACCCAAAAGGGTATCAGCTCCCAACAGGAACACGTGGGATTTATTCTGTTTTGCTCAAATCTCAGACATTAGGCCATGCAGGCCTGAGAAATAAAACTGACCTGTTGAAATTATCACACTGCTTTCTGTAACTGAAAACTCGGGACTAACTTAGCTGAGCATGTGAAGGAGCCTTTTGGAGGAATGAGTGTCTTGGTTTCCCACAGCTGGATTGCACAAGGAGAATGTGTGACAACTGAAAAGGAGGTGCCATTCAAGAAATTAGAAGCCCTCTATGTCCCCCTTTGGTTTTTAGGCTTGGAAGAAAGTAGGGAAATGAAGTCTTGGCTTCCAGTGGAGATTAATTTCTGTTTCCTGATTCCAGCAGTGTCACAACTGCTCTCTCTCTGGCTGGAGTGCGCATCCTTTTTATTCCCTCCCTGCCAGCTCCTGGGAATGGGGGTGTTGCCTGTCTTGGTGTTTGGACTATTATTGCCCAGGCTGCTTGTGATCTTACAGTTTCACCTGCGTTAGACCTGGCTCTGCTGTTTCTTCTGTACAATATCACCTCCCTTAGTGTTAATTAGCTAACACTGTAAAGCAGGGTTGAGATATGGGTATGAGCTGCTCTCACAGGAACAAGAGCCCATGGCTGAAGTCAACCCCACAGGACTTTCTTAAAGCCATGCAGGAAATCTGTGTCAGATCCCAGAATAAATCCCAGATTTCCTGTCTCCTTCACTTGTGCTGTAACTACAAGGCCCAGAATTTCTTAGCTGAGGAAAGTGCTGTCCAGTATTATTATTCTTTTTCTGGTTTACTGTTGGTCCAGTTCACTGCACGAGTTGCTGCCATATGTTAGGCCGTGTCTATTCACCCTGTGACTTTTTTTGTTGTATTTTATGGAACACGCATGAATGTTGTACAGCGAGCAGTGGGAAGGCTGAGTACCACTACTACAACATTTAAACAAGCAAAACTCAATAAAAGTGAGTATTTGCAGGTGAAGGTAATTTATTGACTGAGACCCTCTTAAAACTAAACTGTTCATACTTCTAATCTAAATAGCATTCATAGGAGCAAGTTTGATACATATCAAATAATAACTGCCTGTGCTAAGATAATACATACTGATAGAGTTAAATTATTTGAATAAGTAATTTTCCTTTGTGCATATGCCACTTTGTAAAATTGGCATGTTCTGTTGTTCTCAAGCATCAGTCCTCTTCAATGAATTATAAATCAACAGATGCAGCATTAGCAAGGGAAAGTAACTAGTGGATCTATCATTGGATGAGATGCTCTGAACATACTATGACTTTTACTAGGGCTTGATAAAGAGAAGTTGGAGGAATTTGGTTTGCTCTTTGGGTATCTTAGATGTTCACATGGATTGCTGAATGTCTGTCTCTCTTTTTTTTTTATAAATTACTTTGCCGCTAGGTTAAACTTTAAGTTTTCATTCTGTGCTTCTCCATTTGCCATCATATGGTTCTTCTTTAGATAACATTACTCGTACAAATTCCAACTGAAGCAGAATCAGTAATCTTCAGCCAGTTTTGACAGCATTTCTAATGCAGTACAGCTATGGAATTTCATTCTATGTTCTTGTTGCTAAATAACTGAACAGAAACATGGGAACAAATGAGCTTTGTGTGTGAACACCCCCTTCCTAATTTATAAGATGACAGATAGACTTCAGTGGGCAATTTCATAAACAGGATGCTGAAGGTTTGTGCTCTACAGATATTTAAAATCAAACCTAACTTCCAGCTCAGAAACTGATGCACAAGTCTGCAGGGAGCTGCTCTGAGTGGAACCCAACCAGTGCTGATATGAGGGACACCCAAAGAGACCTGCCTGGTGCACTCTCCCCAACATTCTTGGGCCCAAGAAGCTTTTTCCATGGGGCAGATGTGGTCCCCAAGAGGGCAAGTGCTTTTCTACATTCCCTGGTTCCTTCTACAGCCAAGAGCAGTGAGTACCAATGTGCAGGAGTCCTTTCCTCTGCAGGATGAGTTCCCTCCACTCACCACTATCCTGGTGGGCCTTGCCTGGCCCCACACAGCTCTCTGCACCATGCAGGCTGGAAACCACTTCAGCCATGGCTTTCCCTTTACTGTCCTGGCTCCCACTTCAGCCATGGCTTTCCCTTTACTGTCCTGGCTCCCACTTTAGCCATGGCTTTCCCTTTACTGTCCTGGCTCCCACTTCAGCCATGGCTTTCCCTTTACTGTCCTGGCTCCCACTTCAGCCATGGTTTTCCCTTTACTGTCCTGACTCCCACTTCAGCCATGGCTTTCCCTTTACTGTCCTGGCTCCCACTTTAGCCATGGCTTTCCCTTTACTGTCCTGACTCCCACTTCAGTCATGGCTCTCCCTTTACTGTCCTGGCTCCCACTTCAGCCATGGCTTTCCCTTTACTGTCCTGGCTCCCACTTCACCCATGGCTTTCCTTTTACTGTCCTCTTTCCCAATTCAGTGGATAATGGACAGCCAGCTGGATTGCAATTGTTTTCATGTAAGATTGATTACTTTTTGTTGTGGGAAGAGTTATTCTTTGGGGTGAGTGCTACCACTGTAACATCTGTACTGGTTTTGAATCAGTACATACATCACATACTGCCCTGCAAAATGAAACAGAAAACATCAAATGGAGGAATGGCACCGTTCACTTGAGCCCATTACAAGGCAGAAGGATAACGAAGATGAGGATTTGGAGGATGATGGTGATAGGAATGACATCTCACTCACAGCTTTAATGAACACGATAGCAGCATGGCACAGATCCAGATACTGAACTCCAGCTTAAATCAGCGTAAAGGGAAAGGCTCTTAAGCCAGGTGGTTGTCAAATTCTTAGACTGTAACAAAGCATTAATAGAGTTAGCACTCAAAAGGTAAAACTTCAGTCTGAATATGCTTTTAAGAAAGAGTATGCTGTGGTTCTTAATTAGCACAGAGCTGAACTGCTCCATGTTCATTTGATAGTTGTCTCTAGTCTCCCTTTTATCTTTGAAGTTTAGAAATACATGTCTCTGTAGCTGTAGTGTTGTTCTTACTTCTGTAATGCTTTATGAATCCAAAGTGATGGGATTAGCAAATCATTTTCATTGTGATTAAGGCAAATTAAAGAGAAAATAAACCAGCTTCAGTCAGAATATTCTATCTTTTTCATAATTTTCCCTTTATTTAATCTAGTTGCTTACAATGGTTTTGCCTGGTTAATGAGACTACATGCAGTAGTGGTGTTAGCAGAAACCATCAGGTCTCTTCATGCTGCTGTTTTTAGTAAATCTGATTTTTTTGTGAAAAACAGCTGTTTTGTACTTGGACTATGTGAGTTCAAAGACATAATCAACAAACCTCATAGTTCTGAAGTCAGAAAGCTGTTTAGTTCTATGAGACTAAGGATTGATTGCCAGATTAGAATATCCCTAACAGCAGCTGGCTGCATCTGGAGAGTTCTGCAGCCATAGTTTCTTTCTTCATCTCGCTGCAATCATTGGTTTCTATTGTTTCTTTCTACATTGATCTGAGATGCAAAGAGATTTTTAAACTTCAGTTAAATTTCCCAAATGAAACTTAACTGATGCTTTTCAGGATTGAAGATAAAATTATAACCATCACATAGCTATATGCACTTTGCAAATATGAGAAAAACTCAAATCTACTGCTTTATGTGAAGCATATGCATAAATCATTAATAATGCATATCATAAAATAGTAGCAATTAAAACAATAAAAATGTAATCAGTGATGTTTAGCACAGGCACAGGATTTCAATTTTATATGCCTGGTGAAGAACATCCACCTTCAATTCTTATTGGAGTTGTCTGTGGAAGTACCACAGCACCTGGTCACCATGAACAGCCACTGTCAATTTACTGCCCAAAACGGCTCTTTTTTACCTCCTAATTCCTGTTTGTCCTTTGTGTGCATTCAATGCCTATTTCAGGGATAAGGACAGACCTATTTTAATACCTTCATGACTTACAGATCCAATTCTGCCAGGCAAGGAGCTGGTTTATACCAGGTTTCCACAGTAAACTTGAACTCATTCCTAAGCAGAATGAAGTGCTCACCCCAGGAGCTGTGTACCCAAACCTACCCCAGCTCTACAAACCAAGCAAGGGCTGCAGAGCCACCCCCAGCAAGGGCACCCCACTTTGCCAGAGCAGCTTTCCCTGCTGCAGAACTCCTGGGGAAGAGCAGCAATTCCCAGGTGAGGCTCTGCTGCCTGCAGGTGGATGCAATCTCTGAGCTGGTGGCAGCAAGGGAGGCAGGAGATAGGCAGGGCAGCTGCAGTGTTTATCAGAAAGCTTGATATTCCACCTCTTGTTCAGTTACTTGTTTGCCAAGTTGCTCATGTGTCAGCACTTGCAGTTTAAGATTCCTTACATTCTTAATGGCATGGACAGGATGGACTTGCAGCGATATTTCGCCCCAGATAATCCAGGCTGTTCTGCACCTCTGCAAAGCAATCATCCAAAGCTGGTGGGCAGGAGGTTTTTTTTCTTTTCTTTTCTTTGACTCAAATGAGTTGGGTTTCACTCAGTTAAAAGCTAATATGTACTAACATCTCTTAGTTGCTGATCATTATTATTTATTTTTTCTAATAATTATTTTTAAAGTTGAGTTTTTAACCATTGTGCTTACATGATTTTATAAGGATTTATTATCAAACCACCTGTATTCAGTGCTTTAATGCAGGCTGAAAATCAATTGTGCAGTATTCTCTGGAAAGGAAATCCCACTCTTTCTAGAAACATCTGTTATTGTGCCACTTCAAAAACAGAGTTTCATTGTTTTCTCAGATAGCGAGCAAAGATAAATGTAGAACTTGACAGTAAAAAATGGAGTAGAACTGCTTAGATTACCAGGTGTATCCCAAAATGCTTTAGACAGACAACAGAAGATGAATTTTCTTGCAAAACATTTTAGCCAAAGCTCTTTCTAATCTTCACACACATGGAAGCAGCAGCCCTTAGACATATATGGAATAGGTAAGAAAAAAAATTGTGGCTTTTTTTAAAATTTCTAATTTGCAGTTTTAAAAGAAATGCTGTTGTGCTTGCCTTGAGGCTTTGGAATCACACAAAGCATTTTTAGTTTCATTCCAGTGGATATTTTATTGTTTGTTATTTCTAGCAGACTCACCCCATCTTAAAAACCTTCCTGAAACCTTGATCTAGAACCAGGCTCAGAATTTGTGTAGGCTTAAAAATCAGTATTCTCAGGGAATATCCATGGGAATGGGAGCTGTAAGTAACAGAGGGTCACCCCTTAATCCTCCTTCTGCCCTCGGTGCTGTCATTGCTGCCTCCTCAGTGTGGAGGAGAAACTGGATCAGACGGAATGCAAGTCAAAGCTACTAAAAAGTGATTTTTTAAGATGCTCTTCCCCCAAAACCATCACTCCCCTTTACTGGAAAAGCTTTCTACAGCATCCCTGTCCTCTAAGCTTCCCAAAATGATAATGAAAAGAGCAGGGCATACCTGCTGAGTCAGCTGCTGCTTTATTAGAAAACCAACTGGGGGGGCTGGAGAGGGGGAAGCAAAAACCCCCTGGTGTAGAGAGTTCACTGCAGAGTCAGTTGAATAAAACTTGTGCTTCCCAGTGCTGGCAATGCCTTTGGACATTTCAAAGGGCCTGATAAACAGCAATAGCCTTGTCTCCCACACATTAAAGCTTCATCAGGACACTGCATGAAAAGAAGCAAAACCTGGCAGCACAGTAAAGCAAAGGGTAAGGTGTTCCTTGGATGGGTCAAGGTGCTCTGAGCTGCTCTTGCTGCTCTGAAATAACAGCGTTGCTTTTCTGGCAGCAGAACATCTGTAACCTCTGTCTGCCTCAAACCAGCACATCTGTTCACAGTTATGGGTCAGTACCCTACATACTCTGCTCAGAGATGTTGGATCAGAGCTCCCAAAAAGCATTCCTAAAACCCTAATTAGTGAAGGAACACAGGATAAGATGAATGCAAATCAAAGCCATGAGATTTAAAACCCCAAACAACTGTTTTTAACCTGATGAACATCTAGGCAGAGCTGTAGGCAAGCAATCATCATCCTTTATTCAATGCTGTATTTCTTTATTGATTTCAGTTAAAATCCCAATTCTAAAAAATACCAAGGAATAAAATTTATATTGGTCGTGCTGCAAGGCTGATGAAGAGCCTGGTGGGCTCTCTGATCACAAGGAATTCACAGCACAGCATGTTTGCTGCAGTCATTCCTGTCCTGTCAGCCCAGAGCTGCTGCAGTGCTTTCCTCTGTCAGGCAGCTTCATGGAAGTTCTTCCAGCTTCAGGGGAATGTTGAAACATACAGCACACACAGTTTGCAGTGATACTGAAATCCGTTTACTGCTGCTACAGTTGCCCTGTAAAGAGAACATTTTTTTCCTTTTGGTTCTCTTTGGATTTTGAGTGGATTGATATGTGTATTTTCAGTCCAAAAATCTGTAGGCCTATACACATGCGGCTTTCTAATTATAATATTTGCCTTGAGTCCAGTTATTCCAAGTCTATTTTAACTGGAATACAGAAATATTTCTGAGAATGATAGCACCAGAACCTTTTGCCCTATGGCAGGAAAAACAGATCAGAAAGCAACTTAGAAAATTTAAAGTACCTTTATATTTCATAACATCACCCAATTACTTTGTCAAAAGAATTAATAAACTTTTTTGAAACATATCAATAATGGTACAAAATAGACTGAGCTGATATTTTCCCTGTGGTTGGTTCTGCTTCTTGGTAATCTTAACTATGAGGCTGACCTTGCTCTCTACCTTACACCCATTTAATGTAGTCCAGTTTTATTGTTGTGTCTTGGAATGAGCTGATGGAACTGAAATTTGCCTATAGAATGCCTAGCTTTTGAGCAGCTGGAAATATGGTGTTTATCTTCCACGAAAGAAAGGAAATTACACTTCCATTTTCTTATTTCCTCAAAGCACAAGCACTTCAGTATTTCAGTGCTCTAGCACAGTGTCTGTTCTGTGAACTCTAAATTCCATCATGAAGACCCCAAAGGAGGTCACTGCTGTAGACAACGACTTCTAACACACCAGAAGTTGTAATTGCTAAAACAAGTTAATCTGGTGACTGATCTTTTGTTCCTTATTGGCAGTCATGACTTGTAACAAGCATACTCACTATGGCATTGTGTGCATTCATTTGTGTGGCAGGAAGTTCTTTGGAACGTCCAGAAATAATGTCTAAAATATGCCTGGGACATAAAAATGTACAAGTTATTTACAGAAAGACTCTTGGGAGGTTTATAATGTGCTCATCTCTGGCTTAACTCTCTTCTAATTGCACTTAATAAAATTCCTCCCCTTCCCACAGCTCAAATGGCAGTGATGCTTCTGCTGAGGAAGTTGTGGCTGAATCAGGAGCTCCTGACACTTAGGGGATACGCAGGGAAAATTCCATCTTTGTTGCAGGAATTTCACTTGCCAGCCACATACTGGACTGCAGAAAATCACTACATCATGTTGGACAAACTCCAAACTGCTCTGCTGTGAAAGCTTGAACCCTTGACTAATATTTATGCAGTATGACATGGAGAAGTTATTGACATATTATTGAATGGCACAATTCAACCCCTCGAATATCAGCGTTTTTCTTGTGCAAAGTCCTGGATGCCTTCAAAGTGCATAATTAGAAAACATTAGTAATCCCACTGAGTCATCAGATAAAACTAGTCAAAAACATTTGCTACTATGTATTTGCTCTTTTACTAATAAATCTAACAGTAGAATACTTATAGGTGTTTTAATAATACCAGTTTAAGGTTTAAATTGATAGAAAAGCTGGAAATGTGAGACTGTGAGATGTGAGAGAAGAGCTTTTGGCATGGATTCTGTGCTGCAAGTGTTCTGCCAGCTTTGATAAACAGTTTCAGTAACCTGGCTTCAGACATTGCCTTGCAAGGGTCTTGGTGCACAGGTCAGCTGATCCTCTATATGCAAGCACTGCAGAAACAGAGCCTGTAAAACATTACCTGCTGGGCATAACCCAGAGGATGGCAGCCATTACAGGTGTGGGCTTTAGAAAATGTGCACAAACACAATTGTGATAAATGTTCTTGCAATTGCTCTTATGGCACCTGGCTCAGAAATGTACACGAGAGGCAATGAATACCTGGTTTTCTATAGAAAAGAGATTTACTTGTTTTTTCTGTGCACAGGTTGAGGGGGAAGAAGAGCTGTCAGTGACCATAATTAAGCATCAAGAAGCTTAGTTCAGAATTAACAAATATAAACAAGGCAAAACTGATGAACATCGATTTGAAGGCTGGGATTTGAACTAAAGGAGTTACTACAGCCAATGTAGTTAGATCCAAGGCTTCCTATAGCAGTAAAAAGCTTGAGTTTCCTCTTTAAAAATAACTTTGGCTTCAGTGACTATGTGTGCTGACAGGAGATACAAAATCTCAAAGTACACCGTGGGCTGCAATGGCTGAAACCACTGGTATAGTGAGCTGTTTCATGTAACTTCTTACTAAATATTCAGAGCAGGTAATTTTTTATGCTTCCTTTCTTTAGAACCTGAACTTTGTTAGCAGTTAGTGTAAGATGCAGCAAGGTCCTTGTTAACTTCAGGTTTGCCTAATTTCCAAAGAGAATATCATAAAGTTCTATTGAGTAAGTCACTCAGAAATGGAATCAGAAAGTCTCATCATCCCCTGGATGTCTTGCACATGATTGGTACTGCATATTAAAATCCATTAGAGAAACCTGTGAGGATTTCTTCTGTAAACACAGTAGCAGATAGACAAGAAAGCTGGCAAAAGTGTTGAGAAAGTTAAAGTGCAGAAGGCTATGATTTATATTGATGTTTAAGGCTGGAGAGCAGCATATGACTGTTTTATCAAACATTAGGAGTTTTCCCAGAGAAACTTTGCCACTTCTGTTGATAAGTGCACAGCTGACCAGTTGCTTTTCAGTCTAGCAAATTATTCTGTTGATTGATAGCTCAGTTAATTTCAGAAGGAGCCTTCTTGCTGTAGGTGCAGCTGTGAGTTCTAATCAAGGGAAGCAATTAATTGCTATCTCTGTGGCTGCACAGGAGCCAACTGGAGAACCAAATGTACTGAGAACGGTCCTCAGCAGATAACTGAGAAGAGGGAATTCCTGCCTAATATTTACTCCCTGTAACCTTCCCTTCAGTACTGCAGTATTTAGTAACTGGATTTGTCAGTACTACTCAGTCAAGATTTCTATTTTCATTATTTTTAATTTTTCTTAGTTTGGCAGTTTGTAAGAGGGATTAAACAAGGAAGACCTTATATTGTGATTAAATTAAATACCTGACTCCCAAATTTTCAGTACGGATAGAATGTAAGTATCCCATGTCCCAGGTAGACTTTTGAACATTATCTGCCACAGCTTTCAGTGAGAGCAAGTTTGATTCCAAATCATATAAACTCAATATCAGCATATCAAACAATACTACTAGAATAAAAATTTTTCATGGTTATTTCTTTCTGGTGTTCAGATACAACAGGTAAAATTCTAAAACTTCCCTAACTGCTAATATTGACAGTCACAAGAGTTAAGAAGAAAGCAGTTGTAGTTTTTCAGAAGTGATTAACTACAATATAAAAATAGGATCACTGAATAGAGTTGCTAATCTGGTCTATAATATGCTTTCACACACAATTTTTCACTTTAATGTCAGTTGAATTCTATTCTCACTGAGTGGAAAAACAGTAGTTAAATGAAAAAAATTGACCATCAATTATTTAAGCAAATGAAGGTATAAAAATTTCATCTCATATGAGCCTAATACAATAATACCCATTGTATTAATATTCTGTGTAAAGAAAAAGAATTTTTTTATAAAAAGCCAGTATATAGAAAGTCAGGGTCCATCAACAGGTATTGAGCATACTTCTTACAAATGCCACCCTTAAGTAAAATGAAGACCCAAAATAACCTTCCCAACACTAACTCTGACTCACTCTATATTTTGATTTGCATTATCTCATTTGCATGATGCATTTGCAAATTGATAAGAGAATGGAATTGTGCCCACGGTTCAAGAACTGGGGCCTGTTCCTGATCTTGCAAATTGCAAGGCTGCAAGCTGGCAAGTTCAGATTCACCAGAACAGCTGAATTGTACTGGCTTAGAACTGAACAAAAAAGGAATTAAGGCTTGCTGAATGTTTTAATCCAACAGCAGAAGGAAGTGGTTACTGAGTCTCCTTTTTGCAGTCATCAGATTAAAGTTTAGGAAGTGTTCAAGTATGCTTGGAGCAATTTAAGAATGCACACAAATATACTCATTGCTATGCCTGTGGGTAGTGCTGCTTGGTGATTCCCTAAAATTGCTTGTCAAATGCTTTTAAAGTATTTTTCCCTTTTTCCAGAACAGGGTGAAGGTAAGGTTAATAGAGTCATTTCATTTATCCTAGAAGAAAGTGCCTTGATATGTAAAGCTAATCTTCTTTTGGAGCAGAGGTGAAGAAATTGCTGCATTTAACCCTGACTTTCTTTTGTGTAAAGTGAAGCCTGTGCTTAGGCAACCAGAATAGAGCTGCTTGTTGAAATGGAGTGAGGATTGCTGATTTCTGGAGATGTTGTGAGGCTGCAGCTGGCACTGCCAGGGTGGCTGGGCCCTGCATTATTGCCCACAGCTCCCCACAGGAGGGGCTCCCTGCAGCTCCTTCTTTTGCATGCAGAACTCACACCTGGCTCATCTGGCAATTGAAAAGGAACTTTCTAGTGTGTAGGAAGGAAGTTCGAGGTTTAAAAATCTATTCACCACAGGCAAGCAGTTCGAGCACTGAAATGAGCTGGGGCCTTCTTGAGTCACAGAAGTCAGAATCCAGCAGTAGAGAACAGCCATATTTCATTCAGAGGAGGACAAAGAAGAGCTGTTCTCTTTTCTCTCATAGATAGCAAACTGTAAAACTTCCCCTAATGTGCCATAATAACCATATAGGCTTTCGTGTGAGACACATTGGGTGGTGTCAGTTACAGAGGAAAGCAGGCAGGATGGGAAAAGCAAGCTTTTAAAGTCTGGCAAATTCTGTTCTTATTCATCCAAAGTTAAAATTAATTGCCTTTGGATCAGTATTACATTAATTGTGAAGGCTGCTTCTCTGGTTTCAGCTTTTAATAATCAAGACAGCTTTCCAAGAGTTCACTCTGCATCCAGCTCTTTCATTTAGTTCTCTTTGGAAAACTGATTCTGGAAAAACTCAGATTCTAAAGCCAAATTTGTACTGGGGCAAGCTCTGCTGATGGCAAGAAATTTCCACTGGTTCAAATTTGGGCTAACTTTTTTTGCATTATCCCTTTCTAAATAACTTTGTGTGTGCCAGCCCACCAGTAGGTGGGTCAGAAAAGGTCTGTTCCAATGGTTACTTGAAAGTATAAAAGCACCTATTATTTCAGACACACAGACACTGGTGATGTTTATGATAAATTTTGCTTCCTATTTGCTGTGACTAATGTTTAGCTCATTGCTTTTTAAAAAAATAAAACACATCTCCCCCTCTATGCCCAAAATCCATCATGTCTTATTTCCTATCCTGGCATAGAAGAACATTTGAGATGGTAGAAATAATTTTGGGATAGCGAAGTGTCACAGTGGAGTTTTTTAATTCCATCCAACAAAGAGAGAAATATTTTAACTGCAAAATACTTGGTCAAGATGTACTTATGTACCCGAGTAAATTCCCTCTGTTTGCCAAGAAAAAAAAACAACCCTGCAGAACAACAGAAAGTTTGGAATGAATAAAAAGTTCAATAGGAGTAGATGCTATCAGAGCTGCTCTTTTACTTGAAAGGAACATGAGAAACCTTTTGTAGTGTTCCTATAAACTCTTGGAGGACACTAACTTCTCAGAAAATCCTCCTGTCTGTAATGTGGTATGCATGGTCAGCTACTCCCAAGCTGAAAGAGACTGAGCACCTCACTTTTAACCTCCCATCTCTGGTTTTCAGCACCAGAGGGGATTTCAGTCTGCAGCAGTGGTCCAGGCAAGCACAGCATTGTCAGTGGCAGAGGTGAAATGCCTCCCACTCCTTCACCTCCAGCAGATTGCTCTGTGACACAATCACTGCTCCCTCACTTGTGCCAAAGGGCACAGCCAGGCCTTGAGTGGTGCCACAGAGCTCTGTTTCAGAATAAACACACATTATTCAGATTTTTTTAATTACTGCTCATCCACAGCTGCCTTTAACCTCTTCCTTCTAACCAGCTGGGTCTGAGCACTAACTTTATTTCTTGCAGTTGACGAACTGACAGACAAGAGATGTGTAAAATCTGTAACTTCTGGTGTTCTCAGTTGTTCCTCTTTAATAATGAAAAGCTCCTACATATTTTGAATGGAATATTGACATCTGTTTTGACAGTGTTGGTTAAGTGTTTTCATTGTAATTATTCTTGAAAAAAGAAAAGCAGTTTGAAATGCAGCTCTAGGCTGGGTTCCAACTGGGATAATTACATGCTACCTCCCTTTAATCCCCCTCCAACATTGTTCCCTCTGATGTTCCTTAGCTGCTGGCTTTAAACCATTGTTCCCTGCTGCTTTGCAGGGCCCCTGTTCCTTTCAGAGATGGGTACACATCTTTGCATATCATGGTGTTAATCAAGGAGTCCCGTGGTTCCAAAATTGCCCAGTTTTGGGCCCATACCTCAGGGCAGAACTCAGCTGATCCAAGGAAATCCTCCTGCAACTCTTCACATTTGGAATCCCAGCACAGCCATGGCACCCCCAAGGATCAGCACACAGCTGCTGTACTTCTCCTTTCTTTAAAGTGAGGAAACTGAAGTAACTCTTCAACGTCTATTGAAGTAATCCAGGTATTTGATTAATTAGCTGTGGTGATCTGGAGCCTGTTTTGGCCTGTCTGTGCTGTCTGAGGAGCAGGAAAAACTGCTGATGGCTCCCAGTGTCACTGGCAGGACAGGGAATACAGGATAATCAGAGAAAGGATTGATTTGCCTTCTCAAAAATACCAGGATCTCTCTCACACTTGCTTATTCTGGCCAACACATGAATGAACGTTACCTTGAATTTTTTATCCACAAGGAATGCTTGAAAAAGGAGACATCTTTCCTTCTCTGTGATTTAGCCTCTCTATCAGGACCTGGTCCTCCAGAAACACAATATCTTTGGTTCTGTGGCACCTCCCCTCCATTTCACTGCTGGGATGAGTCTTGCAGCTATCTCAGGGTGGGAAAGGCTGTTTTGTTTCCTTCAGCCAGATCAGTAGCCTTGTTTTCAGAACAAAAAGTCACTGATGGGAGTAACAGTTCTTTTTGGTGAGAACTGAACTTGGTTCCAGTGCAAGGCTTGTGATAAACGTCGCCTCCATGGTTCCACTGAACCAAAACAACTTGGCACTGCCAGGCAATTAAAATGCAAACAGTGAAGATTAAACTGTATTGGGGAAAAAAAATAAATAAAATAAAAACAACTGAATGGAGATAACTAAATTGCAGTTGGGGCAGCTCAGATTCACAGCATAAATCCTGGACCTAAGTCCTGTGTGAATCTAAAAGGGATGAGTTAGCAACTGATAATGTGGGGAAAAGGGATATGACTTTCTTCTTTGGAATTCTGATCCCACTGATGTGGCATGGACTCACCTCTTTGTCTCTTCCAGAAAGCTGAACTGCTTTGCTGTCTTTTTTCCCTTTCTATTTGCAAGACATTTCTATTTACAAGGCAAGGGAGAACCGAACAGACTCGAGAATTGTATTGCAGATGCCGTGGTGGAATGTGGAGGATGAGCTGGTTGGGTTAGTGCTGTGTGCAGTGTTTGCTTCTTTTGGAAATAAGCAGGGAGTTCAAAAGGAAAAATACAGCTTCCTCAATACTGGGCCTTTTTACTGTCTTTTAAACCCTCCACTGGACCTGCTGACATTTTTGCAAGTTTGTGAAGTCACTGCACAAGCTGTGGCAGATCACTGATTATTGTGCCTGTGTCACAGAAATCAATATTATAAGGTTCTGCTTCATCTCTCTCTCTCTTTCTTTTCACTGTAGTTCTGCTGGGTTAAAGTGCCTTG
Organism: Serinus canaria; assembly: GCF_022539315.1. NCBI lineage: Eukaryota > Metazoa > Chordata > Aves > Passeriformes > Fringillidae > Serinus > Serinus canaria. Next base: position 24,356,675 of record NC_066323.1, on the reverse strand, counting down.
TACATTGAACTGTAAATTTGGGAACACTGGTAAAATCACTCCTTGTACACTGAACTGTAAATTTGGGAACACTGGTAAAATCACTCTTTGTACACTGAACTGTAAATTTGGGAACACTGGTAAAATCACTCCTTGTACACTGAACTGTAAATCTGGGAACACTGGTAAAATCACTCCTTGTACACTGAACTGTAAATCTGGGAACACTGGTAAAATCACTCTTTGTGCACTGAACTGTAAATCTGGGAACACTGGTAAAATCACTCCTGCTCCAGTGACCTCCATGGAGCTCCACTGGCTCATCTGTATTTAAATATGTGTATGTGTGGTCAATAGCCTGGTCACTAAGGTGTTGGGCACTGAAGGGTGCAGGAGAATAATCCAAGACTCACAGGGACTAAGGAGAGTGTAAAATGGGAAGGGACACTCAAGAGGTGCACTCTGAGTTTCAGGAGGAGTTGACTGAAGAGTCACATCTGATCCCATTGAGAAGGGAATTTACCACGCACAAAAAATTGTTACTTGAAGACCAGGGAAGAATGTTTAAGCACATTAGTGGGCAGATTGGCAGGCTGTGTAAGAAAATGGGAATTTTCCAGAGTATGTGTTGTCAATAGAGAGGAGAAAGTAGCATGGCTTAGAAGACAAATCCAGTTCCTAATATAAATGCCAAAAAAGGAGAAAAGAGAAAAGCATAGCATGTGCAGCACAGAAAACCATCAGAGTGATAATACTGTCATTCAAATGGGTATGTGATGGCTGAGTCCATGGCTGTGGAGTTACTGACATAATGTAGGAGTAATAAAGCTTTTTGCAGTCATTGGAGAATTAAGTTTGCTGCATTTTAAAGTTATTCAAATGTGTAATTTATTTGGGTTTTACTTCTACTTCATTTGTTAGCAGAAGGTATCTAGAGAATGCAAAATGAAATTTTTGTTAGTTCCAATCATAATGAGTCATTTCTAAAGAAGCATAAAAAGCTTAAATAAATACATCACTTTAACATCAATGCTAAAGTTCTTTTGAGACTGATTCTTTGACCACTCTTAGTTTCTGCAGCCTCAGAGATCCAACTTTGGATTTCAGCAGAAGTTTATTGGAGGCATTTTAACAAAAAGCAAAGCCAGGGGAGTTTCACTTTCAGCACAATTTTTCTTAAATGAGAGGTTTTATAATCTTCAGTACAAACACTGTACCTTCCCAGGCTTTGGTAGTGAGCACTGTGTATCCAGAAAATAACAGTTCAGCTGGTTTTAGTGCTGGAGAGGTGTTTGAAATCTGAGTGAATTTACATGTTCAGACCAAAACTGGCATGTGCACACCAACAACCACCTGGCTGCCTACACACACATCTGAAATAATAAACTGTAAATTTGCTTTTCAATTGGAAAACCTTGAAAAGGCCTATTTTGGCATTCTGTAAGCCCAGTAGCATTCTTTTTGGTTTGAAATTGTTCTCACAGCTAATGATTCAATCAAAATTCTTTAAAATCTGCATATAATAAGTCAAATTTCTATCTCAGTTTCACATGGGAGGATTTCTGGAATCTCAAGCATGTTCATATAGCAGAAGTTCCCCACCTACTTTCGGTTTCCAATCTGAAATTATTAAATGTAGTGTGAAGTGTTGTCCTGATTTGCTCTGCTACAAAGGCTTTGACACAAATTCCTTTAATTTCAATGTTATGGGAGATAAGTTATTTAAATGTAAGCCTTGTTAAATCATAGAATATTCATGATATTCTGGGTATCACTGTATGGAGTTCAAGGTGCACCTCTCTCGAATGTACCTGAAAACAAAACCAAGGCTCAGAACTCAGGTTTGTTGTCACTCCTTTATATTACCTGCTTCAGAGGCCCCTTCACTCACAGCCAGTGTGTTCTTTCTTCTGCAAGAAAGAAATACAAATTCCTTTTCAGACCAGAGGAGTTGTCAGAATCCAGCAAACCTACTGTGACCAGTGATTAATTGGGCAAGGAAATAGATGAACTGATTGCATCTTTTGCTCCCACAAATGGACTGGATGAGAATCATGAACTTTTATCTCATGGATCCTGATGTTTGACCACTCTTTTTATGTACAGCAAGTGAGGAAATAGGTTTTTGGTTCCTTTAGCATATCTAAGGGCACCTCTACCATTAAACTGATATACAGCCTCATTTATCACAAGCTTTATAAAATACTGAGCTTTGGTAGCATTCAGGGCTCCAAATTCCAGGAAGCATTGCTGTGATCCTGCCAATATAGATGTAAAACTGAGTTCCTGGTCTTCTAAAGTTTTTGGTTTTTTTTTTTTAGAAGGTCACTGCAAAAGCTGGACATGTCTGGATGCAGTACTTGGCCAATTGATGTCCATTGTTCTGTCTCCAATTTTCAAGCCAAAAGAGCCCTTTGTGTTGCTTAGTGTGACATGCAGGTCCTAGGCAATGCCCAGCAGCAGCGCTGCAAGATTCACACCAGCAGAAGTTGTGTTACCCTGGGAGCTGTTGGGCAGAGCCATCACATCTGTGCAGCCCTCCCAGCCAGCCTGAGCCACTGAGTCAGGAACTGAAAATGGGACTGGAATGCCCAAAAAAATGTCTCCAGCATCACCTGTGGGTGTTTGGGAAGGTAGAGTTGGGTTTTCTGGACTTTGGTTTTTAATGTGTCAGTATTTCAATGGAGCATGAAACATGCTCCAAAGAAACCCCAAAGTTTTAAGTGAGTTTTTGAGACCTCTGGGGTAGTTTATTCCAGATCAGATGGAAATTCATGAGATCAATCAGATGGAAGCTCATAAAAAGACAAGTTAGACACAAATTCCAGTACTTTGCCAGCAGTTTTTCCCTTTTTATTGCCTAGGGTTTTTATAGATTCCACAGCTACTGCAGAATTGGAGGAGCACTGGCATTGCTGTTTAGGGGCTGGGGTATCTCAGGGCTCCCCTTCTGGGTAATGCTCTTGTTGTTTCTGAAAGCAAGCACAGGAGAGCTCGACATGCAGTGTGCCAACCCACTCTGAAAACATGGAAATAGCAATTTTCTGCTGAAATTCTGGTGGTAGAGGACAGACATTGAGTAACAGAGACAGATGGACAAGTAGAATGTGTAAAAGCTACAAGAGCAACTATTTTAAAAAGTTGACAGCTATAAATATAACACATTAAAAATTAATTTACAATGTTCAGCCTGTCTGTCCCACTTTTCTGTCTGGGACCTGTGTTAACATTATACACTCAGGACATTATATCATTATTCTTATTTTAATGCATTTCATGCCGATAGATTTAATATAAACAGAGGTGCTGACAGGAGCTTCAGTTTAAGCAGGTTTAAATGTGAATTTGACTTTATGATTCTCATCAGGGAAAAAGACTAAACAGTTTAAGTTGATTAAATTTTCTTAAAGCTGCAGCTAAATATAATGAAAGCCATTTGTGCATTTTTTTGCAGGAAAATTGAGTGGCTCAGTGTTAGTGACTGACAGCTTGGTGCAATGAATTCTTTTCTTGTGAAACAGAGTCAAAACAGTTTCTATTTTTCATAAACTTCTGCAAGGTAGTTTCAATTTTCTGATTTTTAGAGGAAGCATAGCTTGCCCATTTAAGAGTGGGCTTATTAGACCAAACTATATATGTCAAATTACTGAAAATACAGATAGTACCAGATATTCCTTAAATATTATGGGTTTTTTTGTGCTATGGACATCACAGTGATCAATTTTTTTCTTCCTTTTTTAAAATAAAATTTCTCCTTTTTAAATTCTATTTAAGAAGTGTTGTGATTAAGTAAAGCCTAGAGCTCTGACTCAGCTTGAATACCTGTTTAAGCATGGACCAGATTCCAAGCATGGGCAAACACATGAACAAAGGTGGTGGTGAGAACTTAGAAATGAATAACGGACCAGGCTCTGGCTAAAGCTGATATATGTTCCCTAGAAGTTACTTTTGCACAAGAAAAATGTTATGTTCCTGCTCTGAAACAAAGCCATTTGAACTATATTTAAGGGGAATACTATATTCATATACAGCCTTTTTTGGTAATCTTCTCCCTGGAGCAGGATCTGAGCTGCACTGAGTGTGTGCAGTTGCATTTTGGACGTCACTGCCATGGAAATGTCACCTTCAGGACTCCCAGCTGGGCTGGGCTTTCTCAGTGCGGAGGATTGCCCATCAGCATGAGGACATCCTTGTTCCCAGGTAACTTTGGGACCAAAAACCAGAGGTATTGGCCCAGGAGTGAGCACTTGGGAAGGGGAAGAGCCACCTGAGCAGCCCAAGGGATCCCAGGCTGCACCCACACACAAATCAGCTCTTTACAAGTGGAACTCAAGGAAATCTTCAGCTTTATTCTTGGGCAGAAAGTGATTCGTCCTCTTCCTGTTCTTGCAAATTACAGAAATATGCCTTCTCAAAGACTCAATCCTTTTTGACATGTTCTTAGGGATTATTTAATATTCTTGGCTCCACTGTGGTATTTCATAGGACAGGAGCTGGGAGACAAATGCTCTGTGTCTTTGTACGGGTTGTTTTTGAAGTCGCCTGAAAAATCAGATTAGACATCACAGCCTGTGTCACTTTTCAGTGCACTCTATTAAACTTGCAATATCTTACTGCAAGTTTGTTTGACATCTTTTGCTCCACTGGTGTTAAAAGTCATGCAAGTCCACAGATGTTAACTTTGGAAAATAATTTTCCATAATAAATCAGTTTAAATTATGTTCCTGGTTAGCTATAAAGTGGATAAGTGGTCAGCTCAAATACTTGGCCAGTGGTTCCCTGTGGCTTCATGAGAAATCACATCCCTGCTCTGTGCCTCAGTTTCCCTTCACCTCTCCATCTACTAATCCACCACACCTTGTGTTTGGAGCAAATTTAGAAAATTAGAGAAAGAAGAACAGAACTGCTTTGCTTCAAGTGTATATTATCAGTTAAAATTACTTTTTCCTACAGTTAGTCTTATGTAGAAAAAAAGGGAAATTCTCAGCTTGGTTCTGTTGGTGACCAAGAGTCTGCATTTATGTGGACACTGAAAAATCTTTCAGGTATGTTTTCAAATTTTCTTGTGATCCACCAACCTGCATTCCAACTATCACACTGAGCAACAGAATCTCAGCTGGTTTTTCACCAGCTCAAAAACTTATTATTAGCTCTGTCATTCTCTAATTTTTAAGGCATATTTTTGGAACCAGTTCCTTCACTTCTTGGCCATTTTTTCTGAGCATAAAATAAGACCACAGCAGCTTCCACACTTGCCAGGCCTGGAATAGGAAGTATCCTTAGGGATAACTGTCTCAGTATTTGGAAACATATCCCTGTGGTGTCACTAGATTGCAAGTTTCCAAGGATATCTTTGGACAGTCCCGCTATTAGATTTATTCAGAAAGTCAGAGGGGTCAGTGAGTGCATGGGAAAGAGGAGCAGTAGGAGCAGCAAAGGATCCATATGTAAGGATTCACTGCAGGGAGAGATTCCAGCCCCACGAAACGACCCCGGGACCAAGGCTTGGCCTCTTACTTGGCTTTGCCAGGTATTCTGAGTTACAAATCTTTGTGATTCTGTACCCAATTCCAGTCCATCCTGTCTGATTGAGGTCTGCCAGGGTGGCTGGAAGGATGGTGCCTCTGGCAGCCCCCAGAGCTGTCCCTCTGCTCAGCCGGGCACTCCAGGCACGTGTGGGCAGGAGCAGCTCTGCCTGACAGGGACCTGGGGCTGACACTGCCTCAGAGGCACAGCACAGGACAAGAATGATGTGATTTCTGCTGGAGAAGGCATGGATTTAACCAGGGCTCTTTGTTTAATAACAGCATTCATTTCTACGTTCGCTTATTACCAGAGACAGCGTGAAAAATCTGGCAGGGGAACCTCAGTGGTAAATGGATTTTGTCTTGCATAAAATGACCATCTCTGTGTCAGCTATCAAAGCTGTGAAAGCATGCTTGGAGCCACCCCAAATATAACATTGCTATTAACTTCCTCTTCACTTAGCCATAATTGCCTCATGAACTGGAATGTGCAACTCCAACGGGCTTCCTTGGAGGACAGAAACCTCCTGCTCTTGCCATGCAGAATAAAATAATAAGTAGTAAACAAAAGAAATCATTTTCATTATAAGGAAATTCTTCTTTCTGTGAAGACTTTCTTGTGGAAAGTAATAGATGCAGGATTAAAAAAGAGAAAGCAAAAATTACTTGCAACAGGAAATTAAAATATTTGCTTGAATCCAATCCACCCACTCATTTGTAAAGCATGCAGTTAACTAGATCTGAAACAAAGGGCAATAAAGATAAACAGCTGGACACTGAAGAATTAGCAATACAATTTGTCATGAATACTTTTTTACCCTGTTTGTAAAGTTAATATGAAAGAGAAAAAGAGAATCATTCCAAGTGGCTCTTCAAGGTGTATTTTTAAAAAGCATTCACAGGAATATGTAATTCAGAAATGTGTTGAGCTGCATGTTTCTGTCTGCAATGCCTTCTCTGAGAGCAAAGACCACACAGACTGCTTTGGGATATGGAGCCATTCTCTCCAGATTTTTTTCAATTTTCTTCTTTTGAATTATTTCTAGGTCTTAATGCTAAATCTGTGCAATACCTAGTGTAAAGAAGCACAGACTGGAAGGACTGCAAAGGGCATGGATTTTTAAATCATGTAAAGCTCTTTCAGACATGGATGTTTACATGTACATGTTAGCACATAAAAAGTACAAAACCAATGCCTTGGATGGTTTTGCTGGTCCCTCCACCCCCCAGAAATCCTGTTGTAATTAATGCAAAGACACAAGAAATTTTAGTAGGACTGAATCTGGCCTTAAATCCTTCAGGGACGGGAACCAGTTGCATATACCTGTATCACTTTTAAAAATATTCCTATTATAATCTCAGACTTCACTGTCCCAAAGCCTCTGCCCAAGCCAGGACAGGTGTTCAGAGTCAAACTTTGGGCATCTCAAGGCCTGTTTTGCAATAGTGTGAATGCACACTCAGATTGTGCCCCTGAGCCTCTCTGTGCCATCAGCACTGGCTGAGCTCCACACCCACCTCATGCAGAGTTCTGCACCTCAAGGAAAGGTGGAATTAGGGATGAGTGAAAGGTGGAATTAGGGATGAGTGAAAGGTGGGGCTCATCTGGGCACTGTGAGGATGCAGGAATGGGGGGTGTGGATGGCTGATCCATTTGGCTGTGCTTCCTTCTTACATCTGGGGGTTTCCTACAATCAGGGCAGAGAAATGGCCAGAGAAGTTCACCTGCTCCAGGCACCTACCCCAGGTGAGAGGAATTGCAGACTAAAAATGTCTGATTATGATTGCTTCATTTCCAGTCCTGTTCTGGCTAAGGAGTAAACTTGGGATATTTGTGGAGGAAGGATATTTCTCTGCATTTTCAAAAGCTATAATCCCCCCAACATTTCTGATAGAGAAACTTGTCTCAGTGTGTGGGCACAGAGTACTCCTTGATCCAGCAGTGAATGCTGCACAGGTGTGCAGCTCCAATCACATTGACAGCAAAAGGATTAAAAGCAATAGAACAGAACTTCAGGAGCTTTCATTACTACACAGCCATGAGTCCATGAAAGTATTCCAGCAGATGTGGGGCAGAAGCAATGAAAACAATTCAATAAAAATATTCATGTTTATGCCTAAAGTGGCATCAGAGGCACAGCTGTCACAAACTGCAGGAAAGAAACCTCATGGAAAGGACAGGCTGGCACACAGACATGTGACAGTAGAGACTGCAGGGTTTATTTTATAAGCATTCACTTAAGCACCACACAACAGAAATGTAACACTTCCCTGTTGCTATTCTCACATTTCATAACAGTGCACAGAGAATTCCATTTTGATGTTCTCAGAATTTATGTGATGTCTGCATTGAAGAGAGTCTGAAATGCACTGCTCTGCTGGGGTGAGGGAAATCATCACTTTTGTGTCTGTTGGGCTCCAACAACCATTTTGAACAGAATCCCATGCTGATGCTGGTGCTGTTTAGGGGCTGGACCAGGAAACATGTTGTTACTTCTTGGCTTCAGAAAACTGGGAAAACATGTGCACTTCTGGATCTGTTTTTTCCCACCAGCAGCCTTTGGTATGAGGTTTTCCTATATCCTTTTAAAGTGGAAAAAACAAATATGTTGCAATCCTTTCCCATTGACTTAATGAAGCCCATGCACACCTTAACTTCTCCATCTGCATGGGGTATGGTGAACATTACAGGTGTTTTCTCCATCCCACAGGTCTGATGTCAGTGCAGGCTTTCCAGAGAGGAGTTTAGACATTTTTCTTCTCTGTAGGCCTCCCATGCCTCTTTACACTGCAAACAATCGAAAGTTTAAATTTTCAGATTGTGGCTATCCCTGATCAGATAGACTGAACATTGCTGTCTACCAAGCTCTCTTAAAAGTTCTCCCTTTCCTAAAGATCATTTTCCAAACAAACTGCTTAGATTTCAATTGCAAACTTGGGTTCAGCCAAACACAGCTGGCTGCTCTGTGACAGGGACATCTTCCTGGACCACATTTCTCAGCAATGTTGGGAGCCAGGGATCAAAGTCACTTTCCATCCACACAGACAACCACCAGTGGCCTGAAGACTTAAAGTATCTTCACAAGAGGGATTTATGCTACAAAAATTATTTTCTTGCTCCAACTCTCGTGGGTAGGTTGGCTATTGAAACGAGAGTCATGTATTTTCAATCAAATTAAATCCTCACCGAGGTTGCTTTCAATAATTATAGAAATCTAACTTTTTATATCAGTATTTATTGTAACAATTGCAAAAAAATTTAAGCATGTCTGCCATGAGCTATGTTTGATACAACCAAATTGTTGTTTGCTAATTCAGCTGAGCAAACAGAGGACATAAGCAGCCTTTTCCTCCTCTGCTTCTCTGTCTTGTGAACTGTGCAGTCTAGAATTCCACCCCAAAATAACCACATAGCAGCAATTCACTGAATGTGTAACTAGCTCTTAAAGTTGTGTGTGCTTATTTAGTCACAGGAGCACTTCTGTAGAGGGTTCATGTAAATACACAAGGCTTAATTCAGAGAAAGAGGGTCTTTTATGATTATATTGAATTGTCACAGTGAAATCTCATGATTATTAGAAGTGGAGATGCAGGTTCTAGGCCATTTGAAAAAATAGTTTGTGGAAACATCCCCTTGTTCTCCTGTGTGACTGATATAAATATTACTTCAGCAATTATATAAATATTGGCTGCCTCAGTGAAGGACTGTATAGGCTAAATTCATTAAATAACTACAAGTTTCATCCTGTGTGTAAGAGCTGACATTCAAATCTCCCAGATGGAGTAGGGATGTGTATTTTCATTGGTTGACTCCTTTCTGCTAGGACGTTCTAGGATCATGTACGAAGCTCACCTGGACATAGCGCGGACGGGATGATCAGAAAATCTGGACATTGTCAACCACAGTCAGTGAAAAACTTCCAAGGGGGGAAGAGGAAGTGCAATTCAGCCTGTTTGAATGCACCTGAGATCCTCTGGAATACCACAGGCTTCTTTGTGGGTAAATCCTTTCCCAGACCCACAGCTTACAGAGCTGGAAGTGTCCCTGCCTGTTCTACCAAAGAACACACTCATGCTTTTTTCCCAATGTGGAATGCAGCTTCACTCAGCCTTTGATGAGCAGCAGACACTTGTTCAACACTACCATTAAAGAGCTTCCAGCATAATATCTGATGCCTGTATAAGCAAACAATTTGTCAAGCAGGAAAGAATAATTTTGGTTCTCTGCCATCTGCCCGTTTGAAGGCCTGTCCCACTTGCAGCACAAAGTGCTTAATTCTGCACTTAACAGGGCAGGAGAGATTGCTGCCAGAGTTGCTATCTCAATTGCCACATTATTTGTTTTTATTGCAATAGTTCTGCAATGAGGTTTTGCAGCCTTACACTCCCCAGAAAAAAATAAAAATACAGGCTGTCACCAAAAAAGGAGGCCCGAGGTATCTGAGCAGACTGAGGCAAAGCTGCTCTCATTTGCATATTTTTATTTTGAAAATCTGTGTTCCTTTCTTCTGCTGTGAAATATCAGTGGGGAGGGATGTGTGGAGCATCAGTCAATCAGGAATTCAGACAGCAGTGCAGAGTAAGGCTGAAGAGAGGCAGAGACAGGCTTTGCTGAGATCGATGGGAGAGCTCTCGTTTGTTACAAGAAATGCTAATTATTTTTAGGAGCACAGCATTCATGATTCATTGCTCATAATTATTATGAGTAAAATATTTCCTGGTCCTGGTCCCAGAGGCCTTCTAGCTAAAGTGTGAAAGAAACACCAGCGGAGTAGTTAGAGACCAGGCAGAGCACGAGAGAGGTGCTGTGGCTCTGTGTGCTGTGCCATTTACCTACAAAACACAGTTCAGCATCTCCTGGGCAGGTGAGGCAGCGTGGGCAACTGAGCAGAGCCAGCTCTGGCCTTTCACAGAATGCTCCTGCTCAGGAATTAAGCAGGAGCATATCTCAGGTTACAAGAATTTCCTGGGGTCAGAATGGGATGAGCCCTTTAGTAACCTGGTGCTCTTGCAGGACCTAAGGTGTCACTGACCAGATAAATGTCCTTTAAAAAGTCCCAGGAGGGGTTATTTGAGATAATGCACCTGATCAAATTCAGTTGTATGATCCCATTATTAGCAATTATCCATTTTGGACATTTCTACAGAATTATGAGTGGTTGGCTTTCTAATAGAGAATGGGTTTAACAAATACCCACTGTATTTCCTAACTGGTTATGGAGAGGCAGAGATACAGATAGACATAGATATAGATATAGATATAGATATAGATATAGATGATATAGATATAGATAGAAATAGAGATAGAAATATAGATTATATAGATATAGATATAGAAATATAGATGATATCAATATAGAATAGATATAGATATAGATATAGATATAGATATAGATATAGATATAGATATAGATATAGATAGATATATGTATAGATAGATATAGATAGATATATAAATATACATATAGATATATAAATGCATGCCTTTTCTCCATACCTTTTTTTCAGATTTTTTCTGACCTCTGGGCATGTTGAGCTGTTTTTTAGGCAGAAACCTACAGTATTTAGTTTATGGTTAATCAATAAAAACATTTCTGCTTTTTTATAGCATATGTAAATTGTCTTTGATGGTCAGCGTGACTCTGTTTGGTGTGGTTCTCATTTTAAAAAGAAAAATATACTGTTAGCTGCCATAAAACAAAACCAAAGCCTTAAATGAAGAAAAAAAATCAATAAATAATATTTAATACAGGCACATGGAAGATATTTGCATGTTTTTTTGTGGCAACACCTGATAATAAATAGATTTTCATGGCTGTTAGAAAGATGCTGCTGTAATGTGTGGTGGAAGTGCCAAGGTCCATTTCCCAGGGCTGGGCAGGATCATTCCTCAGTCAGAGCTGCCGTCTCTGTGCTCCCTCCTCACTTTCATGTTGTACATCAGACTCGGTTTTCAGAGCAGAGTGGAAAAGGCTCCAACCTCTCACAAGGCAGGGTGATTGAGTTGCCCTAATTAGGACTTTCATACCCAGTGTAACCAGGGTTTGGCCCCCTGTCCATCCCCTGGAGAAGGTTTGCAGCCCCTGCACTGAGGAATTCAGAGATGTCTAGTGGCAATCAGCTTTTCTTCATCTCCTTTCCTCTCCTTGACTATAAATACCATTTAAAAACCACTCATCTGATTTGTTCCAGAGAGTAATGTGCATCCGGTGTTCCCTCTCCTGAAACACTTTCCTCCAAGAACTGCTCAGTGATTGTTCTACTGTTCTCCTCTGCTCCCTTTTCCAATCTGTTCTTATTCCACTGCCCTTCTTTCTCCCAGATCCTTTTCAGAAAGCAAAAAGCAGGGAGTGATGACAGAACCACACATTTTAGCAAATGGCTGAGCCCTTCCTTGGCACTCAGCTTGTAGAAGAGACTGAAAGGACCTCCCTGACTGTGAAATGAGAGACAGAGGAGAGACCCCTGGACTGCATTGAGTAAGAGCTTGTCTGGAGTGGGAATTGAAGGAAGCACAGTAACAATTCCTGGGGGCTGGTGCTGTGTGGATCAAGCTTTTGCCATCTCGATCAGTTCCTGCCCTGCACAGGCAGCAGAGCTCTCTCTTTGGAATGCTGGCTGGGATCCTGCTAGCAGCTACTGCAGAAATGGTGATATAAATCCCAACTCTCAGCTGGGTGTGCCTCAGGTGGGTGCACTTCCAATGAAAGTGTGCAGGATCCCTCACTGCACAGCACCTCGGCACCCCTGGGACCTGGATGTGTCCCTGCAGCACTTTCAGTGCAGCTGGGCAGTTACACTGTTGAAATTAAAGCTCATTTGGCACTGGCACAGATGGAAGCATTACCCAAAAAGAGCTGCTGTGTGTTTGCAGCATCTCTGAGCACTGCTGACAGGATCACTGCTTGTTGCACATTGGCTCTCTGGAGCGAAGAGCCCAACTCCAACTCTCTGCCTGCCAAACTCAGGGAATTTGGATTGGAAGTAAAGCTGCAGCACATACATGAATAATTTTCTTCAGTAACTTGTTTATTCATTTCCATTCTGCCACTGCTGGGTCAGAGTTTTCTGGCAGGAAAGTACAATATTTGGCACAACTCCCACATCCTGTGTGCAGTGTACTGGTGCTGCATATAGCACACATGCAGCAGTCTGTGCAAAGGCCTGAAATTGGATCAGCACCAAGAGGTTCAGTGCTCTTGGCAGCAGCAGTGTGCACAGTGAGCCCCGTTTTCAAACTCACTGTCCAGCAGCTGCCAGGGAAAGAATCACAACAATTTCCCTGCCTACCTGTGGGCTCAGCCATTGCTCTGTGCACCAGAGAGCTGGAGCCACCCTGTGCCTCCCCTGCAGGCCAGGAGCCTCAGCAAAGCCAGGTGCAGTTTTCACAGGCAGATATTTAATTGCCTCCTTCTGTCTTTGTCCAAGAGGTGATTCTTGCCAGTCACTGAAAGAAGGTGTTGAGTTTCATGGGTGCATCTTGCTTCCCAGCAGATTTTCCAGGGGAAGCTCCTCTTGTTTGAAATTGTTCATTGGCACCACCCTGACAGCCTGGTGGTGTTAGCTGAAGAGATCCTGCAATTCCCCATTGGCCATGGTGCCCTGCTCATTTTGTTCTCATCTCAATTTTTCTGATAATGGCATCATGGATGGGAGCTTTCAGTGTGCTCTGAATGTTCACATGCTGCAGGGCTGCAGCTAAGGCTGAAATTCACAGATTTTACTTCTATGAAAGTCCCATTGAGAAGGAACATGAATATTAATATTTTTCTAGAGTCATATTTCTCAGTATTTCTACCATTTTTTCTTTTTAACACAGAGCCCATTCGCAGTGCCCTGTGGCCATATTTATGATATGAGGCAGAACAAGTAGATTTGGTTGTGGATTTTGTAACTGAAGCTAGACTGCTTTCTACCTTCTTTCTTATGGACTAACAGAATGTCTAATTTGACTAATTTAATTTCAACCATTAAAAAAGCAAATGTGGGGAAAATGCACTAATTGACAAAACATAAATTATGTTTTCCCTGAAGCAAAAGTGTCACTATGTAAAAAAAAAGTTATTCTTTGATTAGAGATTTCAGGATTAGGTTTCTCTCTTTTTTCCTCTGTATTTGTATTTTGGTAATTTTGGATTTTTATAAGTTTTTAGGAAAACGTCTAAGCAAATATATTCAAATTCTTACTCCACAAACACTAAAAAAAATTGTCTATTTCCTTAGACATAAAACAGGAGACTTCTTAAAGATGATTTTTTTTTTTAATTTTATACCAAGTTTATTAGCCAGGCAACTATTTCTGATCAAGATACAGCCAAACAAGAAAAGAAAATCCATCATAAATCCTGTCATTTGCAGTGGACAAAACAAGTAGAAAATAAAGGAAAGCTTGCTTAGAGAAGAAAATTTCCTTTGTTTTTTATTCTCTACTGACTCTACTGCCTGTCTGTTTTTAAACAATTAACAGCCAGTACCAAGACTTCCCTCTTCACAATCAAAATATTCCTGTCTAAACCAAACATGTGAGACTTCTGATACAAAGCCTTCAGTTCTTTAAGCATAATCAACAAACAAGAAATATTTACCTTTTGGCCAGGAGTAGGAGATACAGAACTGAGACACTGAGTTATTCACAGCTTTCCCATGACACCTTTGCATTTTACCATTTTGCATTTTACTCCTGAACATTTGCATTTTCACCCTCTTCGTTAGCCCGATGTACCTGTGGGTGTGAGGAAGGAGATTTGAAGCACACACTCTCTATGTGTTCAGTGTGCAAGAGGAGAGAGTAAGGAATTTTAAGATGCAAGTGCTTGTTAAGTGCCACCTTTTTTCAGTCTCTGTTTTCTTCCAAAGAAAAAGTGTTCCCATGACACACAGAGCTGTGGTCTGCCCTTCCTGCTCCTTCTGCCCTGCTCCTCTGCCAGGGGGTGGTTTTTCTGGATATGGAAAGCTCCAATAATGAACGGATATACACAGCAGCACCACAAGAAAAGTCAAAGGCTGCAACTTCTATTTCACTTCAGGGTGCAGTAGAAAACTCTGAGTTCAATTTTCAAGCAGCCTGAGAGCTGGGTTGAGTTTCATTGAAGCAGATGGCCCTTCTGAGTAAATGCTCCTTGCTCTGCCTGTAAGGATGAGTTACAGGTACATTAAATACTTTGGGGTTTGCAGATTTTACTTTTTAAAAAGGCTGAGGTGAGCAGAGGAGGAAAGGCTTAGAGAGAAGTACCAGTGATCTTTTCCTGCTGTGGTTTGTGGGGATGAGTGTCCCTCCTGCCTGGAGCAGGGCACACCTTCCCGGGTCAGATGGGGCTGGGGGAAACGGGGGCTCCGTGGGACCCACCCGGCATGGAAAAGGGGATTCTGCATTTAACAGAGAGACAAACAGCAGCAGAGCAGCACAGCTGTCTGTCTGTCACATGAAGGTGGTTGGGTTGGGCAGGCTGAGCTTTGGCTTTGCCCTCCAGTTTGTGTCACCAAGAGCTCCTGTGTGACTGCAGCAGCCACCCGGGCATGTGGAGCGCGGTCCCACAGCCCCAGCACCAGGCTGGCACGCTGAACACTAATCAGAAACACTGAACATCAGTCTGGGCAGGCACAGGGATGATTACAGCAAAACTGACAGAGAAATACAGGGGAAAGTAGCTCAAATGAGAAAAATGGTTGTGATCAGACAGAGATGTGAACCTTGCCTTTTCTCTCAGCAATGACATCAGCTAAGTGGGGCACAATCACAGAAGCTTTCCGAAGACCATTTAAATTATATATTCTATATCATTATGCTGCACTACTATGTCTTTGTTATTGCAAAATAATTTAAAAGGCTGCATGTATAAACTAAAATTCATTTTTTCTCCTCTGAAAAAATGAATTTTATAGAAACAAAAATGTAAGCCAAACATACATATGCACACATGGCTTTTCTAATATGAAGTTGATACTCTCTCTGTGTGTATCAATTACATCCAAGTCATATTCCTGCTCTTCAGCTCAGTCACTGCAGTGCTGCAGCCATATATAAAATGTCACACAAACCCCTGGTGAGAGGTTTTCTTCTGCACCTTTTAGGTCTGTTCTCTAGCAGAGTTATAACTGAGTTCTTGCTAATGTTCATCATTTTGGCTGATTTTTATAGTCTGTTGTGTTGGCAACTGTTTAAATACTGCACAGCTTCATTAGCCCAGTGGTGCCTTCTCAACTGCACAATCATATTCCAAAATTTGCACTAAGTCTGAGGACTCACCTTTTTGATATTTTCCAACAGCTTACGAGCAGGAGCACTCCAAAGAGCTGCAATTTGTTCTGTCAAATGTCTGTGGCGTTTCCCTCTGTTGTATTTCCATTCAGTTACAGACACACTTGGTGACACACGATGTTTGCCTGGCGTCCCTCTCCATCCCTGTGCAGAAACTGGAATCACTTCAGAAATTCTAACACAGCTCCTGTGAAAGAACTGCTCCTTCTGCCACTGGGGCAAGCTCTGCTTATAGCTATAGCTTATGGTGCACTAAACTCAGAAAATGCTTTGTATACTCAGAAAATGCTTTTTTTTTTTGGAAAAAATTGGGAAAGCAATTCTTAAAAGCAGTATATCAAACTGACCTTCAGCTTTAAAATGAAGCAGCCAAAAAAGGAACTTAAAATCTTTGTTCACTGTAATAAAATGTAATGATTTTACAGTAAACTGATATTATTGTAACATTTTTTAATCTGACACACTTTCACAAGAACCCGTTCTCCCAGCAGAATCCTCTGCCATGGAGCTCATTTGGAGAAGATTTGAGAGAATGATGCAAGATCAGCAGCATTTGCATAACTCATTGCTGGTTTCATTTGAAACCTCTTGCTAAGACTCATGTTACTGCTTGGAAAGTTACTCAGCTCTTTCCTTTCAAGCTTGAAGCAAATTAATATGCTGGGAATAAAAAAGAAGCTGAAGATGATGATAGATATTGAATTAGAGTGTTATTTGTATCAAATGGAAGACTTCAGGCTAGGACACAAATTGAAAATTCTCAGTTGACAAGTAAATAAATTATTTTTCTACACATAGAAATAAAAATTTACAGTGCTCACTTTATTTTTTTGCTATTTAATTTGTTCTAATAAAACAGTTTTTCTGAATCCTTTCTTAAGTTTCTGGAACTAAAATGTTAGCAGCTCATTTAAACATCTTCACACACCACCTAGAGAATTATTATCATTTTAGTGTTTAAAAATATGCATATCAAAGAAATAATTCTGAGATATCAGAGAAAGAACCTGAAAAAAATCTTGTTTGGAAAAAGAAAATTAATTTTCAGTATAATCAGTATTTTCTTTTTTAAAGTGCTAGTTTTGCTGTTGAATTTGTTCCCACACACTACTATATTAAATTTTGTTCTAGTTAAAGCAAAAGCCATCCACTTGTTTTCCATTAGAGATATTGTACAGAAAAATATGAAGTAAATTAAATCACCCCTTTCGGCTCTTTTTCTTTAACTCTATTCAGTAAGTCATTTTAAAATCAATAAAATCCTGAAACTCAACAGACTTTTTTCAAAATGGTATTTATATGCTTAAAATGCATTTTCTTACCATGTACAGTTGTTGAAATGATTCAGTTACACTTAGAATATTTCTAAAGGGTCCCACAGAATTCCTCCTGAAGTATTACTCAGATCTGTCAGCATTATAAATCGGCTTCATGAAATGCCACTAACTGAAACTGAAAGCACCAGGATTACATTGCACTTGCTCTCTTCACAACTGAAAAATTTGTTAAATAAGAGTGTGTCAGAGAAAAAAAATTCCCTCCCACACGTGCAATTAACAATTTCATTTCGGTGGCGGCGGCGGTGGCTGCGAGAGCCGAGGCGGCGGGGTTGGTACTCATGGAAATTCAGCAACGTCTGGGGCAAATGTTAACTAGAAATGGACAGCATTTTAAATCTGTTTTGCCACTCAGATGTATGTAATCCACAGAGCTCTGACAAAGCTGGGCCTTGCAGACCTTACAGATTCAGCCCAGAGTTCGACCAGTCAGGTTAAATTTCCTGACCCACTTCTTCTGCTCTGATTGTGACCATTGCTCAGAAAAAAAAACAGAGAAAAGAAAAAAAAGCACCCACACACAGGCCTCCAAAAGGATCGTGGAATTATATGTCTTTAGTGCAAGTTCTTATTCAACCTGTTACAAAAGAATTACCAAGAGGAAAAATCTTGAACCAAGTCTTCAAGATTTGATTTTATTATTAAAAATTTAAAAGGTGGTCTTGAGATGAAAACCACCTTCACTAACAGGACTGAATCCTGTTTGCAGTGAAATTAACGTGAGAGTTTTCCTAGTTTGCTTTAGGTTGGGGTTTTTTCCTCAAACCAGGGAAAAGCAGTGCCAGCTAACACATCTGAGTGTTCAGAGAAAGCTGTAGGAATCCAGGAGCAAAGGGAAGTGAGGGTGAGCATGGAGCTGGGAGTGCCACCAGAACAGAGCCACGCTCCCCAGAGTGTCACTTCACCAGTGAAATTGTGTCGTGGAACCTTCTTTTGTGGGGTTCTGCAGGACACTTACCCAGCCCAAACTAAAAAAAAGGACCTGCCTGGTATTTTTCTGGCAAGCCCCCAGCTAGTCTTACTTGAAACTTCCTTGTTTCTTCACCTGAAAGTTTCTAAATACATGTAGTGCACGAATGCAATACCTTTGTTTTGAACATTTGCTGTGAGATTAAAATAAGATTTTAATTTCTGGTATGCTCTTGATGTTCAAAAAGTGTAGGATGGAGAGTGTTATTAGCTATCTGCTGGTTGACAAGGGGGCAGGATTAGGTTTCTTTAAGGGAATTACACTTTTGATGACCCCGCTACATATAAAACATGTTAGCTAATGGGGGTGCAGAGGGGGCAGATTTAAGTGTTTGATCAGGAAATCCTGCATGAGCATATTGGATGGAAATTTGATTAGTAACCTTAGTGACAAGGGGATCAGATCCACTCTCGACACACAATCAGATCTGGCAGTACAAGCTTTTGTGTCTCTTTGAAGGAAGGGAACATTTGTACAGAATCAAGGCAGCGTATTGGATAATTTAAAAAGCTGTTACATATTGAAACCTGGAAAATCACCTTTTTTGTTTAATTTTGGAAATATGCTTGCAGTTATCCTGGTGTGTTTTTTCTTACCAAGAAAAAAAAAAAGCCCACCAAAACCAAAAGAAGAAAAGAGTAAGGCTTTTCAGATTTACTAGAAATAGTTCTAGGAAATAAGCTTTTTTAAAAGTATTTGTATTTTACCTCAATGTTGTAAAGAATACTGAAAAATAATAGAATGAAAAAGCATTGCAATTCCCTAATATTTGTGTAGCAGTATCATTATGGTCTTACACTGGCTGTAGGCATTATATCTGTTGGGAAAGCTGATTTAGTCTTGAAAGCCAGTTTATTTTTTAGATGACTAAAGCATGCCATCGAGTTTTTAACAACGTGTTAAAAATAAACATTTCTGTGTTTTGATAGGAAAGCCCTTTCC
Organism: Serinus canaria; assembly: GCF_022539315.1. Classification (NCBI taxonomy): domain Eukaryota; kingdom Metazoa; phylum Chordata; class Aves; order Passeriformes; family Fringillidae; genus Serinus; species Serinus canaria. The sequence goes on along the minus strand of NC_066323.1, from coordinate 24,337,664 downwards.
TTTGTGCTTGACCTTGGAAGGAGCTTGGAGTGGCTGCAGGAGTCAGGCAGGCTGCCTTTTCCTCAGTGAGGAGTGGAAATTAAGGATGAGGATGTGCTGGGTGAGCAGTGGAAATTGAGGATGAGGATGTGCTGACCACCAGCCAAGCATCTGCACACACGCTTTGCTTTAGGAAGGACAAAGGCAAGCCCCAGACCTGCTGCTCTGCACCTTGTGTGTGAAGGAACTGGGAGGAGGAAGCAGCTCAGGGAGTGCCTGTGGGCTCCTCTCTGTGCCTGTGACCCTCTGAGTGCCCCCTGGCCCGTGGCAGGGACAGCCAGGTCTGGCACATGTGGGGCAGGAGATTTGCTGGTAATGCCCCACCACAAAGAGGGGAGCCAGGGTTCAGATGCTGCCTCTGCTGCTGACCTCAAACCAGTAACTTCTGTCCCTTGGCTTCTGCTGCCCTGCTCTGGTTTGGGTTCCAGTTATGGAGGGTGGGATGGGGGCTTGGGGCATCACCCACAAACCAGCACAGCCCTTGGCATGGGGGCTTGGGGCATCACCCACAAACCAGCACAGCTTTTAGCACCAGTGGTTGTCAGACTGTGCTGCAGGGTCAGGGTGCTACTGCTTTATAAAAAGATTTCACAGGAAACCCTGGCACCACAGCAATGCAGGCTGTTCCTGTGCTCGAAACTGGGTGTAGACTTCAGTTTTCATTTACTTGGGATTTTCATATTTTCAGGGACAATTGTATGGAAATTCAGGACATGAAATCAGCCTTTGAGTTCAAAAAGGAAAAGCATGTCAAATTTTCTAGAGTGTTGTGGAAAAAAATACTCAGAGTATCTTTTTTATATAAAGTCCTCTGCTAGAAGTAATTAAGTAATAACATCTGATGACACAAGGACTGTCATCTGTTTAAACTCAAAGAACTGGAGAGCTCAGGGAGCCTGGGTATCAGATAACAGCAATGCTGCGTGGTGCAGCTCCGCAGCAGCTCGGCTCTGCTCTGGAGGTGGGTGGGAGCTAACGGGGAGAACCCTAATTGCCAAAAACCTGTGCATTCAGGAAATGCAGACAGCAGGCTTGGGAACAGTTCTGAGCCCCAGCCTGGCATTGCTGCTGTGATGGAGGTGAGATGTCTCTGCCCTTCTGGGCACACAAACTACAGGAGAGTAGGAGAGTCAGCCCTGCTCTCTGAACCAGGCACATGCACGGACTTGGGACACGCCGGAGAATTTGCAACTTCTTTTCTAAAAGTAGTTAAATGAGTATTAGCCTTTCCAGTGAGCTTGATGACATTATTTGTTTTATACAACAGTCTCATGAGAACAGCCAATAGTTTCATTGTAATTAATTCATCTAATATTTCAAAAATAATACACCCAGCAGTTTCGGGCTCCTGCCATTAAGATGCAGTAAATGTTTAAGCTTGGCTTTTTTCATTTTACTACTTGATGTCAAAATACCTATAATTGTTTTCTCCTTATAGATAATATTAATTTTTTTTTCTTTTTAATACCATGGTCCTAATTGCAGAGAGTTATAAAGGAATGACAAAATATAGTGGAAAAAAGGGTTCTGATTGGATTATAAAGGCTAACAACTAACCAGCAAAGTGGAACTTTTTTTTAACACCATCCAATGATGTCACCAGTTTGAGGTTTCTCTGGGACTTTATTAAAATGTTTGTGACAGAGCCAATGTAAACCATCCTAAATCTAACACAGAGCTGAAAGCCCTGATTTTAGGGAATGCAAAGATATGGATCATTGGGTCTGTCGAAGCGGCATCTTGAGCCAATTATTGGTGTCATCTTGAGCCAATTTAATCAATCCAAGGGGGACTCCAAGGGGGTGGGGGTGCAGGGTTGCAAGTGTTGGTCAAACATTCTGGCAAGAAGGGATTTGTTGTAACAGCAACCAATCTCTGGTGTGTTGACTTACTTCCTCCAGGCCTGGGTTTGTGCACGCTGTAAATAGCTGATAAATCTGCTCAGCTGCTCTCGGGCTTTCATTGCAGGCTAAATTTGCAGAAGATGTGGTTGTATGTACACAAATGTGAGCTTGGGTTTAGTTAAGATCCTTCCAGAGTGGAGGTAATTTAGCGTAAAAGAACCTGAAATCCCACACGGTGTTACGTTCAAAATAGCAAAAGTGTACAAATGTATTTCCAAAGAGTAACACCTACTGACATTATCTGAGCCTGATCTTGCACACAAGGAAGCTTGAGAGTTGCAATTCCTGTGATAGAAACTACTCACCCAGTGTAAAGGCTACTCAGTTGAAGAAAGGGATCTTACAGCACAGTAACATTCTCTGCTGCAAGAGAGAATTGAAGTGAGAAGTGCTCTTCAAGCTGAATAATGTGCTTTTGTTTTATCTTGCCAGTCCCTCAGCAGCAGTCTTGAGTCAGAAAATCTCCGTGAAAAAATATTTCGTTTAAATTCTACTCAAAGCATCTTTTAAAGATTTTTTTTGTTTCTTTTTTCTGCTTTAATATAATGGCATGGTTAGGAGAGGTTTTTATGAGTTAAAATGCCACAAACTGTCCCTCATTCAGTAAAACAAAATGAATCCTCCTAGTCACTGGGATTTTTCACCTCAGTGAGCACTTGCAAGTCAGAGTACCACGCGGACAAGTTACTCTTGTTGTAACTACACGTGCAGCTGTAATTTATGTGTCTGTGCTTGAATATAATTGAAATCTTGGGTCAAAAATGATCCTTAGCAGTTCTGCAATTTGCACCTCTCATTATTTTAAAGGTAGAGAGATGGTTAATCTCTATTCAATAGGAACTGACAGAATGAAATATAAATAGATATAGGTAACAGTAAGAACAAACAGTAGAAACAGCAGACAAATCCTTGCATACTGGGATAAAAATACATTTCTTACGTGGGATTAAAGCAGTATGTGTATTTTAAGTATGTCTAATAAAGATTATCTATCTATCAAACTAAATTAGTGAGAAGGGGATATTTGTTTTGGACAATTTGTTTTGGACAAGATGTCTTGGAAAAGCAATTTCTGTGTTTTGGAACTGTTAACACTGCAGCAAGTTGTGTCACACTGCAGCACAGGCTGAATGCACTGAGCTGGAATGTGAGATGAGCTGATAAAATAAAAGCTAACATTTAAAGAAGCACACACTCAGCTTCACCATGGCATCTGTGCCGTTCAAACAAACGGCCACGTGCTTTCCCAGATCCCAGGAAATCAGCAGAGAGCTCTCAGGGCAGTGTCCCACCAGCCCAGCCTCTGCTTCCTTGCTGCTGCATGCACGTGTGGAAATGGCAGTGAAAAGTGCAAATAGCAGTGGGCAAGGGCAGGATGTGTGTGCCGTGCTCACCGAGCTCTGCACCTCTGCCCAGGGCATGCTCCTCTCCAGAATAAAGGAGGGAGGTGTGCAGATAGGCAGGCAGAAAGGCTGCTCTGTGTCCTGGGCTGTTCCAGCACCTCTCTGCAGCAGGATCTGCCTCTGCCAGCAGTGCAAGGAAAAGCTGGGACAGCAGAGCAGTAACTTAGCAAAAAGTACAGGGAATCCATTAAACATTTCAGTCATGTGAGATTGGCTCTTTCAAACATCTTGGTTTGTTTGACAGAGAATTAGTTCTGTATTTCACCAGCAGGAAAATGTTGATTATCAATTTAAGATGCAAAGTATGACAGTTTACAAGAATCACATAGAAATTCCTACTCTTCAATGCATTCACAGCTCAAAAATATTATTAGTATTTAATTTGTCAGTAAAAGAACATCTTTCCTATATTTATAAATAGTATTATACTTTTTATCACTCCTACCCAGTGTACCTTTTTGTTTGAGAGTGACATATTTGTGATGGTTCAACTTCTGCTCTAATCTGCAGGCTCTAGGTCTGTAATTTATTATTTGCTCTAAAAGATCAGGTCCAGAGTTTAAACGTCCCTAGCTGAAAGTTTATACCAGTCAGGACAGAAAATTATTCTCTATGCCTAGGTTGAAGTACATTACTTCTTTATTGAATTAATTATGATAAGGATCATAACTTTAAACTAGGGGTGAGGTGCTGGCTTTCTACTAGGATTGCTTGAAGCAATTTTCATCTGAACATTTTTGTGGAGTTATTGAGTCTGGCAGGTCTGAACTTTATGAGAGAGTAACTTTCTCCCCAACTTAAAAGAGGTTGGACATTTATCCAGGCGAAGGTTTACCATATCCCATGTCTGCAGCCAGAAAAATTTGCACTGCATACTGAACAAATAACTACAGAACCAAATTAAACACATCTCATGAGCTTTTAAAATAAAAGTGCTGCTGGCCCTTTCCCTGAGGGATCCATCAGAGCACAAATTAATATGACAGATTTACTTATTTTTTGTTTGTTTGAAGTAGAAGTCTGAAATGATTTTTGGTCAAGGAGGAATTAGTCTACTAAACATGTGTACATGAGTCTACTGAACCATGCATATTCAGTGACAAATTTTATGTCTCTATCAGATTGGAAGAAGTTGGGTTTCAAAAGCAGGTAAAAATGTTAATCCTGCAATGACTGCTCCCCTCCAATTGGATTAAACAGCCCAGGAACAACGGAAGGAAATTACAGATCTTTGAAAACTTAAAAAGCAGCTAAGAAAGAAGAAAAACATTCAGTTTGAGAAAAGCAGGTTCCAATAATTGTTCTGTTGTCTTGAGCCATAGAGAGTTTGTGCAAGACTATAAACAAGAGATCCTCTGGGAAATTTAGGGTTTAAGTGATTTGCCTGGAATTACTTAAGAATTCTGTGACTCAGATTAGATTAGGAATGATTTATTTGGGTGAGAGGTGGTTATTTTTTCCTCCATTTTTTTGTTTTATTACCTACATTACATCTACTTTTTCAGAGACAAGAGGCTCCCATCTAACACCCTCAGTTATGTAAGTGCTTAAAACCAATAAACAGTTACTTAGTTTAACATTTTTAAATTGAAGTGCTGTGTCTATTACATAAAGAATAAATCTCAACTGAACTTTTCTTATAATAGAAAATACTCATCTTTAAAATCTTCAGAATTTTCAAAATATTTTTGTCCCTCTTTTATGCCCCTGAGTTCAATAACAGGAATAATGTCCAAGATATCTTCGTTTTCTTATTTATTTTTCTGCTTTTCCCAATTTCTGTACTGGGCAGCTAGAGTAGGAGAGATAGTAATCTGTAGCAAAACCCCTCCAAACTTTCTGACTCTGGAAAGAGGAGGGATTTTCAGCCTTTATGGCATTACTTTCATGTGCATTTTTGTTTCAGTTCTGTAATTTGTTAGTCCTACACCCACTTTGACATTATAAATTTGTATTAGAATAATCTTGAGAGCAAGTAGCAAATACAGTTACCATTTTAACTTATAAACATCACTAAAAGCTTTGTCCTGCCATGGGAGCAGAGAGAAAGGAGGATGTAAAGAGGGAGAGAAGAAGCCTGGGCTGGAACTCAATGGATTGCTATTTCTAGGTGTTTAAAACCATCCTTAAAATGTTCTTGTCTCATTGAAATGCTGGAATTGGAGGCACAGCTCCCCTTGTCCTCCGTGGGATCACTGAGCCTTCCCTCCCAGCACCCGTGTGAGTCAGTTTGAGTGCTTGGATCAATGTTTCACCTGGCCAGGTCAGGAAATCCCTCAGTCCTGCTGCAGCTCCCATCACTGCCCTGCTGCTCACTGGAGCTGCAGGACCTGCCCTGGGCTGAGCAGGAGACACCACCGAGCTGAGCCCAGCCCAGGGCAAGGGGCTGAGAGCAGCCAGTGCCTGCTGGGCTCCCTGGGGAGCAGGGAGGGAAAAGAACATCCCTGCCACCCCCTGGGGCTCCTGCTGCCAGCTCTTTGAATCCTTCTGTCCCACAGGAAACTCAGTGCTCAGCTGAAGTTCTGGAGACAGCTGCCAACCAAGCAAGGAAATAAGGACCAAAAGAGAGAAATGTTACTGATCTGATGAGGTCCCTTCCTTAACTGTGCATGCAGGTTTGGTCATTCCAGCTCAAAACTGTGCAGCAGACTCAGAAAAGGTGTGGAATTGGTGCCACAAGGATCTCCAAAGGCATGAGAGGGGCAAAACAGAGTAGAATTCTCTCTTGAAAGAGATAATCTGTGGACCAACATTAGATATGACAGAAGTTCTTAGAAAATTCATGATAATATCAGGGGAATGAGGAGAGTTAGGAATGTGTATTCATTGCTTCTCCCAAAATCAGACTTACATGCTGCCAGGTGATTTTGACAATAGATTTAAGACAAAAAATGGCCCCCTTTTTCATGAAGGTAAACACTGCACAATAAAATTTGTAACCATCAGATGTTTAGGAGTAAAACAGGGTCTCAGAATGGAACTTTAAAGGTTTGAGGAGGGTAGTCATGAGTGGCATCTAATCAAAGTGCTGACTTCAGCCCTGGAAGCTCTTTATCCATTGATTTCTGGATGCTGGGAAGCTTCACTGGGTACCCCTGGACCACAGCCTCTGCCTTTCCTCCAGGCCTTTCTGCTGGCACCTCTGCAAGGCTGGACTCCAGACAGCCTTGTCCTGGATGTCCATCCCTGTGCCACGACTGGAGTGGCCACTGCCATGATCCTTCCTCTCATCCAGCTGTGCTTCACGAGTTCTGCTGTGTTTGGCCTCAAATGGATTTGTAGGAGATTGAATTTATGCTGCACCTTGCTCCCCTTGGCACTGCACCCTGCCTGGGTTTGGTGCATGGAAAACCCAGCCTTGGAAGTCCCTGGCTGCAGCACCACAGCCACTGGCAGGTGGAAGTGCAGGTAACACCAGGCAGGATTCAGAATTCTCCCTGGGAGGGTCCCTTCAGTGCTTGGTTTGTGCTGAGCAGCTCTTCAGCCCAGAGCTCACCTGAAGCCCAGCCCTGCCAGATGTTGGTGTGGCTGTTTTGTGTCCTCACCCCCTGCCAGATGTTGGTGTGGCTGTTTCGTGTCCTCACCCCCTGATGTGCCAATCTTTGGAGAGTGGTTCTTGCCTGAGGCATTAAGCAAAGCCCCAGAAGCACCAGGTCCCTTCTAAGCTTCTCTTTTCTGGCACCTCTGGGAGTTTTCCTCCACTATCTCTGGCCCTCAGGACTCACAGACCTGGGAGAGGCAGCTCTGAGACTCCCATCTCCCCTCCCAGCCTGTTTCAGGCCACAGGAAAACAGAGCAGCATTTACAAAAGATGATGGAGCATCTCAGAATCTCAAACCAGGCAGATTAATGCTATGCTTTCCTATTAACTGTGGGTGGCCAGTCCTTAGGGATTTTGTATCTTTTTTCATAAATGTTGCCTCTTTGGTTTTCACTCTTCTCCTGAAGAGAAGCATGAGCTGGTGACAGGCAGCACCCCCTGCTCTGCACTGGCAATTTGGCAGCACCAGGGGCAGGTCTGAGCCTCACAGGGCTCTGTATAAGGCAATTGGTTCTTTTGGCAACCCTTTCCTCCAGCCCTCCCTGCATGAGGCAGTGGCTGCTCTCACACTTCCATCCTGTGGTTTAAAGTATAACTGTATTTCAGGCCTTTCACATTGGAAGTGTATTTTCAAATGTCCCATTCTGGTACTGAATAGAAGTGACAAGACACCAAAAGGGCATTATGTCTCCCAAAGAGAAGAGTGAACGGATACAAAGGTGTCCTTTGGGTGCTATTTCCTTATCCCTACTTTTATCTAAAAAAGTGTATCACCTGTATTTGAGCACCCTTTAATTTCTATTTATTTACACTTGCATTGTTTCTTTTCTGGTGAAACAGAGCTGTAATTTCTGACCCTGACAGATGGAGCCAGAGTTTGGTGCCTCTGGGGGGATGTCTCACCCACTGGCACTGCAGTCCTTTACTCCAAAGGGGATGCTGGGCTTTCCCCCTTCCCACCTCAGCAGCACACCCTCTGCTGCTGCTGAGCAGCATTTCTGAAATGATGTAATTGCTGAATTTCTTCATTCTTTCCTACTGCCAGTCATTGCCTTACTTTGAGATGGTTGCTGCAATGCTGTTGACATGTTTGGGTTAGCTTTTGTTAGCTCTGTATTCTGTCTCTGTTCTTAAAATATTTTGAATTTTGTTTGGGAGATACTGTATCAGAGCTGGCTGCTTCCACAAACTTGAACTGTGTGAATTTCATTATTTGGCAAATGTTCGTTTCTGGATTTTCTTATATCTCTTTCCAAAAGTTTTGCCTTGAATTTCAATAATTATCAGATCTTTTGTCAAGAACTCATCCCTTCCCCATAATTGGCTTCTTAATTTATGATTAACAGAGTCTTTTATCCCCATCTCTTTCTGTTTTCCTTTGTTTTGCTTTCTATCCCTCAGCTCAGGTCCTCTCATGCTTCTTTAATGCAATTAACTAATGGCCAGCTCCCTGCCCTTGATTGCTGCTGAAGCTCCTGCTATCAGAGCACAGATCAGCCCTGCCTGTTCTCCTGGGGCTGTGCCTAGGAGCACATCTGGGAGCACATCTGGGCTCTGCCTGTCCCCAGGGCTCAGAGCTGTGTCCCTGTGGCTCTGGGCACTGCCCCGGGGCTCCAAGTCCTGCCCAGGCTGAGCCAGCTCCAGTCCTGCTCCAGGGCCCTCCCAAACCTTTGCATTCCATGGGAGTGGTTTAAAAACCCTTGTGCCCTTTGACCCTCCTGCAAGGTTTTTTTTCTGTGAACTATTTTGATAGTTAAGGTGATTTTTCTGAGAGCCTGAGGAAGCAAATCAGTGATAAAATCATTGTATTCAGTAATAACTCTGATATTGATGGGTGAGATGTTGTTGTGGTACCAAATATTCCCCAGGAAAGGGGAATTCAGCTCTCTCCTTTTCCCTGCCCCAGTGGTGGTACCAAATATTCCCAAGGAAAGGGAATTCCAGCTCTCTCCTTTCCCCAGTGGTGCACTGAGCAGAGGGACAGAGCTCAGCCCTTCCCCTGCTGCTGAGCCCCCTGAGCCCTTGGCCTCTGTGCCCATCTTGGACAACCCTTTTGGTCATGTGGTGTGCAGGGAGATGCTTTGGGGGTGACTTTTCCCCCCCTCTATAATAATGAATTGATTCCTCATAAAGGAGAATTTTAGTTTCTATTGTTTTTGAAAAAATACTTTCCATTGCACTAAAATATAATTTTTTTCTGAGGCAGCTGCAATGCTGACAGGCAGATGTGGAGTTCAGTCCTGATGTGCAAGACCCTTCAAACCCCCTGAATTTTGCAAGTATAGTAACTTTGTTATCCTTACCCAACAAATAGACAAAAGGCTGCTTGAGAAGAGTTTTAGCATTTAGCATGAAGAATTTTGACAAAACTGCAGCATTTGTATTTGTCTCTGATCATCATTCTGGGTTTTTTTCATGCATTTAGCCTTTATCTTTTCATTTTGGAGCACTTTATTTTTTAATTCTGATGCTCCATAGTTAACTTTGCCAGTAGTGGTTTTCTCCTGGCACCACCTTATCTTTTGTTCAGAATGCAGAAAGCCAAATTCTTCCCTTAACACACTGGCTTGGCTCTGAGGTGTACTGATACTGTATTATTGATTTTTGTGAGACTGCTTTTCAGGTTTGGAAGCTATCACTGCACTTTAATTTTGCTCTGATTTTTGCACTCTGCTGTAAATTAATGCAGTGTTTAGAAGTGACAGAAACCTGCTCTAACACCATCCCTAAGTCCCAGAGCCCTGGGCATGCCAGCAGTGATGTAGAACAGCCCTCCTACCTTTTTGTTTAGAAAAATCTCCAGCCATTAATCTTTGTTTGTAAATTCATGGGGAAAACCAAAAGATGGTTAAAAATCTCTTTGGATGCATGTCTGTACTTAAAAACCTGAAACTTCAAAGGATCTTGAAGCATTAAAACACTTACACCTCTAATCTCCAGTGACTTTCTGAAATGCTGAGCTGACAGACAGACAGACAGACAGACAGACAGACAGACAGACAGACAGACAGACAGACAGACTCTCCTTGGTGGTTCTCTGCACCAGTTCTGGGATCAATAACTGCAGCTCTAAACTGGACATGGTCTGCTCAGCCCAAATGCCTTTTTTTTCCCCTTGTATTCTATTATGGGGAAAATAAGATTAAATATCAGTGACACAGAAGTACAAATTAAATCAACTTTCCTAATCTGTTGTGAGTTTCACTGAAAATGGCAAAGCCTGGTGGGAAGCAGTTGTGATTTCCCAGCAGTGTGAATCCCAGGCACCCCAGCACAACTAACAGGAGATCCTGCTCCAGGACACTGCAAAGGGATCCTACTTGTTTACATTTCTTATCAAAAACAGCCAGGAGAATGAATTTGAAATTTATCTTGCACGTTAAGGACAAGCCTCAACAATGTCAGTATGTTCTCACATTGTGAAAACCAAAAAAAAAATTACAGAGAAAACCAAGATGAAGTTTTAATAGAGAAGGTATTTGAACTTACATATTCACATCAAATCCTCCTTGGCATCCCTGTGTGACTTGATGGCAGTGATTAATTTAATTAGAGTGTCATCATCCTGGAGTGGCACACTTTTCTGGTTTGGGCAGATGGAGAAGGCAGCAGCCCTTCCAATGTGCTCTTGGAGCAGGTTTACTTTAGCACTGGGCTGCCTGCTCCATCCTGAACCCCTGCTCAGGTGCTCTGCTGCAGGCAAGCAGGGAGCAAACCCCCCTGGGCATCAGGGAGTGCTGAGCTCTGCCAGGCACTGGGGGCACAGCCCCCTGCCAGCCCAGCCCAGCCTCGGCTCTCCGGGCAGGACCTCGGGCTCTGACACTCCTGGTGGCAAAGCAGAGCCTTGCTGGCAGTGCCCAGGTGTCTGCAGCTGCTCTGGAGCAGAGATTTGCAATATTTTAATGGTGGATATCAGAGAAACAGAAGCTGGAAGGTCCAGGCTGAGGCTCTCCTACAAGAGCAGCTGATCTTATGAAATATATTTTATTAGCACAGTTCTGAGTCTGGTGAGAACTGCACCAGTTGGGTTTAAAGCTAAAAAGGAAGTGATTTTTAACATCCCAGTAAAATCTGTTCAGGGCTAGATATTCCTGGGAGCTGAGAAGAAGCTGTGTTTGTTGTTGGTGGTACCCACTGCAGGGAGGAGGGCTGAAGCAGCTCTCTCTAAATTCAGGGTTCCACTGAGGGTACCAGTGAACAAATGTGTCAGAACAGACTCTGTGCCCTGCACTGAAGGCAAACTGATGGCACTCTAATTAAAACTTTGCTTCAGCAAGTGTGCTAGAGCTGACCTTTCTTCAGCAGAGCTGAGCCCAAGGAGTGTGGTTGTGAATCAGAGGAAAATAGCATTTCTGTTTCAGGTTTCTGTGCCATTTAAAGAGAAGCAGCCCTTGGGGGAGGCACAGAAGTAAAGGCAGGATCAAAGGCTCAGAACCCCATGGGCTGCTCTCAGTGGCAGAGGAGGAAAGCCACCCTCACATTTGGATTTTCTGTGTCAGTGCCTGAAATGCTTCTGTGGCTGTTTCAGGACAGCCAGGATGAACTTCAGTGGGTACCTGGGAGTGGAACAGGCTCAGGGTTTTGCAGGAGTGCTGCAGTGAGGGACAGGAACATGTGCCTTAACCCCGAACACTGCTCTGAATCCCTGTATCCCTGTATCCAGAGGCCAAGTTCACAGATTTTGCAAAGACATTAAAAAACACCATAACTTCTAACACAAACACAATTAACTAACATAATATTTGTGCAATTTTCATTTCACTCATATATCACACACATATCAGAATTTACTTTAAACAGTTGGCTTTGGGATACCATTATCATTCTTATCAAGAATTCCATTTTCTGGAGCAAATAACTTCCTTGCTTAGCACAAATACATCTCTGAGCCTAGCACCTGCTCCAAAGGGTTTCAGATCTGTTCAGCCTCTTAGATGGAAGAGTTGGTGGGTACAGGCAGCTGCCTTCAAGGTTCAGGCAGACAGGAGTGATACTTTCCTCACTGTGCTCCATCTCCACTTGTTCCAGCAGGACAACAGAAATCTTTCATTGTGAAAGTGAGTAAGGATTGAGTAATGGGTGTAGAAATTCAATCTTACATGAAGAAATCTTATAAAAATAATTTAAAATTAATTTTAAAACAATTTTTTATTATTATGTTATAATTAATTTTAAAATAATTTAATCTTAAAGAAATCTTAAAGCAGAACCCAGCACTGCCATAATCCCTGTTGGATTAGGAAGAGTTCTGCCTGGAGGAACAGTGGGCCATCTCCCCCAGAAGATATTCCTTACTTGATAAACCTCTTTGAGTTTAGTCCAAAAAATAAGCAAAATTTTTATGGTGTAGAAACTAAAGCACAGACTTTACACAAATCAATCAATCAATCAATCCCACAAACAAACCACCAGTTAATAACCACATTGGTTTGTTTACATGCTAGCATGGTGAGAAGAAATCTAAAATCCAAGTACATCACAAACTTCCCTCTTTATCCTGTACCAGAGATGTCATTTCTTTCCTGTGCCTGTTTTCCTCACCCTGCCAGGCAAAGTGGATATTTCATTGCATGATTATTGAAACAATTCTCTTTTTCCTCTCACATCCTGCATGGTTATTGAGTGTCTCTGGATCCTCCAATGTTTTGCCTTCATCAGAAAATGCCTCACTGCTGAGAAATAACAGAGAAAGAATGGAAGTCCCTGGCAAAGATAAAAAGGCAAACAAACATGCTGCCCAGCGTGCCCTTACATGGATCCATAGCCCCCTGCCCTGAAATAGCCCTGCACAGGAGCTCCTGCACAGGGAGGGGCTCAGAGCTGCCCAGTGCACAACTGAGAGCAGCCCTGGAGCTCCTTGCAATGGGAATGTGCCCACAGCAGGTGCCACAGGAGAGGGGGAAGGGGCACCTGGGGCTGCACTCAGGTCATTGCAGGGCTCGGGGACTGTCCTGGGACCCCTTGCTGGTCTGAGCGACCCCAGAAACATTCCAAAGTCTCTTATCCCAGCCCAGTGCTCAAAGAAAGAGTCAGAGCTCCCCAGTTCTCTGTCTCAAGGTTGTTTATTGTTCTTTATTTATAAAATTCTTTCTCCTGTCCTGCCGAAGTCAGCTCAGCACGACAGCCCAGGACACTCTGCCTGCCCCAGGGTGGTGTTATGTCTTTATACTAAATACTAGGTAAACAATGTTTACAACTGCTTCCCAATAGGTATCACCTGTGTTAGACAATGAGCTTCTACTCTGAACCAATCCAAAAGTGCCAACATCACAGCAGAAGGTGGAGGCCAAGAAGAAGAAGGAGAAAGGCAGGACACACCCAGATCCCTCCATCTTGCCCCTGAATCCTCTATTCTAGAAACCCCAAAATCCACTTTTTCACCCCATGATAAGGTCACTATCATTCTACTTAATTTTTCATGGCTTGCAGATCTTCTGTACTTCTGTATTGCTAACATCTAAGGTTGGTAACTTGCTCCACGGGTCATAATCACAACCACAGGCATTCTGGGCTCTGTGCCAGGGTCTCTGAGACCCCTGGCAGGGTCTTGGCTGCTCAGGACAGCCAGAGGGATGTCCTGGTCCTGACAAGGGACAAAGCTGGCCCGGGGCTGACACTCAGCTCTTGTTCTGTTCACAAGCTCTCATCCATCTCCTCCTCTATCACCAGGGAACCCAGCACCCTTATTAAACATAAAACAGTAGAGTTAGAGAAATGAATTTATAAAATCCTAGCATTCAGGAGCAGGGGAATGCCAGGTCAAGCCTGCCACAATGATTTTCACAGAATCACAGCATGGTCGGGCTTTGAAAGAACCTCTGGAGATCATCTGGTCCAACCCCCTGCTAAAGGAGGTTCACCTGGAATCTGCTTTAGTACCTCCAGAGCAGGAGACAATTCCATTCCTCCCACAGGACCCTCCTCCAGCTCAGGAGGGAGCCTGGAGCTGTGGGAGATGACACAGCTGAGGAATCAGAACCATGGTCCTCTCTAGGTTCTCTTTGTTACCTCAGCTGGAAGGCTTAGAAGGAATGGTGTAGAGATAAAAGAAATCAGAGGATGGAAAAATGGAGAAGTGTTCCTACATTTCATCCTGTTAACACCCAAAGGGCTCATCAGCAGACTATAAATATACTCAACAGAGAGAAAAACTGCCTGTAGTGGTGATCAATATTTACAGATAAAGTTTACCCCTGGTCTTCTTGTGAGCTCATAAACAACTGTAAAGCTGTTTGAAAACTAAGGAAAACTAAAGAGTGTTCCAAGCCCCAGAAACTTCAAAATGCTTGTGTGACTCAACCTGACTCACACATGCACACAGAAAGAGGGAGCTTGGCCCCAAAGGAAGGATATGTCTTTTCAGTCTTACCCATTTTCAGGCTAATCCATGAGTGGGTTTGGGGCTCTTTCTTGGAAGATTGTGCTGGATATCAACAGGCTGGATATTAACAGGCTGGATGTTATTTGGTGTCTTTGTTGATCTTAGGTGAGTCTGTAGGCTACACTGCAGAGATGGCTGAGGCTTTGAGCTACACCTCCCTGCAATCCCAATAAATTAACATCACCCCCGTTTGTGAAAAGCACCAAAATCTGCATGAGCTTCCCATGTTCACCTGCAAGTCCAGGTGGGGAGCCCAGGTCCTGCCCCAGCTGCCTGACACTCCAGACAGGGATGTCCTCACCCTCAGGAGTTGCTCATGTATTTACACAGTTCCTGGGACATGCTGTGCTCTGCTCACACGGGTCATATTCCAAATTATTCAGTAATGCCTACTCTCCTGTATTAATGAGTAAAGGATTATGAGAGAACTCAGTAAAGGTGGCAGATGTTAACCTGCTCTGCCATTGTAACATTCCTGCTCACACAGGGGAGGTGACAACCCTCAGAGAGCTCAGCATGTCAGGCTGCTGGACCTGCAGGGCCTTTTATGTACTAGCATGGTGAGAAGAAATCTAAAATCCAAGTACATCACAAACTCCCCTCTTTATCCTGTACCAGAGATGTCATTTCTTTCCTGTGCCTGTTTTCCTCACCCTGCCAGGCAAAGTGGATATTTCATTGCATGATTATTGAAACAATTCTCTTTTTCCTCTCACATCCTGCATGGTTATTGAGCGTCTCTGGATCCTCCAGTGTTTTGTCTTCATCAGAAAATGCCTCAGAGTGTCAGTGGGAGCAGCCTTCCAAAGGGAAAGGACTTCTGCAGGTGCAGCTGCAGAGAATGAGGAGAAATAGAGTTCTGCAGCTGGCTCAGAGCTCAGGAAAAGCTGGAGATCAGGATCTCTTGAGCAGCTCCCTTGACCCTGCAATTTCAGGGCAATGCTCTGTACATGCTGAGTTTTCTGAGCTCTGCTTTCTCTCTGCTCCAAGGTGGGAGACATCTGGTTAGCCCAGCACAGCAAGGGCTCCCCTTCCTTCTGTGCTGCAGAGAGGGGAGAGACCCCCAGGCTGTTTGCTCAGGGTGTCAGGGAACCCAGGGGCACAGAGGACTCTGTGTCCATTCATGTCTGAGCTCTGGAGGGGTTGGTTCACTCCAGGGATGACACAGGACCCCTTTATTCCATTTATTCTATTTCTCTCTAGAAACCTGGGAGCAGCAGCCCCCTTTGGTCACTGGTGCTGCCTGCCTGTGCCCCTCCTATGGGAAACACTGCCCAGCCCACTCTTCTGTCTGAAACACTCCAGCAGTCCTAGGCTGAGGAGGAGAGCACAGCAAGCCCACATTTATCTTTGGTATCTTGGTTTATCTTCTGTGCCTTCTGCAAGGTGCCTGCAGAGCCACAGGCACGGGGCTCAGTGGGATTGCAGCTCCCAAACCCTTGGCCCTGCTCTGAGCAGGCTCTGGCCCAGCTGCTCTGTGTATCCCTGGCTCCCTGATGGAATTCATCACTTGTGCTTAAGGCAGTGAGAGTCCATACAAATCACTAAAAGTCCAATCTCGTCCCTCAGCTTCATTCCATTGGCAGTTGCACAGTGTTTAGAATTTGTGTGCATGACTGACAGGGATAATCTCCAGGAGTTACCTTAGAGATTCATGAATCTGCTTCTGTGGTATCTCGTGTTTGTCAAAATTATCACAATAAATTGAGTACAGGAGCCTTATGATACACTCAAACCAAGCAAAGAGTCCTGTCTAGTCCCAGAATTCCTTATACAGCTGCAAGGACTGAGTAGTGAAACAGCATCAATGTGGAAACTATTATGGAAAAACAGGAGAAAAATGGAAGAAACTTCTGTGCTTGTCCTGATTCTCTTTTTTTTCTGAGACACTGCCAAATCATGTTTGAAGATACTCAGAGCTCAAGAACAGCCTTTGGGAGCTTGTTGAAGTCTAGCATTTCTTTAGGTGACTAAGTATGGACATGAGCTCTCAAACACTCTCTCTTAGGGTGTGTGTCTACATTTTCCTTCCAGTTAAGGGTTTGGTGAAAGGCATGAAGGAAATGTGTACTTCTGTATTACTAACATCAAGAAGTGATGTAGAAAAAAATCAACATACAAAGCCCATCTCACAGTGGAAGCTTTTCTGTTCCTTTCAGATAAAAATGGCTCCGCTTATATCAAGGCAATAAAGAACTGTGAAAGAAATAGAAATAGAAATAGAAATAGAAATAGAAATAGAAATAGAAATAGAAATAGAAATAGAAATAGAAATAGAAATAGAAATAGAAATAGAAATAGAAATAGAATAGAAATAGAAATAGCTCGGAATATGTATATTGTTTACTCTTGTAAGACCTTGTTTACTCTCCATCAGAGTATTTAAAAGAGTTCTAACATAGGCACAATGAAATTGTCTTTGAATCTATTCTGTTTGAGCAGATTAGCTTTGTTGCAGAATAATATTAGAGTCCTTTGTTCAGTGTGACTGGAAAAAAATACTTAGTAAATGTCCTGAAATGCTGCAAACAGGCAAGATCCCTCAGCTGTTGTTGGTTTTGGGTCTCTGACTCGAACTTTTGAGATAGCCTCTGACGGGATGCAAGTCAGGAAATAAAACCTGGTGGCATCACTTGATGTTTGTGAGGCAAAACAGAGACATGAGTTTGATTTAGCACTGTGACTGCAAACTGCTGTCTGCACAATCCTGCAGTGCATTAACCCATGGGTAGCACTGATCTGGGCTGCACACCTGCTGCAAGAGCTGTATCTACAGCAAAAACCTCTGTCTGCAGCCTCAGCTCCCTGAGTAAATGCTACCAGGCAATTTCAGGTTATTAAACTGATGTACCCAGTTTCTATAGACATAAAAACCATCTAGATCTGATTTCTGAATGCCTTTGGATGGTGTGAAGTGCATCGTTTTTAATTTACTTCTATCTTCCTGTTCTTTCCATGGAGGCCACACTCAGCATGTCCTATCTGTGATGGCTCAATTTCTTATTACTACAGAAATATCCAGACACCAGCAGAAGGTTTCACAGCCTCCAGGCAGCATGCTTGGAATCAGAGGAATAACTGAGAAACAACATAGAGAATGAAGAGACATGTGAGGAATATCTATTTTTAGAAGCTAAAATATATTTGCATTTAATTAGAGTGTGTTTCTATCTTGTGCAATCCATGTGCCCTGCAAACATGAAAAGGAACAAGCTGGAGCCCATTTAAATGTGGTCATCTGGTGTGAATCTTTCAGACAACTCATTCTGCCATCATGATTACTTTCCACTCTCGCATGCCATCTAATACTGGAGGAAGCAAAACAGTTCTGTGTGCTTGTGGTCTCTCCAATGTCAGTGTGTCACTGTGGGGAAGTGTGTCATCAGTGGGGAAGTTAAAACCCCACTGAAGCCAGAAATGTAAATCTGCCAGACCTCCCAAGAGCACTGAAAGCTTCTTTTTCTCCCTCTGTGCTTTAAAGTGTGGACAAGATAACATCACATCTTTTGTATCTGGGAAATTGTTCTCTCTGCTCATTCCTAAAAACTTGTCCTTCTCTCAGCTTCTTCTTCTTCTTCAAAGGAGGATTGCTTTTCTGAACCCCCTTGCTGCCTTTTGAGCTTTCCTTTCATGGCTAAATAAAAGTTAAGGTGTGCAGATACAGAAATTTTGTAGGATCCTGCCATTTTACCTGACGAGGCCCTGTCATTTTATCTGTCATTTTTTTAAAAAACTGTTTTCAGCTAGTTTTCACTGTTTTCACCTTTTAAATTCCATTTATTAGTGAGGAAATGAAAATGTCTGCAGGTTTGGGGCTTTACATTCTTTTTAGTAAATATTATATGCATCTCATTTTACTCGAGTGTTGTTGTCCTGGTCAGCTTCCTAGAGTTACTCTGGGAAAGGCTAGGAAGGAGAAAACAAAGTGTGGCAATGAATTGTTCACACCATAAATTGTGCTTTTATGCCTGGGGGACTGGGTCCAACCAAGCTAGCAGAGGACTCTGGTGCCTAAACTGGAGTCTGTGAGCAGAAAAAAGGCAAAACCACCAAAGATCCCTGCCCAGGAAAGAAGAGAAATGAGGAACATCTGAAAGGAACACCAGGAACATGCTAGAGTAAAATAATTGGGATCTTCACAAAAACTTCAGCGTGGGCACTGCAGATCAGCAAAGACAGGTCAGGTGCAGCACAGCCTGCAGGCACTCTTACGGGGTTTTGACCTTTTGCTGTGCAGCTTTGGTTGAATAAAGGTGAGTAAAGAGGGAAGAAGTTCTTTCCCTGTCATTTTCCCAATGCCAGTGTCCCTGCACAGTGTGCCAGGCACAGGGAGCTCAGCTGGCTGCAGAACAAGTGACAACAGCCACAGAAGCTTCCTCTGGGGATGCTCTGGCCATGGACTGAGGAGAGAGCACAGGGGATCACCTGTGTCTGATCAGACACAGGGGCTGTGCTGGAATTATCCTTCTAAGGCCCAGGAAGGAGCTTTCAGTCCAAGACAAAGCCACAAAACTTCCCAGTAATATCTATCATTTCTGTACAATTGTTTAGATAAAATCTAAGCTTGAATCAGGACAGTCACAGCAGTCAGGTGCTGAGGGAATTCTGTGAAGGCAGTCTTCCAGAAATTAGGAATAAAATGACCAGCTTGCTCCCAAGAACCTGTAGTTCATGTTCTCAAGCACACGAGGCACAAACTGGCTCTGAGCATGGTAAATCTTCACTGCTGACATTTGGAAGGACAGATCACATCAGCTGGGGGCTTGCCAGTGTAATTCTGTGTGTAATGCTGTGAGCTGGGGGGGGCAAATTCATGTCTTCTGTGAAAATTCCATGAAAGACTTCTCATTTTGATAAATCACAGGAGGCAAAGGTCATGATCTCCTGGGAACTCTGACTTCAAGCTGTTTTGCTCAGGATTTCTATATTTAACTTCTCTGCTGAGTTACTACAGACATGTGCTTTGCCTCTCCTTTGGTTTTGTTCTTCTCTTGCCTATGATTCTTAAAAACATTTTGGTGATTTATTTTAAAATATTGAATCCAGAGAATTACCTTCCCTAATATGCTTCCACTTGATCAGTACGCACTAGAGAGAAAAGATGAGCTGGAGTAAAAATCTTTTTAGCTCTTTGGGTGTGTTTTACATTTCATACAAAGATGCTACCGAGCACTGAAGGGTTAGATTAGGAAGTGCATTGGTGAAAATCTGGGGAACATGTCTAGTTAAACAATCTGAGAAATCTGTTGGAGGAATATCATCTAAAATTTGTCATTTGAGGTATTTATTCATGATGCCCAGGACACAAGCAGGTAAGTTCCTATCACAGTGGTGGTTGTTGATCCCCAGAACACAAGCCCCAGTTATTGGCTGAATTTGGGGTAATTCTGAGGCAATTCTGGGGAGTTACCCTCGGCTCATGACATGGATCCTTCCCTCCTCTCCTTAACAAAACAGGGCAGGCCAGACCAAAACCAGTTTGTGGAGTGGGTTTAATCCCCAGCACTGGGGAAGTTCTGTCAGCCCTGGGCTTGGTAGGGGCGTGAGCTTCATCTCCCCGAGGGCTGCAAATGCACTTTGGGCTCCACCTGCAGCTCTTCCCTGGGGCCCAGCATCTCAGCAGGCAAGGAAAGGAGCTGGAGGTGCCTCTCCTTTTCCCTCTCCCTGAGGGCAAGGACCTGTGAGCCCAAACCAGAGGAGCTGAGCCTGACCCCTCCCAGGCAGCACATGCTCTTGCCACGAGGGGATGGAGCACAGCAGGAGCACCTCTGGCAGTCTGGGATCCCCTGGTAGGAACTAAATGCCATTTTAGCCCTTGAAACCAGCAGAGTGCATCCAGCACAGCCCTGGCCCTGGGGACTGACCAGGACAGCTTTGGCCCTTCCAAGAACAAAGGCAGGAGAGACCTTGCCCAGTGCCCTTTCACAGGGATCCTAGCAAAGGAATGACTTTTTATTTATTTATTTATGTCTCCAGCTCAGCTTTGATGAGACGTCCCTTGACTTTTCTGTGTTTCCTGTCTGAGATAATATGGAAGATGAAGACTGGCTCCTTCTCCTGTTTCCTTCCTCCAGACCAAGAGGAGACCCTTCCAAAGCATGCAGCCTTTCATCTGGAGGCAAACACAGCCCCACTTGTGGCCCTTCTCTCTCCTGCACCGACAAGAGTTGCTGCTGGCAGGTAACAGCTTTCTGTCTCATTTAATCCTTTCTACCTCCTCACTGCCCTTCTGTGATACCACAGAGGAGTGACTTCCATGCTGAGCTGCTGCTTGTGTGTCACCGTGGCCCTGGGGAGAAACAAACACACATTTGAGCCAATAAATCAGCCTGGCTTCAGCAATCCTCCTTTTATTCAGCATGGCAATCTTACAGCTCATTCAGTTTCAAATTATAGGGTGTGTCATGACCAGGTTTTAGATACACGGGATCAAACACGCATTTGTTTATGTAATAATTATGACTTTATTATGATATTATTTCTAATACTGCTAGTATTGATAATAACAGGAGTGGTATTGTTCATTCCCTGTGGATTTCACACTGTAAGTCAGTGGGTAATTTTTCCACTAAGAGGCAAATGTGATGGTTGTTGCAAATAGTGGGAAATTACACTGAATACTTCAGAGAATGATGGGATAAGCCTTTCTTTGGACATATTTTTGTACTGATGAGCTGTGAAATAAGACACATTCTCTCACAGTATGAAATCCACATGAGAGCCCTTATAGGCTGAGGGATAATCATTATCATCATGTTTATTGGCCAAACATTAAGTTGATTGCCTCTAAAGAAATAAGGACACAGCAAAAGCCCCACTAATTTAATGGAGGTGGAGATCCCTCCCCCTCCTGCATCCTGGCTGGCATGGTGCTCCTTGGGCCATGGCTTTAAGACACTTTTTCCCTCCCCTGTGCCTTGTAATGTTCCTGTAAACGGTTCTTTTCTGGTGATTTCTTCCTTTGTTGAAGTTGTGAAAGCTGGAAATTTGTTTCTATGGTTTAGTAACATTGTGAATTATACGTGGCAAGTTATAACTTTGATGTTACTTGGTACATTATACTTTAAAAAATTGGTGCTCCTTCACCTGTGATCTCAGCAAAATTCACAGATGTTTTGGAAAAGTACTTTGCTGTCTCTTCTGCCCTCTCATGGGGCTGCTCATGCACATTAAGGACTTCATCCACCTCCTTGCAGTGGGACATTGGCCACTGGTCCTGCAGCCCTTGGATCAGGCTCTTCCTTTGGAGGGAGAGGATGACAAATGCCTCATAGAGAGAAGCTTTGAGCAGGTGAATGGCACAGAAAAGATGAGTGGAAGATGAGGAGTGTGAGGAGTGGCCAGTTCCTAGCACCTCAGGAAGGACAGGGAGGTACAATTTACAGGTGTGCATCAGACAGCTTCAGGGCTGGCAGTCTCTCTGCATACTCCCAAGGATATTTTGGTTTGGTTTAGTTTGTTTGGTTTTTTTTGTGTTGGGCTTTTTGGGATTTTTGTGTTTGATTTGGGGGCTTTTTTGTTTAGGGTTTTTTGGTGGGTTTTTTTTTTTTTGAGGAGTCACTTGTAGGTTATTCTGTCTTCATTTAAGAAAACAGTTTTTCCTTTGTGTCCCTGCTCATGAGAGCCTGGCCATGGAGTTCAGGTCCATGTAGCTGCCACTTCCATAAGAGCTAAAGGAAGCAATCCTGTTTCCCTGTGAAATTCTCATCCCTTCCTCCTCAGTCCCAGTTCAGGGAAAACTGAGTTAAATGTGTTGTTGCTGTTTGAGCAGCAGCTTCTGTTCAGATTCACTTTCTCATTGGAAGATGAAATTCCAGGAGTTCTGTTGATTTCTGAAAATCTGCAGCTCATTCCCTGTTGTGTCACAGTTACCTTCTCCCAGCTGTTATTTCTACCTTCTAGAGCTGAATTGTGACAAATGGGGGCAGGGGCAGGTCTTCAATCAGTCAGGAAAAGATTACCCAAGAAACTCCAGTTTGAAAATAATGCAGTGTGGCTATGAGGCAACTTCAGTCACTAATTCCTCGTGCTCATGGTGACAGGTAGTTTGTCCATGCAAACCTGAGGGACCCTGGTGGAAATCAGAGCATGAAAAGTGAATTGTTTCCCTACTGCAATATACTGTTGATCCTTGTAGGACATTTTCAGTTGTTTTCTCTGTGCATGTGATATAGAAAATGGAAGCATGAAATGAAAATACTCTGTTTGGAAAAGCTGGAGGTTCTGTTTGATAAACAGGACAAAAGTATTCATAAGACTCGAACATTCCCTTTTTGGGTCAATGCCTTGTCATTTTCTTCCCTTGAGCTAAAATCTCAGCATGTTTTCAGGCATCCAAGCCATGGCCTGAGCTCACAGATGAAGAATGAGAGGATGACTCTGACAGCCAGGCACTCTGTCTCCTCTGCCCACCTGTCCTGTCACACACGTGTGCCCACTGCTTTTGTGTGCTGGCTCTCCCTGCAGAAGACCAACACACATCAGGTGTTTTGATCCCTTACAGCCTTCTACAGAAGACTGAGTTTAGTCCCTCCAAACCTGTTGAGGCTCAGATGCCTCCCCTAATTCCCATATTTGATAATGCCAGAGAAGCAAAAACAGTGGAATGCGCTTTGCCATCATCCCTCCCTCCATCTGTTCCAAACTTCAGACCTGCTCCTGTCCAGATTTGGACATCCAGAGAAGACAGATGCAAAACTGAGTCAATTACCAAGGGCACTCTGTCCCCTGTGGATCTCTGGCTGCAGGAATGTGAGGAGGAGCCAGGTTCAAAGCAAAGGGCAGGGCTGTGTGCCCGTGCTCTGCACTGGGGGCTCCTCTCCCTTCTCTGGGAAGGCTGAGCCCTCCACTCCCATGGGAACAGCAGCTGGAAAGGCCCATCCCTGATTCTTATTAATGCAGCAGCTGAAACCCTTTCCTGCTATTTTATTCTTCCCATTGGACCCTGATTTCCAATCACTTTTCCACAGAGCCCGTGGCTTTAAGGATCCCTTGATGTCACATCACTGTCACCAGGCTGGCACTACCAAAGTCAGAGGGAATAATACTTGGAGCTCTTGCTTTGGTTTCTACCACTTCCACCTGCACAAGTTACACTCCTGCTCTGACACTGACAAGGGTCCTCTTGTCTTCTGGGGACAGTCAGTAACACTGGCTTCTTCAGCCAGTAAAAAACATCTTGTTCAGCATGCCTGGAAAAGAGCCTCAATATTTGACCTATAGATAATTAGAAGGAAGTGGGGTAGAGAAAGAAAGAGGAGAGGAGAACTTTAAAGGACATTCAAAGTAAAGATCTCCTTCTCTGAAGTCATTCTGTAGCCTAAAGTTAGCAGTGAGAGCCCAAACTGGTGAGCCCTGGGCACGGGCCTTTGGCAGGGATGGAAGCTGTGCCCAGCTGGGCTGAGTCCCAGGAGCTGACTGTGGAGCTGTGCTGTGACTCCAGGCTCTGCAGGGGGATGGCTGCAGGGGGATGGCTTTACTGTGAACATTTCATCTGGATAAATTCAATTGGTACTTACTGAATATAAATGAGTGCATAATTTGAAGAGCACACAATTCATGTAATTAAAGATTGGTACAGGACACTAGTTAGAAGTGTAAATTATTTTCAGTGATGTCTTTTACTGAAATTGAAGTGATCAGTTTCCCAGAATTCACAGACACACACATACACACAAATCTGTTGTCATTTATGGATCATAAATCACTAACATTATATTATAAACAAATCTTCTTACCCCTTTGGGCTTTATTTTCTGAGTCAGAACCCTTTTGAGCCCTGCTCTGGAGCAGATGGAGCTCTGTCCTTGCAGAGGGAGCAGTCTGTCACTTGTGATCAGACCTGCTGCTCGCTGCACGACACAAACTCAACCTGATGCCTCCTGCCCGGGAGAGCAGCCGGCAGGAAGTTCCAGCTGAGGTTCACAGTTCCAAAGTCCACAACCTTCTAATCTTTTCAAGGTTTCATGTGTTTTACACAGGTCAACACATGGCCTGCTTCTCCTAAAGTTCACCCACAGTTTAGAAACGTCGCCAGCTCCAGGGCTCGGAGAGAGAGAAAAGTGCATTTGTGTCAAATTGGGTTTGTAATTTTTAAGGCTGAAACTTCTTAGCAAAATCTCACCAGGAATCAGACTCAACCCTGAGAAGTACACAGGGTTCCCTTCGAGTCAGTGAAGCAGTTAATTTACATCAGGTGAGGATCTGACCTGAATTTGTTTCACCTCTGATGCAGCAGTTCTTGCTCTCACATATGGAATCCCAGCACTGCTCTGCCAAAGATGTCATTACAAACCTGCCATAACAAAGGTGCACTGTGCCCCACCGAGCTCTCTGCTGACAAACTGCCTGAGGGGCAGAGTTTGATCTTCCCCTCAGTGTGGCTTGCCTCTGGTCCTGAAGGTTTTATCAAAGAGCTGGGGAGCAGCAAGCCCTGGTGGAGCAGGAGAGGCAGCCTGCACCAGCCTTCCCCAGGCCAGCTGCTGCAGCACCGGGCCAGAGACAGGCAGAGCCAAACACTGAGCACAGTTTGTGTTATGGTGATAGCAGCTCCTTTCTGCTGAGAGTGTGAGCACAGAGCCATCCCCAGCTGGTGCTTCTGGGTGGTCCCCAAGGCTGGCTTCAAATAGGGGCCAGGGCAGTGAACCAGCTTGGAGGTGTCAGAGACATGAGGGACTCTGCTGAGGTCCTTATCACACTGGCCTCCAGTTTCTGACCAGCTACACACAGAGGAGGAGCAGAACAAGCCTCTATTCCTGCCTAAAAATCCTCAGGCAAGGGTGCATATTAAAGAAAAGAATGTGCAGGGCATTTCTTTGAATCAATGAGTTCTCAGACAGTGCAGTGATGAGCAAATGCTAATGAGTATCTGCATCTACTTCCCAAATATATTCATCTCCTCAAAAATCAGAGCTGATAAAAGCATGCTGGTCTTGTGTGGTGGCAGGCCAGAGGATGAGCATAGGAATTGTTTATATATATGGAACATCCAATTCTTTTATTCAGTTCTTTTTTGTTTGTATTCCTACAAAAGTTTTCTCTATATCTCTTAATTTCAGCACTCAAAATAAATTCTTATATGACCATTATTCATATTATTCAATAAACAAATCTGAAACCAACCTAATCAGAATGCATATAAAATAACCCTTGATGTTATCATGCAGAACATCACAATTCCCAAATGCATACTTTAACAAAACTGTAAGAAATTATTTTGCCTAAGGACCATATCCAGAGTCCCCAGAAATGGGGATATTTTTACAATTCACTAAGATTTCCATCATGCCACAAGTAAGCCACAGATTTTATAAAACATATCAGTTATTTACTGCAGGCAGAAACCCTGCTTTGGTCGTGTGGAACAAATGTATTGTTTCAAAAGCACGTGGAAGATGGCTGCCTCTTTGTTTAGAAAATTTGCAAAGCTTTAAAGCAGGGGTGAAGTTTTCTGCTCATTTTACTTGGGAGGAACTGGGCATATATGAGTAAAATAATTTGTGAACTTCAGCACTGCTTTAAATAGTTACAAGACCAAATATCGTATTGGGAATAGATAAAGAGATATTAAAGATAAAATGTTTTCATTTAAAAAAATACATTAAAATCTGAAATTTTTAGCATTTCTTTTGCTGACATTGCTTCATAATAATTCAATTTGAAAATATGTTCTTTTCAATAATACTGCATTAATTTTAATCACTTTTTTTTTCCCTCGGTGGGAGAACTTAAAATGTATCCAGAATTCTTTCTGCACTAAAGGCTAAGATAGAAGGGGGAAAAAAAATCACCTGGGAATGTTAAAATTCAAAGACCTGAACGTATCTATGACATATTCCAGCTGCATACAAAATGCACTTAATCCTGTGCAGGGAACTTGGCATTCAAAGCAGCAGCCCTAATAAACAGAGCTCCATGTTTCCATTTGCTATTAGTGCCCTTCACTTCTGCCTGCTGGGGAAAGGTTTGTGTCCAGACAAAGCCTTTGCTGGGTGGAACAGCAGAGCACACTCTGTCACTGTTATCAGTGTCTTTCAACGGGGAACACATTTAACTTGACACAGGAGGAGAAAGAAAAGGAGAAATGGGACTTGTGAGCTGAAGTAAAAACGAGCTGAGCTCTGGGATATCTCTGAGGAGCAGGGAGGCAGAGGAGAGGCAGTGGCACCTTCAGTATCCCAGATCATGGGGGGAAATTCCTCTGCTCCAGGGCCCTGAGGCAAAGGCTGGATTTCGGGAGGATCCTGCACCCGGCAGACCCAGCACCAGCACCGGCAGCCCTGGCTGGCAGCAGAGAGCAAATCTCCCTCTGCACAGCTAAAATCCTCTTTGCTCTGGGACCCAGGGAGTGCTGCAGCTCCTCAGGGGCAGCCCCGCAGTGAAACCAGAGCTACAGACCCTTCTGCACTGAAAGCAGAGCTGGCTCCCAAATTCCAGCCTCAGCTCACAGAGAATCTCTGCCTCTGAGGGCAATTAAGGCCAATTAGCATCATCCCAGCCCGGCCAAGGCCCTGGGACTGTGTCTTGCCTGAAGAGGGGTTCCAGTTCCCAGCCTGCCCAGCTGGGAGCTCAGGGGCTCTAAGTTAAGAGTTATTGATAGCTGACAGTGAGTGAACTGAAGGTTTAGGGGGACATTTTAGTTTTCAGAGTTAGTCCTGTTTATGTATCAGAATATTTATTCCTTGTCAAGCTGAAAAAATTCTAAAATACAAAAATAGTTTGGGGAGTTTTCCCACCTTATAATGTGGAAGCAACATTAATAAGCGTTTAAGATGCCTTTCCAGGTATGCAGAGTTACTTTATTATTGTGGTTATACTTTCAGCAGTTCAGTAGCAAAATTCTAGGAGTTCATAACATTTGTTTTTCAGGTAATAGAGAAGATTTGCTTCTTTCTCTGTAACATAAATTGAAGTGCTGTATTTTGAAACAATTGAAACAAAAGTGGTTGTCACATCATTGTATCTATCTAAAGCAGGCAATTGTTACCTATGATGGTCTCAAAAAAACAAATTCCAGGTAGGCTGAATGCTAAAGAAATGTGGAAATTATTTTATAGCAATGTTAAATGATCACTGTTTCTGGTGAGAAGGTGTTTGCTTCAGTTTCATACCAATGCTCCTGCTACTACACAAAGTTAAGATGAAAGTTTAAAACAACTTTTCAAGCCAGTGAGGAGAGTGAAATAGATTTCAGCTCTGGCAGTGCAATGTGAAGCAGCTCCTCTTCCCTCCAGCTCTTTCTCTGTCATGCCACAGGACCACGAAGGGAATTTGGGATCATGGGCCCACCCAAGGGAGGAAAGGCAGCAAGAGCCTCAGAATTGGCTTTGATTGTTGCAGGGAATTGCTTCTAACCCAGCACACCAAAAAATGCATTGATTCCCTCCACAAGCAGTTCAGAGCAAGAGTTCAGCCAAACAAGGGGCTGCTCCTGTCTGTGCTTTTCACCTGGTTTTAAGGCAAGAAGGTGCCTCAGGGATGTCTGAGACTTGTCCTGCTGCTGGCACAGGGTTCTGTCCCCCTGTGTGGCACCCACGCTGTCCCCAAGGCTGGCTCTGCCCCCAGGCAGTGCCTTCAGCTCCTGCCAAGCTGCTGAGGAAAGACAGCCAGCCAGCCAGCCAGACAGACAGACAGGGGGGAGTTGGTGAGCAGTTGGTGACCTGTCACAGCCCCAGCTCCAGCCGAGTGCCAGGCTCTGTGCCCTTGTTTCCTGCAGGAGGGGCAGCAGGAGGGAGGCAGAGGAGCTGCTCGCTCTGGTGCCCTGGTCCCTCTGCCCTGCCCAGCCTGGGCTCTCCCACGGCACCTTCAGCTCCTGCCTCATCCTCAGCCCGGCTTCATTGCCACTGGTCTTCCTCCTAAAGTGAAGTCTGCTGGTCCCACACTAATTTAAGATTAGTAAAAGAATCTCAGGGCTGATAACTTCACAGCTTTCCTGGTGAAAACAAAAGCTGCCAGTGGTGGAAAACTGCATTGTGAGAAATAAGAAAAGCCAGTTTCACACAAAGTTGTTTTGGGGTTTTTTTAGTTATCGTGACCATTTTGAGAGTGAAAGTTAGCAAGGCTGGATTGGTGTCCTCAGTGCTAGGGATCAACAATCCATGAGTGCTTTTACATGATCCACTTTTATCTCTTTACAGAGGTGGGGCCTGGCCTTATGAAATCCCTGGTTAAACCACATGAATAATGTCTAGATTGGTCCTTTGTTATTGAGAAATATTTTTGGGGTCTCTAATTTTGTGCAGCATAAAAATTATCTGTCTGACTAGTGAGCATCAACACTTTTTAAGAATGCATTCTAATTTTGTCTTGATTTCTAAAGCCCAAATATTATAGCAGTTAACTTATTATACATTCTGCAGATGTTTATTTGTAAGTTTTGTAGGATTGTTGTTTCATGCTTGTTCCCATACTAATATTTCGAGGGAAAATTTAAACACTTGTACATTAGGTTAATTTTAAGTGCAATATATTCTTCCCAAGGCCATGCTTTTTTCATTTAAAAAAGCCAAAAATTAGGGACAGAAATGTGTGCTGGCTTTGAACCTGAATTTCTTGGGCTTAATTAAAATAAAATTTCTCCCACTGATACTTTAAAGCTTTTGAAGTAAACAACAGCATTTCCTATTTCTGTGGAATGAGGCCACCCCCCATCACAGACAATGAAAATCTTTCACATTTGTGTAGTTTTGTTGTATTTAATTGTTGCTCAGTACCAATCTGAGGGGATCTTCCTGGACTTCTGCCCTTGCTGCCATCTCCTGCCACCCTTCTGCCAGATCCCCTGCAATGCACTGGAGCTCTGTTCCTCTTAGGGGCTCTAAAAACCTCTTTGCAAGTCCTCTTTCCACAAAACCAAGTATTTGTTAACATGTTGTGCTTGCAAGCACCATTCAAAAGTTTTTATCATTATCACAAAGCTGTAAATAGCATTTGGTAAAAATGAAATCTTTGCAGCTCAGGGGACTGGCAAAGGAAAAGTGACAAAATTCAGTGGCATCACTTTAATGTTTCTGGACATTTTGTTTCCTCTCAGAGTCAGTAACTGGCATGGGTGAGATGCAAAGACAAAGAGAAGAGCTCCCAGACTTTGCTCTCACTTAATCATGAAGTAAATGCAGTTTTGATTTTAATCTTTTCAGGCTTGCTCACGTTTAGTGCACTGCTGAGATGCTGAGTGAGTAAACTGAGCTGCACTTCAGGTGTTTCTCTGCTGCATGAAGGTGCAGTAATTGAGTGGCTGTGTTTTCCTGTGGTGATGTACGTAAGTGCCATAAAAACAGAGTAACAATTAGCAGGGCTCTGAGAAGTGCTGACACCAATTCCTAGAGGAGCTGATTTGCTCCTAGTGCTGACCTGTCAATAAACAAGGCTAAACTCCAGCAAGAAACAGCGAGGGTTTAGTGTGGAAGTGCTTTTGTTTGCCAGTGTTGCTGAGTCTTTCTTCCCATCTGGCCAGGTCCTGGGAGCTTTATGGTTATGCCCATTGATAAAGGCCAGGTGGGCAAGTTTTGTGAGCTGTCTGTCAGTCCTGCAGAAATGGGACGTGGCTGCAGTTGAGAGAAAAGCAGGGAAACAAAAGGGGTGGGCAGGGGAGCAGAATTCCTCTCATTCCCAGCCCCTTCTCCTGTTCAAGCTCAGCAACACCTGGATGTTCCCCCAGTAATGCTGCTCTGGGATTCCCTGGGAGCAGCAGGAGACTCTTTCATCAGGAAATACCCCCAGGGTGCTCGGTGAATGCTCCCACTGCTCTGCTCGGGAGGTGCCTGTGCTAACTGAGCTGTGCTGCCCAGCAAGGGCTGCTTGCTGAGAGCCTTCCTCTGAAATGACACATTCTCCTCTCCAGGAAAGGATGTTCCTGTGCTGTGTATGGTTACTGGCTAGGTGGTGGTGTTAGTCTGGTGTTTGTAATCACTTCAAGTCACTTTTCCCACAGCTTGCTGAATGCACTGGCTCAGTTTTGCACCACGGGAATCCCTGTCTTGGTGCTTCCACTTAATTGAGATGAATTGTGTAAGACAGAAGGCACTTTGTGCTCTTTGTCATAAAATACGCATCTAAAACTGAACCCTGGGATGTTTCCTTACAGAGTACAGACCCTGAGGCTTGTAGTAACTTTGGGCTGCTCTTCTTGTCAGGATTGGGATTAGTGACACCTCTGTCCTCTTGGACAAAAGCACCCCAAAACCAAAAAGCAGGCATTCTTCAATACAGCAGCAAGATGCAGAAAGGCATTTAACAAAATGCCACTTCAGTGATGATTAGGATGTAAATTTTGATTTGGTCCAGCACTTCCTGAATCTGTGTTTTAGCAAAGGAAGCTTTGCCAAAGCAGATTGGGTCAAGCCTATTTTACTGGTTTGAAGATGGTGCAAACTCCACTGAAGGAGGTGAGCTGGTGCTTGTATTTCCAGTGGCACTGCAGTGAACAGGTGGCTGTTTACAGCAGTGTTTACTGGGGAGGTACTTGGGATAATATTTACTGAGAGAGCAGTGGAGAGAGAAAGCAGCCAAATGTTTTGGTTCCTCTGGAATTCATCCCTTGTCAGCCTGGGAGGGCAGTGGTCTCAGGGAGAGCAGGGAGCCTGCAGATTTATTTCCCTGCCCCACTTTCTTCCCTCAGCCCCCCAGAGACCCAGTGGTGTCTTTTCCTCTGCTCCTGCTGAGGGATCCTTTGCTAATCAGCTGTAGTGGAAAGGAGATGATCCTGTCTGCTCCATAAATTCCCACTGAGACTCCACTGAGGACTAAATTGAGCTTCATTACACACTGTTTGCATATTGCAGGGATTCCTTGAGAGGTTATTGCTGGTAATTCTCCTTTTCTATAAAAATTTGCAGGTGTTTCAAAAGTACTGGGAGTAAAACGTGTACTTGTCGATGTTCTATGGAAAACACCTCAAGAATCTGAATTTTCCTAAGCCTCAGGTATTCATCTATGAATTTTTAAAGGTTATTGAGTGATTCAGGTGAATTTGTATCCCTCTCTGCTTGTGAAAATAATTTTGAAACAATGTCTGACTTGTGTTCAGTGGGAGAAGCAATGGATGGACTGCAT
Source organism: Serinus canaria (assembly GCF_022539315.1). Taxonomy (NCBI): domain Eukaryota; kingdom Metazoa; phylum Chordata; class Aves; order Passeriformes; family Fringillidae; genus Serinus; species Serinus canaria. The sequence goes on along the minus strand of NC_066323.1, from coordinate 24,306,344 downwards.
CTTACATTCTGGCACTGCCCATTGTCCTTAACTCCCTAGTTTTGAAAGCACATCCAAGTGTTTCTGTAGTTTAAAGTTTCCACTCTTTTTCCTCCTTGAAAAATAGAAATAATGGATTTCAGACACATTTAATAATTTCAATTTTGAATGTCAAAAACTGTGTTATTTCAGTGTTTTGTTAACTCTAGATTATTTTGCCCATTTCTAGAGATTTAAATGTTTCTGTAGAGTGCTTGACAAAGGTTCAGGAGCTCCTTAGGCACAGTTAGGTTCAGGAGAGCCTTTCCATCCCTTCCTTTAGGAACTGAATCAAGCCCATAGCCTGTGTTTCCACCTCCCCTGAACCTAAAGGACTTTCAAATCTTGATTGTGTGTGAGACTGAACTGAGAAAATCCTAAATAGGAGTCTCATTAAAACCACTGGAAAAATAAAACCACTGGAAATACTTGTTGTTGTTGAGGTAGAAAGGCTGTGCACACCTTGCTCTCAGTCCTGGCCTCTTTGAACATCTGAATATTCCTTTCTTTCTTGCATGGGAATAGTGAGTTTGTGGACAAGCTTTGCTTTGCAGTAGCGGTGAAACCAATCAGAGAGTGAAGTCTTGGAAGTGACACATTTGAGCAGTGTCTTGAGCAAGAGGGGGAGCACATCAGCAGCTGTTCTCATTGCTGCTTTTTCTGAACAGGAAGAGTAATTAAAAATCAAGAACACTGCTTACCATTATTTTCCTTCTTTTATTTTCAGAAAAAATACCCTGTTCTAGCTGTGGTGTCCCATACATTGGATGAAGACTACTTAGAACAAGAGTGTCACAGTTACTTCCATTTTTTGAAAGTTTACAACTTATTTTTGATTGTTGTACTGCTCACAATTAACTTTATTCCCTTGACAAGAACAGTGAAAAATTTAGTAAATATTGCTGGATCCACAAGTTAAAATTTCCCTTATAATTAGGTGCTGAGCACAAAACTGAGCCCAATTAAGAGGGAGATAATTGGCCAAAAGCCAATGAAGGGCTAAGGGCAGCAGCCAGCCATGGGCTCAGGGCAGAGCTCTGGAAAGCTCTGCAGAGCTGGTGAGCCAGCAGCACTGCAGCAATGGTTTGCTCTCAGCCAGTCCCTGCAATTGCCTGGTGTCAGAGCAACACTGTAAAACAGACTTGCAAGGAGACCTACCTTCAGTTTTAGGCACTAATTGAGGTCAAATCACAGAGCTGGAAAGATTCTGAGGTAATAGAGCATCAATTAGATTTCCTAATGCAGATCCTACTGCATTTAATTGTCAAAATTAGATAAACTTACCTGTCACTGGCTAGATCTCAGTTTCCCAGAAAAACAAAATACAAAAGAGGTATAATAGCCTCTTTTTTAAAGGAAACTATTTGGTGGATACAAAACCAAAAAAAATCTGGTATTGTCAGCATGAGCTGGATTTCAGTTCTGTGTTCAGAGAGAGAAAAGGCACGAGAGGCACTGGGAAGATGAAGATGTGCAGGTGGTGTGGTCAGTGAAGCCCAGCACGCCTGGGCAGCAGTGTGGGTGTGGGTTTAAGATCATGCCCATGTGACCAAGCACAGCACATGAGACTGGGCCAGCATTCTGCAGCTAACCCAACTCTCTGCTCTCCTCAGTAGAAAATGAGCAGGTTTTGTGCCCCCAGGTAGTTGTACAATAAACCCTGGAAACCAACAGTGCACCTAACTCCAGTTTGAACAGAAACAAGTAAAACCAACTGCAAACTGAGAGAGTTCATTATCTTACAGAGCTGCCACGTCTTTAATTTCATGTTTGTGCTGGAATGGTGATGTCTGCAGTGCCTACTGGAGGATCAGGATCCTACTGGAGGTCTTGAGATCAGCATTTAGTTCTGTGAAAGTCTGGATTAACCCACCATTGCCATGAGAAAGGCAAAACTGCTTTGGAAGCAGACTCCTTAGAAAACCAGCATTAAAAAAAGACTGCTAGCACATGTGAAACATGCTGTTAGATTTTGGGCCTTTCAAAGACCAATGTATTTTGAGATAAATGTGCAATAAAGCCTGTGTTTAATCTAGGAAGAGGAGCAGCATTCTACTGGTAAAAAGCAGAAGGAAAATAAATTGCATCATCTATAACCTTTGCAGTCATAGGCTCAGTGAACAGAACATCAAAACCAAATGTAAGGAAAACAAGCCTCTGTGTCCAATTTACCTAGTGAGATCCGGCCTTACAAGAAGCTTGAAGCATTTTCATTCTTTAGCTGCAGTGTGAAAAAATCAGTACTGAGCTCAGTCTTCAGTGGATGAGTGTATCTGGGGGGAAAAAATTGCTTCAAGCCAGATCCAAGGTCTGTCAGAGTGACTGGAAATAGTCCCAGAGACCCCAGGGACTGTAGATCAGGCTCTCAAAGATGGAAATGAAAGTTTGATTGCTTTGGGTGAGCAATATTTCTGTTAATCATCCAGCCAAAGAGATTTGATTATTTGGAACAGCAAACCAGCCATTTGGTTCCTGACAGAGTACAATGCATGTTTGAGCATATCAAATGTGTTTGGAGTTAGGGAAGGAAGAATCTCGAGATGTTTGGGTTTGGTTTGGATCTGCCTGCAGAGCCTGTGTGTCTGCTGGAGCTACTCCCCCTGCACAGGGGCTGCCTGGGGAAGGAGCAGCCCTGCCAGCCCTGCCAGGCTGCCAGCCTAGCCAGGAGTGCCAGGGCAGCCAGGATGCTGGGAAAGGAGAGAGGAACTGAGGCAGAGGCTTTTTGGAATGAGCCAGTGTTCTTTGGAGAGAGCTCAGCTTTCCACAGCACTGCTGGAGAGAGAGCAGCTCCACTCCAGCCCTGCTGCCATGCAGGGGCTCTGAGGCCACTGCCCACCCTGGCACACCCTCCTGGGGTCACTGTCCCCTCTGGCACACCCTCCTGGGGTCACTGTCCCCTCTGGCACACCCTCCTGGGGTCACTGTCCCCTCTGGCACACCCTCCTGGGGTCACTGTCCCCTCTGGCACACCCTCCTCTCTTGCTGCAGCCCCGAAGCTCCTGCAGGGCTTTGGGCTTTGGTGGAACATGGAAATTTCTGTTTTGGACTACATGAAAATTTTTCAGGTCTTTGTCCTCAGTTTCCTTTCAGATGTGTGCACTTCCATGGGGGCATGGAAGATGGATGGTGGGGGACAAAACCTGGAATTTTCTTTTCCTCCCAATCCTGCCCAGATTAGGTTCTTCCCTAGTCTGGTTCCTTGGCTCCATTTTTTCTCCTTGCTGAATGCTTGAGGATGTAAGGAGTGCTGATGTCCTTCCCTTACTGAAATTAGGAAGCTTCAGTTTTGTGGCTGGGAGAATCTGACCGTGGTTAGGCGTGGTGAAAACTAGGAGGTATGAAAAACTGGTGTGGGGACAAAACTCCCCATGCCACGCTTGTCTGCTTTCTGCTGGAAGAAATCCTTACTGCAGGAGGAGTACAGAACAAGGAGCATGAAGCCTTCAATGCATAGCTCAAACGATGTTTTATTCTGCTGCAGTGACTGTCTGCTCGTGACAGAGCTGGTGGGAAATGGTTCCTCAGGGAGCTCCTGTTGACAGAACATCTGAATCCCCATTTCCCACAGAGGAGAACCTGGCCCAGTGGAAGGACTGACTGACCTTAACTCAGCTCTGTGCTGGAGTCCTGTCTGAGGGTGTGCACCCCGACTGAATTTGTCACTCAGAGCTGGCAGGGTGAGTGTGACAGCTCATGGAGCTCTGTCACAGCTGTGACACAACCTGCACCTGATTTAGAGACGTTCTGCTCTGCTGAGAATTTCGCTCTCAAACAGAAAGCACCCAGATAAATTTTATTTGATAGCTAATTAGAGTTTAAGTAGACAAATATGTATCTAAGGACAGTGGATTAACCTGAGGATATTAAATGAAAAATGGGTTCCTTGGTTCCTTTTGAAAAGGACCATAAAAAGCATCACTCTGAAGACAGCTGTCATCCTTTATTGGCCTGGGTGCATGAGTGGAGTTTTCTGTTTGGTTTTGAAGGGGAGGAGTAGAAGTCATTTTTGGCAAGGTTTCTTTGTCTGAGAATCTCCGATTAGGAATGTTGTGCTTTAGTTATCCTGGTGCCTGGTCCTGGGCCAGGTTTTCTCAGGATGGAGGGTGTTCACAGTGCTGGTGTGCTTTTTGCCTCCACCAATGGCTTTTCCTAATAGGGCAAGCTCAGAAGGCTCCTTACCATGAAGGGAATAATGGGAAAGGAAATTTCGGTGGGATTTTTTTTTGTTTGCCTTTTTTAAGAAAAGGAGAGGGAGACAAAGGATGGAGTTAATATAAAATCCTGCTCCCCAGTTAGCCTAGGAGATGACCTGCAGTTTTTGGAATTACGGTATGTTCAAAGATATGTCACTGAAATAATGCAATGCCACAGACATTAGGCCATACTGACCCAAAAAAGTATGTGTTTAGTAGTTTGCAGCTGGAGGCCAGGAAGGAGCAAAACTGCTTGAAATGAGCCAGAGCTGCACACTCTGAAAACCCTGAGTGCATTTGGACCCTGCCCCAGGAAACATCCCCAGCTATCTGTGGGCCTTTGATTTACATTAAATGCCACAGGATCAGTGGCCTGGACAAAGGGTTTCTGACTTTTTAGGCAGCTATCAACTCTCATCTGAAAGATCACAGCTGTAGTCCCCATCAATGGTGGTCTGGAATTTTACAGGGTGGGGTTTTTGTTTGTTTCTTTTCTTCTTTTTTTTTTTTTTTTTTTTTTTTTTAGCAAAGAGAAAGGACTTGTGAGGAAAAGGAATTGATATGGATCACCCAGAATAGGTAAAGGTCTTCTGTATGTCCTCAAATGCTTCCTGATGACCATGAGGCCTAAATAAGCATAGCTGTGTGCTCAATAGCTTACTGCATTAGAGATTCATTTAGGTACACCTCAAGTTTCAAGTCTAACATTATTGTTAGTCTTGCCTGGGCTCATCATGCAGCCCTCTTGGTGGAAGCAGCAGCATGAAGAGCTGAAGTCTCTCTTGGTGGCACCACAGCTCTGCCTCTGCACTGGGCAAAGCCAGGGATTTCAGATGTATAAACTGCTCTAACAGCCAGATGATTTTCCTGACAGGGCATCTGCCTTTTCTGGTGTCTCATTTACCAATGCTTGGCATGATGCATCCAAGATTTAACATCAAAGCTTTGTTTTAGAGCTGGTTTTCCATCTCCACATATTGTCTTACTCTTCCTCAAAGCAGTTTTAGGTGTGCACCTCACAGCTGCATGGATTACCTGTCCCTTCACCTGATGGAGTCTTTCTGCTCTTGCTTGTAAGTGAAACCAATATTCCAGCACTGTTGCCTTCCTTGGTAGGCAGGTGAGGTAGGAATCACCCAATGTAAATTTGAGGTGCTTCAAAGCACCTGCCTCTGCCCTGCTCCACAAGGGAGCACAAGTTTTCATTTGAGGCTTTTGCTGGAGAGGGCTCTGGGTTTTACTGAGCCCCAGTGTGTTCCAGAGGCACTGGCTGAGCTAGGAAGGGACCATCTAGTCCTACACTCCTGTTTTCCTGTATCTAATCACACTTGCCAGCAGTTAACCCAAAAGCGAAGGAGGTATGCAGAATTAAGAACAAAAGCGGTTTCCATGTGGCTAAAAACCATCCACATTGGCTTCCTTTTTTTGCCCTGGAATGTTAATGCTGTGGTGTTTGGGTGTTTTGAACACAAAATGTTTTTCCTTTCCCCCACAGTAGTCTGGTCTCCGTATGTGAAGCAATTCCAAGGACAGTCTGCTCCAGAACATCTTTGGTTAATAAGAAGCTGAAAGATAAGCCTTGTGATAATTGATAAGTCATTAGCAGGACTTTAGTTCATCAGATAAGGCAATTAATGGTTTCATATTTCCTAAAAAGTGGCAGTGTTGGGCTGAGTCACTGCAAGATGCAGGATGAGGAATTGTTTGGTGATGCAGTTTGAATGCAGGACGGATTTACATCCCATGTAAACATCCATGTGTCTGTTTCTGCAATCCACACCTTGGCTTTCCAATCATTGTTATGGACTTGGAATACTCAGTTGAGTGCTTGTGTTATGAACAATTCATATTTCATTCACTCAGATTTTGTACTGCAGAGTCTGTTCTCACTTCTCTTATGTATGCTAATAATTGGGCTGTCACAAGGAAAAGGTATTTCACTCTTTTTCACTGTGTAGGTGTTGAAAAAATATGGATTATGATTTGAACATCTTGGAATCGAGTAAGTCCATAACTAGATTAGAAATAAGGGGGGGGGAAATAAGAATTCATTCAAGAAATTTTAGAAATTTATTTATCAATTTGAAAATCAATTTTTATTTTCAGCTGGTTGGAACAAAAATTTTATATTTTTACTCTGTATGGTATAAAAGTTCAAAAGACTGAAGACAGTAACACAGCATAACTCGTATATTTAGAGTTCTTTGTATTGGTAGTGAGAACTTAACTGAGAACTGTGCTTGGAACACAGGCAGGTTGAAGTGCTGCATCTTTGAGGCAGTGTTGATCAGAAATTCAAAACAACAATTGAACAGAACAGCTACAAAATTACAGTTTTGGTGGAGAGCTTTAGTCTTGCAATATTATTTCTAGAAAAAGTCACTTTTGTTGAAGTGAGGAAGTCAGGAGGGAGTCCAAAGATGATTCGTGTCAGGAGGTCTGGTGGGACTGACCGTGTGGAGCCAGGGAGCCACAGCAGCCACTTGGACTTTGTGGTGGAACTGCAGCCCCAGTTCTTCCCTTCTCTAGGGTGATCAGGAACAAGGACACTGAATTGCTTTGGGAGTCTTTTTTGCTCTCTGGTGTTGTGTTGTTCCGATCCCAGCTGGGTCTAAAATGCAGATGAGGACTGGAAGGGCAGCTCAGCCTCCCAAAGGAACAGTCAGAAGCTGTGGTCTGTAGCAGGTCCCTGCTCCCTAGGAAGGTGAGGGATCCTTGCCTCCATCCAGCCCTTCCACCTTCTCCTGAGAAATGACCCTGAGTGTTTCATACTGGGGCTGATGAATGAGTATTCGATATTGAATAAAAATTCCCACTGATTCTTAGTCTTACTTGTTTTGGAAAATGCTGCACAAATGGCACACAAATTCCTTGCTTACAGCAAAGCAAAGATAAGAGAGGAGATAACATCCCAGCTGAATTGAAAGATGAACTCTGGAGGCATTGCTGTTGAACAGCAGGCTTATTTTTAACCTATTTCCCTCCATCCATAGAGGTAGGAGCTTGCTGGCAGCTCAGGAGAATTGTGACACTGAAGGCTCAGTCTATACCACAGTGCCTCCGTTTGAAACGCCCCTTTGGGAATCCCACAAACACCATTTTGTTCAAATATTGGGTAATTTTTGTATGAAAAATATTATGGCCACCTACTACACCACGGGGAGATTTTCTGGGTATATAATTATGTGCCCAGAATTAATTACTGAAGCTGCTTTAAACCTGTGTCTCTGAGAGTAAAAAATCCCATCTGGCATTCTGTGCATCAATCCTAAAGGCCCAGCACCCAAAGCTTGTCCTCTGCAGTGGGGAGAGTGAGTCCCAACTGCGGGTGCTGCTCTGCCGGGGTGAGGTGGAGCCTGTGTCCAGAGGGGAGATAATGATCGTGCTCTTATTAGCATACGAGTGAAGGAGTTAATTGCAGCGCTTAGGAGAGCTGATAGCATCTCAAACTACAGCCCTGAAAGTGTCAGAGGAAGAATAACAGCAATAGGGCTGTTTGATTTAAAGAGATGGGAACACATCCTCTGCTGATAAAAGCCAACATCGCTGGTGTTGCCAGAGCTCAACTTGCTGAGCAAGGCCCTGTCAGAAGCTACTGGGAAGAGCTGTTTGAAGCCTATCAGAGCTATATAGACTAATGTATGTCTGAACATGTGTTAAAGCTCCCTCTGACTCAGTATTGAAGCTACAGCTGTCACACAAATAATACCAACTTATTTTATAAATACTGTACTGCTGAGATCATTCCTTTTGAAAGGCTTGGAACATCCCAAAGAAACAGACAACTGAAAGGTGGCAGAACCTGGCCTGGCCTTGCTAATGTTGAAATGCACTTCCAAAGGTGATATTCCAGTTTGCTAGCAGGCTGTCTGTAAAGCACATTGTTTGGGCTGTAACATAATACTGCTCCATTCATCTCAAGTGATGCCTATGAAGTCATTTGCACGGTGCTGAGGGCACTAAGCCTCCTGGTGCAGGGGCTGAAAGAGAAGACAGAGAGGAGCACAGGGTGGATGGAGGTGGTGGTGTTACTAAAAATGTCTCAGGGTCTGTCAGGTCCAAACGTGTCCCTGGGAAGTCTGGAGACAGAAGTGCAAACACTGACAACTCTCCACGGAGCTGAAGTGTATTTACTGTTCTCACTGACAGCTTCACTGCAGAGAAAACAGGAAGGAAAAATAAGAAAATACTCCCCTATTTAAACTCACAATCTGTAGCAGCCACTCTTGGGCCATCCCAGTTAAAGGTCTTTGTGGCAAAGCTTGGTGTCACCACTGCCCTGTTACATCAGTGACCTCTGAGCAGTGGCTTCATGCTGCTTTCCCTGGAAATCAGGAGGGCATTGGCAGAGTCACAACTCCTTCCCAAGGCTCCTCCTGGGCCAGGGCAGCTGGCTGCCACCTCTTACACAATGCTCAGGGTCAGCCTGCAGCAGAGAGCTTAGAACCTTTTATAATCTTGGAACCTTTAATAACCTTCTTACTTCAGTAGGGCAACACCTCCTTTTCTAATCAAGTGTCTTCAAAAATTTTGCTCAGCCTAGGACTGTGTAAAAATTAAAAAGGCTTTCTGGAGTGCACACATTTCTAATTTATGAGGGAATAACGTCCTTAATAGTTTTTTCTTTCAAAAACAGACAATTCCTAAAATTTCATTTTTCTTATGGAGTGCTTTAGGCAATGATTATTCACAGTGACTCCTCCTTGTTCTCTTTGCTTCTGGCAGATCAATTGGCACAGGGAATTTGCTGGAGCACTGTTGTCACCATTTAATCCTCAGTGTACACTTGCAGGAAGGGAGCAGGGAAGTGCCCCAGCCAACTTCAAAGACTGTCACTGGAAGCAGAAATCCACAGTGACAATGGAGCCATGCACCTGTGGTGGGGAACTTTGACTCAGAAAAGCTGCTCTAAAACTCCTTTAAGCACCCAGGATTTCTAGTCTTAGGTTTGAAGAACTGACAGAAATGACCTGCTCACCTCTGAGCTGGTGACCTACAGGTGGGAAGGAGCATTGTTCGAGGCATGTAACCAGAATGTAGGGCTGTGTTGTTTTGATGTTAAAGCTATCCATTTCATCTTGGTGCAAGAATAACAAAGAGGTGCTCTGCCTGATGAAAGGCAAAGCTGCACTTGAGTTAACTCAGCTACAAAGCTCATTTTTGTAAATATTTTTACAGTCTGCATGGTGGAGATGCGTTAATTCGTTTCCCAAATCAAAACCCAAGCCAGGGATTTTAAGACTCTTACTGTCTTTATGTGTGTTCTGTAGTCTCTAAGCCATTTTAAATTGGAGTAACACGGTTTTGTTTAAAAAATTAAGAATGCAGAACTCAGACTTCAACGGCAGGAGCTTCAAGACATGATATAGTTCAAGATGCTTGGTTCTTGTGGATTGTGTTACCAGAGCTCAGCAAGGTGCTGCCAGGGAAGCCATGTGGCAGGGAAGCTCTCTGCAGAACAGCTCACTGAGGAGCTGCTGCTCATCCAGGAGCTACTGACAGCCAAAAGGCAGAGAAGCCATAGAGCACCTTCTGACAGGAGCTCAGAGCAGCCAGCTGCTTCCAGGTGGCACCTGCACGCTGGATGGGACTGGTGTTAACTCTCCAGGAGGCACAAAAGGAGAACTGCAGTAGTGCTGCATGGCCAAATGGGAAGGTAAGAACCATCACTGCTCCCTTCAAGGGCTGGAGGTTGACAGGAATCTCCTAATGATCCCCACTGCCAGATTTGAAATTGGGTAGGAGGAAGGGGGAGGAGGAAATGGATGACCACGGGGAATTTGGCGAGTGGCATGTTTTAGGATGGCATAAAAATTATGAACCACTGAGATAAATAGTGTGAAGAATCTCTCTGTATGTGCTAACCTGCAGGGTTTGCTATTGAAATGTGTGCTTGTTTTTAGAGAAATCAGTGGGATGCAGAATTCTCAGCAACTGCAGTCCCTGGGGAGGCACACAAGGTGAGCATGGGGAGCCCTGCCATGCACATGGCTTGGGGCAGTGCCAGGAGATGCCAGCGTGAGGCTGCTCAGGGTCTGGAGCTGCACGGGATTTGTTGCAGCAATTGTTTGAAGGAGATTTTAAATGTTTGTCAGGGTGGCTGGTCATTGCTTCATGCAATGCTTACAGACAGTGTTTCTCAGAATTAGCAAGTAGAAAGTTCCAAGGGTGACAGAAGGCTATTTAGCCAAGAAAAAAGAAAATGTGTTGAAAATATACTTCCAGACTCCAGTATCTCTTAGCATCGTGAGCCCTCAGCACCTTGCACAAAATATTTGGTGTTTTTCAGCAAGAAGTCTCTATTTTTTATGTGGCAACTCACTGGAAGGGATAAAAGACTCACAGTGTGTATTAGTGAGTAAAATTTAATTTAATTTAAGCTTTAGCTACCAGTTGCTCCTTAGAAATCCTGTTACAAACTAAATTAAAACAGCAAAAGTGTACAGCATCTGTCTTCCCAAAGAGTTACCAAGTTTTAGAGGATCTACCTAAAAGTCACATGAAACTGGAGCAGCTAATTTCAAAATGATTTTAATGCTGCCTGATCCATTTGAATTTGAGCAGATGAAGGATAAGCTGAAGCAGGGATAAACCGAAAGGCCATGTGCCGAGTCCCTTCATTATCTACGTGACCAGAAACTGCTCTGCTTTAGCATCTGCTGTCTCTTTTGTGCTATCTCCCTCTTTAATTTTCCTAAATGGCTGCTGCACTGCTGCTGAGATAAGGTTTTTAATATGGGAAAGGATTTAGATGTTCCTACAAGACCAGCCTAGGCTCCTTTTTATTTTTAAAATGTCATCTCGATTTGTGGTTTTTTCTTCTCTCTCAGTGATGGGCATAGGGATTATGAAATGAACCTGGGAGCTAAATTTCACTAATAAAATCCTTGTCTCCAGTGGTAACATAAATAACAATTGGTTCATAGCACAATAATTCCAGCCAGCAACCATTATGACAAGATGCATAAACTAAACCTCATATCAGGTACATTACCCCTAAAACAGACATTTCAGAAGTTGTAGGGCTACATATACTTCATTTTAAATAAAGTTACCTAATTTAACTTGTTTATAACATTCTTTCTATTAAAAAAATCACCCACAATGGATGTATCCCTGTTCCTTCTGTCATCCTGAAACAATTCCATGGACTGACTCCATTCAGAGCTGAAGTGTGGAATCTCCCCCAGGAGTGTATTTTTAAGGGAGCAATCCCAACAGGACCCCACATTCTGGCACCCCCACAAATGCTGAGCAGCACATCCCTCCAGATGTGTTCTGCACGTGGCTGGGGGACTCCCTGCACAGAGCTGTTCTGCTGAGCACCACAGGTGTCTACACACATTTCAGTGGAATCAGAAATGCATCTCTGGAGCCAGCCTGGCCTCATCCCTGCTCACTCTGCATTGATCCAATTGGAGCTCACAAACAAACAAAAAATGTGCTTCAGAAATGCAACTGCAATGCTCCAGCCCTGGTGGGGTGTTGAGCTGTGGGCAGCAGAGCAGAGCCAGTCTGGAGTGGCACCCTCAGCCTGAGTCTGGTGTTCCCAGTGCCCCTGCACCCTGCAGACCTGCTCCCATGGTTCAGCACAACTTGCAGGGACAGACTGAGCTCAAGGGTTACAGGAAATGCAAAGGCATTGCAGCAAAGTGCTCACATTCCCAACAGCTGTGTAACCTGAATTCTAGACCCTGTGTTTGCATGTCATGGAAGCCTCCAATGTCACAATTGCCCATTGAGTTGTTCTGTAAAATTTCTTGCTTCAGTCAGTGCATTCCATTGACTTTTACTAGGGAAGGAGACAGAAAATCATTATTTCACTATCAACTTCAGGACATTTTTAAAATTCACATCTGTTTGTTGCAGCAGAACACGTTTTCTATAACATTTTGTTTTATTAATGCTGAGGCAGATTCTGGTATATACCAACATAAATGTGTGACAAAGTGCCCAGACCACCTCAGATCCAGAGCTCAATGGGATTTCTGGATGTGGATTCTCACATCTGGACTGAGCAGTGGAGAGGAGAGCTCAGAGCAAACTCCCACTGAGCTTCCCAGTGCAGGGAGGAGAGGCTGCACCAGGAGCCCAGATGCATTTGGAGGGTGCTGACCCCCCAGAAAGAAAAGCATGGAATTTCCTGGTTCCCACCTGAGCTAAGATCCCTGTGTGATGCTGTGTTTCAGCTGACAGCTCACCCTCTGCTGTCACCATCCCACAACCTACAGACAGCATTAAAAGCTTGTTCAGATGGGCAGGAACACTGAATGATCACCTGGACAGAGGTTTGAGAGGTTTAACCATAGGCACACTTGAAACCCCAGAGACTGAGTCTTCTCATAGATATTTTAACCTTTTTTGTTTGAAGTGTAAGCTAGTAGGGCAGATGATACTGGACAAGGAAAGGTCTGATCCTTGAATAAAGCTTGGGAGGCAGAGAGAGCTGATGTTTTGGTAGGCAGAGAATGCCAGATCCCTGGAAGAAGCTCAGGTCACATAATAGAAGAGCACTTACAGCAGTTTCTTGCTTTTCCTGAAAAGAGGGCCACAGGGTGCAGAGTTTACCACACAAAAATGGGAGTTTTCTCACAACTTGACTCCTGATCAACACCTGTGACAGAAAGTAAAATTAAGGGTTTCATCTCCTGGTTTGCCATGGAAGCAGCTCTTTCAGGGTGTGAAAGAAGCACAAGCTTGCAGTAGCCTGTTCTGGAAATTCTCTGGTACCTTTCTGTAGCTAGAGGGAGGAAATTAATGGATGCAGCTGTTAATCCTATAATATTCTAATGAAAACTTCATTTTTATTTAAACTTAGCTTTTATGGGCTTCCTGCTTGTGAATAACACTTGGTAGGAAAATTATCCTAGTTGTTGAAGCAGTGTGGACAGGGAAATAATTTCAGAGACTCGATCTCAGTTTCTCCCTGGAGGGAGAAAATGAGGCATAAAACATCCAGAACTGGAAATTTAAATGTTGGCTGCTGCAACCTGTGCTGCTTTTAGGCAACTTCAGGAGAGTTGTGTTGCAAAGCAGAATGTTTTTCTCACTGCAGTGTATGAAGGATTTTTGTTGCAATGTCCTGGTTCTCTGTGCACTTGTGATCAGTGCCTAAGGCAGCGTGGGGAGTATAACCTCTGCTCCAGAGGGAGCACAATTTCTGCCCTTCATTTAAAATGAGTGTTACTCCCTTTTCTGTTAAATTGCACTGGCTAAGTCTCACGAGTTTGGGCTGCCATTGCCAAGGTGCTTTCTGCATTTAGGATGTAGAGAGTTGGATTTATTTCCACTGCAGAAGAGGATACAAGATGCAATCCATTCCTGGAGGGTGGGTGTGCCCCTCCATGCACCTGAGCAACATCTGCTCCTACTGCAGCTCAGGCTCTGAACCTCTGCACCTGAACAGTGGTGGGTTTATGGTATAGCTCAGGCTGGGTTGATGAAAAAAATTAAAGAGCACTTGACTCTTGGGCAGTGAAGGCCTCCAGCTAATGTTGACTGTGATGATAACGCAAAATGCTGGGAAGCAAAATTTTTGGGGGGAAAGTTTTAAATAATCAGAACACAGGGTTTTGAAGATTGGACATTTATAGGCAGCTCGGGGAACTATTCTTGTTTTTACAAGAAGAGCAGATGTAAATAAAGGGTTTTTTTCAAGGTGTAGTCTGCTATTGACAAAAGAGTTCTACTGCAAGGTCTGCAGGAGAGGTGGATCCAGTTATGGACTGGAATTGCTATTTACTGTTTCCATTTGAGAGAAATTATCCCAGGCAATCAGCCATCTCCTTGGTTTTAGGATGAGGGTGTGTTTTGGGGTGAGTATCAAAAGATAGCTCTGGAGACAAGCACTGACATGGATCTCATTTATCCCTGCCTTGGAGCTGGAAGATAGGTGTGCTGTGAGGAAACTGAGCAAACCAGAGCAGAAGGAAAGGCTGGAAAGTAAAACATGAGGGTAGGGGGGGAAATGAGAGAGATAGGGAAGATCATTTAGTCAAATCCTGTGGGTTGAGTGTATTACCACAAATACAATGCTCTGAGCATTCTGAGGCCTCCTTCTTTATAACGCTACACCACACACTGAATTTTCACTTCTGTGGTTGAGATGCCTTGGAGTCACCTTGATCTATTTTACAGCTTTATTTGCAATATTTTGTGTAGGTTGTTTGGGTCCTTTTGGCTTTTATCTTTCTGTGATGGTAAAGATAATGCTGGCAGAACAAAGAACAGTTAAAAGAAGGTGCTCTCTCAATCTTCCTGGAAATTCCAGTTATTTTCTGCTTTTGTTGCAAACTAGTGGTGAAATTGTTCAGAAAGCAACACACAGGGCTGAATATCTTAAAAACAGCTTTGTGTCCTGTTGAATTCACTACCTAAGAAAAAGTAAGTATGCTTTCATTTTTTTCTCATTGCTGCTAATTCTAGGACAATGTTGCATTGGATATTAATAAGTAGAATAAAAAATTCAGCGAAAGATAGGAAGGAAAGTGTCTTAACATTAGAAGAGTAGAGATCTCAAATTTGCTTTGAAAGTTTGTATCTTTGCCTAGGAAAGAAAATAGTATTGCATCAAGATCCTGGTAAGGGTTTTGTGCCAGGCTGTCTGAGGATGTACTCAGTCCTCATGCTGCTGAAATTACTGAAGCTTGAACAGTTTCTACCAGCAGTGCCCAGATTTTCTCTTGAAGTTTTGATCATCCCCCTGTACCTGCCCAGAAAAGTAAATCTCTGGAATGCTGCGGGGTAATGTTCTTGTGTGGTGTCTGAGGAAAGTGCATCTCCAAGGAGCAGCCAGTATTTGGGAGGGGGTAATGTCAGAGCTCTCAGTGTGAGCTCTGTGCTCTGCCTGTGCTGGTGAACCTAAATGCACACAGCTCTGCCTCTGGGACCTGTTCTAGTGCACCAGTTAGTGAGCAATTGACTGAGGGGCACATAAAAACTGGACATGAGCAGTCCTGTTTACTCAGCCAGAAGTCAGAGATCACAAAAGAAGGAGTAGTTAATCCCAGTGTGACTCAGACTGGTGGGGGAGGCTTGGCCTGTGGTTGTTCAGATCTTCTGCTCTGATGAGTCTTCTGGTAATAGACCCTAAACCAGGACACACATGAAGTCCTAAAACCTGGTAACTTAGCCTAAAAGTACAGAAAACCACTTTATTTTTCCTGTCAAGTAATTCACTGCACTAACAGAGCAGAGAGGAGATTAAGGTGGAGTTTGTCATAAAGATCTGTAAATACTCAATGTGTTCATTTTTGTCTCATTGATCAAGTTCCAGACTCTATTCTATCCTGGCCTTTTAGAGATCTGGTGATTATTCTTGAAAAACAAGTTATTAGCCTCCATTTAAACTACTTACCTGTAAACTTAGAATCATTTTATCCAAGGGGGCTTTTGAGCACAAATTAGGATTTGAAAACCACTGGTTCCCAGTATTATTAATATTTGCAGAAAGCTGCTCCCAGAAATATTTATCTGCAAAACGCTGCTTGTTGCAGGAGTTTTATTTGGTTGTGCATTTTGCTGAGCATTTGTTAGCATGGGAGTTTTCAGAGTCCAGCACTGAGACAGACAAGGGTAATTGTTCTTCAAGTGTTGCTACTATCTTACTTGAGAGTTCCCATTATGAAATGCCCTTAAATCAGTGTCTGTCAAAGAATCAGATTAGTTCCTGATTAGCTCTGTCAAGTTTCATCTTCCAAAGTGTTTTGTGCCAGATTTGGATTTGAGGATGAATACTTAGAGTATTAGAAGTTAATATATGATACAATTGAAAGTTCTGTTGGGTAATTACATTTTTCATTTTGAATTTGTTACCCTAACAAGTACAGTAGGGCACAAATGAAAGGTTCTAATATCAGAAAATTTACTATATGATGTCATGCACTGCATCCCTCCCAGGAGAATTCATGTTAATTGTCACAGAGCCTTGCCAAAATCATGAGCAGTGTGCAGTAATGAAATCCCAATAGCAGACAGCTGGGTTTGGAGGCACATACCCAATGGCTTCAGCATTTGTCAGAGAAGTTACTCCTGCAAAGGCTCTGAACTCCTGCCTGACCCACTGAAGGGATGCTGCACTGCCAGCAGCTCTGCAGGTTCTGTGTGGGGCAGGAAAAGGGGCAGCTTCCCTCAATGCCTGCCTGGGCCCAAGGGAAACCTCTGCCTCTACACTCGATTGAACTGCATAACAACTTCCTAACCATCCCTTACCTTCTGTTTTCCCAGGCTCCAGCCCTGGGAAGACCATTCTATGGTGTGTGTTTGTTTACAAATGGGTCATTTCCATGGGGCTTTGCCCCCTCCAGTTGGCTTCAAAAGCTAAACTGTGTGTGCAGGAGTCTGTTTTCCACCTCACTGCAGACATTGTCTTCCCTGGTTCCTTAGGGTGAGGAACATACCCCAGCAAGCACCTTCTTTCCTGACACTAACTTGTGGATCTTAGATTTGTGAGGTCACCTTCACAGCTCACAGTCCCAGAGAGAAAGCAGGGAAGCTGTCAGCATTCTTTTGGGATCCTAAAAAACCCCAGTTGTGATATACCAGCCCAGCTGCTCCATGCTGTGAAGTGAGCTCTGCAGGCAGATGTACTCAGGGGTACCAACATCCATTCATAGATCAATTCTTGCCCCATGTTTGGAATTTGAACTCTCACTACCTGTTTACCTATCATCGAGAGGGGGACAAATTTTATCAGTATCTACAGCCTTGTGTGGATCTATTTGGAAGACCCAGATGAGTTTTCTGCTGCCAGTCCTCAGCTTTTGATGTGCTGATCACACCTTGGAGGACACTACAACCTCGCACCCCAAAGCACTGGTGTGAGCTGTCCACCCCAGAGGAGTGGCAGCTGTGCCTGCAGTGTGAAGCTCAGGGGAAAGTGATCTCAGGGATATTGGCAGCAGCAGGGAGAGGCCCCTGTGCCCCTGGGGCTGCTGTGGCAGCACCTGCTGTGCTGGACAGCTGGGAAAGGAGGCAGAGTGCAGCAGTGCCCCAGGCTCTCTGTGTCCTGGGTGGAATTCTGCAGTGGGTGCTGCACAAGGACGGGCAAGTGCAGACTCAGGGAACCCCTTGGGGAGGTGATGGCAATCCAACACAGACATTGCTCCTGAGCAGGGAAAAGCCCCACTGCTTCCTGCTCCAGAACCAGGACTGGCAGCCCCTGGAGAAGAAACCTCTTCTGGCATGGCAGGCCAAGGGAGACTTCTGTTAAACACCAATAAATACAGGGCATGAAGGGAACTTGCCAGCAGAATGGTGAAGTTTGGGGTGGGGGCTGCAGGTTGTGTGCCTTGCCATGGGAAAACTCATGCTGCAGAAATCAGAGGTAACGTTAGATAGAAAATGCTCCCTGGGCATGAACAGATCTCTTCAGGTCCAGTAAAATATTTGAGAGATAGATAGATAGATAGATAGATAGATAGATAGATAGATAGATAGATAGATAGATAGATAGATAGATAGATAGATGGCAATATCTGATACTTTTTTCAATTTCTAAGTAGCAGGTGAGTATATTGTACTCTGGACAAATCAAGCCATTCCTACACCACCTGCACTAGGAGATGGTTTTCAGCCCTGTGATACCAGTGATACTTCAGTGATATCTCCAGGCTCTTATGGCCTTTGACAAGGACAGCCACCACAGTTTTATACTTCTGCTTGTCAAGGCAGTGCACATGCAAGGTGGAGCAATAATTATTCAGCTCAGGCAGAAGCTCTTGCTGCTCCTTCTTTCCCTCTACAATGAATTCCAGTGGAAACCTGCCATGTTGCACATGTTGTTTCAGCTATGCACACTGTCCTGCTTCATATCTTCCTTTTAGCACATTGGTAAATGCACAAGCAAAACAATATTAGAGCAGCAACAACTGGTTTCTAAAAGGTATCCCAAAATGAAAATTACAAAGCAGCAACTCCACTGTCAGAGGCTTGGCTGTGTAAACAAAAGTTAATATTAGATATCTCTGAATTCTGATTGGGGGAAGGAGAGTGGACAGGTCATGCTGATTATGTTTTCTTTTACACAGCACCAATGTAATAATAAAGAGCAGTAGTCAAACAGAATGAACACACACACATGAATTAAGGGAATTATTTTCAGGGAAGTGAGTAACCAAAGGCAGAATAGAAATGGAAAATGAAATCTATGCTGCAGTGGAGGGTGGCTCCCAGCAGCTGGATCTGGGGAGTAGAAAGGTGGCTGCCAAAGAGAGCTGAGCTCTCCTTTCCATTGTTTAGATGCAAACACACATCTGTATGTGGGTGGGTGTGGAAAGCATGGCACTCCTATTTCCTGAGACAGCTCCATCGCAGTGTGGGTGTTGGACACGGGCACAGGTGGCTCCCTGGGCTCCCCTGTGTGCTGCCAGTGCTGCCCTGCTGCTGTTCCTCAGCAGTGCCCAGGCTCTGCCTGCCCATGGGCTCTGCCCAGCTGCAGCTCTCGTGCTGAAATGCTCAGAACTGGGCTTGAGTCAAGGGGCTCCTTGCTGTGACATGGGATTCTAGCTCTCTGGCAATAATACAGCTTGGGTTTTAATTTATTTTTAAATTTTAAATTCATTTTCTAAATTTTTAATTTATTTTTTTCTTGCCAGCAGGGAAAACACATTGCATCCAGTTTGTGGCACTTACTAAAAGAAGAGACTGCTTAAATTCCCTAAATTCCTTTTTTGTAGTGAGTTCAGCAGCACTTTTACCTCTGTTTAATGTGAAGGATGTATTTTTGCTTCTGTGGATGCCTTTTGGTATCTTTGTTTCAGAATAATTAGTGGTATTTTGGTAAAGGGGAGGTGGGTCTGCAGGCTTCCCAAATGCACTGTGATTGTCCTTATCTGATTTCTGTGGCTTTCCTCACAAAGCAGAGTAAGGTCTGGGAAAGCACAAGAGGACTGCTAAGAGAGAGAAGAGCAGTGCAAAGTCCCAGCTTTCCAGCAGAGCTCCCAGGGCACATCCAGCTGTGCCCTGATGTGGGACCCTGGCCCCTGCAGGAGCCCAGCTGGGCTGTCAAGGACTCCCAAATACACTGATGTGGGCAAGCTGGCAGCCCCTGGAGTTTGGTTTAGGATATTTTTACTTGGAAATTTTGACAACTTTGTTAAAAACCAAGTTTCACATCAGCACATGGGTGCTGTCACAGCCTGTGCCTCTGAGAGGGGTTCCCTGACTGCTCTGGGATGTCCCATGTCACAGATCTGCCTTGCCACCAGAGCTCAGCATGAGGCTCCATCTCCTCTCCAGTGCAGGCTCTGCTGCATTGGTTTTCCTTAATAAGCCAAATATTGCCATCCAGAATTGAAGAAGTTTTTCTAATCCACTCACTGCTGAGAGCTGGTGCAAATGAGGAGCAGCAGCAATGACCTCTGGAGTTTGTGCAGCCCGAGGAGCTTTCAGGAGGCTTTGGAATGCCATGAGTTCCACAGAGATGACTATAAATAATTGCCTAGGTTGGCCTGACCTCGGGCTGTCTGAGAAGATGATCTGATAATGGCACGAGTGACTCTGGTTCTGTTCCAAAGCTGAGATCCCGTTTAGGATTATATTCATTTGAACTCTGTAATTTAAGAAGGAAGCTTTCTGCATGCAGTGCTGGAAAGACATTCTGAGCACAGAGGTCACTGATGTGGCAGTTGAAATCATCATGAAATAAGTCACTTGGGACACGAGTTTAAGCAGAACTGAAAAGTTCCCTCCTGTTTGACAGAGCAGAATTCTTGCCCTGGTCTCTGAGCCCTGGGCAGATCCGCCAGGTTTTGTGTTAACTCTGCAGAGTGAACTGGGCAGGTCTGGCTCTGCAGGACCCCAGCAGGGAGCTCTGCTCACCTGGGGTCCCACCAGCCTAGAGCAGCCTGCAGAGGGACAGGTTGGGCACCTCCTCTTTCCCTGGGGGCATCCTTGCCTCCTGTCCTTTCAGTGGCAATGGTGTGAGTTCATTTCCAAGAATTACCAACCCATTTCATGACATGTGCTTTGAGAAAGAAGAAATTATTAACAAAAATGGCCTTTATTACAACCTTCCTTATTCATGCCTTGCTTTTTTTTCCTGACAAGTTATGAAGAATGAAACTGACTCAATGATCTTTAATGCTCTTTCCAGCCCTAATGATTCTATGGCCTTTTTCCCCTGTAATTTCTGTTTTGCAGAATGCATGGTGTGAGGAGTAGTTCCATTACTTGCTGTCAGTCCCCCCCAAGGTGCTCTTCATAAGACATGATCTTGATATGCAATAAAATAATTATTTTGGTTTTGATGCATTATGGTGCCCCCAGTCCCAAAAAGAAAGATGAGAAACCTGGTTTTTGACAAAGTTGTCAAAATTTCCAAGTCAAAATATCCTAAAACAATCCTCTCAAAGGAGATTAGAAGTGCTGTTAAAACACTGGATTTGGTAGCAGTTTCTCAAATCAGCTGTGTCTGTGACTTGGTATGCCATCGCTGCAAATTTTTGGGTTTTCCAGCAAATAATGACTTCTAGATATTGCTGTAGAAGGCAGCAGCTTAGGACATGTGATGAATGTGCTGCTAGGAGGGGCACAAACCACTTCAAAATGCCCAGAGCCCAGCAAACAAACAGGACTGATGCTGCCAGTGGAGATGTTTGCATTTACTGATGGCTGTACACACAGCAGAAAAAAGTTTGGGAACTCCCTGGCTTGGAATAAAGAATTCCCTGGAGGTAGATGGTCTGTACAGATTAACTGTGGCCTTAGCAGCCAGGCTGTCAGTAAATTGTTTTGTTACTGGTGCCATCTGAAAGTCTTTAAACCTCATACAAATCTGGGAGAAAGCTCTGGAGAGATCTGTGTATTATTTATGTATTTTCATTTCTTCCCTAATGATTGTAAAAAGATTTTAATATTGCTGTTTTGAGTAATTTCCTAAAAATCCTATGAAAACTTTAATTCTTCCACTTTGCTGCCTTTTCTGAAAGGCAGAGCTCTGCTTATCCTTTCTTTGCTTGGCCAAGAGTAATCTGCTGAGAAATATAGCTGTATTTGGGAAAGCCTTGGGGCTCATTTCATTGTGGCTGTAGCAATAATATGGACCATAAAGAGTGCAAACTGATTTATCATAAGCAGAGCCACCTGGGGAGGGAGGCAGATTTAATCAGATTTAATTTTTAATCATGAGGGGGACTGCAAAGGCTTTATAGGTGTGAGAGAGTGACAGAGGAGGACATCCACACTGCATGCTTCAGCTCTTCATCAACTGTTTGTCATGCGTTAGCTGAGATTTTCAAAATACCTGCAGGATTTAGTCACATTTTCCACCGAGGTGTGATGGGCTTAGATAAGTTTAAATACCGTGCGTTCAGAAAAAGGGGAAAAAAGACTGAAAACATTTCCAGTCCTTACTGAAGTGTCCCACGGTACATTGGTGTGAGGAGAAGGAAAAGACAGGTGAGATCTACTGCATGGCTGGGCAAGCTTCCAAGAGCATTAACATTTTATTTTAAGAGATGAATGAAAGCCTCCAAATTGCTGTAGACTTGGCAGGTAAGGGTTGTTATGCTTCATCTTGCCTCTTGGCCAGAGAGCCCAGGCAGTGGGAGTGTGCCAGATACAGCAGTCTTCCCCACTACCTGAATTTAATTTAAACCATTCTGTGCAGCCCTGATTTTAATCCTTTCATTTTGGTTTTGAGTTACCGCATATATGGCACAATGGAAATATTTTTTCAAACTTAAATTAGAAACATATTTTAGGAGACAAAAAAAAAGTGCCTGTCTTTTATGCAGAATGAAACATCTTTAACTGTTAGAAAAAGCAGAGCCATTGGACCATTTTACTTGAAAAGTTTGATTATTAGTAGAAAAATGTGGATTTTTGCTTCCCTTTCCTTCTTCCAGTTTCACACATTGCACAGGGTGTTTCTTCAGGGTGGACAACTTATAAGTTTTTAAAATAATTAGAGATAGAAGTGGGATGTGTCGAAGGTAAAAAAAAAAAAAGTGTTCATCTTTTTTTTTTCCACCCTGCATGTAAAAGTAATGGCAGGGGTTTTTAAATTCTACAGAGATCTTTTTGCTTGCCATAAAATATGGCAGTGTTTTCATCACCTCCAAGAGTACATGTTTCCAGGATATATAATCGACTTAACTCTAAAGGCAGTGCAGAACAGGAAGTATAAATGCTCAGTCCAAGTAAAAGTGGTGGAAAGAGGATGGGTTGCAACTGGATCTTCAGTGTTGCTGCCCAGTTTGGCCTTGTTTCTTCCACAAGGAAAAGTAAGAGGCCAGCTCAAAAGAGGAAAAAGGTCATTTTGCCCCATTTTTTAAAAACATACGCAGGGTGTTTTTTGAGGCTAGAAAGCCTAGAAAATTCATATCTTCACGGAACTGCCAAAGAACACCTGTGGGAAGCACAGGGGAAACCTGTTGGAGCAGCTATCAGCAATTCCCCTTCAAAGGGATGAATAGGTGGGATATTGGGTGGGATTTCAGAGATCCTGGCTCTGGCTCATCCATCAAACACACCACTGGAAGATGAAGAGTGTGGTTCAAATGTGCAAATGGCACGATTCTGGCCAGGAGGATGAGTGTGAGGGAGCACTCTGACCTCAACTGGGCATTTCACAGAGCATGAGCACCAATGAAGCTGATTCAGGGCTGAGGATGGTGGGAGGTCTGGAAATGTCACTCAAGGCCTAAGGCACTGCAGTGATGCTCATTTACTTGTTGTGAGCAATTCCTAGAATCTCATAAAAGTGAGGGTTTGGGGTTTTTATAGCAGATTTATTAGTAAATAATGTAGTTTATGCACTTTTTAATGCTTGCACGTTGTTTTGGAAACAGAAAGGAATTTTGCTGTGCAGTTGTGGTCAAAGAACTGTCCTTAATTCTCTGATGGATCATTTTGGGCCAACTCCAGAAAAAATGTGCCTGGGCATCAAGGCTATAAGGACATACCCTGATGAATACACCAGCTTCTCTGTCGTCCAGATGCCAAACTGTTGGTATGTGGGGTTGTCTTCCCACACTGCTAGTGGTACTTGTTTCAGCAAAAACATATAAACACCTGACAGAGTTTTGGAAAGATCACTTAGAGAAGTGTGTCTTCTGAGAAATCCACCTTAGATGATCTGGTCTGGTTTTATAAATTATGTGAATAAGACCACTGAAAAAACGGCTTGTTTCTCTTGTGCCTGGGAAATGGTGGAGGGAGCAGATTGAAATGTGACTTCCCTGAGTGCTGGAATGCAGAGCAGGTCATGCAGTCACCCGTGGGTGCTGGCCAGGATCACATCTGACACGGTCACCATTACAGGCAAAGCAAACTGAGGGAGGGGAAGGGACTGGTGGGGTATCTCTGGTGGAGAAAGCTTATCTCCAACTGCTGGCTACCCTGGCAAAGTGGGAAAAGGCCAATTAGCTCTGCTTATCCTTCCCTTCCTGTTGTTCCCAGCCTGGGTGTGAGCCACTCACAACTTCTTAAGGCTTTGAGCAATGAGCTGCTTTTCCTAAGGACTGACAGGAAATCATTTAATAAGCTGGGGGGAGGGAGAAGTTTCCTGTTCTAGTTAGTCCCTATATAATTCCTAAACTAAAAAGAGAAGCCAGTTCAGTGGGCCAGACCACCAGCCCCAGTGTTCTTACCATGCTCCTCTGACAGTGGAGATCTACCCAAAGTGATCACATCCCCATGGATCCTACCTTCCCCTCAGATGGACCCCTAAAAGCTATTGATTCTTTCACAGGATGAATAGGTTGAGTCTTTTCTTGCAGTTGCAAGCAGTGGAAGTGCTTCCAAGGCTGTGACTGTGGATTAGGTCTGTGCAGAGTTCTGCATCAGAACCTCGGGGCCATTTGGAGCCTCACACACACTTGATGACAAACTAGGCTCAAGTGAAGCCTATTTTGCAATGTACAGAAAAAAATATAGTGGAGATTGATGCATCTTTGTCTTGTCTTACACCACTTAGTATCAATACTTAGCTTCATTATTTTGGTCTGTGAACACAAGGCCTTTATTCCTTCTAATCCTTGAGACACCGAGACGAATGCCAAGAAATTCACCTCGTGTGTGAGTGCCAGGGGCTGAGCAGTGCAAGCCCGAGTTCAGTTTCAGTGAAAATCTGCATAACTTCCTTGTGCTGCCTGCCAGCAGCTGGGCAGCCCCTCCAGCTCCCTGCCCTGTGCTTCACTCTGGCACTGGCTGCAGCAAAGTGTCTGCAGCCACACTCCCCGGGGCCAGAGGGACAGATCCTGCTCTGGACATGCCAAAAGTGCATTAGGCACTGACATTTATCTTACTGATGCTTTTGGTGTATTTAGCCCCAGATTTGTTTTTCAGGTCTTATTGTCTACCAGTAAATTTGAAATACACTTCTGAATTCACTACAGAGTGTCTGTGATTGTTTAAAGTCGTGTAAAAGTATCATTTTATTGATCTGAGTGGGTGAATGGGAAACACAAATTTTGTCAAAAGCCCAGGGTAAATTTAAAGCTTTTAATATTTCAACAATTCTGCTGAAGAGTTGCACAAAAAGTCTAGTGTACTTAAAAAAAAAAACTTGCTAAATAGAATTTCATACTAAAAGTGGTACTGACTAAATCTGCACTGTTAAGGGAGAGAAATATAAACCCTGCTGTGCTTCCAAGTCCATCAGAAGTACTATTCAATAACTGAAGGCAAATCCTTGCTGAAGAGCTGGCATTTGTGTTCTGACAGAAGTGTGTGTTTGTTTCTGGAGCACACATCCTCCACTGCTGAGGAGCCTCTGGGAAAGCACAACATTTCAGAGGGGTCCTGAGGAAGGATGTGACAAAGTTCTGCAAGATGTGACATCTGGTGGATGGCCTGGTTCCAGTGACCCAAGGCCCCTGTCAGGTACAGTGATGGGCTTGCTTTTATTGAGGTCTTAAACAAATTTCAGATGACTTGATTAAAATCATGAGTGTGCAACTCTGTCTCCGCTGGGGGTTCAGTTCTTTGTGCTGCAGTGGGCAGCAGAGCACATTTAGGTGCTATTTGAATTTTGCTAACTCCTTACTTGACAGCACTGAAGGATTACAGACTTTTTCTTTAAAATCTGAGAAGTTTGGTAGGTGTAGCAAATATTGCTAGATTTTGCTCTTTTTCTGCTTCCCAGGATAGGTGTGTTTATTGTTGCAGGCTGGTACATCTGCATTTCTATTCTGTAATTACCAGTTTTTTAGAAGTCCCCAAAATCATGACATTCACCTAAAATACACCTCATTGCAATATGTTTTACTGCTTTTTTTCACCTATTTTCTACTTCTAACAAGAGCCAAGAACCTCACCTTTAAGTGAAATAATTGATTGCTTTGCAACATAGAAATTGCAGTCTCCTGTGGCTCCAAGAGTGGGGACTTTCTTGAAAGTACCACAAATTGCAAAAACAAAAAAAAAACTTAGTGCTCAGTAGAGTTCAGCCTGGTATTCTTTAGTAAGACTGGAACTGTGAGGCAATCCTTGCAGTAGTGGCTGCAGTGAGCTGGCAGTAGAAGCTGGAAAAGAGAGCACAGGGAAAGCAGTTGAAAAATCAACATTTTTCAGTTTAAAATAAACCTTTCCATGCCTGTTTCTGATGGTGTTATATGATTCCATGTGCATGCTTTTCAGAAGTTACAGATTGTGCGTCCTTTATGATTTTTCCTTCAGTCATTCCAGTAAATTTTCTGCCCTGTTATTTGTTATTGCTGAGCTACTCAAGCAGATGAAGATTTGTTTGCTTTTTTTTATTTTTTTCCTCTTGAGATGCTCTATCTGGAATTTCAAAACCAAGGAAAACTTTTGGGGTGAAACTTCTGCTGGCAAAGCTTGGAGTGATTATTTCCAATAGCTGTGAAAACTCCATCAGAAGCACAATTATTCATAATGATGAGGATGTATCAATCTGCTAGCAGTTTGCCTGGGACACAAATATACACCCAAGCCCAATGATTGAAATGTCTGACCTGAGCTTTTGTATCCAGGAAAAAGTTGTTGATTTTATCCCTTGACAGTGTCAAAATACCTCCACCACAGATTTGTAGAACCTGTGTTTTTTCACCACACTTTCCTTATTTTTTCCTGAACTAAATTCTTGTAAGATGTTCTCTTCTCAGTATAAACCCACTGGTCTGCCTTCCCCCTTAACCTCCAAGGATTTAGTTTGTGAGGGGGAAGTGTTTAAAAATAATTCCAGATATGGCAGAACAGCCTGTATCCTTTCTATAGAGTAACTGACATCAGACTTCTGAGTTCACAAAATGGTCAACAAAAGATCAGTAAAAATATCTAAGGATTGTGAAGGGCAAACGTTTTTGGTTTTTTTTTTTTTTTCCTCTTTCCTTTAAAGGGAAAATGAGACAGCAAAAAGCAGGGGTAGATTTTCAGACTGGAAGGCTGAGTGACACACACCTTTTACTAAAACTATTGTGATTTTACAGCCTAAAGTACTACCCAACTACCTAAAAGCTTCACCTCTGAGGACCCTGTGGCTCTGCTGCAATACCAGGTTAATAAGCAGATGAAGGGCCCTGTGCATGAGTAGGGCTAAAGAGAAAAAGGGAAATCTCTCCTGTTTCCTTTGTGCCTGAGCTGGTGACACACAGGTACCCCTGGGCTGGTTGAGGGTTGTATTTTGCTCCTGTTAGAGCTGGGGGATGTGAGGACATGAAGCCTGAGGCTGCAGGTGGGCAAGTTCTTCAGCCCAGGGAATATCTGCCTGCAGGGCAGCCCATGACTGCTGTGCCTCTCATGTGGCTTTGGAGGGCAGAAAGAGGGAGCCAAACTGGGACACACAGGACAGCAGCTGAGGAAGGGGTGTGGGAGGGGGCAGGAATGGATTGAACAGAGAGGGAGCTCTGTGGCTTGCTCCTATTCCAGTGCCAGGTGGCACTGCTGAGGTGCCATTGCCACCCAGGCAGGAGCAGCAGCACCTGGGGGGCACTCACTGCTGTCCTGCTCAGAGTTCCCTTGCTCTCACTGAATTTTCTTATTTGAAGGAAGCACCTGAGTGCTTGAGGAGAGGGCAGGCAGCAGAGTTATTGCCCACATCTGAGGTAAATTTGGTCTGGAATTCCAAAACCCCAACGCAGACAAGTGAGGGGCTCCAAGGAGCAAGGCAAGGACAGGGTCAGCAGCTCTGGCCAGGCCGTGGTGCCCAGCAGGACCCAAGGCAGGGAGAACAGCAAACGTCAGCTGGGAACCTTCCCCTACTGCAGGGCTGCACACCAAGAGCTGGAAACGTACCAGCAGTGCAGCTTTTCCTTGACTTAGTGTTTTCCCTGCTACGTTTTAGAAAGGTTGAGAATGGCTTTGGAGGCTTTGAAGTGACTCACTTGGAAGCACCACTGAATTGTTATAATGATTTTACTTTTAATGTGTGCACACACCAGAGGACACCCATCTGCTGTGTTTTCTCACTCTCTCCTATCTAAAAAAGCCAGAACTTCTTGTGAATGGATATCTGCTAGCATCAATATTTTACACTTCCCAAATCTCTTGGCTTGCCTTTGAAAGACTAAACCTTGAAGTAATCATTTATTTTTTAACTAGAAATTTAAATTACTTTTTTCCGGGCATATAAAATTAGACAGGGGAAACAACACACCTTTTTTCCCAAAGCAGTGGCTACATTCATAAATGCATATATACAGCCACGCCAAATCTTTCTAAACATTATGAGCATATTCTTTCCCTCTGCTGCATGCTAACAGATTTTTCTAGATCCTTGTCCTGTTCAGGAGATAAACTGCTATACTTAACTTGAATTGCACTAGACACGGACTCTACAATTAACAAAGCATTTTCTGGGCGCTTCGCTTTGCTTTACGCCCTGAAAGCTGCTCGGGAGGCGCCGGGGATGCTCGGGCTGCGGCAGGAGCGCCCCGCTCGCAGCTCTCCCGGCGCCGCGCCCAGCCCCGCTCCGCCGCGCTGCTCCGGCGCTCGCCGCTCCGCTGATGCCCCCTTCTGCCCTCCTCGCCTCACACCACGGCAAAATCCTCCTTCGGCACGGCTCAACAGCGGGGTTCGAGTGAGGGAAAATCCCCCTTGGGCACAGCTCAACAGCAGGGTTTGAGTGAGGGAGAATCCTCCTTCGACACAGCACAGCCGGGGTTTGAGTGAGGGAAAATCCTCCTTCGGCACGGCTCAACAGAGGGGTTCGAGTGAGGGAAAATCCCCCTTGGGCACAGCTCAGCAGCGGGGTTTGAATGAGGGAAAATCCTCCTTCGGCACGGCTCAACAGAGGGGTTCGAGTGAGGGAAAATCCCCCTTGGGCACAGCTCAGCAGCGGGGTTTGAGCGCTACCGGCTGTGCGGGGAACGCGCCCCATTCCCGTGCTCTCGGCCCGTTCATCATCGGTCATTTGCCTTTTCTGCTCATCAGAAATGCATCCTGTGAATGCACGAGGAATACGCTGAAGGAAGGAGGTGGGAATGATTTCATCCATTAGAAATCTTGGGGTGTGTGTGTGTGACCAAAAAGCTCTATAAAGCACACCTGGCTTTCAGTTTTCAGCTGTGTGGTCAGCCATGCACTTTTAGACAAAGTATCACAACAGAAATTAGTTCCTCCTTACAAAAAAGATTAACAGTTTATCTTTGAAAAATTTGGTCTTGTCTCTGTGACTGTTCTTGTTCACTTTCCTCTCCAACAACCCCTTTGGGGTGACCCAGCAGTGCACATCGCTGTTTACCCTACCCTTTGGGGTGACCCAGGAGTGCACATCCCCTGTCCATGCTCCCCTTTGGGGTGACCCAGCAGTGCACATCCCCTGTCCATGCTCCCCTTTGGGGTGACCAGGAGTGCCCATCCCCTGCTTACCCTCCCCTTTGGGGTGACCCAGCAGTGCACATCCCCTGTCCATGCTGGCAGCTGCTGCTGGCTGGGCAGGCTGTGTGCCACCTTTCCGTGGCAGCTAGGGGAGTGTCCCAGCTCCAGGATGCACTTGTCCATTCTTGACAGAGAGATCCAGTTACAGAGCTGAGAGCACCACCCAGATCCCTGCTCCGTGCTGCTGCTGCTGCCCCTGGGGCTCAGTTCCACTTGGGTGCATTTCTGCAGCCCACACTGTGCTGGGAAGGAGAGGGAAGCCAGCCCCTGTCACAGTTTAATTGGTGTGGGGCTGTGACCTTGCACAGCCTCACCCCTGAAGGTCTGCCTGCCCCACAGCCCTGGGCAGCAGCGGCTCAGCTGCTGGAAGCCCTCGGTGGGAGCTGATTGCAGGTGGCCCTCCAGGGATTCCTCTGGAATGGCCATTCTGGGAATATCTGCACACAGACTGCTCCTTATCCTGTGGGGCCTCTCCTCCCCGTGGTGTTCCAGGGAGCTCCTGCTGCACAGAAAACAGAGCTCCCAAAAAGGTGATTACTTCTGTAACACACACCTCAAAAGCAGAGAGTGCAGGTGCTTGGGGGGGAAAAACCAAACCAAACAAAACAAAAACCAACCAATCAAATAAAAAAAGAAACAAAACAGAAACTCTTGTCAATTCAAATATGGATGAGAGGATATAGGCTGCTTTAATTCAGCATGTAAAGGGAGTGCAGGGAATAATGCCATAGAGACAGGACACAAAACATTCCTCAGTCTTAGGGACTTTTAGGGAAAAAAAGTGTCTGTGGAAATGTTTCTGGATTTTTTCCAAGGCAATGCAAAGATTGTATCACTGTTTCCCAATATCAGCTGCAGTGATACAGAACCACAGTGGAAGAAGGTGGTTGCACTATCTTTGTTTTTACAATATTAAGTGCAGTTACCAACTGCATGGAATGATCTCTCTTCTAGGTCAAACTCTTTTGTTTGTATTGCAATGACAGCTTGACATAATGATTTGATGACTAAAATGAAAAATGGTCCAATATTTCAACCCTCATAATCACAGACAATTTAGGAATTAAAAAGAATAACACAGAATTCACGTATTTTTCAAAAATTCATTAAAACAACCCTCTTAGGTCCAGTTAACACTGACATTTAAATTGACCTTAGGTTTTAACAAAACACCTGTGTTTTCTAAGGAAAGAAATACCAACCTAATTGAAGCAAAGCCTTTGTATCTGAAGTTTTCTCCTGTGTCCTGATATAGCTGTCCCTGAGATGGAAACTTGTGCTTCTCCCTGTAAACAGCAGTGAGAACTGGCAGAGGCAGCTCCTTCCCAGCACCCTGGGCTCCCAGGATGTTGACACACAGGAGGGGCAGAGAGGAAGGTGCAAACAGATGAAAATCCCAGCTGAATGAGTGGGGTTTTAATCTTCTTGCACCTGTTTCCAGGAGGGAGTGTGACACTGATAGGGTGCAGAAAGGAATGTTACAACCTGGGCAGCAGGATGTGGGTGGAGGCTGGAGTCCCAGGGGGGAGTGGGGTGGGAGAGGAAGAAGCTGGAGCTTGCATCGTATTTCTGACCTTGAATTTGGAAAAATTTAATATATTGAAGACAATAATTTAAGAGAAAGAAAATAATTTAGGAGATGTTTTTAGGTATGCTGTTTACTGAGGAAGAGAGGTATTGACCTGCACAATGAGAATGCAGCAACTCTGAAATAGCTTCATTTCCAAAAGCAATTGCAGTGAGACCACAGCACTGACTCTTCTGAGAGGATTTCATGCACAGCAGAATGTGATCTTATCTCCCAGGCTAATTGCCTGAGCACAGAGTGGGGATCCAAATGGTCAGGAGTTGGATATCGAGAGTAAAGACCATCCCCAGCAGGGTTTGCTGTGAGATTGGAGAGCAGGGCAGCCTCTGCAGAGGGCTCAGCCCTGGAGGTGCTGGCACGCCCTGGGGACAGGGGCAATGCAGGGGCTGCTGGAAGATTTCCAGCACCACTTTATCCATCTCCAGTACCAGGTCCCTGAAGTCCTCATGGTCACAGGCTCCAGAGGAACCTGCTTGGAGGCCAAGAAGGCACCCTCATTTTCCAGCCCTCTGTTGCTCAGGGACCGGATTGTGACAAATGGCTAAAATACTGTGCTCTGCAGCGTTTCTGGAGATCTGTGAACCTGCTGCTTTCCAGCACACCTCTGGGTCCTGTGCTGGGTGTTCCCTGGCCAGGGGTGGCAGCTCCAGCTGCACTCGGAGTCCTTTGAAATGATGCAGAACAGAGATGAATTTCAAATGGTGCTTAAAATCCTGTGTCATTGGTATAAATCCTTGGGTTTTTTCCTTTTGCTCTCTTTTGGGTGGACTCCTAGCAAGTTTGAAAGGAGCAGGGGATATTTTTGATATATGGCATCAGGTCTGTTAGTTCAGAAACCCCACACAGAAGCTTGTTTTTAGAAAGAGAGAAAATAAGATTAAACAGGACAGGGAATGCTGTTATGAAGGAATGAAAATATTTTCATTACCAGAGTATTTGTATGTCAACAGCTGATAGGGAATGATGTGAGACATTCCCAGAAGGACTCCCAAAGATTTTTTCATTGTGTAATAGACCAATTAGCTGAGCCCAGATTAAATGAGCAATGTCACATTGCTTCTTGCATTAAAAAAGTGTGACATTCAGTCTCTTTATCTAGTAAATATTTGCATTTTTTTGTCCTTGTGACTTCAGTTATACTGCTTTCAACAGCTCTATGTTCCCAAGTAATACAGGCAAAATGGTAGCTTGCCCAGCATAACTTTCAGACATATAGATATATTTCTCTTATGTAGTATAAATTTTAAAATATTTATTAATGAGAAGCTTTGTACACTCTTGGAACACATCCACATGTGAAAAGGAGGGGATATTAAACTCTGCTAACACAGAACTTGTAATATTTTAAGATGACTTCATGAGTTAATAAAGGAGGAAATGAGCAAATTCATTTTCAGACTGCTGCCCAGCTCTCCTGGAGCAGCCCTTGAACTAACCCAAAAGAAATTATTTGATTTACAGTTGTTTTCCAATATTAATGGGGTTTGGATAAATTTTAGTCTTTTTCTAGAGAAAACAGCTGAATAAGTAGATGAAACATTAGTGCAATTAGAAAATAAATTGATTTGCAGTATAGCTTTGTTTTCTTAGCAGCTTTTAGATTCCACTGCAGAAGAGGCTGCTTTTTGGTGACAGGGCTCTTCGATGAATTAATGTTGGTTTGCAGTGGGTAGAAGAAATTGTGATAGATTTCAAGAGCTTTAACATTTGATTGAATTTAGTTTCCATGTACGTTTTCTATTACCACATCCCTGAAAATTTGCACAAGTTAATTATCAGTTAATGACTCTGCTCTTTCTCAGATGAGTAATTGAAGCAGGTTATAATTCAGAATCAGATGGCTCCTTTGGAAGTGATGGGATCTGCATGTCCTGTCAGTTACCTGAATTCATTGAAAAAAGGCAGAAGCAATGCAATGTTATTCCACGTCAGCACTCAAAGGACTTGCATTTCACAGGACACTCTTGTCCATCCAAATCTTCACTCTGGTTCATCCACTGATGCCTTTGTTACCTCATCTTTACTTTCTTCCTCAAATCTGATCCTTTTGCTGGTGGTTCTTTCTGAATACAAAGCACAAACCTGTTCCTCAGCTCACAGGAACACTTGAGAGAAGAACAGTCAATTCCATGAGAGATATTTATTAATAACACTGCAATATGCTCCAGAAAAGACTTAGGATTCTGCTGCCTGCTACACTTACATATTGTCATCCTTCCCTTAAAACCTTCCAACATTGCCTCAGGTGGCAGTTTCAGGAGGGCCTAAATAACCCTAAAGAACTGCATTCTTCATCTTCACCCAGGTTCCAGGGGATGTTCTTTCAGGGGTATCCAAGAGATGCTTTGGGACTAAATATAAGTTGTCCTTCTAATGGTTTTTCAGATTTTCTTCCGAGGTTCATCAGTTTCCCCTCTCCTGCTGGTCCTGACTTTGAGGATTCCAGCTGACACCATTCCTGGCAGCTGAATTCTGGTTTGTTACATCATCAGCTCTGAAAACAGGGAGATGATGGAAACCTGCCTTCTATGTACAAAAGTCATAAAATGTGTGTGCCATAAGGGAAGATTGAATTGTGTCAGAAAATAACCATTTTCTCCTTTTTCACCTAATTTGTAGCTACTTAAGGTGTTTACAGCATTTGTTGAATTTTTGCACATCTTTAGAAGTGCAGATTTCAGTGCATTTCTGTGTTTCTTTGAGAGGTGTGTGTGTAAATGTATGCATGAAAGACCATTCCTCTTCTACTCTTCTTAAAATATTTTTATTTTATTTATATTTTAATATAGTAAATATTGTATTTATGGAGGGCACCTCTCTAGAGCAAAGCTGAAATAATACAAATACTAGCATTGTTCCTCCCTCTCCCTTGCCCATTCAAAAAAATCCCAGGATTTAAAGATCCTTCCCTGGAAATGAGTCCAGCCTCGTGGATATTCCTTCCTGCAGGAAAAAGGGAGCAGGTGCCAAGTTAAATAGGGTCCTGCTTTCCATCCAGAGGGGTGAGTGTGAATATAAAGTTAAAACAGTGCCTAATGTTGATTACCTAATAGTCACGTTTGAAATAGGCTCTTCCCACCCCTGGATATTGCTGGGGTCACTTGGAAGAGGAATGACTGCAGGGATTTCTCTCAGGGTGGG
The DNA here is from genome assembly GCF_022539315.1 of Serinus canaria. NCBI lineage: Eukaryota > Metazoa > Chordata > Aves > Passeriformes > Fringillidae > Serinus > Serinus canaria. The sequence goes on along the minus strand of NC_066323.1, from coordinate 24,272,624 downwards.
GATCCACAGGCAAAAATGCAGTGAATAACTTGTGTGGTATTCTACCCACTGCAGAGGAGCCTTCACCTCTTGCTGGAGTTTTTTGGCATCTAGAAGAGCTTATCTTCGAGCTACATGGAGAGTGTAAGGTGAATTGCAAAAGAGGAATGCAGACAGCTTCTCCTATCAGCACATTGTTTTGGTTAGAACTCCACTGGAGTTCTGTAAAAATGCACTTGGGGGAAGAGAAACAAGACAAAGTCAGCCTGTCCTCTGGGTTTGCTTAGTTAATCAAACAAGCTTATTGGGAAATTAACACTTCTGGGCTTAGAAAAGAATTGCTATTTTATTTTTCACGTGCCTTCAAACACTGTATCCAGCTGTCTGAATTACAACCAGGCACAGAAAAATCTCTTGCACCTCTGGCTGTAAATGCAAAGGTGGGGGGCCTGGAGCCTGCACTGTCAGCACTGGCATGGCAGGTTTACTTTGAGAAAGGAATATTTTTAGGCCTGACTTCTTGTGAGTGACTGTGGATCTTCCACCACTCCGGATGTTGGCAAGAGCAAAATTCTCAGCAAATCATTTTTTCTCTGACATTTTCTGCTTTGTTTTAGATTTATCTGATAACTTCCACCAATATTAGCTGTTCTTTTGTGACTCCTATAAAACCACCCTTTAAGAACTGCCTGCTTGCAAGGCTGGATGTCCTGCACTTTCCCTCTCCTGAGCACACCAGTGAGACTCTCACAGCATCCTCCATGCAAAGATCCTCCTGGAAATTTCAGATGCATTTTTCAGCAGTTGATTAAAATGCGCTCTTGCATTTTATCACTCATTTTTGCAGGGAATTAAGCCCTCCAAAAAAGTATGAATCTGCTTGATCTGCTGGCTGTTTCACAGTGCCAGCCCTGAGAATCACCCCTGGCTCTGCTGCCTCAGTCCTTGCCCTGGACACCCTGAACCTCTCTCCCCAAAGGATGGCGGTGATCTCTGCCCAGAACACCTTGAATTCTCTTTCACCAGCCTTGCCACCATTCCCTCTGATTCCCTTTTCTCCCTTGCTCTTGGAGCTTCCCTCCTTTGTGATGTTTCCTAACCAGCTTTAGGAGCACAGCTTTCAGGGCTTGCTGGCTGTTTCCTCAGCTGCTTGCACACCCTTTACATTCTGTGGGTTTGTGTTTTATCCCTGAGAAGCAGGACTGCATTGCACTTCTCAGTGAACTGAAGCATGGGAAGTAAAGCCTCGAATTTCCAAATCATTTAAAGCTGTGTTAAAGCCTAGGTTATCATTTTGGTGATAAATCTCCACAGCTGGGGAGCTCAAGTGTTCTCTGCACTCACCTGTGTCCTCAAAGACAATGAATTGGGGGAGGTATACGGAATTTTGGGTGTTTTTAAAAGAATTTAAATGTAAATAAGCAAAATAGCAAATGTCAGCCATGCTGGGGAGCAGGGGTTGTAGATCTTTGTACCAGTTCTGTGGTGCAGAAATTAACAAACACTTGTGAATGTTTTAAATAAGGGGTGCTGTGGAGGAGCAGCACCCCAGAACTGTCCCTGCGGGGCTCTGTCCTTCACCTGGGGAGGATCCCTGTGCCTGTCCTGATCTGCCTGACCATCCCAGAGGAGAGAACACATTCTCTGCCGTGGTCCTGCCTTTAAGGGAGCTCCTGGGGTCAGTGAGGATGTGTGTGGGAATGAGTCACCCTGGAACTCTGCGTTCTCTCCGGGACAGCCTTCGGGAGGAGGGGGCGGCAGCATCTGCCCGGCTCTGGGGAAGGTCACTGCAGGAAACTCCGACACTCGATCGGCCTGGGGAACAGGGGACTCTGAGCTCCAGGCCTGGAGCTGCCTGGCTCTGGGGAAGGTCACTGCAGGAAACCCCGACACTCGATCGGCCTGGGGGACAGGGGACTCTGAGCTCCAGGCCTGGAGCTGCCTGGCTCTGGGGAAGGTCACTGCAGGAAACCCCGGCATTAGATCAGCCTGGGGGACAGGGGACTCTGAGCTCCAGGCCTGGAGCTGCCTGGCTCTGGGGAAGGTCACTGCAGGAAACCCCGACACTCGATCGGCCTGGGGGACAGGGGACTCTGAGCTCCAGGCCTGGAGCTGCCTGGCTCTGGGGAAGGTCACTGCAGGAAACCCCGGCATTAGATCAGCCTGGGGGACAGGGGACTCCCAGGGGACAGGGGACATTGGATCGGTCTTGGGGACAGAGGACTCTCGGCTCCAGGCCTGGAGCTGCCCGGCTCTGGGGAAGGTCACTGCAGACCGGCCTGAGGGACAGGGACTCGGCCCCCGCCTGGAGCTGCCCGGCTGCTCTTGGACGGGTGCACCGCGATGATATCTCAGCCACACCGAGCAGCATTGCGGCCCTGAACAAGACGAGATTTGCAAATTCCTTGTCAGCAAATGCCTTTAGGAAGTGTGCGGCAGGAAATAAAGAAAGGAGTCCCTGTTTTCCAGCTCCAGAGCCATTTCTCTGCTGCCTGAGACCTTTGTTTTACCCTGAGCACTTGAGAGACGTTTCCTGAGTGCAAAGGCTTCTCGGGACCCACGGACTTGGATCGGTCTGAAACAGCAGGAAAACCGAGCTCGCTGTGGCCTGCTGCAGGAGCATATCAGTGTGCGGCTGTGAAATGTGGGCAGTGCAGAAGGCTAAAGATGTAAGCAATAAGAAAAAGAAAGCTCATAAATGCTGTACATTTTCTCAATGTGTTAAATTCTGGTTTAGGCAAAAGCAGAATGAACTGCAATGAAGTAGCTGTTTCCTCAGAGCTGATTTTCACCTCATTTCAGACATGCAAATGCATAACTATCTCCTATCCCACCACGAATTTTTTCCTGAAAATATATTGCATGCCAGATGAATATTAATTAATTTATTTCTGTTTATTATAGGCAAAGTAAATATATGCAGCTTACCTAAGCACTTTTTAAAAGCAAAGACTGAACAGAGGCAAGGTTTGATTAGTCATTTTCACTGAATTATTCAGAGTTTCAGAGTTTGGTTCTGCGCTTATTAGAATAAGTTCCAGGAAAATCTCCTTGGTCACATATATCCCTGTGGAAATCTGTTATGCTGTATTTAGTGCTTTAGTTCCAGTTATTTTTCTTTCCTTTTTTCCTTTCATATTTTTTAGGATCTTAAGTGGATTTTTCTTTTAAGGATGAGAATTAAGAGAAGTTTTGCTGTATAAATTCAGAGGCAATCAATAAAGTTTCACTTCCCTTTTGTGGGGCTATATATTAGCCAAAAAGAAATATACCTTAGTGTTTCACTCCAAGAAAAAAAAAAAAGAGATGAAGTGTCTGTTCAGCCCTGGTTTGAGCTATCTGATAGGGAGCTGGAATTTATCATTTAAGAAGTCTTGCAGTTGAACTTCAGCTCTTCTCAATGGACTAATCTTGGAGTGTCTATGCAGGGCCAGATCAGCCTCCTTCATGTCAGTAATCAGCAGCAAATAATTTGGGGGAGGTAACTGGCAAAAGAAAAAACTCAAGTTGAGCAATCACTCTGTTGCAGCTTTCTCTGAGTTCCCTCCTTTTGTGTCCTTGCTTTTGCCCTTTCTCTCACGTTAAAGGGTCTAATTAAGTGAACCTGTTAATTACATAGACAGCTCTCACAATTTTGTTGTTCAGTCGATATGAACAACATATATTTCTCTTTTTAGGAGGTAAATGGGTTCAGTCCAGGCAAGAGGAAGAGTACCTTGTCTCTCTTTGCTTCCTGGTAATAAGCTCTCCTGATGAGTGCCCTGTCTGGTGGTTATGCTGCTCCAGAAGACAGGCTCTTTCCAGGAACGTGAAAGTCCTGAGAAAAACAATGAACACACAGACTGTGTGTGAAAAGTCATAATTCATGTAAAAATGCAGACAGTCTGAAAAAGAATAACTGGATCAGCACAATAGTGGCAAATCATTCTTATTCAACTATTTTGACAAGGGGAAATTTTCTAAAATACTAAAATAAAAGACTTAGCTGTGCTTTTCATATCAAATAAATCCAGCATCCCTACAGCAAATCTTTTTTCTTTATCATCCTGTGAATAACCTGAGTTAGAACAGCTGGATAAGGAACAACCCTGAATTGCAGATGCTGCAATGCAGATTATATTTTATTAAGCTGAAATGAGAGACATAGCAAACTCTCCCAGGGAGTTCAGGAGTTTCCACCCTCCTAGTAATTGCATACTGTACAGGAAATGGAGGTTAAAAAAAATTACAAAAGTCACTCAGGGTATCTCTAATAGCGTCACTGCCTTGAAACAAGTTCTCATCTCAGAAATCCTCTGGAAGAAAGAACCAGGAAAGACTTTTGGTAGCTCTTGGTACTTGTCAGGAAAAAAAGCTCCTGAGCTGCAGTGCAGCTGCCCAGCCCTGTGCAGACTCTGCACTGACACCTGCATTTCACACTGAGCTCCCCAGGGTACCTGCACTGAGGTGCTGCCTTCGTCTCCCATCACCACTGCTGTCCCCTGTAGGCACCACCTCCTAAAAAAAGTGATTTGCTGCTCCTGCAAAGCACAGCTGAAAGTATTTCATGTTGTTAATCCCACAGGCAGAGACAGGAGCATTATCAGCCTGCAGCTTTCATCTCACCAAGGTGATGCCAGATAAAAACTCAGCACTGGCCTGCATGGGAGCTGCAGGCTGCTCTTACCCACAGCCCATCCCTCTCTCTGGGAGCACAGCTGTGCTCCAAGCTTCCCTCCAGCCACCTGGGCTCAAACTGCATCTTAAAGGGAGAGCAATGCCTTTCCCCCTCCTTCCTCTCCTTTCCTTATGAATACTATGTAAAAAAAAATCCAAGTCTGTGCTGTTAGCTCTTGAGAATAAGGTTGTTTTGGCAGTTGCAAGTCATGACAGTCACTATAAAAGGGAAGCTTTATACTCAGATTATGCTTTGTGAGGTAATTCTCTAAAAAACGTGGAGTACTGGGAGTGTTTCATCCACAGCAGTGCCAGAATGATCAGTTTCCTCTCTCGAGTGGAGAGAGAAGGGATTATCTGGGAAACAGAACACTTAATTTTTTGTTTTCTTCAGTGACTGAGTCATTAACAGGTGTATGGTCGAGGACCAGAAGGTTCTGTACTGCGTTTTTGTTTCTTCCAACTGCCTATCATCTACTCCAAATTGGCCATTAGCTTCATGTGCCTTAAAAGAGGCATTGTGTGCCCCTCAAAGGGAAGGAAATGTTTGCTTGCAATTTATAGATAAGATGCTTAAAATATGGGCTTGACTTAGCCTGTACAAATTCAGAAAGCTGAGGCTCTTCCAGGTCTGATATGTGGGGTGTACCTGATGGATTGTGCTGGAACTGCTTCAGGATTCTGTAGGAAATTGCACTCCTTCTTCAGCAGAGTTACCTGGATTTCTTTATGTGTGTCAGGCACTTCACAAGCTGCCAGTGAAAAAGGGGGTGGTGGATTTTTGTGTATTTCATTTGCTCTATTTTCCAGAATAAACACAAGGTTGGATGTGTTCCATTAAAATGGTCACATTTGAGTTTAAACCATCACAAGTGCAAAAATCTTGTGGGAGGGGGAAAAAAAGCTCTGAGACATGAACCTCATTGTACTTCCTTTGACACTCCATCAAAATAGTAAATTAGCAAATTAGTTACACTGAAACCACCATGCTACACAAAATATTTGTTTTAGTTCTGTCTTTGTTAGGTACCAGCCAAAACTGGTGCAAGACAGAGGCTCTTAGGAAAACTGAACAATGCATACACCGGGCTATTTAGAGTACTGGTGGGATTATATGGCTGTAAAAAGTACAGCTATATCAGCTCTTGCAAGATTGGAGACAAGTAGGATGTCCAGGAAAACTTAATTCATAAAAGATTTAGGTAAATTTCAAATTAAGGTCCTCAAGTGTCCTTAAATTGATGTGAATCTCTGACTTAGCCCTCTGTCAGTAATATTGATATGCTTCAATAGTTATGAGAATAATTATCAACACTTACTTGACTTCTTCCTTTCTGAAGAAGTCTGTACAGTTAACAGCAGTTACATAAAGTCATTTGCTTTATCTAGAGAGGAATTTGATTCTATGTATGAGGTAACACAAGCAGTCAGCAAATCTGCATTCATTAAGTTTTATTAAAAGATCACATTTGGAGTTTGGCTATATAATAGACCCTGGCAAATCAGAAAATATTGCCTCTAACACACGTGGCTATCCAAGCTAGAAACAGGGGCAAGACAGAAATAAAGTGGCTCTGTGCTAATAAGTGCAAATCTATGCAGACTAAAAGTGAAAAAGAAGGTTCTTGAAGGGCACCAGATTCTCTTGGTTTACATCATGTGATCTCAGGAGATCAAACTGTATAGAAGGGGATATAACAAATGCTCAGATTTGTAATTTTATGCTTCAAGAAAATAACTGAAGCACTGCTGTGGTCACATTTGAAGCAAGATGCATAAGAAATAAAAATCCTACAGTGTGCACTGTACTTCCATCTTTACTTTTAATAAATTTAATTTTAAATTATAGGTAATTTTTAGATCCCAAAATGTAGCTTGTGGTTTTAAATAGTTTCTCAGAACTTATTCTTTTTTTGCCACGATTTCAGTTGTAAATATTCAACAAACAATAAAAGGGCATTAAATTTATATCACTGTTTCAGTGAAGTCTTTCTGTCAGTAAGTACCAACTGTCTCATTTAAGAACTTGGAGTTTTTATGCTTCTTTGACATGCAGCCAACAACCAAATTCCCTGGCTCTTGTGTCCTCTTGGAGTGCTACAAAAGGCTAAGAGCACATTAAGTTAAACAGAACTCACAGAATGCTGCAAGGACAGGCCACTGTCACATATCTGACAAAGGGCCTCCATACAGTGAGTCACATCTGATGGACAGAAATGGGCTGAAAGCGTCAAAATCATCTGTTGCCCTGACATGTTTCTGTATTTAAAATCACATAACAAAAGCACAAACACAAAGCTGTGGGCTGGGACCTGCTGATTCTCGTGTCAGCCAGATGTTTGCTGGCCCTGTCTGTCTCAGCTGAACGCATCAGTCTGGCGTGCATGGAGGAGAGGAAATGGCTGACATCAGTGAAAACCTTGCCTGCAGTGGGCTGCTCACTATCTCTCTCATCTGAGGCTGCTCATCCTTTCAGAAAAGCTGGTGGGAGCTGCTGATGTGTCCTGAGAGCAGATCTGGAACGGGCCCAAGCTGTGTGAGGAGCAGTTGTCCTTTTGTCCCTCCTGAGCCAGCAGAAGATCACAGCCCGTGCAGACCCTGACCCTGAGCCCATGGCCCTGGCTGCCTTGTCCCTGCCCCTGCAGGATGCTCCTGCTGACTGATGATTCACAGGCCAGGGCTGCAGGCAGGGAGCTCCCTGCCAGGGGGAAGAGCTCAGCACTGCACAGGAGGGACAGGGAACGTCCCCTGCACCAGCCCAGGCACACAGAGCTGGCACTGCAGGTGGCTGGGGAGGCATCTGCCAGGCACATGGATGTCAGCAGATTCCAGAGTTCCTCACCTCTCAGAGTTTCTGGGTTCCTGGAAGAAGGCTGGTTACCCTGCACGGGCTGACTGCAGGTGTGGGTGCAGGTTACACCAGCTCTGGGTCGCTTCACCCTCAGAGACAGCATCAGGAGGGCTTTAGGAGCAGAAAGGGAATTTTCTGCACCCAGGCAGCACAGAGGAGTTAACTAGTGCTGAACTCAGAAAGGTTGTGAGCTGTGCTGGAGCACAAGGCAGAGATTAGAGCACAGTTTCTGAGGAAGGGCAAACGTTTGGATGGACAAGGTGATCAGAAATGACAATGAGGTGGCAGCGTAGGCTGGGTGTGCAGGCTGGGTGTGCTGCAGCCAGTGATGTGGGCAGAGATGTTAAGATCGAGCAGAATAAGGAAGGAGAAAACTGAATTTAGAATTCTTAGCCATCCTAGTCCAAAACCAGGAGTAGTTGGACAAAGAGACTGACAGGTGCTCGAGGAAGGCATTGGCACAAGGATCCTGATTCACACCTTTTCCATCATCTCTGTGCTGCTCAGTTCTGTTTGCTCCATGTTGTGTTCTGCCCAATGAAGTCTTTTGTTCTGCCTTAAAGTCCAGGTCTATTTTATGATTTTGTTCGTGAAAGATGCTCTGTGCCTTGGATTGCTCTCTGTGCTCTGACTGTGCCTGCTCCAGGCTGTCCTGTCTGAGATGGGCCCAAGCAACACATTCTGTGCAGGATATGAAAGAGCCATGGGTGTACAGAGCGAGCTGGGAAGGTTTGCAGGTAAATTTCTTACTCTTCATAAAATTCCATTGTGTCTGTTGCTGCGCCCTGAGCTGGCAGCTTTTATGGAACCCATTATTTCAAATTAGTGATAGCCTCACTGCATTGATAAAATCAGGACTTTTTTTATTTTGCAGATCACTTCACTCTTCTAGATACTTGAGTTTCATATGCTATTTTATGACAGATGATAATATTGTCATGTCATTCTCCATGGCTGACCTTAGTTTTCCCTTCACTTAAAACTGCATATCAGGAGGAAACCTCATCTCACACTCCACTTCTCTAAGACACACATGAACACACTGGACACCCCAGGCTCCAGTGCAGATTCTTGTGGTACTCCACGGCTTCCTGTGGCCAAGGACTCCTACCCCACTTACCAGGAAGTGATAATGATTTATTTATGAATGTGAACACCTACTGTATTTTTTATCCCATTTGAACCTAAAGCTCAGAGAGAGAAAAATTTATCATGAGCTCTCTGGGAATATAAGTGAAGTATATAAGTGAAATATATAAGTAAGGTGCCTATATCTGTGTTTGTCTTTTCAGAGCAAATCAGTATTTCTAACATTCTGGCAGCCCATTAGCCATTCCAACCTCCTTGTTCTTGCTCGAGGTTATTTTGATAAATGTGCATTTTCTGTCCCCTTGACATGATGTATTTAAATATTCCTGTACTCTTCACATCCAAGATTTTCTGTTTTACCTTTTGCTTTTAATTTTCTTTTAACAAGAATTAACTCTGTAGTTAGAGCACTGCTGTGACGGATGTTCTCCTCCTAAAAGCAGCAGCATGGTATGGGTGTTAAGTCTTCCTGTAAGGAACATTTTGATCCAGGAAAAACTCAGGAACAACTAAAGAATTGTTTCTGCTCCTGTGTATATTCTGACCAAGTGCTTTGTGAATTTTTTGGGGGAAGAGATGTTTGGGGGTTTTATTACAATATTATCTATGAGAAAACTTGGAAATGTGACTAGACTTTTAAAATTATGTTCAACATGGGTCCTGAAAAACTGCTTGAGAAAATCATATTGGTTAGACCTTGATTTTTTTAAATTTGATTTTTATTTAGGAAAATAAAAACTTGAAATGGATTTCTCAAAAGCCCAACAGAATGATCTTATGCGAAACAAAATTACTAATTTTCATGTCAAGCAGTTGCTCCTTGAAGATTAAATTGAAGGTGATCTTGATATGAACAGACAATTTGAACACAAACCTTTTATTAAAAACTTCCGAGATGTCATACTTTGTTAGGAACTTATTTTCTTGAGAGAGGATCAGCTGAGCCCCCCCATGTGCTGTGTCTGACTGTGTCCCAGCAGTGCCACTGAGCAGCCCTGGGCCCATGTGGTTCAGCCTTGGGTTTGTCCATTTGGGGTGATTTGCTCCCCAAAGCAAAGGAATTTGCTTCCCCTTGGTAAAATTCATTGCTCTGTTTGAGCTGTGGCCTGTGCTGCCTTGCTTTGTACAGAGACACTTCTCCTGAGTGAAACAGAGATTGATGGACCTCCCTTGGCTTTAGATTTTTCTCTTCACATTTATTTCCTAAGGCTCTGCAGTCACATTCCCCAGCTCCTGGCTGAACTGGTGCTCTGCTGGTTTGGAGCTGGGCAGGTGTCTCCTCTCCTTTGGATGGTTGTGGGAAATAGATTGGTAGAAAATTCTCAAAGCTTGACAGCAGGCTCACATTGTGTGTGTCTCTATGCAAACTTTGAGGTAAGAAGTACTGATTTAGAGATGCCATGGAACAGGACAGATATTGTTGAGAGAGAAATGGAACCAGAAACAAGTTTCAAAGGATGACCTGGCAAATAAGACTAGATACTTTGGAGAAATAGAACTATGAAAGATGTATTGTAGTAGGACCTGAGAGGGGTAATTTTAGATGATTGGTTTTAAGGTATTTGCAATATGGTGTGGCTAAAGCTGATATGCCAAGAAATGCTTATAATATATTGTAATTAGGAGATGGCTTCTGATTGTGATGGCATGAATTATAGCATCTGTATTGTCTCACCCTTCCCATGAGGCTGAAAATGGAATAAAAGTGTTTAAAATGCCTCTCAGTTGCCCCATCTCTGGGTCAGAAAAAGGTAAATCTGGCAGATGGTGCTTGAGGAGAAAGATTGGTTAGTTCTTCTCTCATCTACAACCTTTTGAATGTAGCCTGAGAGAAGTGGTTGAGTCAGTGTGAAATCCTCTCTGCAGAGTGCCTGACGTTGTGTGGATGGGGACACATTCCTCAGGAGTGGCACAACACTGTGACAGACATCACCACCACACTGAGTCTGGGTTTTTTTGTTTTGTTGGTTTTTTGGTTTTTTTTTTTTGTTTTGTTTTGTTTTTGTTTGGTTTTTTAATTTGTTATTGCCCAAGCACCTGCACTCTTTACTCTTGTGGTGTGTGTTACAGAAGTAATCACCTTTTTGGGAGCTCTGTTTTCTGTGCAGCAGGAGATCCTGGAACACCACAGGGAGGAGAGGCCCCACAGGATAAGGAGCAGTCTGTGTGCAGATATTCCCAGAATGGCCATTCCAGAAGAGTCCCAGTTGTCTTGATGCAAGGGCTGCTTCTCCCTTCCTAGCCAATGAATCAAGTGATGGATGTGATCAAAAGTTTTGAATGTATCAGCCTCCCTATAAATCACAGTCAGAGCAGCATTGTAGATCCTCTGAAAGAGCAGGAATTCCTCCTTCTCCCTGATAGTTCCCAACAAAGTCCAGAAAACCTTACAGCAAAACCACTCTGGAAATAAGGGATTCCTTTATCAATGATTTCCAGAATTATTTTTAATCACAGGAGATTGGGAGAATTCCAAGCCATGAATAGAACCATGATCAGCAGCAGTGCCTGTCCTGGGCACTGCACAGCTTGAGGGGGTGCTCACTTGAGTCTCTCCTCACAAACAAACCCAAAATAACAATGTTTCAAAAGATTTTGGGGAAGAATCCCTTTTCAGATAATTAATGCAAAGTAGTTTAAAAAAAATATATCCTTTTTCTTCACAAGTGCCATCCCATCCCCCCCAGAAAGGCACAGTCTGACATCTGCTACTGCTGCTGCTCTGCCTGTTATTATTTGTTTTAGAGCCTCTGCCCATTCCTTTGCTTCTACAGCTGCTGCTGGTGTTTCCTCTGGGTGCTTCCTGCCTGCCTGGCCTGAATTCCTAAATGTGACACCCTCTTGGCCCTCTGGCTGCCTGCCCAGCTGGTTAAGAGCTGGCATCCAGTGACTGCAGCACTTATTTCTGCACTAGGAACATGAAATAATATTTGGGTTTCATTTTCTTTTGAGAAGCTCTTCAAGACCCTTTCATGAAGGTAATCTATTATTTTTTCATGCTGACCCTTTGATCTGCAGAGGATCTTGTACCCGTGTGAGAATTGCCAGTGCCTGCAAGGGAAACTTGGGGCCAATTTCCTGCTGCAAAAGCCTTGAGGAGCTGGTTTGGGTGGGGAAGGGGAAGATGACTGCACAGCCTTGCCATGGCAGCATCCCTGATATCTCTGCTTTCTGTAGACACTTCCCAGTAGAGGGGAGAAGAATGCAAGGAGGAATTCAGGCTGTGCCTTCCCTCTTGTTCTTTCACTCAGTGTCCCTCTGGAAGCCCAGAGAAGGAGAGGTTCATGGTGAGTCCTCCTCCTCAGTGCCCTGGGAGATGCTTCCTTCAGCCTTCAGGAGAAGGGGGAGTGCCTGTCTGGGCCCTTCCATCAACAAAGATAATAGCTGAGAACTGGAGAAGAGGCAAATAACTGGAACTGCAGATTCTTCTCCTTTGTCACCTTAAATTTCTCACATTTAATGAACTTCATAATGCAGTGCTGAATGTAACCACATTAAGGACTACATGGCCAAGGTATTTTGGCTTTTGAGAGCTGACAGATGAGAACCTGGCCTCTGGAAGATGAGACATTTGAAAGAGCCCACAGCTTATGGCAACAGCTTATCAGCAATATCCCCATTTGGCTGATATGAGTTTTTTCTGGTTTTATTAAATCACCTAGGAAATATTCTTGTCTTCTGTACTAGCACTGGTCCCTGACAACATCCTGAAGGGTGGGGAACCTGCTGACCTGATTATTTGGAAAAGACAACTTTTTTTTTTTCCTGTCATGAAGTTACCAGCTGTATTCTATTAATGGCCAAAATAGACTTCTGATGTAATATTATCTTTTCAGCTGTGAAACAGCACCTATCCCATGTAGATTTTTTAAACCTGGAACCAAAATAAATCCTTGCTTAGCTACAATGTGAGTAGCCTGATGCTGGCTTGTGCACAGAGTGGCTCAAGTGAAGCATTACAGCTACAACCTGATGTTCCCACTTGTCTGTCATCTGGATGTGGAACATTTTTTTGCACTGGATAAGTGAAAGATGTTATTCTAGGAGATAACACTGTGCAGGCTTGTAATCACTTTTTTATGGATGAAAGTATTTCCAGAACAACACCACATCCAGCACAGAGAATACCAGGGAAAGTTTCATCTGAAATGGGCACAAGGAGTGGCATTGGAAGGGATGCATGGAGCTGTGCCCCACCAAATGATGGCCCAGGGCTCCTGGTGCCTTCTAACCCAGAAACTGAAGACTCAGACATTACATGGAAATACCACTAAATTGAAAGGAAAAAAGCTGCTATCACCTCCTTTTCTCCTGAAGTTAGTCACCTAGCTCTGCTGAAGGAGCTGAATGCAAGGAGACACAGGTCTGAAATCCCAGGTTCTGCAGACAAACAGTTTCCAGGTGGAGGGATCAGCCTGTTCAGAGGCACAAGGTTTGTTTCTTGCAGCTGGCCTTGAATGATCATTTCTCAATGTTTTGCTGTCATGCTGCCCACACCACAGTTAAGCAGCACCTGAAACATTCTCAGGACAAGGAAAGTAATGAATGTGGAAAAATGAGTTTGAATTTATGAGACAAAAATCTGTAACCAATAAAGCATTTCATCTTCATATAATTTTGTGTCAGTACAATGTAGTGGGGAAGAGCAAGAATAATCTTTTGCCAAAAAAAGCTAATTTTTAAGAGAACCAAGCTGCTGAGCACTGTCATGTCTCATATTCCTTAAATCTGTATTTGCCATACTCAGATTACTATCAAAATAGAAGAGAAATACTATGAAGAAAATCTGCAGCTTTTAAGAATGTTGAGTAAAAGCCTGAAAACACAGGATGTGGGTAACAGTGCACTGCAGTCCTGCAGAGAGGCTTGTGGTGAACTTCCACCAGAATATTCCTTGGACACTCCTGCTCCTCCATTTGGAATGTTCTGGGCACTGCCAGGGGCTTCACAGGTGGGTGCTACACAGGAAATTCTATTGCCTCTCCCAAAAAGCAAGAACAAGTACAGGAGGGGTTAATTTTGACTTTTAGTTCATTCTTAGATGGTATCTTGGGAGTGTGCTTGACAATCTTAACTTGACACCTGTATATATATATTTATTTTTATTGGAACATAGAATTACATTGGATTTTAAGTGATTCCGTTTGGTTTGTAAAATGATATTTTGTTTACATTGGTTCTTCTGGTTTGTTTTCAAAATGTTGTTACAGTGAGCTCTTAAATATTTTAATTAGCAGCACATTAAAAAATACTGTTTTCAGGGAATTAAGTCATTTAGAGCTAGTTAAGGCCCTTCTGTATCACTTTAACCTGAATCTAGGCTGCTAATCCTGTTGAATAACAAAAACACTGATTTCCCTCCCTGGTTGTAGACTCAGGCAGATACTCAAAAGTAAAGTGCACCTTGAATGTTACTCAAGGGAAGATAATTAGAAAATTGATTTTTTAATGTATCTCTAAAACATCAATTAATTCTACTAGTGTTGGTTATGTAGTCTAGTGGAATGTCTGAAATTCCTGGGCTATCTGCTTGTTTCATATGATACTTCTGATGATGTCCCATAAAACACTCTCAGAATGTTCCTTCAAGCTGAAAAATGCTTTTGGTTTTCCCATACTTGGAAACATTTCAGTACCTTGATATTATTTCATGGCTTTCAGTGTCATGTATTTTAAAAAATATCCCAAATATCATTGCTTTTATTGAATGTTTGTCAGCTCTTTGGGGGCCACACAAGAACTTCAGTGTGTGAAATGCATCCTTTTACAGCAATGTCTGCAGGTGGGGCCATTCAGAAACCTAAGGACATAAATATGTACATTGCCCATTCGGCTGGGCTTTGCTCTGGCCCCAGCAGTGCTGCCTTCCCTTGGGGAGGGCTGAGATCTCCCATTTTCCTTTCTCCACAGTTCCCCTCATTGTCCTTCTCCATGATGTCAGCGCAGGTTTTGAGCCTCCATCCAAATCTGTGCTGTTTTTCCTTGGGTTTCTGGGTTTTTGCTGTGTGTGCTGAAAGCCAAGGCACTGAGCACCAGCTGCTGCTCCCCCCCAGCCCAGACCTGCACTTTTCTTGTGGCTGCCACTTCTCAGTTCTGTGCTGCTCTGCAGCTCCAGCACGCAGGGTTTTCCCTCCTGGATAAGCACAGCATCAGAGCCCCCAGCTTCAAACAGCCCCTTTATCCCCTGCATCCCAAACTGCCCTGCTTCTTTTCAGGCCTCTCCCCTGGATTTCGTGGGAGAGCTGCAGCCTTGCTAAACAACCTCCCCCCTTTGCTCTCCCCTGCTCAGCCACAAGTGGCCTTCCCTCTGACCCTGCTGCCTCTGCCACCTGGAGCAGCCTTCCTGTGCCTGCTGCCTCTGAGTCACCACCTGCATTCCAAATGCCATCTGAAAGCCTAGAGCTTCAGCCTTGCCTTGGAACAATCTGCAGCAGGTTAAGGAAAACAACCTAAAGAGGGTTCAATAATTATTTCTCTAACCCTCCTAAAAGTAAAAAGGTTGGCCACCAAAAACAAATAGGAGGAAGACCCCACACACATTATCCATATTGGCTGGGTTTTTATCAAAGAGGTAACAGGAATAAAATAAAATAAAATAAAATAAAATAAAATAAAATAAAATAAAATAAAATAAAATAAAATAAAATAAAATAAAATAAAATAAAATAAAATAAAATATTCTTGACAATTGCCTCTACTGCCTGAAAAACACAAAATAAAAAATGTTTATCCATGCAAATAAAACAGATTGGTACACTGATTTTTTTTTTTTTTTTTTTGTGTGTGCTTCTCTGTAATATTCTCATCAACTCCTGGTTCTTAAGAATCATTTCAGAACAGGTGTATGTTAAGCAGTAGTAAGGACAGAGTGTACTGTTCAAGCAGAAATAAGGTTAAGTACCCATCAAGAACAGGATGATTGGAAGAACTCACTTAAAGCAAATTCCCAGTTCTATCCCTGCTTGAGAGCCTCTGCCCCACGCAGGTGAACCTCTCTCCAGAGCATCCCCACAGATGATGGATGCACTTCAGTTCTTACAGGAGGCATTTTCCATCCTGCTTTCTGTAGCAGGGTCAGGGACAAGGCAGCACCAGACAGGTTTCCATGCTTCAGCAGAGTAAAAGAAAGTCTGATTAAAATTAATGTGGCAGGCAAAAAGCGTTTGGGAGCCACTTTCTAGCAAGAAATGTAAAATGTAACACAGGATGTTATACATTCTTATAGGCTGTATGTAAATGCTATAGGATTTGTATCTTGTATTGCTAATGCTGCAAGGAGCAGAGCAGGGAGGGAGATCACAGAGTCATCCTCAGTGTTTGCTTCCAGCATTTTTTTTACTGACTGCTCACTGTTTTGCTCTCCTTCTAAAGTTCTTGAGGGCCCATTTTCCCTGTAACTTCATATCTTTTTCTCACTGCTGCTTGTGGCTTTGCTTGTGATTGCTCATCCCAGCCAGCCTGGAGCACCTTCTGCCTTGTGCCTGGGGAAGGCAGTGCCCTGCTTCCAATTAGCAAGGCAAGGGAGCTGGCTGCAGAGCCTCCTCCTAACGAGAAACACCTCTGGTGTCCTTTGTTTGTGTTTGGAGCCTACTGTCCTTAGTCAAGCTCAAGAGATTGCTGTGCTTGGAACCAGATCCACAGATCTTGTCTTCATTAGGAAAAAGGTGGTTTAGATGTCTCGCTAAAGGGATTCAAAAGACTTGAGCTTAATACAAATCAGTTGCTGTTTTTAAAAGGGGGTTGTTAACGTTGAATAGCTAAAATAGATTAAAACAGCTGCTGTCTTTGGTAAGGCTGTAGCAATGGCTAAAATCAGGAAATAGCCATGGTGTGGCTCAGCCAGAAACTGCCAGACAGACTCTCTAGGCCAGCCAGATGAGCTCTTGTTCCTGCTGCTGGGGCCACGCAGGATTTCTTTTCCATGCCTGGACAAGTGCTTTGTGTGAGCACTCAGGGGTGCCTGCCTCACCTGGCAGGGTACTTTGTTGTATAAAACACAACATAATGGTGAAATAGGACTTGTACCTTTGAGCAGGTTCCCTGCTTCTCTACATCTAACTTTTTGTTGCTCTTTACCCTGTGTGAGTGCACAAGGGGTAGGAAATTCCTTCATGAGGGTTGATACAACCCCAGCTTTCCCCTTAGGCCCTGGAAACTGTGTTATCCTAAAATTTTACATGAGGAGGAAAAATTGTCAACTGTGAGAGGAGAGAAGACAGTCACCATCAATCTGAGTTGATAAAATGATATTTGCCCATGGTAATGAGGTTTTTTCTGTACCAGACTGGGCAGTTTTTTCCAGATTAAATCTCAGTAAGTGTCATTCAAAGTGTGGTTCTCTTCCTTTTCTCTTTCAGTACTGTGAGCATTGCAACTCCTGATGTGAACAGTTGTTCCCACACCATTATACTGTTTATGTTATTAACTCTAATATAAGCCAGTCTAACCTTCCAACTAACCTTAATGGGGATAAAAGTCCTTAACATCTCCTTAATGCTTTCTTCAGCCACTTCAGGTCTTCTCTGAATTAGAATTACTGACACACTGCTATTGTATTTAAATACAGCACTTGCTTCTCCGTGGGTAAATGTTAGTTTGGTTTCAATTATTGCATTGGAAGCCTGAGGCTAGAGTGAGGTTATTGCTTAAATAATATATTAAAGGAAGGAGGCCATTTGGCTGGTTTTGTTAAAAATCCTGGGGTGATCATTTGTGTAAAACCACTGAAGGCTCATACAAATGACACCTGAATAAGCTCCAGGGAGAATGGTCATCTCAGCTCACGCTAGAAAAACCCCAGCTTGAGAGTCATTAATGAAGCAGGAGAACTGCAGAAAAATTCCCTTCTGCATCTCCAGTAAGAGACTGAGGAACAGCTGAAGCAGCTAAGAAATATCACTCATCACTGCTCCAAAATCTAAGGAGAGTGGGGTTGGGGGTGCTGCTGAGAGGCCCCTGAAAACTTTTGAAATTGTTTTCAAGGCTATATTTAACCTTCATTAATTGTTCAAGTAAGTGAATATTTTGGTTTATTAAGTGGGGTTCAGGTTGCAGTACAGACCACCACTCATTTCTGCTTTAATCTTTGCACTTGTGGGAAATATTTCCCAAGTTTAGACACTGTTTACTCTCTTTCCAGTCTCTTGAATTAAAACTGGCAACAAAGCAAAAAAACTTTTGAAAAGTCCTACTTACATCTGATACAAACTAAATCTGTGTTGATATTAGCTTTTCCGAATATCTAGGAATTTCTGAATTCTAATATCTTTGAACTTCTGTTTTGTGAGCTTGAGTACTGTGGGCAGGGTGTTCGTGCATCCCAGGAATGCCAGGCTGTGCCCAGCACTTGGGATTCTGACGTCTATCATGTACCCAGTTCTGAACTGACAATTATAACAGTCCAATAATTTTTGGTGTTTTTTTGCTGTCCTTTTTGTTTGTGTTTTTTGGGTTCTTTTTTGGTAGTGTTTTGGTTTTGGGGGTTTTTTTGGTTGGTTTTTTTTTTTTGTGGCTTTTTTGTTTTGTTTTTGGGGGGATTTTGCAGGGGGGGAGTTGGCTGTTTTGGGGCGCTTGGTTTTTTGGGGTGGTTTTTTTTGTTTGTTTTTGCTTTCTATACCATAGGAAACAGTATTGATGCTTGGAAATATGCACAACAAACATGTTAGTCAGGCATGGCTGGCACAGCAGCAGGTACCTGCAAAGCCACCCGGTGCTGGGTGACACACAGCTGTGGCATTTCCTTCCAGGGGAACCTGAGGTGCAGCTGCTCCCAGCTGCTCTCTCCCAGGGCTTTCCTGGCATGGAGGCTCTGGCCAGGCTGTCCAGCCAGCATTTTGGGAAGGTGCATGGTGAGGTTTGATTCCCCAGAATTTTATTGTCAGATCAGCTCTGCCTGCTGGAGTAAGATTTGGTGGTGTGGACCTGCACAGGCAGATGGTTGGGGAAGATGAAACAGGAAAGCTTTATAAATATGATTGTTTGGCAAAAGATTTTGAGAACATGGAAACTATAAGGGAAATTGAAGTGAAAGTAAGCTTTGAGATATTTTAGTTACTCAACAACTGGAAAACAATGGTATGGCTGGCTGAAGGTAATCCCCTTTTGATGAAACAGCCCCCTCTGCTTGCAGACAGCTCCAAGGGTCAGAGCAGACCCCACTAGCTTGGCAGAAGGGGTCCAAAGAGGAGTTTTTAGGGTTTGAAATGTAACACAGTATGGTCATGTAATGATTCTTATAGGCTGTATGTAAATGCTACAGGATTTGTATCTTATATTAGATTGGTTGAGAATTAGAATATTCAGCACAAAGGAAGATTTATAGTGTTGTAACAGGAATCTCGTACTCTCTCACTCTCTTATCCTCTCTTTTACTCTCTCATCCCCTTTCCCACACTCTTGCCTTCTCTTCCTCTACCTCTGTCTCCCTCTTTGGGGCTGCTCTGAGCTGTGGCTGGCAGTTCCCAGCAGGGCCCTGCACCCAGGCCCTTTGCAATAAACCCCAAGTTCCAGGAGCTGGTTTCAGAGATCTCTGGTCTCTGTCTGTCCTCCCCCCATCACTCCTACAGCAGACACACAAAAGAAGCACTGAAACCCTTCCCAAGTGGCCAGACCCAGTCCTGACACCTTGCTGGTGTTCTCATCCTGCCAGAGCTGGGAGCTGTGGGGCTGTGTGCCTCACAAGCAAAGGACAGATCTGTGATTGCTCCCTGGAGCAGCTGCAGTCCAAGACTCCAGTGCTGTGGCTGGGCTGTGGGAATGGCCAGGAGCCCTGCAGGGCTCTGCTCCTCCTGCCCTGGGAGCGTTCCTCATTCCTGGGACTGCAGGATGCTGCAGCCAGCCCTCCCAAGGGAGCTGGGGCTGGCCTGCCAGAGGCTGGGGACACTCCATGGCTCCAGACCTGAGCTGGGAGTGTCTAAAAACACCCCCAAAGCCTCCATTCCAGGGGAACCCACTGCTCTGCAAAGCTCCCTGCCAGCAGCAGAGCTGGGATCTGCCCCCTGCACACACCAGGGCTGTGCTGGCTGCAGCAGGAGCCAGCTCTGGCACCGACCCATGCTGGGAACAGCATTCTGCCCCTTCTGCTGCCTGCTCACCCTCCTGGTGCTCACCGAGGTGAGAACAGTCTGTGCTCATGGAGGGGAAAGAGCAGGAGAGGTTCTTCTGGCCTGTGTTTTTTAGGGAGTCAGGCTGCATGTTCCATGACCACCTCACAGTCTGTGACCATGAAGTGCTGGGGCTGGTCCTGCTCACACATCTCAGGGGGCTGGAGAAGTGTGTCCAGGGCTGTCCCCCTCCCTGGTACCGAGTGTCCCCTGTGCTGTGCCCTCAGGGCTCTGCAATATTCCTGTTCATGGCACCAAGGGGAGGGGAGGGGAGGGGACCCTGCTGGTGACTGCTGAGAGTGCCAGACTCAGGGCTGGGGGCACCTCTGGAGCATGGGGGACATGGGGCAGGGAGGGGACACGGGGCAGGGAGGGGACAACCTCGGGAAGCTCCTTGCAGCCACGACACGAGGACTTTGCTTTCCTTCCCAAACCTTTGCTTTCCTTCCATTCCCAAACCTTTGCTTTCCTTCCCAAACCTCTGCTTTCCTCCCAAACCTTTTCTTTCCTTCCATTCCCAAACCTTTCCTTCCATTCCCAAACCTTTGCTTTCCTTCCATTCCCAAACCTCTCCTTCCATTCCCAAACCTTTTCTTTCCTTCCATTCCCAAACCTCTCCTTCCATTCCCAAACCTTTTCTTTCCTTCCATTCCCAAACCTTTCCTTCCATTCCCAAACCTTTGCTTTCCTTCCATTCCCAAGCCTTTGCTTTCTGAGCTGTTCCTGCAACTGGGTAATTTTTTCACTTAGAAGAACAAAACCTAATACATTAAAATAACAGGGGAAAACACCCAAACCCCAACCTTCTAATATAGCAAATTATCCCTCATACAAACTCAATATTTGGTCTCACTTCATCTCCAGTGTTTTTTCTGTGCTTCCAGAGATGTCTGGGATTTCTTCCCTGTTTGTGGGCAGTGTTATAACTGGAGCTGGGTGATGCTTTGCAGCTTTCTGTCGTTATTCACCAGAAATGCAAGTTCTAAAATCCATTACTAAATTCAAAGCTTCTTAGGAATAAGTGAATCTATTTTTTAAGAAAAGGCAAACACGAAAACAACTCTTACAGTATTTAAATAAAGCTTACATTTCTTATTTCAAATTTTTATTTAGAAATCCAAAATGTTACTTTAGATAATTCTATAGACTGGGGAAACCAACAAGATTTAATCAAGATTTCATTTAAGTCAGGAAAAAAAATTTTAAAAGACCCCAAGAAATAGAAATTAATTTCCAAGAGCTGAAAAAAAAAAAAAAGTGAAAAATCCATTCTTAAACCTCTGATTTAGTCAGTGAACATAACTTATTTTGTTCTAGACACTGGTCTCTGAAGCTAGTGAGGTGATAAATCTTCATCCAGCTTCTCTTCAAATAATTAAGACATACTTTCTGTATATTACATTTCCTGGTAATATGATAGCTCCACTTTTACATAATGCTATTTCAGGATTTATAAGACTGAAGGTAATTAATTCTAATAAAATTATTTGTTACCAACTGAAGATCATGAACAATAGCACAGGCTAAAAAGGAGAGTTCTTCAGAAAGCAAGGACAGAAGGAGTACACAAAGTAGATTTTATTTTTTTTTTTCCAAATGCTTTCACTAATAAATTTTACTAAAATAGAAGTTCAGACAGGAATGCAGGATGAGCTCTGTCTTGGCAGGAGTGGGCACTGGCTGCAGCCATTGCTCACAGACACACACCACCTGAGCAGCCAGGGAGATTTTGGGAGCTCTCTGCTGCAGCAGCAGGGATGGAGCTGCTGCCTGGTACAGATTTCAAGCAAATAAATTGTGTGCATGAGTAAATCAAACCAGCACCAGCATCACCCAGAGCCCTCAGCTCTGCCCACAGCCTTGCCAAGGTCTGTGCAATCACTGGGCTGGTCGCTACCTGGTAACTACTCTGCCTCTCCTTACACAATGCCTATTTTTTGCATGAATTGCTAAGTTCACAAAAGCCTCCAAACTGTCTGCAGTGATCAAGTCCTGATTATAGGCTGCAGATGAATTGAGAGGTCCTGTTCCATAACCTCTGTGTGACTTTGAAATGTGCATTCCACTTCAGGCAGAGTCTAACACAATCTGTTTCCACTGAAGGCAAGCACCACTGGAAATATGATTACAATAATTGTATTATGAACATGGCATTGTCACGATCAAGTGAAGGGCTCCAAAATGTAACTGATAAAATTGTAGCTTTGACCTCCATGCTCAGCTCCAACACTCAGTGCAGTTCAAATATCCCAGTGCGTTGGGCTCGTTAGCTCAAGGCAGCCCCAGCAGCTCCAGCCCTGCTCCCAGGAGCCACTTCACAGACAACTCGGGTAAACAAGGGCTGGTGGGAGGGGAGAAACAGGATCCAGCTTTTGATGTCGCTTTAGAGCGTCAAAGACTGAATCTTGTGCTGTAACAGTTCCATCAATTCCCCAGAGCTGGAGCAACACAGAATTGGATTTGAAATTCCTGTGTAAACACACTGGGGCAAATCCATGGTTGATGGAAATTGTTGTAACTTCCTTGGCTGTATGGTATCACTGAAACCAATGAATTTGGGGCTGTTTGCGCCATATGAGGATTGATCCTCTTCATAAATATTTATGCAAAAATGAGAGAATTATATCCTTTTAAAAATATTTTAATGTGGTGTTCCAAATCATGCAGGACATAGTAGACCACTTCAGCTTTGTTTTCTTATCCTCTGGCTTCCTTCAGGTCCTAGTCTGAACTTCCCAGCTAAATATGGAAAGAAATGTGTAAATTGTACCAGTCCTGCCATGAGTTTCAGTTTGCAGAAGTGCCATTGATACAGACTCCTGCATTTATTTGGGGTGGAAAGTGTCTATTTAAATTGTGAGATCAATCGTCAAATTAGATGTGTGACTGCACACATCGTTCCAGTGTTTATTTTCTTTTCTGGCACACTTGTGGCTCCTTGGGTTTGAAGAATGTAACTCAGTTGGAATGAGCCTCAGTGATAAAATGGTCATCACATAAGACGTCTTTGTGTTGTTTTGAAATGTACTATTACAAGGCATTTTAATAAACTTTGTTTTTATTTTCCTTGATTAATAACACATTTGCTGGTGAATTTTCTGGGATGTTTGATTCATGGTCTTTCCTTTCTTTTCCTTAGAACTCCTTGGTGGCAGCAGCCTCCAGGAGGCCTTCTGGGACTATCCCATGGCGAGCTGACCTAGTCCTGCCTTTGTCCAAGTAATTTTAGTCGCACTAACACTTTTGACCCCTGGTGTCATTGATA
Source organism: Serinus canaria (assembly GCF_022539315.1). Lineage (NCBI taxonomy): Eukaryota > Metazoa > Chordata > Aves > Passeriformes > Fringillidae > Serinus > Serinus canaria. Next base: position 24,249,682 of record NC_066323.1, on the reverse strand, counting down.
AGCTCCAGAGCACCGAGAGCTGGGTCAAAAAAGTTTTGAAAGGTCTGCAGAAAACTAAATGCTTAAAGCCATGTGATTGATACTTATTTGTTTTAATGATGAATATAGAAAATAATGCTGTCACTTTCTCTTCTCTGCCCGTTCGCACTGACAGAGAAGCTGATTTATGGGTAGTAGATACATTACATGTAATAAAAACTGCCAGGGATGTAAGGGAGAATATTCTGTTTTCATCTTCTCTGCTCAATAGCTGATCTGATTTTTACCCTTCCTCAGCTGTGTGGTTTAGAAGACTCTGAGTGTTGTGCAAGGCATTAAACAACAGCAGTTGATCACTTCTGCTAATATGGTTTCACTATAGGATACTGTCATCTTCTTCTGATTGGCATTTGCCTCTCAGAGAATTGTTTGGCTAATGCACTGCTTAATACTTTCATTTTCTCTTTTCCTTTTTTCTTTTTTTTCTTTTTTTCTTTTTTTTTTGGTTGAAACTGGCTTTTATCTTTAAACTGTTTTTATAAAGCAGAAAACTGCGTCCCTTTGAACTCATCCTCTGATGTCATAAGAGCTGGGAGCTGACATGAATTACACTGTGAAAATACTGACATTTAGAGCTAGGTACCAGCATGTGCTAAAACCCAGTAACATATGAGGCGCTGCAGAACATTTTTTTACCACGGTGTTATTAGTGGCAGGCTCTTTGGTCTGAACGCCTTTGATAAGTGAAATTAGCACGCTGTTTTTCCAGCCTAAGTATGGTAAATTCTTTCCCCTTTTGGGGTCAAAAAATATAAATATTAAAGAAAACTCCAAGCATCGCTATTTGCAAGGTTACAATGTTTGTTATTAGAGCTGCAGAATTCGTTCAGCCTTTTGGAGATGACAGTGTGAGGGAGCCCTGGAAGGACAGGAAACATCTCTATTTGCTGGCAGAGTGCCTGGATCAGACATTGCTCCCAGTGCCACCCTGATGGCACGGCAGGGAGAGCCAGCCCAGCTATGCAGAAGGAAAACAGGCAGCAGATCAATATTTCATAACACAGAGGGGAGGGAATTGGATGAGGCTCTTTGCAGGAAGCCAGTTCTGTGGGCAGCCAAAAAACCCAGGATGTTCACTGGAATTAGGGCCCTAATCTCAATCCCCTCCCAGGAGGAGCAGCCCAAGGCAGGAAGCACTTTGCAGAGGGCTTCCTCTGGGTGCCCCTGAGATGTCCCACAGAGAAGCCTGGTTTTAATGCTGCATTCCTCAGCACAAATAAAGCACAGCTTTACAGCCTGACTTGTGCAAAGCTTGAAAGGGGACCCCTATGGAGCCCTCCAGCATAGGTACACTGAGGCAATAGGGAAAAGTACCATTTCCCTTACACTTGGTTTTTTTAATACAACAGGGATATGCCTTACAGGAAGACAAAGTGGATTTTGGATCTTAAGTAACATCAGAAAATTACACAGCACTGTGCATCCCCTAAAGAGGGCTAAATTTAGCACCATTTATTTCCACCTATATCCATTCTCTAACTGTGGCTTGTATAAACAGTTTTGATTCCATCAGGTAATTTTCCTGATTGTGTTAATGGATATTATCCTTCCCATGAGCATATGGAAAGCTTGGAGATGCTTTTAATATTCCCATTTGTCTTACCCAAAAAAGAGATCCAACCAATCAAAGAGCCCCACAGCCTTGTATGTTTTTGAACCTGGTCCATAGCTCCTGGAACTAACTAAAACAAGAGCACAAGCAATCCAATGCATTAAATAATTCCAACTCAGAACAACAGCTTTGGCCAGGCTGAGAGTGGAAGGAATTGGCCTGGCCCCAGCCACTGGAATGGGACCCAGCCCAGCAGGGCAGAGACAGGGAGGAGAGATGGGTGCCCTGGGGACAGTCCTGCTGGGGACAGCCAGCCCTGCTGGGGACAGTCCTGCTGGGGACAGCCAGCCCTGCTGGGGACAGCCCTGATGGGGACAGACAGCCCTGCTGGGGACAGCCCTGCTGGTCCCATCACATGGAGCACGGATAACTGCCTCAGCTGCCTCAGAGCACAGGGATGTGCACAGAGGGGCTCCAGCCCTGCTTGCTCAGGGATAACAGGACAGTGTCCCTGATGCCTGTTTTGGGCTTACCTAGAAACAGAGCCAGACAAAGCTGAAAAGGTAAAAGCAGATGTATTGAATGAAGGGTCTTCAGGTACTTTAAGGGCAGTCACAGCCTCCCAGAGGCTACACCCAAGCTGGACAATGGGCACCAGTTTTTCAGACAATTATAAATTTGGTCCATTTACATACCAGGGGTTAATTCTGCAATTACAGCTTCAGCTAATGAAGTAATTTACCCCAGTTTGCTCCCCCAATTCACTTTTGTTTATATTTTTGAGGCCTGAGGCTGTGGGGTGTCCCAGGCCCAGAGAGATTGTTTTGTCTGACCAAAACATGAAGACAGTAACTAACACTCTGTGTGGAGTTTGGAGTGATGCACTGATGCAGTGTAGGATCTGTAAAATATAAAAGCTGAACTCCTGAGGCATCATCATGGTGATATGCCTATGTGCCAGGGTGGTGCTGAGCCCCTGAGCAGCACTGGGGGCTGTGAGAGATGCAGCTGTGGCAAGGAGAGGCAGGGCAGCAGCTGGGGCTGAGCTGGCACCCAGCCCCAGGCTGTGCCTCTGCTGTGGTGACACCTTGGCTGAGCTGCACACCCTCTGCACCCCAGGGAGCACTGGGGAGAGTGATGCCTCCAGACTGAGCCAGCATGCAGGTGAGAATGGTGCAGGCTGTAGATTGGTGTGTGTTGTGTAGAAATTATCATTTCAATGTAATTGCACAGCCACTGTCAGTCATCTTTACCTACTGCTTCTAGCCACAAAGAGTTCTCTCTGCTAAAGATTTCTGCTGTTTGAAGGCAGGCCTGGATTTACAACCACAAGATACAGTGATCACATTCTCAAGAGCCCTTGCTCCTGAAGGAGGGTTGGTACAGAATCCTGCTCTGGTTTCTCCCCCTATGCTGCTGCTTTATCCCCCCAGAGGGGCCCTGTCCCCAGAGCTGCACTCAGGGAGGACACAAGGTGCAGGCTTTGCTCACAGGGGTGCTCCCAGCTCCATCCCCACCATCCTTCCCACACCACCTGGTCAGACTCTTGGCCCCTCTTTTCTCCCCCAGCTGATGAACTCAGGCTGCTTAGAAGAAAATGCTGATAAAGTTTTGTTCAGGTCAAAAATGATGTTCTGTTAAACGTACTTCATTTTCTTCAGAGTCCTTAACTCTTGCCTAGATTTTTGGGATTTTCTTTCTGCCAATGTAGTGTGAAAGATACAAAAAAAAAAAAAAAAAAAAAAAAAAAAAAAAAAGACTGAAACACCCTAAGAAATAACCAAATCCAGGCAGATGTACTTCAGCTTTGAACAAGGAAAGGCAGTTTGTGATAGGTTTTCCCAGAAATGGACTCTTTGGAGGGAGGATAGCTTTTTGGTGTGGGGATTAAAAAAAAGGATGGGAATTATTAGGAGAGAAGAAAGAATGAGAGAACAAGCAGGAAAAGAGACTTGGGAAGAGTGTGAGAGGCATAGCAGGGGTGAGATGAAGGCACTCTGGGTGACCCAAGGGTTCTTCACCTGGCTCATAAGTTGAGTTCTGTTGTCTTCTACTGCCCCAGCCTCCCTAACAAAGTTGTCCCAGTGGGAGGCATAATTTTCATCCTCTCCAACCCACTCACAAAATTCTGAACAAGAATGGTGCAAAAAGAGTGAATAAAAGGGTGCAGGTCAGCAGAACTTCCCAAGGGGCCAAGCACAGGTGGAACAGCAAGCCTGAATATTCTGGTGATAAAAGACTTGTCAGGAGAAACTCATGAGAAAGATGTCAGAGTTAGGAAAAGGAGAAGGATTTTAAGAGCTTTGAAAGTTTGAATTTCAAGAAAATTTTGCAGGAGAAGCCTGTGTGTCTGCTACCCTGGGGGTTTTTTGCTACTTTTCTCCAGAGAATTAGGAAAAAATGTGGAACTTTGTATGGGAGTTGAATTTGTGTTAAGGTGGACTTTAGGGATTTTATTACATAATGAGAGGGATTCCTGGACAACCCCTCCAAAACCTGGAATTGTCACTGGCAGCTGTGCAAACCTGGGGCACTGGGAATATTCCTCTGTCTGCTCTGGGGTGCCCTGACCCCCAGGGCAGCTCTGACTCTGACCCTCATCCATGGAGAAAGTTTCCCAGACCCCAAGATAGACTGGAACCCACCAAAGTGTGCAATAGATCATAGAGAGCAGTGTGGGTGTGTCACTGGGTGAGAAATTGAGGGTTTGGGGTTTTTAGGATGCTGTGGATGGCAGCAAGATGGAGGCACAGGGTGCTGTCCTGGGTTTCTTCTTCACCTTCTTCTTCCTCCTTCTCCATGGGTTTGGGTGGCATTCTGGAATTGGGCAGAAAAGTCTGCACTGGGGGCTCTGTGGGATCAGTTATTGGGGTAAAAGGGAAATAATCCAGGTGTCAGCTCTTAATGGGACAGTTTAGTCTTAAAAGCCCTTGTGCCAAGAGATTGTTGGGCATTTTGTGCCTTCTGATGAAAAGGTGCAGAACTCCCAGCAGTGAGACTGTTTTACTGGTAAGAAATAATAAACACCTGAGTCCCACCATGAACCCACTGTCTGGAGTGCCTTCAGTCCAGAGCCAGAGACACCCAGAGCTGGGACCCCCACAGGCAGCAGGGGTGCCCCAGGCTCTGGGGGTGTTGGGTTGGGGCCCCCTGATGGGAGATCCAAGCTGGGCTCCAGGCACTGCTGGGGCACTGGGGCTGCCAGAGCAGCCAGAGGGTCCCTGTGACTCCAGCCCAGCGTGGATCAGCCCTGCCCTCACCCCGGGAAGGGGCACTTGGCTCAGGCAGGGAAGGGGCACTGCCCTCCCCCAGGTGCCCCTGGCTCAGCACAGGCTGCCACAGGCACAGAGGGGCAGGGCAGCCTCTGAGAGGCAGCAGCTTTGTGCCTCTCACAGCCCTGCCCTCTCCTGCGGGGGTGGATGTGCCCCAGGAGCACATCCTTGGTGTGGGGGGATATCCCCTGTGGGGAAGGAGGAGCAGCCAGGAGCTTTGGCTGGAGCTCTGGCAGGGCTGCAGCCAGCAGGGAGAGCTGGCTGCAGCCCTGGCTCCTGGAGCCTCTGGGGACTGGAAGCTTTTTCTTTGCTGTGTTGTGTAAAATTGTTTAATACTCGTGATTCAATTGATTTTAAAGTGGATAATCATCGCTGAGTTTTAAATACACAGAGCCTGTTGTTGGAGCTACAGATTTTCTTTGTTAATACTAACATTAAATATTTATTCTGGATAAGGATAATCTAGTAATATGGGGAAACACCTGTGATTGAACTGCTGTGATAAGGATCTCTGCTATACACTTCTCCTGCCAATATTTTCACAAACCTCACTATATTCAGGGGTAAATAAATTTAATTCATTCTCCACTCCTGTTGACTCACAAATTTGAATGTATTTGATGCATGAATCTTTGCATTAGGTTGTAAAGCCCAGTTCAAAACCTGTGCTAATTTGTTTAAGGAGCTCTGTTTGACAGAAGCCCCTTTTTTTTCCCTCCAGCACTAATTGGGTGATGATGATTGGGTCTTTTGTGGAAACCCCAGAGCAGGAGAAGGCAGCTGGAGACAAACCCAAAACCGTGCACAGCTTTGAGACTTCATGGAGCTGCAGCCATTCCCTGTCTCACTCCAGTGGAGCTGTATTACCCACAGGCAGCTCCTCCCTGTTTGCTCAGACAGCCCCTCCTGGGTGGCTTTCTAAAACCTCTAAGAGGGTAAATTCTGCCCTTGAAAAGTGGAGAATGAAGTGATTTGTTTCTCCCTCTGGCAATAATGGAGTCAAGAAAAACTGGTGCTGAATACCTCTGTTATATGCACGTGAATGTCAGATAAGTCTTAATTTAGAGTTCTATGTTATATTTTCAATGGGAAGTATCTAATAATTCTGGCTTTTAAATGTCTTATATACTATGCATAAATTTAATTACTCCAAATAGTACTTTGCTCCAATTTTGCTTAGTTTTGGGGTTTTTTAATACACTCTTCAGAAGGAAACAATTTTGTGGCATTGATATTCATTTTAAAAAACCAAACAAAAAAATACAGCCTTTTTGCAGCAGCTGTCATACATCCCTGTAAGTATCTCACTGGGCTCTTGCATGCATAGAACTCCTACACATGAGAACATTATTCTGAGCTGTGATTTTTGTAGATAGAGTAATTTCTTTTTAATATTAAATATTGAATATTAATTTTCAAAATTTAATATTAGTCGCTGCTAAGACTTGTGTAAACCCAGACCTTGTAAAGCCAGCAGGAAATTCCTACTTTCTTTTGTGAAGCTGAGCTTGCTCTTTCTTGGTGGAAAGAGAAATTTGTCCTTCAGCCTTGCAGAAAGCCAAGGGAGCCAAGTGATGTGCCAGGGTTTGATGGCAGTGCAGGTGAGCTGTGCTCCCAGCTCTGCTGGGAGGGGCTGCAGGAGCTGTGTGTGCTGCAGAGGAGCTGGCCCTCACCTCCTGTCCTCATCTTAACTCCCATCCTCATTTTAACATTCTATACTCCTGTCCTCATCTGAAACCGTGCCAGCAGGAGCTGCCCACGGCAGGAGCTGGGTCAGTCCTTACAAAGCAATTTCTGTTCCCCACTGAGTGACATTTCAGTGCTCAGTGCTGCCAATCCTCCTCCTGGCATGCCTGGGCAAGAGCTGTATGCCTGACAGAGCCCCAAACCCAGCTCACAGAGATCTGTGTGCCTCACTCAGCCCCAAACCCAGCTCACAGAGCTCCAAACCCTCCTCAGAGGGAGCACACAGTTCTCAGCCTGCTCTGGGAGTTTGGGGTCCCAGAGGGTCTCCAGCCTTTTCCCCCTTGTGCTGTTCTGTGCTGCCCTGTCTGTGGCACACAAATTGCAATATTTGCTTGCTTCCACTCACACATTTAACACCCACTGAACACAGCTTTGTAATGAATCCCTTGTTTGAGTAGGAGTTCAGCTGGCACCAAAGAAATCCAGTGCTTCTCTTTTCCATATTGCTCATCCCAGGTTGTATACATAGCACTGTCAGGCAACAAATGCTGTTTTTGTTATAAGCAACAAAAAACAACAAATAACATTTCCACAATAATTTCCATTGCATTTTAAAGAGCTTTTTGACCAGTTTAAATTGATTTGAGATTAAAGAAATGTTATATTGATGTTTAACCCACAGAAACTCTTGGTTTCTTTTCATTTGTCCTAATACTGCTTTAAAGACTCCAGTGAAATCTTTCTATAATCTTTCTAATATACTCTTTCTATAGAGTACTGAATATCCAGGAAATGTGGCACACCTTTTCTTCTGGATTCTAGTTCTGCTTATGTTCTTTTTGAAATAAATTTTCTTTATCCAGCTGGAAAGCACAGCCAGTTAAAGATGACTTTTTGTGTGTCAAGTTCCTCCTTCCTGCACTAAACAGTGCAGTAACTACAGCTCTTCTAAGTGATAGGGGCATGCTCTGGGACAAACCTTTGCTCTTGTTATTAATTGTTTATTCCCGGGCTGGGGTGTCTGTGTGTAGCTCTGTTCTCAAAGGAGGAATAGGCAGAGGAAACCAAATATGAAATGAAATCTAATAATATTGTGGAGGTTCTTCTTTCCCAGCTCCCTGAACTGTGCTGTAAATGCAGGGCAGTGCAGTGGCAGCAGGTTAGCACTCATGGGCTGGCTGCCTTTTCTGAGCCTGTTCCCAGAGAATGGAAATATGGATTATCTCCTCTTTTAACCATTGAAAAGTAATAAACAATGTATTTAGAAACTCACAGCTAAATTGTGCATCTTTTTTGAGGAGGTTTCTTCCAGTGGGAGTAGGGTGCTAAATCCTGGTGTTGATCAGGTTATGGCCCAGGGTGCCAGAGGAAGGATGTCCCAAGCAGCCAGGCCAGCAGTGACAGCAAACGAAGGGCACTGCACCCTCACTCTCTAGGGAAAGGGGGAAATAAGCTCAGCTAGGGAGCAACACCTGCACTGCTGTTTTCTCCAGGTGGTTTTCTCTGGATGTGGATAACAGCTCCACAAAAAGGAATATAAAGTTAAAATCACATCTTGGGGGTGCTGCTGTTAGGGTGAGGTGTTACAAACCACCCAAAGCTGAAGCCAGCTGACAAGCAGTGAACATGAATCAACACAAATCATTTCCTTGGAAGTAACTAAAGAAGAAGCCACAAGAGATGCATTTTCCGAGAAAATAAAAATTTCAACCACAACAAAGCTGGCTGATAAGAGTGAATTTAGCACATTTTGGTGACTGCTGAAGGATCCATACCAAGGCTGTTTTCCTGTGAAACTGACAGCCAGGAGGAAAATGTCCATGCCATGGCCCCTGTGGACATCAGGCAGGGCTGACCTGCCCTGCTCCCCTTGCCCCCATGGGCTGCCTGGACAGGGCTCACCTCACTTTATCCTCATTATTTTTATCTTTTATTATTTCTTTACTGTTTTTATTCTTTGGGTGACATCATTGAGTTTCATTTAAACTACTGAAAACCTGGAATACCTGCAAACAGTTTCAAGTGTTAAACTGGGGGCCAAATACCTGCAGAGAACACTTATGTCAGAAGTTTACAGCTGCTGTACTGACACGGGCTTCAAAAAGCAGCACATCCTCCGAGATTGCTCCTGGAACCCTCATGAAATGATCCTGGAACACTTGCTGAGATTAAACATTTTCTTTGTTTACTTTTAAAATGACAAATTTACTTATCCAAATTGGTTTTTTCTGTGTTGCTGTAGCACCCATTTACATAGGAAGGCTTTTAAAAAAACCTCAACAAATTAAGTGAAGATGTGAATTTAAAGCAAATTACTTTAGCAGGACTAAAATCCTGTGTAGAAATTCCTTCCAGAATTTGAGTACTCTAAACAGCTTTTAACTTAGTTAACCCTAAAGCTTTTGGTTGTGCATAAGTTGGAGGCTGAGGCCAATTAATTAATCCACTTTAAACACTAATTCAGTTTAATTTCCTGACTGTGTGTCTGTAGGCAGTTCTGAGGAACACGTGCTGCAGAAATGGAAACCAGGGAGGATTTTACTCTCCTCCAAAGGACTCTGGTTCCTATCTAGGTCTAGTAACTATTCCTCAAAATCTCAAGTTTTTGCAGTGACTGTGTTGGTGGAGCCCTGGGCTTGTTACCAACCTCTTGCATGGCCTCAGTATCCCCTTTATCAAATTTTCCTTAAGCATTTCTCTAAGAAAATGAAAGTTCCTTGAGGATGTTGTTTGTGTCAGCCTTCCCAACTATTCAGAGCCTTTTTTTAATCTAAAGCAGCGGAATTTAGAGGAATACTGTGAGCTTTGTAGTAAATCTTCAAGGGAAAATTCTGTTGGCAGAATGGAAGGCACTAGATGCTGGTTCAGAATAATCTATGCTGACCTTACTAACACACAGAATATATCCTAGCAGGGTTTGGGATTGGAAGTGCTGCAAACTGTGCATTGTGCTGCAGCAGCCTTGTGTGCACGGTTCCTTGTCCAGTGACCACTCACAGCCTTTGAAATTCTAATTTATCCTTTTCCAGTATAGAATGCAATAGAATCACTGTTTTAAAAAAAAATCCTCTTGAATTGATATCAAGTATTTAATGGCAAAATCACAATTTTTTATTCCACTTAGCCATTTGGCAGTGGAAAGGCCCTACTGTGTTCTTTCTTTGAAGTCTGAAAAAAATCTGGCCTAGGTTTGTTATATGGGGAAAAGAGATTAGTCTTGTGTAACAATTACTCTCCTAATGCCATGAGACACTCGGGTGCGTTGTGTTTTCCTGACATAAACATTTAGCTCATCTTTTGTTTTTGTACTAATGGCTACTCACATCAGCCCTGTAGAATTTGGAAAGAAAAGTGCCTTCTAGTGGGGATTGTCTTCTCATTAGCCCCACTGATTTTGCAAGAGATTTTGCTTCGTGCAATGCATTATAATTATATGACAGGAGAACAGTGGAGAATATGGCTCAGCATTTCCCATAGGTTTCCTATCTGAGATAAGAAAGATAAACATTCTGCTTTCCTTCTCCAGGAACAAAGCCAGCCCTGGGCAGTTTCCTGGATAGGAGCTGCAGGAGCTGTGTGCAGGCAGGAGCTGTGTCCCTCTGTCCCTGCCGGGGCTCTGTCCCTCTGTCCCGGCCGGAGCTGTGTCCCTCTGTCCCTGCCGGAGCTGTGTCCCTCTGTCCCTGCCGGCGCCGTGTCCGTCTGTCCCTGCCGGAGCTGTGTCCCTCTGTCCCTGCCGGGGCCGTGTCCGTCTGTCCCTGCCGGAGCTGTGTCCCTCTGTCCCTGCCGGAGCCGTGTCCGTCTGTCCCTGCCGGAGCTCTGTCCGTCTGTCCCTGCCGGAGCCGTGTCCGTCTGTCCCTGCCGGCGCCGTGTCCGGCTGTCCCTGCCGGAGCTCTGTCCGTCTGTCCCTGCCGGAGCCGTGTCCGTCTGTCCCTGCCGGAGCTCTGTCCGTCTGTCCCTGCCGGAGCCGTGTCCGTCTGTCCCTGCCGGAGCTCTGTCTGTCTGTCCCTGCCGGAGCCGTGTCCGTCTGTCCCTGCCGGAGCCGTGTCCGTCTGTCCCTGCCGGAGCCGTGTCCTGCCGGAGCGCGGCTCTCCACGGCACACGGAGCTCCGTGTCCTGCCGGGCGCTGCCCACTCGAGCGAGGGAGCCGAGGCTGGGCTGTGCTGGCCTTCCTGACGGTGTCCTCATGGCCGGGGGTCCCCGCGCACTCCCGCAGCTCTCTGGGCAGGGGGAGCTGCTGTTTGTTTTTGCAGGGCGCTCTCCTTTCTGGGGAAACAAGGGAGCCTTTAACTGGATCGCTCTTGTGTTCCCCGGGTGCTGCACTCCAGCCCAGCTGGGAGGAGCGGGGTCTGCTCCAGGGGGTGCGTGCCTTGGCTCTCCATAACCCACCTCTGGCTCGGTCCTGACACCCCGGCCAGGGAAATATTGGGCTTGGGGATGACTTTCCTAAAGCAGGGAGAAAACCTCTGGTCACGGGAGCAGCGAGCAGCAGAGATGCTCTCGGTTTGTTCCACCCTCTGCTGCACTTCCAGGGGCTGAGTTGTGCAAAAGGGGAAAGAATCCCCAGGCATCACCTTCCCAAAGCAGCTGGGAAGCTTGAGCTGGGCTTCCCAGGAAATCTGGCTGGGTGAGAGATTTAAGAGCTTTAGACGGGTTCAACAGGAGAGGCTGGAAAATTGCAGCAATGTGCCAGTGTTAGTGGTTAACAAGATGTGTCAAACACGCAGGGGTGACCTCTTCCACGGCTCCAGAGCTTTGCAGTTCCCTGCATTTTTGCTTTCCCGTTTAACTTTCTCACTTGTAACTTCTTTTTTTTTGTTCTCAGACCAAGTTTTGTAACGCACTGACATCTGCTGTGTGTTTGACTCACGCAGCCGCTCAAGAACTGAAACAGGCCCTGCAGCCCGGGCAGAATGGGGCTTGAGAAAGCAAATCTGAGAGGAAGGGGAAGGAGGGTGGGAGAACCTGGTGGCTCATTACTGAGTGGAGGAGGTAAGAGAGAACAAGCCACCCTGCCCTTAAGAATCTCCTGTTATAACTGTTTTGTGGAATGATTCACAGAGTAAGCTGATTTCAGTCATACAAACAGCAGTTCTATCCATGGACTGTAGTTATCACCATTTAGAAATAACGACATTAGCTCCATTTTTTCTTTCTTTTTTATCTAATCCGGGTCGTGATGATGTGGTGGCCATCATGTGGTGGGCATATGGTCCTGATAAAGGGCATTTGTGCCAGTTTTCAGACACACTGAGACTGAGAGGAAGCCGTGCAGCTGAATAACACCACCGCCTGCCCCATTCACATTTACAAATTCTGTGAGACAGGAGCAGCCTCCCCCCTCCAGCAAATACCTGGAGGAGACACAGCAGGAGCTGCTGCACGACAGCATCACTTTTAAAACACTAAACCCACCTCTGCAAAGACTCCCTCAGTTTGAAAGCAGCAAAGCTTGCTGCTGATTGAAGGTGTCCCTGATGCATTTTCAGAGGAGGTTGGTTTCTGGCAGGGATGTGAAGCAGCAGAAGTGTTCCCTGGTGGTGTGGGACAAGCAAACCTCCTCTGCCTCTGTTCTCAAACCCTGCTCCCTGCCCCAGCTCCTGCCCCAGGTACATTTCATTGGGCATTTCAGAGACCCAGTGCATTACTAATCAGAAATCTTTTATCAAAACCATTTTAAACAAGAAGCTGACCTGTGTCCAAAGGAGTAGTTAGGCAGTTTTGATTTTTGCCAAAAATATGTAGTATTTCTAATGAAAAATTGAAGCCAGGCTGGGATTTTTTGATACATTATTCAGCCAAAAATAATTGCTTATACACCCACAAAGTTTTTTTCTTCCAAAAAAGTTCTTTGCTGGTTTCAGGAAAATCTAACAGTCTGTGAAAAGGGGGAGCCTCCTAACAAATGGTTTTTCAAAATATATATTTACACCAGAATCAAGGAGTTATGGGGTTATCTCCCACAATAGTCCCTCCATATAGGTATTTTTAAGGTAATAAGTCTCTGAGGAAGTCAAGACTCTATGCAGAGACACTTGGGCAAGAAAGGAGAGCTGGACTTTTTTTTCCCATTTTCTATCCCAGAAGTGGCTGTAAAATCTTGGTTTGTAAATGTATGTTTTATTAGAACAAGCAGGCTTTAAATAGGTCATAATCTGTAGTTTCTCCTTTTCTTCACTCGCAGCAAATGTGCAAAATAGCTGCAAGGCCATGACAGTGCTGGATTAGCACCTCACCAACAGCAAGAACTGAAACAGAAAAGCACCTTTTCATTATGAGGGGTTTTAAACAGAAGGGGAAATCCCACTCCCCTCGAGATCAAGAGGGAAATTCCTTTTCAGCTTCAAAACAGCCCAAATGTAGCTCTGCATTATTCTGAAAGTCTGTTTGAAAGCCCAAGCATTTCTATCCCTTTGCAGTCACCCCACAGTCAGGAACAGGGACACAGCTCCTTACATCTCAAATCAGGGTTACAGGGCCTGCTCCTGGGCTGCTGCTCAGGAACTTTTCTCCAGGGCTTGTAGCATTAAATGACTGCTGCCTCTCTATTTCTTTTTAGAAGGATTTTTTCTATTTCAATGGCACAATGCCTCCCTTGAAAATCTCTGCTGAAGTGCCCTTCATTCATTGTTTTGAATGCTTCTTACTGTCAAGGGCCATCACATTTTCAAAGTGAGGTGTCTGACATCAGCAGTCACAGCCAGGATTTAGAACAGGGGTTCCCAGATGTGTTTGAAGATCCTGTGTATTACCTAATTCTGAGAAACCACATGTATGAAATGTGCCATGAAATGACTGCTGGAGGATCCCATAGCAAGTAAAGCTTTGCTTGATGCCTTCCAGCAATGCTGCTGTTTGTAAAACACTTGAATTGCCCAAAAGGTGAGTGCCATGCTGCTGGCTAACACTCCAGTCATGGCATCAGCTCTAAGAATAATTGTAACTGTTGGTTCATTGGCTTCTCAGGTGAAGCTGAGCCCAGCTCTCCTCCCTGCAGTGTGAGCCATGCATTGTCCCCTGGCACACCCTGCACACCCCCAGAGCTCTCTCGATGGTGCAGGGACACACCAAGCACTAAAAGCTGCAAAAGAAACAGCCAAACCCCTTCATTTCCTCTGCCATGGATTTAAGTCAGCTAAAATCAGAGTTTTAAAGCACCCAACTGTTGTGCCCTGCCCGTTAAAAATGAACCACGGGAGAATAATGCATTTTAATTTTTTGAACAGTTATTCCAAATACCTGCTGGAGACTTTAACCTGCATTCAGTGCAATTCCTGCTTCCACATTCAGTGGCAGTGCCAGAGCTCAGCCCCACATGAAGCCACCAAACAGAGCTGGCTCAATACACTATTCAGCCATGTGGCACATGCTTTTCTGTGGGAATAATGTTCTTGCATGCTTTGTATGAACCACCTATGGCACCAGGCAGATGGAGACTGATACAGAGCTTAACTTCTCCTGACAGCTATTCTCTCATAATGGGTCTCTCTTTTATTTGTTGCAAGGGATAACTACAAACTGGATGAAAAAAAGGAAAACAAATTGAAATCAAATTATATGTAAGTAAACAAACTGTAATAAAATGAGCAGGCTGAACTTTCATCTACATTTCAACTGGATTTGAACCAAGTCCCTTCTGAGAGTCTAAGAAAGTTTGGTGGGGTTTTTTTTGGTTTTGTTGTTGTTGTTGTTGTTGTATTTGTTTCTCTTTTTTTTTTTTTTTTTGTTTCTTTTTTGTTTGTTTTTTTGGTTGGTCTGCTCTGCATTTCCTTGCTCTCAATTGTGACCAGGAGGAGAAGTGCTGGAAAACTGCAAGCAGCTCTGATCTGCTGTTTTTGGCCAGGTCAAAAGCAGAACAAGCTGGAAATGTCATGCAAATTCCATGTTTGGTGCATTCCCAGTTCAGGTTTGCATACTCAGAAGGTCAGAACAAGACGAAGATAAACTAAAAGACCTCAAGGTGATTGCACAGACAAAAATCAAGTAGAATTTAGGTGGCCACGCTTAAACTAAAATATTCAGTTTCTTTAAAGTTTCTGTTCTTACCATGAAGGGAAATTTAGTCCTTTGGGTTCACATTGTGCTTCCAAGCCCACTGGTTGGCTGGGACAATGCAGGGACCTAAGAGGTGTCTGAGGATCAGTGCCACCATCCCCTGGCACTCCAGTGAGTGTGTGCTTTCAGGTTGTACATTCAGGTTTTGGGGGGAGGCTGTGTGTCATCTGGAGCTGACTTGGGCTAAGGCCTAGCTCTTGTCCTCCAGAAAGAAGAGAATTACTTCCCTCACATCACTTTTAACCAGGTTCTCTAGAGATGGCATTTGGTTTGAGCCAAGAAAACAGATTTGTTGTCAGATCAAACCTAGCTATATATCTTGCAATCTTATGATCTTTGTAGAAGCACAGTAGTTACATTTAAAAACAAGCAAACTTCTGATTGTTTTAAAGTGCAGCAGGTATTGGGAGAGGCACAGCTGGAGTTAGGAGGGAGTAGTTTGTGGAGTGCACCACTCTGCCTGGGAGCTTGGGAAGAAGAGCAGCTTTACAGATGCAGCTCATGGCCCAGGCTCCTCCTGAGCCCTGCAGGTTTCCCAGGGGAGGAAGGTGCTCTTGGCAGGGCGTGGCACCCTTCCTCACATAACTCTGCCCTCTGGACGTGGCAGGGCATTCCCTGGAGGCTGCAGCTGGGCTTCTGTTCAGCAAGCAGATGGGGAGAAGCTTGTGTGTACAGCGAGTCATTCACAAATCGTTTAGGTAGGTAATGTATACACACATTCCAGATGTGGACAGACTATTTAAAACAAAAGCACCCTGTTTCTGGCTGATACAGCCCCTTCTGCAAGTTCTGGAAGACCCTGGCACATGACTACTTAGCTTTAACCAAATTCAACTGTTCCTGCACTGCTCAGAAATGGAAGAGGAGCATGACTTATGGTCATGGTGTAGATGGCAAAGTCTGAGTGCACACGTGGGTTTCACAGCACGGGGCTGTGTCTGGCTGGCTTTCTCCCAGGGCAGCACCTCCTCTGCAGGAGCCTGCAGAGAGTGGACAGAAATCCCTGACTATGCCTGGCACAAATTCTCAAGGAGCTGCTAAAGACAAAACTGGAATTCTCGGTGCACAGACGCTGCCTGAATTCAGAGGTTGGAGTGAGTCAGCACGGGCTGCTGGCTCAGACTGAAAGCTGCAGAGCTGCAGACATGTCCCAGCCTGTCCCCAGCTGGCCAGCTCTGCCCTGGGACTGGGACTGAGCAGGAGCATCCCCAAAAACTCCCTCAGCAAAGGGCTGCCAGTGGTGAGCCAGCAGGAGCCCAGTGCCAGAGCTGACTCCAGCCCCAAGGCTGAGGTGCAGGCTCCAGGCTGGAGCAGCTCTGCCTGCACCAGTCTGTAAAAGGGCCTCTGGCAGCAAGGCTGGGTCAGGTGAGGCATTGCTCCTCTCCCCATCACTAACAGCCCAGCTCCATTGGTACACTGTGTCCCTGCAGCTTTGTCTCCTGAATTTAGGCATTTCAGCTTCTACCCTGAAGACCTTTTCAAACAGTGTGGCTTCAATACAGTAACAGACCCTTAAAGAAAACAGACTTGGGTGATTCTATCAATTCAGAGATTTTATAAATTCACCATGGCTACATGGTGAGTTTGGGACCCACATTCTGAGAAAAGTAATAGAAAACAAATTTTCATTGATGTCTATACATTGGTTGGAAGAATTTTTCTTGAATTCTCTTTTTTTCAAAAAATCCGAAGTTTGTATAATTTTTCTTACTTCAACATTTAACAAAGCAATTTTCAAATGTTCTTGAAAAGCACCCAGAATTTTCTCTTGCCTAAAAATGATCTGTTAAGCCATGCAACTCTGCAGCAACAATGGGAGACGCCTGCTTTGGCTCTAATTTTGTTGTACAATGCTATTAATTTACAACTTCGGGGTGATCTGGACATGAGTGGACTTGTATGGTTTGGGTTTTTTATCCCTCTTTTTATTTCCCCTTTCCCATGCTTTGTAGAAAAATAAGCATCAATTTTGAAGTGCTAGAAAGAGCAGCTTGCTTTTGAGGCTGTCAGACTGAAACAAACGATCTTTGCTTCCAGCTTCCTAAAAAGACATAATTTCTACTCTGTCTAAAAAGCAGAGGCTGCCTTGTTTGTTTTTATTTGCAGCATTCGGCAGCGTTGCTGTAGGCCACGAACTGCAGGATGGCAGCAGCACAGGATTATCCTGCAGAGCCCTGAGTGGTGAATCCATAACAGCCAACCTGAACTCTGCTGCGGGCTACCATTTAATACACAAGAAACTGTTTGCATTTCATCATGTAACCGGTTGTGAGAATTCAAGAACCTTGCCTGGATCAGGCTGTGTTTTCAGATGAAAGAAAGGAACTACCAAATGCTGAGGTGAAATACAGAGTTTGTTTTTCTCTTGGCCTGTTCTCTAAGCATAAACAAATATACTGTAGTGAAGACTCGGGCTCAGGCTACAGAAGGAGAGAGATGGGAAGCAGGAATAGATAAGGGAAATGGTCTGGGGCTGGTCTTTTCTCGTGAGATAGATTTCTTTGATATCGAGGCAACAGGAACAGGCTCAAAACTAAATGGGATCATGAAAATCTCTTCAGAGTTGAACGGGGAAATCTACTCTCCGGATCCTAAAACCTTTCACTCCCATTGGATTTGGTAGAGAATTGAGCCCATTTGTGACTCTTCCCCTCGGGCTCTTATAGATGGACTTTTATTCAATGTGATTTCAGTCCAGATCATAATAAAGTTGCTCTGTTCCCCATGAAGCTCACATTATGGATGTACAGCCTTCATGGTCTACGGATTGCTTAGTTTTTCCTGTAAAAACAGAAATCCTTGTACAGCTGGGAGCTTGTAAAAACAAGCCTGAAGCGACCAAAATTTTTAGCTGTACAGTATAAATGAGAAACTAAATTCTCCACTGCAAAACATATAGGCTCAAGGTTTTGACAATGAGACTCATTCATGCAGAAGAAGACACTTTCCAGGTGAATATTTCCTTCTTCTGGCGTCAAACGCTGAGAAATGTAATTAAAGAGCGTTTATGAAACGTTCGGGACCATGCTGCTGGGAATCCTGAACAGAAAGGAAAGTGGGATTGTGTGTGTTTGTGGTGTGCCTAAATGAGCGAGGTGATTTGCAGGCCAAGTGAGGGGTGAGGTTTTGAAAATGCAAGCTTTTCCAAGGCAGAGTTTAGGGTCTAAAGGCAGTGACACGCACGCAGTCTAGTCTCACATAATGGTTACGCTGAGGTTGCGAAGGTTTTGTTCCTGGTAGTCGGTGCTGTGCCGACAAAAGCACCTCCAGGTTCGAACCCTGCCTCTAGGTGTCATTTAGAAAGAGAGCGCACGGGCTCTGGAAGGGAAGCGGGGCAGCTGCGGCCACGGCCCGGCCCGAGCTGCCCGCGGGCACCGGAGCAGCCGCGTCCGGGGCACCTCCGCTCCCTCCGCCCGAGGGGACACGGGGCTCCCGCGCGTCGGTACCGCGGAAAACGCCCCCGTCCCAGCCTTTTAGTAGATTCGATAGGCTGAATTTTCATTGAGGCCAGAATATTTTATTTCCCGCAGTACATTTCGTTAACTCTCATGAGCGCCGTGGTGCGAGACAGACCCGCGCACTCCGCGTTTAACACGGACCCTACTTTTCCTGGGTTTGTTACGTGGAAAAATACTCCACGATCTTAAAAACCAGTAGTACCTGGGAAAACAATATTAAAAAAAAAAAAAAAAAGAAAAAAGAAAAAAAGAAAGAAAGAAAGGAATAAACTAGGAATACTTGAATCGGCAGCATGATGACTGCCTTGTCCCGGCCGCTTTGTAGGGTGTGCCGAGGGAAGGAGAACTGCTGGGGGGACGGAGCGGGGACCGAGAGCGCCCGGCCCTGCCCGGCTCCCGGAGCCCCGCGCCGCCGCAGATCCCGTTCCTCGGGGAAACGGGACTCGGAACAAGGCGCGCCTGGGGCCGCCTTTACATCGTGTCTGTGTGGCTGCTACGTGACCCGAATGAGTGCGGATTATGCCGGGACGGCCCCGGACCGCTGCGGGCTCGAGAGCCCCAAAGGTGCGCACTGAGGAGGCACCGGCCCCGTGAACGTCCCCGGGAGCCGGGGCGCTGCGAGGCAACAGAACGGAGTAAGAGCCGCAGGACTGACTCCTGGGCTGTGCCGCCTGTCCCCGTCCGGGTCTCGGTGCGGGAGGCGAGAGCCCTGCCCCGGTGCCTGCAGGCGGTCTGCGCTGGCCGAACGGGAGCGGGGCTCTCCGAGCCAGGGGCGGACTGGCGCTCCCCGCCGGAGACACGTTTTCTCGCCAAGAGAAAAGGAAAAAAAAACAAAAAACAAAACCAAAAAAAAAAAAAAAAAAAACCAAAACAAAAAACGCAAAAAACTTTGGGAGAGGAAGGCTGCCGCGTTTTCAAACAAACCGACCCCAGACCTTCCAGGTTCTGCTGCCTGCAAAGGGTGAGTAGAAAAGAAAACCCAAACCACTCGGACTACTCGAGTCTTATCAGCGCTTCAGCTGAAGGCACGGTTTTCGTGGGAATCGTCGTCCGGGCTGCTGGGGCCAGACGTGGGGGTGGCACCGTGCCCCGTGTCCCCGCGGGAGACCCCGCAGCTCGCCGTGCTCCGCTCCGCTTGGCGCTCCCACCGCGAAGGGGCTCAGCGCTGCACGCGGGGAAATCGCTCCGTGGCCGCGGCGGGGGCTCCCGTGCTCTGTTCGGGAAGGGGAACCCGGTCCGGCTCGGTAGCGGTGAAGCCCCGGTTTGCAGCACCTCTCGGGCCGCATCTCTCAGCGGGGTTGCGCGGTCGGGATGGAGCCTCGCTCTGCCCTTCTCCCTCCCGGCTACCCAGCACCGGGGCCGGTCAGTGTCCGGGGCTGTTCTACCCCCGTGTGCAGAAAGCGAGAGCCCCTTCCCCGCCGCAGCAGGCAGGGACAAGGGCACGGCGCCGTGAGCCCCCTCCACCGCTAACTCCCCTCCTGTATCCCCTACCCCGGCGAGCGGCTGCAGGACCGGCCCGGGAGCGGCTCCGCCGGCTCCTTCTGCTCTCGCCTTGCGCGGGTTTTTCCGCCCGCTGCCCGGCCCCGGGAGCGGCGGCGGGCGGGGCGCGGCCTCTGCCGGGGGCACCGGCGGATCGGGCCGCTCCCCGGGGCCGTGCCGGGATCCCCGCTCCTTCTCCCGAAAGGGCTCTCCGCGCTCCTCTGCTCGTGGCCCTCCCCGTTATTGCATTCCCTTCGCTGCGGCTTTTCTGTGGGTGCCGATAAAACCTCAGCTCTCCGCTTAAACGCAGCTACAGCGTACAGCTGCCAGGGGCGTGTTCCTGCGGTTTCAGGTAGTTGTTTCATGTCCCAAAAAGGGCTTAATTAAGAGAGGGGAGAGGGGAGAGCCCGGCAGCCCCTGCCTGCCCTTGTGTCAAACGTTCAAGTAGCCGCACACGGGGCTGCGCGCTCACCTTTGCTGCTCGGCCCGACCGCCGCTCCCAGCGCTGGGCTAAGCTTCTGCCCTGGTGTTTATCCGAAATTCCCCTTGATGGGGCTGTCAAAAAAACCCAAACAAGACCCTCGGATGTCAAATGTCCTTTGCGAGCGAGCGAGCCCTGCCAAGGAACTGCGCGCCCGGCTCAGGAGTGAGAAGGGAGGAATGTGCCATTTGGCGGAGGTGATGACACACGCGGCATTGCTGCTACACCTGCACCGGCCCTCGCCGCGGAAACGCCTGCGAGGGGGAGCGCCGGGAGCAGCATGGGTGGCCGGCAGAAAGAAGCTCCCTCGGCCCTGGGGAGCCCGGCAGCCCCGGCCCCGACGGCGGGGCACAGCTGGCTCCAGCTGCTGAGTCGCCCTGAGCGGACCGGGCCGCCGGGAAGCCGCCGGGAGCTGCCGGGGAGGGGAACCCTGGAGAGGGTCTCTCCTGTGGGCCTCATCCCTTCGCAGTTTCGTTTGTGCGCTTAGGGGGGAACCCGGGGGCGACGTGCGCTGCTCCGTGCCTGGGTGCGAAAATAGACGGGCCTCCTTTCTGTGACCGAAATCACACTGCCCGGCTTTTGGGGAATCTCCTCAGCCGCCGGGAGATAAAGGATTGGTTTTATGGCTCTAGGCGAAGATGCAGAAGCGTGTTCTAACTGAGACATATAGAAATATATCATTTTATATGTTCATATATAAATATATATAAATCTAATAGTTCTTCGAAGGGCTAATTTATATCTCGTTTAAAATACCTTTCTACATCTTCGACTCCTTTACCCGCAATTAGTCTGTCCCGGGTAGGGGAACAGGGACCCGTGGCCGGGCAGAGGAACTAGAAATCTGCTCATGGGCCACCGAAGCCCTAGGCGCCCCGAGGCGGCCCTCCCCGGGCTCACTCTTGGTTACGAAAATTGATGTCGCGCTTAAA
Organism: Serinus canaria; assembly: GCF_022539315.1. Taxonomy (NCBI): domain Eukaryota; kingdom Metazoa; phylum Chordata; class Aves; order Passeriformes; family Fringillidae; genus Serinus; species Serinus canaria. The sequence goes on along the minus strand of NC_066323.1, from coordinate 24,228,731 downwards.
ATCATCGGGGCAGGGCGCATCGTGAGAGGCGGTTCGCGTGCAAGGAAGGCAGGAGCGAGTCTGAGGGCCATGAGCTGCCGGCGGGCAGAGCTGCGGGCTCCGAGGTGAGCGTGCAGCTGCTGCCGGGCCCTCTTTGGGCAGCCCGAGTTGTGTTTGAGCACGGGCGGCGAGGCCGGGTCCGGCGGAGCAGTGCCGGCAGCGGCGGGCTCGCTGCAGCGCCCCGGGGGCCGAGAGAGGCCGCGGTCGGCGAGCGCAGGTGGTGCTGGCCCTGCGGAGCCCGGCCCGGCTCTTGCGGCTGCTGGCCGTGCCTTGTCTGCTGGAAAGGCTCGGGGAACAAACGGGGCCGGTCTGCCCCGCTCCCGGGACAGGACTGAAGAGCCCGTTAGAAATCAGTGTGAAGTGTCCGCTGCTGTGCCCCGGGGCACTGGTTTGTCACAGCGCGACATTCCTTGTGCTCGGGCCAGCTGACACTGCCTGTCTGCTGCTCGGGGAGGCTCTGCCTGAAGGCAGGAAAGGGTAAGGAGAGGGGAATGTGGGTGCCAGCCGCGCTACTCCAGGAACCGTGTGAAATAAGCCGAAGCCCTCCAGGGGAAGGAGCAGGAAAGCTGCCCAGTGTGTCATCTCTTGCCTCTCCACCCTGCCCCGGCCCTCGAGGCGCCTGTCAGCCCCGCAGCCGCGCTGGGGGTCTGCGTGTACTCTGCGGGGAGGGAGAAAAGGGGCGACCCGACACCTTCTGCTTTCTGCCTCCTGCAAACAAGAGCTGCAAGAATCGACTTGCAGGGAGCGGCAACAGCCTCCTTGTGCTCCCCGGGCGCGATCGGTTGGCGGGGCCCGCGGCCAAGACATATAAACGCGACCGCGTGTGCGGCTGGAAGTGTGACAAGCCGCTGTGGCAGAGCGAGCGCCGCGGGCACACCCCTTCGCACCCACCGCCTCCAGCGCGACCCCGCGCCGGGCGGGAGGGGAGCGCAGCGCCGAGGGGCCCCGGCGGGCTCCGGGGTGGGCGGCGGAGGCTCGCCCAGCGCCCCCGGACGCCGCCCCCCGCCTCCCCCCGCCCCCGGCGGCGCGGCCGAGCCGGGGCGGTTCCGCGCCGCTCCGCGGGGCCACGTCGGGCCGCGTGTGCGCGGGGCTGAGCGCGGCGCCGTGACTGCGGGGTGAACTCGGCCGTGCCCAGCGGCTCGGCCGCGATAGGGGAGCGGGCTCCTGACGAAAGCGGAACTCGGCCGGGCCCATACAAATCAGAAAAGAGCCCGGCCGCCGCGGCAGAGGGGAGCGGAGCCCGCGGGGGCAGGGACGCCGCCGCCGCCGCGCTGCACGGACCAGCGGCGCCGCGAGAGGCGCCTCCCGATCTCCGGCCGGGTCCCGGCTTCGACTTCGACTTCAGCCCCGTCGCGGGGAGCGCGGAGCGGGACGGCCGCCAGCAGCGGGCTCCGTGCAGCGGGCAGCGCTCCGCACCGCGCGGCGCTGCGCTGGGCGCCCCGGGCGGCGGGCGCGGGGCACCATGATGAGCAACTACCCAGACGGCGAGGAGGACACGGTGGCGCTGCTGGCGCATGACACCGGCGGCAGCAAGGAGCCGGATCGGGGCAAGGAGGAGCTGAGCGCGGACAAGGGCCCCGAGAAGCCGGACCCCTCGCAGAAGCCCCCCTATTCCTACGTGGCCCTGATCGCCATGGCCATTCGGGAGAGTGCGGAGAAGAGGCTTACGCTGTCTGGGATCTACCAGTACATCATCAGCAAGTTTCCTTTCTACGAGAAGAACAAGAAAGGCTGGCAGAACAGCATCCGCCACAACCTCAGCCTCAACGAGTGCTTCATCAAGGTGCCCCGGGAGGGCGGCGGCGAGCGCAAGGGCAACTACTGGACCCTGGACCCCGCCTGCGAGGACATGTTCGAGAAGGGCAACTACCGCAGAAGACGAAGGATGAAACGGCCTTTCCGGCCCCCTCCGACCCACTTCCAGCCGGGCAAGACCCTCTTCAGCCCCGACAGCTACGGCTACCTGTCCCCGCCCAAGTACTTGCAGTCCACCTTCATGAACAACTCGTGGCCGCTGGCGCAGCCCCCCGCGCCCATGCCCTACACGTCCTGCCAGATGTCTGGTGGGAACGTCAGCCCCGTCAATGTGAAAGGACTCTCGGGCCCGGCGTCCTACAGCCCCTACTCGCGGGTGCAGAGCATGGCGCTGCCCAGCATGGTGAACTCCTACAACGGCGTGGGCCACCACCACCACCACCACCCGCACGCCCACCACCCCCAGCAGCTCAGCCCGGCCAGCTCCGCGCCGCCTGCGGCCCCGGCGGCAAACGGAGCCGGCCTCCAGTTTGCCTGCGCCCGCCAGCCCGCCGAGCTGTCCATGATGCACTGTTCTTACTGGGAGCACGACAGCAAACACAGCGCCCTGCACTCCCGCATAGACATCTAGGGAGGCTCCGGCCAGCGCCGTCACAGCAATGCACCGGCCCCGCTGCCCCTCTGCTACCCCGCCGCGTTCCACTGCGCTCCGCGTCTCTCCTCCTCGTCTCTAGTCACGGACTTCCCTCTCCCTGTGCCCAAACTCTCGCGGTGGGGAAATAGCAGCTTTGCCCCGCGCGTAGTGTCAGTGTAGGACCGTCCCTCCATGAGAAGAAAGCAGTGTAAGTGTGGGGTTCCCCGCGGGGCTGCGCCGGGCAGCGGCGGCCGGGCCGCCTCTCCAGGCGAGCGGGGATTCACCGGGAGTTTCTCTGCTCTGTGTGTGTTTGTGAGTTGTTGGGTTCGGCGGGGTTTTTTTGTTTGGGTTTGTTTGCTTTGGTTTTGTTTTGTTTTGTTGGGGTTTGGTTTTGGTTTGGGTTTTTTTTTTTTTTTTTGGAGGGGGGGAAGACAGGGGGAGCATCTAATTAAAATTGGTTATTCAGCCCTCAAAATTATGCTCCTTTGTAATTCGGCCGTAATCCTTTCGGGCTCAGCCATGGGGAGAGTAAAACGGAGTTTGTAAATAACGGAGGCATTTGCACGCGTGCGGTGCAGGGCTAGCGGGGCCTAGACACTATCGTGTGCCCGCGGTGCTCGTCTTCTTCTTCATCCCCTCTGTCTTCTTCCTCGCTCTGCAAAGCACTGCGCTTCTTCCGAGCTGTGGCTTTTCGTTAAAATAGTACTTAACGTGGGGACTGCTGTAACAGCAGATGTGCGATATTGCTGGTTAACAGAAACCAACAAACAAAACCCACCAGGGTCACTCGTGAAACGTTTCGGTAGCGGTAAATATATTTTTTAAAAGAGACAATGTCCTCTGAGGTCTTAAAAGTAATTTTATACAGGTCTAAAAAAATATTTTGATGTAAAAAAAAAAAAAAGAGAGACGCTTTCCTGTAAATTGGGATATTTTCCCGTGTGCATATTATTATTATTAATGAAAGTTTAAACTATCTTCAGGGTTTTTGCCCCCAAACCTGGCCCAAAATGGATTTCCCGGTAGGTTCTGCTTTTGAATGCTTACTCTTTTTCTTAAAAGGTTTTGATCCTTCAATTTTACATAGATTAATGTGAAAAAAAAATAGCGATTTTAAAACAGGGGCCAGTTCATAGCGATTTTGTAAATGTTTGTGTAAACCGATAGATGCTGTGGCATAGTACCATTTTGGGACCAACTTCTCTAGATTGAACTAGCACTTTCATTGTACTTTCTAGCATTGTAAAGTCTCCAATAAAATGCCTTTCCTTCTTTCCATATCGTTTTATTTCACTCGCTCCTCCGCGCTCGGGATCGGGAAGCGGCAGCGGGAGCGGGGCGGGCGCTGTGTGCCGGGGCCGCTCCGGGCGGCGGGCACCGCTCCCCGCTGCGGCACACGGGGCTCAGCTGCGGCACCCGTGCTGGGCGTTCCATCATCTCCGCCAGGCCTCGGGGCTGTCTCGGCGGCGGCCGACAAGGTGCGGGGAGCGTAGCGTTGGTTCAGCGGTGTGCGGACAGCCGCCGGCACCTCGCCCGTGTGCCCGGCCCGGGGCGGCGGAGGCCTCGCGGTTGTGCCTGGGGCTGTGTCGGACCCTGCTTCGCTTTCATTTCTTCCTCGCGTGCTCGGAGCCGTGCTCCTGGAAGGAAAAGAACTGTCCCGGCCACGCTGCGACGGGGCCCGAGTCCCCCGCGGGCCCGGAGAGGGAGCCGCAGGCGGCTCTCTCTTTCCCCGCCGGGCCCCGGCCTGGGCCTCGCTTCTAACCCTGCCCAGCCCCTCAGGAAGCCGCCCTTGCCGGGCCCGGGGGTCAGCAGAAGATGGGGCCGGCGGGGCAGCCCCCGCCCGGTGCGGGCCAGGCTCCCGTTCAGCCCCCGGCCCGGGCTTGGCCTGCGGTGCCGCGGCAGCAGCGGGGATGCGGTGTTCGCCTCCCGGGCCGCGCGCTGCCAGCGCTGCCGGGAGTGAACCCGGTAACGGGGCCGAGCGCTCCGCTCCGCAGCCAGGGGCCTGGCACTCACCCTTGCCCGGCTGCCTGACGCTTTCCCTTTCTGCAGGGCCTGCTCGCCCGCACGGCGGGAAGCGGAGCCTGCAGCCAGGTTGCAGGAAGCAGTGCGAGACGCTGGGACCGGGCGCCTCTCTGCCGCTCGGCGGGCACGGCCAGAGCAGAGGGGCTCTGAGGAACCCGCCGGGCCGTCCCGGAGCCCTGCGGTGCCCCCTGGCCCCGCTCCCCAGGCGGAGAAGGAGCTTCGAGCGTTGATGCGGCCGAGGGGCTCCGCTCCGGGCGGACAGACAAGCACAAGGGGTGCGGAAAGTGCGGTCACGGCGAGAGGGCCGTGCCGCCGGGCCGAGCGGCTGCCCTGCTACAGGGCGGCACGGCCAGAGCCCGACATCCACACGATCACCGCTGTAACGCGAGGCCGAACGCCGAAGCGGGCATGCCAGCGCAGACGGGACGCGGCCGGGACTCAAGGCCGTTACCAGCGCACCGGGGATCGCAGCTTTGCTCCGGAGGGCTCAGGGCCTTGGCTGCTTGTTCCTTATTAGGTACTGCCAGTACCGCTACTTTGCTCCGGGGTATGTTGAGGCCAAAAGGGAAGTGGGCACGCGGCGAAGGGAGGGTGGGAGCACCTCCCCGGACTCCCGCACAGGCCCAGCGGCGCTCCCTGGGCTCCGTCCTGGGCTGTGCCGTCGTTCGGCCTGAGGCAAAGGCTGAAGCACCACCGGTACATTGCCGGGAAACGCTGGGACTCGCAGGCTTTGAGTGAAGGGATACCTGACCGTGCCAGGTGCAGGGAGAGGAGGCGGCAGGCCGGGACCGGGCAGGGACGTGCGGCCCCTGGGGCTGTTTCAGTTTCTGGAATAGGTGGTCTCCACCCCGGTCCCTCAGCGGCCGATTGAGACCATAGAGAGAGGCAGGGAGCCGCGCGTTTGGGAGAGGAGCGGGCCGGCAGGGCCGTGCGGCCGTTCTCCCTATGCCCGGCCGGGGCTCTGCTCTCCTTCGGCCCGAGCTCCCTGTGCCCGGCCGGGGCTCTGCTCTCCTTCGGCCAGGGCTCCCTGTGCCCGGCCGGGGCTCTGCTCTCCTTCGGCCCAAGCTCCCTGTGCCCGGCCGGGGCTCTGCTCTCCTTCTCCTCGCTCCGCTCCCTGGCGGCAGTGGCCGTCGCGCCCGGAGGATGTTTTCACGATGGTTTTCTGTATTTTACAGAGACTGCATTGAATGCAAACTCGCAGGGAAATCGCGGGGAGAGCCCGGCCGCCGTGGCTGGCTGCGCTCGCCGGGCGCTGTCAGGCGGCGGCCCAAGGCAGGGCCTCGCCGGCATCAGCCCGGTCTCTGCCGCTGCCGGGAGCGGCCGGGCCTCCCGTGCAGTGCCGCCGGCCTGCGGAGGGGATGACCATCATCCCCCGAGTGCTGGTACTTGCCTCGGCAGCGGGCACGGCCCCTGAGGAGCCGCCACACACCGCGCTGCGCCCTACCGAGCAGCCAGGAACGCAGGGACAGAGTGTCCCGGAGGAGCTCTGCCTCCCCGCGGGCCCGCTGGGCAGCCCGGGTGATGTGCAGGGCTGGGCCGCTCCCCGGACAGCGGCACTTGGGACGGCAGGGGCTGAGCGGGAGCAGGAGCGGTGCAGACCCCTCCGCAGCCAGCTCCGTGGGCACGACCACCAGCACAGAACCGAGGGGTGTCTGCGGTGGCTCAGCGCTCCCTCTCCCCGGGCCGTCACCTCCTCCCGCGGCTCCCACCTGCCCCAGTCCCGTGAGTCCCTCACAAAATCGAGCGGCCGAGCGCCGCACTCTTGGCAAGCGCGGGATTTGCGCGTTGTGTAAGGTCTTTCCCCGTTATATAAATGACGGCAGGAGGAATGCGCACGGAGCGGGACGCGCTCCCCGGGACAACACCTTGGCGCGGAGCCCCCTCCAGTCCCTGGGCCGCCGCCCGCCGCGGGGCTGCTGCGGGGGCCAGAGCCAGGGAAGGAGGCTCAGGGCTGCTGAGCCGCCGCCGCTGCCCTTTCGGAGCGGCCCCGGGTTTATGCAACGCTGGCGAGAGATGAAAGCAGAAGTGCGAGGGGTGTTTTCTCCCTGCCCGGAGCGGACGTGGAAGCAGCCTGCCTCTGTCGGAGAAGGACAGAGTTTGATCCCCGAGGCTGAGCGGACTCCCAGCGCCCCTCTGCTGCTGCAGCGCCCGGGGCAGTACCAGCTCCGGGGTATGTTTTACCAACAGCTTTCTCGTCCTCTCCGGTCCTTTGCGCAAGCCGCAAAGGTCCTTTGAAGCCCTGGCCGGTTTCTGAGGGTGGCAGAGCCCTGAGCGCCGGGAGCGCTCCCCGGCGGCGCGGCACGGCGCGGCACGGCACGGCTGCCCTCTGCCTGCGGGCCGGCGGGAGCGCGGGACAGCCGCCCGGCAGCGAGATGCTGAATGAGGGACCCCGTGGGCTCTGTCCCGGCTTCTCTTGTCGTGCCGGAGCGGGACCGGGCAGGGGGCGGTGGCTGCGGGCAGGGCAGAGCCAGGCTCCGTGAGGAGACACACATACAGCTCTTACCTTGCACCCTCCCTCCCGCCCCGGCCGGAGCGGCTATTTAGTACCGCCTGATTCCTGGTATTCTTGTCAGTGTTTTAAGTGGTGAAAAAGTCATTTCCAGTCCCATGGTCTGCGTTTCACCCTGAACTCATTGAAAAGAGAGTGCGGGGTCAGGACTGTTTATTATACAACCAATTAAAACAGGAAAATATGCAAAGGCTTCATTCAGCGAGATCCGGCTATTGTTAAACCGAAAATGATATTTTTGCTTCAAAAATAAAAAAGTACATTTGTTACTTAAAAAATCTCCTCTCTGCGTGTGTGACAGTCGGGAGCGCGGTGAGGTCCGGCGGCCCCGGCCCGGCCTGTGCGGCCGGAGGGCGGCTCGAAGGGGCAGGCGGGCACCGGAGACCCGCGTTCCTCGCCCTGCGGGGTCCGCTCCTGCCCGCTGGCAGGAGGGGCCGGGGATCAGCTCCGTGCAGGCGGGCAGGTGCAGCCGGCGTGGTGCTTTGGTCAACCCAAGACGGCGAAAAAATTATTGCCAGGGCTAAAAAGCTCGACGCTGTAGCGGGCTCGGGCAGGGCCGGGATAGCCAGGCTAGAGAGCCTCGCGAAGCGCTGTAGAGCTCAGTGTTGAGCCCCGGAGCGGTGCCGGAGCCCTGGGCACACCGCGGCGGCCGGGACGGGCACAGGGAGAGGGGACTCAGACGGGACTCCGGCTCTGCGGTTCCCTGCGGCTTCTCCATCCCCCTATGCGAAATCCACCAGAATCCCATCCCTGGGTCTGCGGAGCATCGCCGCCCTGGCAGGCTCTGCTCTGGGACACTGTAACATCTGCCCCGCGGCACAGGACAGAGAGGGCGGGGGGCTCCTCCCGGCGCCCGCTCCGCCGCCCGGGGCAGCCGCGGCACCGCCGCCCGCCCCAGGTAGCCATCGGGGATGTGCTCAGCAGCGGGCCTGGGAAGCGTTCACCAAAACAATCGCTCGGGCTGGCCTAATCCAATGAGTTATTTTAGTCCTCGAGCTGTATTGAAAACATTCGCTCTGCTTCTTGTGGTTGTTTACAGTATGTCGGTCTCAACATCACAGCCGCCCTTCTGGAAAAGTCTTACAGGATTCAGGCAGAGGGAAACCAACACAGAAGTGACTCGGAAAGCATGATGGCAAATGATGAATCAAATCAGAGACAGGAAGGCGGAGGTAATCAATGAGTTTTCACTTATAGTTTACTTGGATTAACATCTTTTTCCTTTTTCTTTCCGTGAGTTTAGAAACCACACGGGGTTTTATTGCCCAAACAAGCAGCTGCAAGGTTTGGTGGGCTGGTGGAAATTCGTTCAGAATCAGCTGCATGTTTCCTGAAGAAGAATTCGGCTTTCGACAAAACCTCGTGGTTGTTCCCGCCCCAGGCACACGGCGCCGGGCACCGGGCAGGGCTGCACCCCACGGGACCCCGCCCGCTCCCCTGCGGGGACCTGCCCGCTGTCCCGGAAAGAGGCAGGCGAGGAGCACAGATCGGGAGCACATGGGCAGGGAAGAAGAGCCCTGCTCTCCCTCAAGGTGCACAGCGAGCAAAAAGCCCGAGAAATCTCATCAGGTGCGATTTGAAAGTGAAACACCAGCTGTCCCTGCTCTGCCTTTGAGACAGGGTTTGCGAGCTGTGTAAGGCCTTTTCCCGTTATAGAATGACGGCAGGAGGAGCGGCACCCTGCCCTGCCGTGCCGTGCCGGAGGTGCCAAACTCGGTTATCCCTGAGGGCACATGCGGGTGCGGGCACACAGGTGGCTCCTGACACTGGCGAAAGCTCCTGTCTTCCCAGCTGGTCCCTGCAAACCCTACGGTTTTGCCGGCAGATAAATTGTTCGCCTACGTTCGTTTAATTTATTTCTCTTTCCAAAAGGAACTTTTCCCCCACCCTACGTGAATAACAAATTTGGAGCGATTACGAAATAACGGGACGGAATTTCACTTTTGTCGTTCACAGTGACCATTTCACAGGGACATGTCACTGACAACTGATGGGCATCTGGCGTTTGGTTGGGGCAGGAGAAGGAAAACCGCGGGGCTTCAGTAAATGGGCCCTGGAGAGGGGAAAGTTCGCGCTTTGTGGGCTCTCGGGGTAGCCTCGACTTCTTCGAGCAAGCAGTGCTTGCTAAGGTGCGGGTTTGGAAGTTTGTTGTGCGTTTGTTGCCGGCCCTGCCGCACACAAGAGTTCCTGGTCTGTTGTTTAAGATATGCCGCCTGTTTCCCCGTTTTCTGCCCCGCGATAACTGATTCTTTTCGTTACTATCGTTTTGTTCCTCGAAAACCCAAACAATCAATAAAGTACAGGGAGAAGCTGGGCACAACACGAGGCATAATGTTCTCAGTTATCAAAACGAGGAGGAAACAAAAAAGAGTCACTCAGTCACTCGCTACTTTTTTTTTTTTTTTTTTTTTTTTTTTTTTTTTACAGGTGTTGCTTTTAACAAGATGTTCAGGAAAAAAAAAATTAGGCACATGTTGACCTGCGCTTCCTCTGCTCCTGGCTTTGGAGACGATATCGTTTGGTGTTTATCAGCCGCAACGTCTGAGGCATCTGGTATGTGGCTCCTGACTGCTCCCCGCGCCCGAGTACGAGTGGTTCTTGCGACACGAAGGTTGCCCCGCATAGAGCCCCGCATCCAGCCCTGCATCCAGCTCCGCATCCAACCCTGCATCCAACCCCGCATCCAGCCCCGCATCCACCCCCGCCTCCAACCCTGCATCTAACCCCGCATCCAGACTCTCATCCAACCCCGCATCCAGCCCCGCATCCAGCCCCGCATCCAACCCTGCATCCTGCTTCTCATCCAGCCCCGCATCCAACCCCGCATCCAGCCTCTCATCCAACCCTGCATCCAACTCCGCATCCAGCCCCTCATCCACCCCCGCATCCAACCCTGCATCTATTACGCATCCAGACTCTCATCCAACCCCGCATCCAGCCCCGCATCCAGCCCCGCATCCAACCCTGCATCCTGCTTCTCATCCAGCCCCGCATCCAACCCCACATCCAGCCTCTCATCCAACCCCGCATCCAGCCCCGCGTCCAGCCCAGCCCAGGAGCTGCTGGCAGCCCCAGCGGAGAGTCAGAAGCGGCACCAGTAACGGCTCGTAGAGCCCAAACAACGAAATCCCGAGAAATGTTCGCTGCCGCTGGCTGCCTGGCTACTAAAACTCCCCCCCGGACCGGGAGGGGTTTCGGGGGGATGCAGGTTGCAGGAGCCTGAGGTTTGGGCAGCCGCAGTTCTGCCTTACGCGTTCTCCCCGGGGTTTTGGGGCCGTGCCCGCCGGGCAGCGCGGAGCTGCTGCCAGCCCCTTCTGCCTTCAGAGCAGCCCCAGAAGGGCAGGCAGGGCCGGAACGGCCCAGCGATCCCCGCTAGTACCAGCGAAAGAGGGGCTCCCGAGGCGCTTCAGCCCATGTCCCGTTAGATCCTGCCATGGATCTGATGTTCCCTGCCGGGCAGCCAGGGCAGAGGCAAGGGGAAGGGCAGGGACATGGGAAGGGGCGGCCTCTCAGTCCCCGGCCTTACAAGTCGCTTTTCTGCTTCCTCCGAGATACAGGGATGAAGTCTTCGAGATACAGGGATGTTTAAAAACAAACAAACAAACAAACAACACACCCCCCCGAAAAAAACCACCACCAAAAAACCCCAAACCCCACAAACCAAAAACAAAACCCCAAAAAACCCCTAAATCCAGGAGATTTCAAAAGTTAGCTGTATGGCTTTTTAAAATACATATCAGTGATGATATTTCCTGTAGGGCAGCCTCCTGCTCGGCCTGTTGTAGTTCCAGTCTCAAGGAACAGTGCTCTTAACCTACTCTTTTCCCCAAATCAACGAGTTTGCTTTGGAAGTCTCTTGGCTCGCCTTTTTTGATAAACCACAGTTCAGTTCAGCCCAGAGCAGCCAGTGGTGTCTGGGACAGTCACCAGTTGCCTTGGAACAGAAATGGGAACCACTTGTTTAAACATCTTAATGTCCTAAAATCTCTAGAGCCATCACAGAAGGGTTTGGGGTTTTTTGTTCCCTTCCCGAAGCGAGAAGGGAACGAGGGGATTACAGGGAAGAATGTCTGCTCTGGCTGCTGCAAGCACCAGAAGATTTTGGTTTGCCTTTTCCCCACCCCCATCAGTTTTTCCATTCCTTGAGGAAAATTTTTCAGTATCTGAATCAAAGCGCATGATTCCAACTTTTTTTTTTTTTTCCCTGTTGTTTTGTTTTATCTCGGCCCTTTTTCATGTTTTCATTTAAAAAGTGACAGATTTGGTAGAACTCTCAAGTGTTTCCCATTAGAGGCGGGGAGTTCACCAGTGCGCCTTTCTGATGTTGCTCATGACACGTTTCGGGCTCTGAGGCAGGAGCGCACCCTGAGCATTGCGGCTGGGCCGGTGCGGGGCAGCGGCCGGGGTAGGGCCGAGCCCGGTCCGGAACTGAGGCCGAGCCCGGTCCAGAGCTGAGGCCGAGCCCGGTCCGGAACTGAGGCCGAGCCCGGTCCAGAGCTGAGGCCGAGCCCGACGCTGTGGCCGTGGCCGAGCCCTTTCCGGCGCTGTGGCTGTGGCCGAGCCCTGTCCGGCGCTGTGGCCGAGCCCGGCGCTGTGGCTGTGGCCGTGCCCGGCCCGGCGCTGCCCTCTGCCGGCCCCGCTCCGCTGGGAGCCGCTCCGTGTCCCCCGCCCCGGGGCTCCGCGCGTCCCAGCGCCGCGGCCGAGCACGCCCAGCCCAGCCGAGGGCGGGAGGTGTTTCCCGGCCCGCGGGGCGTTCTCCGTGCGGTCTCGCAGCGTGGGGAATTCCTGCCCTAGAAACGCGCGGTTGCACATTTCTGCTTTTGCCCGCTCCTTCCCCTCCCGGATTCTCTTTGGCTGCTGCCCGCCCTCTGTCGCTGTTACCTCTCTCGCCCTCATTCCTGACAGCAGGCTTTTACCGTTGCTCTGGTGTTCCATGCTTTTAACTACCGATCTCTTGTTGAAGGAAAATTTCCTTCATGTAACAAATCGTTCTGAGTTCTTGTGTTTTGGAGTGTGGCCCCGTACAAATTTTAATAAAGCGTTGTGGAAAGCAGCACTTGGTTGGCAGAACTAGAAGGTGTCAAGTGATCTTCATAGCCAAATTTTCCTGTAAATACATGCAGGATACAATCCGTCTTTGGCAACTGAGACTTTACAAATACAGAATGTGTACACTCTTACCGACGTTTTTGGTAGTAAGCCTTCATTTTATATTACTGAGATCCAAAAAAGTCACTGTGTTGTCCATTGACCTTGAGTAAAGGGACATTTGTAATTGCAAAATGTGAAGTGAGAAAAAAAGAACAGGGTATGGGCTAAGGAAATATCCCTTTCCATACATTGCTCGCATCTGTTAATGCATGGACACAGGATTGTTGCTCGCTTATAGCAGCAGTTTGTAATTTATTCAACAAAATCACCAAGTTCTGTAGTTTCCAACGTCACGAGTTTAAGGTGTTCACAATTTATTAGATCCTACATGAATTCTAAAATTCTTTATATGATCAGCTATTGTCCTTTATTTGAAAAGGAACTATTTATGAAGTATTAGGAGAAGCAGGGTTTGCTGAAGAAACTCGAGTGTGGTGGATCCTGGAAGAAATGTAAGGAGCAGTGAAGTGATGCTGCAGTTAGAAGGAAGCCCTGGATTCCCCGTGCTGCTGTGAGCTCCCTGGCTGGGAGCTGGCAGGAGCCCTGCCCTGTTTCAGATCTGCATGGGGGTGGGCAGGGGGACTGTGTGGGCTGTGAGGGAGTCCCCACGGCCCCTGGGCTGGGGTGGCCGAGGAAATGCACCAAGATGATTCCTGTCCTTGTGTCTCAGCAGCCAGCCAGCAGAAGGATGAACTGTGATAGCCCCTGCCAGCACAGAAACACAGACTGCAAATGAATCCCCCTTTGACTGCCCAGCCTGGCCGTGGTGAAGCCAGAGCCCTGATCAGTGCTGCGGTGTCAATGTGCCAGCTCTCATGGCAGGATGAGAGTTTGAGTGACAAGGACTGAGCTGGGACAGCTCTCCTCAGTGAGCAAACCTATCTGCCCTGATTTCCAGGGTTGTTTTTCTCTAATCTTTTAATTTCTGAGCTGACAAAGACTAGAACACAGCTGAATTTTGGACTCACTGAGCACCCACAGCTTGAGCCAGTGCAGTGGGAAGATGAGGAGCTGGTTATTTCTGGGAGGAAGGTGCTCACCTTGCATTGGGAATCCCAGGAGTGGGAAATTTTTTTGTGGTTTATCTTTGTAGCTATGGTTATATTTGTTTATTTGTTCAAGCAAGACTGAGGTGTTTCTGCAATACCACAGCACACGGAACAGGACCAGCTCCTGAGAGCCCCCAGACAAAATACTCCTGTGATGTTTGCAGACTGTTGGCCATCCAGACTGAAGGGCGCCCTGCTCCCGAAGAACCTGCCAGGGCTGATGCTGCCCTGGTGCAAATCAGCACAGAAGAAATGAACCCAGTGCACCCTCATGGTGCTAGGGTGGATTTCTATTGCATGGGCAGTTAATAGCACTTTTCCCTTTGTCCTGTGCCTCTCACATCACTGTAGCACAGAACACCTGTCATGATTTAACTTCTGTGCTTTTTCCCAGAGAATAGAGTGAGATGAACTGTTTTCTGGTGATCACTCAGTGTTTTCTGGCTGGCAGTCAGAAATAAAACTCATCCACTTAAAGAGCCCAGGTGATGCAGGAGCAGGGTGGAAAAGGCAAACCCCTGCGCATGGCTCTGCTCTCAGGCTCCTTGAAGGAGGGTGCCTGTGGATCTGGCACCAGTGGATTTGACACAGTGTGAGAACTGTTTTCCCATATCACTCACATTATAGTTGAAATGTGAAATGAGCTCCATGTGGCAGCAGCCAAAGGAAAGAAAAAGGGAAAGAAAAAAAAAAAAAAAGGAAGCACTGTCCAAAAGTTTCGGTTATCCCTTGAAGCTATATTACAACATCCACTGCTTTAATTGAATCAGTGTGAGAACTTTCCCCCTCCATTTCTCCATTTAGATCATTCCTGGTCTCTGTCCACTCTTCCCTGGAGATGCACACATTTGATACAAAGATGTGCCAGGGACACCCACACCTAGGGTAGGATTTAATGTACAGTTTAATGAGTTAGGTGCTTAGAAGGAAATGCAAATTCTCACGTCTTTGTCAAAATCCATTATGATGTTCCCCCTCTTCTCTCCCCTTCCTTATAGACTCAGCACCCGGCTGAGGCACAGGAGTTTTGTCTGAGTAAAGGCCACTAGGTGTGCTCTGAGGATGCAATAGATGAATTGATCATTTCTAGGGAGTTTGTTGGGATGAATTAGAAAACCTTCAAAGCAGTGGTGGCACCTGCAACAGGTGTTAGCAAGGCTGATGGTGATGAAGAGGCATCATGGTCTCGATGCTGCTCAAACCCTCCCACCCTGCTAGCCCTGAGCAGGAGCTGCATGGGAGGGCTCCTTTTTCACCCCTGAAGCACAGCCCAGTCAGCATTGTGAGCTCCCATTTATTACACTTAAAGAGCATTTTTAGCAGCGCGGAGAAAATCTCTGCATGTTTCAAAGTATCAATGCTGTTACATAACCCAAAATTACTTGACAGCTGAGAAAGCAAAAGCCCTGGGTACCCAAATCCAGGTCTGCTCCCTAAGTGTTCACATGTGCCAATCAATACGTGAGCCACAGAAACATATGGCTCTTGTATCAAATACATGGAATCAACTTGAATTATGAAGACTTTGAAAAGGTCCTCAGTTTAAATGTACACGGCTTTCTGAAAAGTCCAGCTAGGTTTAATGCAACAATTAAAACCAGATAGATTGTCAGGATTCATAGAGCAGGGGTAGAATTAATTCAGTATGAAAGAAATGAATGACTGGGAAGAAGACAGAAGAGCAGAAGCAGCAGAAAAAGAACAAGAATGAGGGGAGGGTTAAAATGCTAATATGGGGGGAGTAGGGAGAGTGAGAAATGGAAGGGGGGAAGAAAGAAGAGAAAGATAAAGAAAAAAATGAAGGAAGATATGAGATAGGAAAGAGAAGGAGAGCATCAAGAAAAATAATGACACTTTATTTTGTAATCTGTCAGCTTTTACTTTAGAAAAACTAAGCCTGCAGCATAAAGGCTGCTACTTATATATTGAAAGTATGTGGGAAGGGTTTGGGGTTTTTTCATGGTTATATATATATATATGTATTTATATGTACATATATATGTGGGGGGTGTCCATGTAATTATATACACAGAATGACACAGAAATTTCAGTCTTCCTGGGAATCTCCCACTGTTCCCCATAGTATCAGTTTTCCACCCTGCCACATGTGCAGCAGCAGTAATGCCCTTTTCCATGCCATGCTGTGAGCCAGGGCTTTCTTTTTAGTTTGCTGTTTGTTTCTGTCCTGCCCTCCAAGAGCTGGAACTGGGAGTTCTGGCAGACCCTAACTTCAGGGCTGTCCCCTGGGTTGTTTGCAATTGCTGTTTCCCCCTGTTGATACTCATTGTCATTTTGCACTGACTGATCTGAAAGATATATAACATTTCATTGTTGAATTGGTTGTTAATTGATTTGGTGCCCTTGGTTTTGACTTGTCTGTTCCTGTGTGTGCAAGCTGCTAGTAAAATAGCACAACTTTTCATGGTTTATATGGTTAAAAGAGTCATTGAGTGATATTGAAACTACCTATTTGATGTTCTCCCTAAGGTATGAGGAAGGTCAGACTCCTTTAGCTTTCTCCCACACACTGGAGAGTTTCCTCTTCTCCATAGGTATCCTCAGGTCCTCCCACGATTGTGTTTACCCCTCATCCCTCCAGGGAGTGCCCGTTTCTGAGGAGTCCAAGGATTTTGTAGTTCAGTGATGGATATTTTATTTCCTGGTGCTGTTGGAAGTGGCATTTCAGCACTTTGTCAGGGACCTGTGTGCTTCATTCCCATACCCTGTCACAGCTGGCATTGTTCACCTTTTGCAGGGTACAAAGTGTTCTAGCTCTAGCATGTATCCCAGGTTCATTAACACTACAGGGTTAATCTGTAATTTTTCTAAAACCAAAAAGGCCTCTGGCCAATGCTGGACCAATGCTGGTGTTTTGTATAAAAAATAGGAGCTAAATTTTGCTATTCTCCCTTATCATTCCCCTGTTTCATTTCTCATAATTCTAATGATCCTGTTATGAAGACAAGAAACAGAAACATGGATGTTTAACACTCAACAATGTCTTATTGTCTTACTGCTTTTGGAAAAGGGAATGGAAGAGGAAAAGCCTCACATAGGGCTATAAACAAAACAGGAGGAAGTGAGTTCACTATCCATGGGAAAGCCCAGCTCTCCTGTGAAGGAGATTTTTGTTTCAGTGGAGGGAAAATGCACCACTGGTCTGGTAGTGAGCAGTTCTTTTCAGCAGGCTGCAGTGCTGAAAAGAACTTGTAAGGAACCCCCACATATGTGGACCTTGGGAGTGTTTCTGAAGAACATAAGGCCTCTGGAGTCTGAGGCAGAATCAGAATTGCATTGGAGAACTGGGAATGAAATAGTTAAAAGCTCCTTAAAAATTCCACAAATTTAATGAGCTTTGTAAGAGCAGCAAAACCCCAGATTACTTAATGTCTGAAGTTTGAAAAAGCACAAATATAACTGAGCACCCTCCTTTTATTCCCTTCCTCCAGAAGATGGCAAAATTTAGCTGGGCTTAACACAGGCAGGGGGAGGAAATATTGCAGGGCTGTGTGCCCCAGTTTCAGGTCAGCAGTGGTTTAGTGCTGCAGCTGCAGGGATTGATCCTGACCTGCCCTAAGTGGGGCTTGGAGCAGTCAGGCTCTGCAGCTGCAGCCCTGCTGAGATGCAGCTCAGGGCAGCAGAGGCTGCATCTGCCCGGGAGCCAGGCAAGCCCCAGCTGGGGCTGCACCTTTCCCTTCCTCAGGGGGTGGAAATTGTCACTGACATCTGAGATCACAGCCAGAAATGAGATCACATTTCTGGCTGTGATCTCACTGGCATGAGATCACAGCCAGAAATGCAGCTGTCCGAAGTTTAAATTTATACACCAAGTGTGGAGACACAAATTGCAATATTTGTTAGTGCTCATGGTATGACAGAGCTTCTGCTGAAGAAAAATCCTTTGAGATTCACTCCTTAAGTACCAAAGAGATTAGTTTCCACTAATACAGCAGATATTTTGGCTAGGACACTGTGGAGGATTTGCATTTACATAGGAACCATGACTGAAAAAAAGGAAAAAATATATAAAAAGTGTATATAAAGAAACATCAGATTAAATAGAGTTTGGCAATTAGGTAATACAATTTGGCAGCTAGGATTTTTTTCTTTCCATCTCAGCATGGCACTCTAGAAAGAGGAAAGAAATATTACTAACAAAATCAAAAGAGGCACAAAATAAAATTTATTTCTCCTGCAGTTAGTTTTGTTCCTATATTTAGCTTCTTGTCAGTTTATAATTGCAATATTAGGAAAATATGAGCGTATTTGGGTAAAGTAATACACTGAAGTCAGGAGGCTTCCTGCCAGCAGAAAAGGAGAACTGGGAACTGCTTGTCTAAAGGATAGTCCTGAGGTGGCTCAGCTTAACCTGATGTTTATCCCATAGTGAAGATCTAATTTGATTCCAAACAAATTTGTCCTCACAACTCTTTGGCCTCAGGGTTTTGACAGCTGCTGTAGCTGCTGGATCGATGCTCAGAGAAGATTTCTGCCCATGGCCTTGGGAGGGAAGGGGGCAATGGCCAATTTGGAGGATGTTTGACAAAAGCCAGCACACCAGCCAGCTGTGCTAACAATTCTTCTCCTAAATTCTCCCTGAGAGGAGGTAGGCTGTGTCTCTAATTCACAGAAAGCTCCAACTGTCTTTTTGGAAGGGCAGAGGTTGGGAAGGACATGGAGCTCTCACCTGTGCTTCCTTCACATGGAGCTTTGGGTGTGGACGAGATGCTCACATTTGAATACTCATTTTCTCCTTTGGACAGTGTCCAACAGCCCAGCCATACTGCTTGTTCCACAGTAAAGCAGTGGTTGTGTCTTCTGTTAAGAGAAAATGTTGGTGTCACAGTTCACTTCTACAAGGTCATATCCTTATTCTTCAGTCTGACTGGGAAATATAAATGAAGTGATTCCCTGGCCTTTTGCTCCCTGTGAAAATGCAAACATATCAGAGCAAAACCCTGATTTTCTTTTCTCAGTTTGAAGCCTCTTAATATGTCAAAATATTCAGTTTCCCATCCAGAAGCAGGAAAAAAAATCATGTTATCTCAACATTTTTGGCCGAGCTGAGTTTTCTGGGTAAATTCAAATGTGCAGAAGGAATATTGCCAACTGTCTGTTTTTAGCAGCATGAGAAACAATACCAACCACGGAGAAGAGCCTGCATCGCTCCCACTGGAATGACTCAGCGATGCTCCTGTCAGGAGCCGGCTCTGCTGGGGCGGGAGAGCCCTGCAGTGCCAGGGTGTGAGCTCCATCCCCGGGCTGGGAGCTCCATCCCCGGGGTGGGTGTGAGCTCCATCCCCGGGCTGTGAGCTCCATCCTCGGGGTGGGTGTGAGCTCCATCCCCGGGCTGTGAGCTCCATCCCCGGGGTGGGTGTGAGCTCCATCCCCGGGGTGGGTGTGAGCTCCATCCCCGGGGTGGGTGTGAGCTCCATCCCCGGGCTGTGAGCTCCATCCCCGGGCTGTGAGCTCCATCCCCGGGGTGGGTGTGAGCTCCATCCCCGGGGTGGGTGTGAGCTCCATCCCCAGGCTGTGAGCTCCATCCTGGCTGCGTCAGCGCTGCTGGCCCAGCCTGTGCAGCAGAGGAAGCAGGCACACAATGGCTACAGCGGTAGGAAGCTTTCCAGCCTCCCCCCGGCTTCCTCCCCCAGCAGGGGCATTACCTGCCTGCCCACCCCTCTCTGCTGGGGTCACCTTCCTGTAATCCCCCCGCTCCCGCAGCTCCCTCTGGGACACAGCGAGCCGTGCTCAAAGCCCCGCAGCAACGGGGCCGTTCCCGTGTGCTCTGCTGCAAGCTCTGAAGGAGCTGCTGCAGCGTTAATGGCTCTGCTGCTGCCAGATGAAAGGAGGGCAGTACTCAGATCTAATAAATCAACAGATGTTAAAGTGATTTCTGCCTTCTCTCTTACATTGCACATCAACAGGAACGTGCTAAAGTGCTTTTTTGTACCGTTTAGCATCTGACATTTCAGCACATCTTGTGAGTGTGCATTAGGAGAATGGAATGTTACTATATTTATACTTGCAGATTTGGAATGAGAATAAAATCTGGAGAGATGCAATGTGCACATGGGATGTTTTCCAGAGGGGTTGAAACTCAGCACAGTGAAGCTTGAGCTGCCTTGAGAATTCAGGCTGCAAATGCAGAGTCAGAGTTTTGAAATGGAACTGATAACTGTAGAAACTTGTAGCTGCTTCTCCAAGCCCTGCTTAGTTGTGGGATCACAGATGCCATTGTAAAATACTCAAACAGTGTGTTGGATTTTTTGCAGTTACTCTGAAATACCTTGTTCCTTCCTCGTCTCCTCAGCTGTGGGTGATGTCCCTCAGGCTGGTGGCTTCAGAAAAGCTATTTTTAGGGAAACCAGGCTTTTGCTGCTGAGACCTGGCAGGGCTCTGAGACAGCCCCTGCACAGCAGCACAATCTGCCCTCATAGTCTTTCAGCAGTTTGCTCTCAGATCCCTCCTTGTCCACGCAGTGAGGTCTCTGGAACCCCTCAAGCCTTCGGGCAGTACAGGTGTGTGTCTGTGTGTCAGGGCCTGAGGGCACCAACAGGCTCCAATCAGCCCGAACAGCCTCCCCTGGGCCCTCCAGCCACCTCTGTTCATGGCCCAGGAGCCTCTTTCTGCTCACCCTGAGCCCTCAGTCCTGACCTGAGCTACATGACAGCTCCAGCCATGCTCATAGCTGAGTCACTGACTGACACTGTGGCCTGGTCCCAGCCCTGCCCTGTCACTGTGGATCTGCCTGGGACACCTGGAGGGCACTGGCTGGAGCAGGGAGGAATCAGCAGCTCGACTGCAATTTGACATGGAAGATGGGTTTTGGGAGATGGGCCCAATGCTTAACTCACCCCAAGAGAAATTGAGCTCTGTCCAGAGGTGGAGAGACACCTCTACAAAAGGTACAGAAGCTCCTGTCTTGTAGATTTGTGCCCTAAAAAGCAGAGGCAAAACTGCTGAAATCCTTCTTGCCCTCCTCTCCTGTATTTCTCCTCAATTGACTTGTTTGGATGTTACCTTTCCTTTTTGGGTTCATTTCTCTTCTCCTTCCCAGGCTCTGCTTTGTGTTTTTTAAGAGTAACATCGGTTTTCAGGTGTCCTTTGCCCGCTCAGCCCCTGTGCTGTGCTGGCAGGGCTGTTTCCAGCCCAGGCTGCCTTTGCAGTTAGCAGGGTCCGAGGCTGAACTGCTTTTCTCCTTCCACTGGACCCTTCCACTTTTTAATCGGTGAAGCTAAAAGGAGCACCTTAAATAAGCCCACAGCTTCCAGGGGTTTTCCACTGCAATTCAGCTACTTCTCAGGCCAAGGTACAGGAGGATGTGTCCCCTCCTGAGGTCCAGTCCCACCGCCCCTGTCCCTCTGACGCAGAGGCAAACAGGGACAATGCTCCACAGGGGCTGTAGCCGGTCTGGCCTCACCAGGTGAGCGTTCACTTTAGGGCAGCTGGAAGAACGGAGCCCCGCGTCCCCAGCGCCGTGTGACTGAGGCCGGCGCGGTGTGCCCGAGCTGCCCCCACCCCGGTGTGACCGAACTGTCCCCAGCGCGGTGTGCCCGAGCTGCCCCCACCCCGGTGTGACCGAACTGTCCCCAGCGCGGTGTGCCCGAGCTGCCCCCACCCCGGTGTGACCGAACTGTCCCCAGCGCGGTGTGCCCCAGCTATCCCACCCTGGTGTGACCGAACTGTCCCCAGCGCGGTGTGCCCGAGCTGTCCCACCCCAGTGTGACAGAACTGTCCCCAGCGCGGTGTGCCCCAGCTATCCCACCCTGGTGTGACCGAGCCCATCCCGGTGTGCCCGAGCTGCCCCACCCTGTGTGACCGAACTGTCCCCAGCGCGGTGTGCCCGAACTGTCCCACCCCAGTGTGACAGAACTGTCCCCAGCGCGGTGTGCCCCAGCTATCCCCATCCCGGGGTGCCCGAGCCGGCAGTCCCGGCTGCCGCCGCCAGGTGTCGCCGCGGGGCGCGGGGGGATCCCCTGAGGGCGGTGCCGGCGCTGGGCCTAGGCCGGGGCCGGGGCCGGGCGGAGGGAGCGGAGAAGCCCGGGGGAGCCCCGAGGAGCCTGGAGAAGCTCCGAGGAGCCTGGGGGAGCCCCGAGGAGCCCGGGGGAGCCCCGAGGAGCCCGGTCCAAGCGCCGGCCGTCTGCCGGCCCGATACCTCCGTGGCCGTCCCTCCCCGCTGCAGCCGAGTGGAGCGGTGGCTTTGCCGGCGCGGAAATCACAAACGGCGTGGTCGGGATGTCGGTCCCAGCAGATCTGTGCTTGTCAAGTGCCGGCTCTGCAGGGGCCCCGACTCTGCTGGAGCGGCTGAGCAACAAAACCACCGCGAATCCGAGCGCTCAGTGAGCTCGGCAGGTGGGAGGAAACCTCAGCAATGCACAGGGGTGCGGTCACTGGGCATCACCTGTGCACATCACTGTCACTGTCACCTGTGCACACCCACTGTCACTGTGCACACCCACTGTCACCTGTGCACACCTCTGTCACCTGTGCACACCCACTGTCACTGTGCACACCCACTGTCACTCTCACCTGTGCACACCCACTGTCACTGTCACCTGTGCACACTCTCTGTCACCTGTGCACACTCACTCTCACCTGTGCACACCTCTGTCACCTGTGCACACCCACTGTCACTGTGCACACCCACTGTCACTCTCACCTGTGCACACCCACTGTCACTGTCACCTGTGCGCACTCTCTGTCACCTGTGCACACTCACTGTCACCTGTGCACACCTCTGTCACCTGTGCACACCCACTGTCACTGTGCACACCCACTGTCACTCTCACCTGTGCACACCTCTGTCACCTGTGCACATCCACTGTCACTGTGGTACCTGTGCACACCCTCTGTCACCTGGGCACACACACTGTCACTGTGGTACCTGTGCACACCCCCTGCAGGTGTGTGGTCACTGTGTTACCTGGGCACACACACTGTCACTGTGGTACCTGTGCACACCCCCTGCCAAGGCTGCAGGTCAAGTCCCGAGGGTGCTGTTGCCAGCTGCAGCGTAGCTGAACTTTCAGCTCCACCTCTTGGTGAGGAGAAATCAAGTGTTAAAGGGCAGCCCTGGAGAATTGCTGCCCCTGCGTGTATCATTCCCACGGCTGACGTCCTTAGGGTTACTGGCACATTCTCCACGGGGACTTAAAAAGGATCACTTACAAATACCCAATTGAATGTTCACTGCCCTTGCCCTGGGTGGAATCGGGCCAGCTAATAAATACATGTACAATCCTTTTTGGAGGAATCTCAGCTCAACTGAAATCTTGTGCGAATGAGTTCCACAAGTTAATGATGTGCTGTGTAGAAAAGACTTTTATAATTTAGAATGTTGCCTTTCAAATTGCATTGAAGTCATGTTGTTCTTGTATTATTAAAATAGGGTAACCAGTCAGCCCAGAGCTGACATCAGGACTTATACAATAGGTGTTAGTGCTCAAATGTGTGAACAGGACTTGGGTTACTGCCTGCTCTTGTTAATGTCCACACTTTCTCTGGACTCACTCTAAATTTTGCTGTGAAAAGGTATTACTTTTCTTCAGCTTTGTGTTTTCTACCCTTTCCATTTCCTTCTATAGCTGTGTGTTCAAACATCAGGACAGGAAAGCCAAGCTGCTGTCTCCTGTATTGAATGCTTCCATCAAGTCTTCTTTGACTCACTAGTTCTCTCTCCTGGGAAATCCCATCTTTCAGCCATCACTTGAAATTCCCCAGACTGTGTGTCATCAGCATGTTGAAAAGGTGAAGAAGCTGACAGCTTCAGGGCTGGTGTTTCACTCTGAAGTGGTCAGGGCTGTAATCTCCCTCCCTTCCACTTAGCACTGCTCATGATATTTTTCCACAAGCTAAGGAGTAGCTGTTATAATAACAACATAATTACAGCTCTACAGTGCTCACATGCCTGAGGTTCCTACAAAGATTTTTTTGTTTCTCTGTCCTGTACCTCAAGCATCCAGGCTCCCTGCTGCCTTCATTGGCCACACTCATTCATTCCCATGACAGCTCTCCAAAGCTGTTTGCAGTCTTACCCAGGTAGATTTTGTACCAGCACCATTAGCTGTGAGCAGCAGTGTCTGACAACAGCCATGTCTTAGTGCTTTACTGAAGTACAATTATCTCTTAAAATGCCCAGACTGGGCTGGCCTTTATATTATCCCTGTAATTGAAATTTGGCTTCAAGTGTACAGCCAGTAAATAGAGGCAAACCCCAATCCCTCAGCAGTTCATTCACCCATTGTCCAGCAATGTCTCCAGTGATTTATTTGATGAGTGTTGCTTGGCTGTGGAGGAGATGGAGTGAGCAGTGATGAAAGGGCATGTTCAACTAAGAAGCAGCTAAAAAATTTGGAGAGTGCATGGGAGATGAGTGTGTGTTGGAGATTGGAACATACATTTCTCAAAGGACTAGGAGGGGATGGCAGAATGTGTATTTGTAAATAAGCTTGCATCCATATTTTGTTACCCTTATTTAGGGTTATCCCAACAGGCCAACTCTCAGACTTTATTGAAGTTTGCTCTTGGAATGCCTAGATTTTCTTCCTCTTTGGATTTTGTTCGGGCAAAGTAGGGAGCAGCTATCAGTGAGTTTCCAGTAGTGCTCTGAGCAGAGGGAATGGCCAGAACATATGAAAATAAGATGGCATTGCTCATTTTAAATAGTGGCAAATCTGGCCTGTAGATATCACCACAATTTTCCCACTTATCCAGAGTATTGGTCATGTGCCAGCAGAAAAAGCTGCCAACGAAAATGTTTTAAGAAAGGAAACACTGTTTGAAGCCTGGTAGTAAATGTTTTCCTGGCCCTGAAATATGTGCTGAACATACATAAAGAAGGAAGAGTCAGGGGTGTCTATCAGGGGTGTCTAGTGAGGTTTAACGTTCTGTAATCATATGGATGAATTTGTTAACATTTTCACACTTTCTTCTTTAACAGATGAACATTGCAACTAATGGGTTTTAGTTAGAAACAGTACTTAAACACTGAAATGAGAGACAGTGCAACGCAGTTGGATAAATCCATAAAAAAGGCATTGGTATACCATTAAAATGCCAACACCACGAATTCTTTGTCGGTTCAAAATTCCTTTCCTGTTCTGCCACTTTCTTTGTTTCTCTCTGCTCCTGTTTTTCCTTGTAGCTGAAAACATCAGATGACCACGAGGGCTGAATGTGCAGCGGTGCTGCCCCCCAGGGTGTGTGGCTGCAGCCTCTAAGCCGTGTTCCAGAAGCCAGGATCCATGTGGCCGATTGTTTTGCAGACACAGTGGTGGCGTATTTCTGCATTTCTGAGCTTGTTTTTCAGGCTCGGTGGCCGCCTGCACCATGGAGCTTGCTGCTGAACGACAGAAATGAAGCACTTGTCAGGCAGCAGCAGCGCGTCAGGGCGAAGAGGAACTCCCAAGACTAAAGTTTACACGAGGCAACAACAAAATCTACTGTGCCATTCTGTGAGGCAACAAAGGTAATTTGTTACGCAACATAATGAGGACTTGTGTGTGATAGGCAGCAGTGGCTCTTGGTTACAGGGCACTGACATCAACAAGCACATGCAGAGCTCACATATAAGAGAATTGCTGTACATAGCACAGGATTCACAGGCTTGGTTGTTATTACAGGGCGTTTTTCTATCTTAAAACTTGCAGAATAAACAAACACATTGAGACTGGTCCTGCAGTCTTTATGTTATGGGTAGGACCTTCCTCATTTCCTTTTGGGTTGGTCTGTGTCTCAGACTTGACCGTCAGCCTGGGGGCCACGAGGGCAGGGTCACAAGTGTCACCCATTTCATGTGGCTCTGACACATTTGGCAAGCCTGCCAGCCCACACAATACAGGGGAAGGGCGAGGGCAGCAGGAGAAGTTACACATGGTCACAATGCTGTTTGCTGCTGCCCAGAAGTCTGTGATGTGGGATCCCACATGCCCCACTGCTGCTACTCCCACATGCACTCCACAAGGCAGTCATCCCTCCTGGTGGAAGGCAGGGGTCCTGCACCTGCTTTGCAGACTAACTGCAGTGTGCAGTGTGTGCACAGAGCTGAGAATGGAGCCCTGGCCTGGAGAGCAGAAGGGCTCATCTGCTTTGCCATATCACCTCTCAAAGCAAATCTACCTGCTGCTGTGATGGGGCTTCTTGCTCCATGATGACTTAGGCTGCTCTCTGTCTCCAGAGCTGCAGCTAGACCCAAAGATCCTGTTTGCTGACATTCCAGTACTGTCTCACAACTGCTTGTGTAACTCACTGTTGGGTATGTGTTCTCCTGGCCCACACTGAATGTTTCCCTTGTTGTCCA
Organism: Serinus canaria; assembly: GCF_022539315.1. Lineage (NCBI taxonomy): Eukaryota > Metazoa > Chordata > Aves > Passeriformes > Fringillidae > Serinus > Serinus canaria. Next base: position 24,203,274 of record NC_066323.1, on the reverse strand, counting down.
GCTGAGAGAGTGTGCAAGCAATCTCTTCCTGAGAGCTGCAAGGGAGAGAGTGGGCTCAAGCCTCACTGATGAATTAATGCAGAAGAAACAAGGAATCAAGACTGTGCCACATGGCCTGCAGAGGACTGAGCTGAAATTGTGTTGGTAACCTTTGTCCTGGCAATCTTCGGGGCTGATTCTGTTTCTTCACTGTACCTGCAACACTGTACCTTTCTCATGACACTTTGCAATAGTCATACTTAAACAAAGTGTATTTCCATGAGTGCTGTGTTAATCTGGAGTAAATGCTTGCTTTTTACCTCAAAACCTGGTTGGCCAGACCACGTCATGGGAAGCTGCTCCTGCAGGAAAGTCAAAGACCCTCATTGCCTGGCATGCTGTGCCTTGAGCATCATTGCCAGTGGCAGGATATTGGAGTTCTTCTGCCTGTGCCACTGACTCAACAAGGCCCTGATGTGTTTACTCCTGCTCAAACAGGAGCCCAGTTTCTTAGCACAGTTACAGCAGCAGTACAAATAAGGATAAGCCACTAAGTTAACACTACCTTGGTCAAGTTCCTTCACCTCTCAGTGACTTGGGGTGTACAGGATGATCATCACTGTGAACTTGCTCTCTGGTGCTCCAGGGTTTAACCAAACACACCGAAACAGCTGAAGAAAAGTGGTGAAACAAGCACTGTTCTAGTGCTTTATGGTCTAATGTTGGACATGACACTCAGGTCCACGTATTCAAAGCAGGATGAGATAGAAAAATGTTTCTTTTGGTGCTGGAGAGGGACCTGTAGTGTGCCAGGTGCCTGCCATTCAGCAGTGGCCTCTTCACATTAAAAGGCAGATGGGTTTGTCTGGCCCCGTTCTCTAACGCATTTTTTTTCACAGCCTCTTGAAAAATAGGGATCTAGTCCTGACTGAAATATTTTAGAAGCCACTGTGACAGAAATACTTCATGATGATACTGGTTATTTTAATTTAAGACATGCTGATTTAATTACCAACCAAAGTAATTAAATTAAGTCTAACCAAATTAATATTGCATCATAAGAAGCACTAAGATTCCATACTGTGAGGATAAGAAGCAAACCAACCCTTTCATGCAGAAGACGATATCTGGCATTTGCGTAGATATTGTGTATGTAATTAAAGCCATCCTTAACGTGTAATGCTCTTATTGCAGCCCTTGCTATTTCGTAGCAGTTGGTAGATCCTGTAATGAACGAGTATAAAAATATCCCAGGGACTCTAGAAAGCATTGCAGTGACTTTGCAGAAAATGACCCTCTTAAAGTAAACTCCACAAGCATCCTTGTTTTTTCCCAGGGAAACACCTTTTTAGCATCCAACAGGATGAATGCCATGGTGCCTCAAGGAAGCGCCGGCAGTGAGGGCTCGCAGGTGAGCCCCGGCTGGCGCTGCGTGCAGCGAGGGCAGAGTGTGCACAGCGCTCTTCGCAGAGCCGGGGCTGGGCCGCCGGCCGGGGGCAGAGGAGCGGCAACTCCGGACAGCCTCGGGCCGGGCCCTGGGGAGCTGAGCCAGCCTCGGGCCCTGGAGAGGGCAGGGGAGCAAGCCCCAGTGCGGGCAGTGAGGAGGGGAGGCAGCCCCGGTGAGCGGCTCCCGGCCGAGGGGAGGGGAGGCAGCCCAGGTGAGCGGCTCCCGGGGAGTTCGCGCTCGGCTGCGCGGCGGAATTGTGCAGCGGCAGCGATCCCGTGGCAGACGTGCCCCGGGCTTGTCTTTCCGCCTGAGTGCACTACTTGCAAATGTCCTCTGCTCCCTCTGCAGCGCTGCTTTGGGAGCGTTCCAAGGTCAAGGCTGCTGGCATCGAGCGCTGTGAGCGCGGTGCCGCCGCTCACGGCCAGGCCCGAGCTACAGGGTGGTTAATCCCATACACCTGTGCAGTACCTGGCGCACGGTAATGTTTTCCCCACAGCTTGCTGCTCCTGCCTAGCAGCAGCACGGTCCATGTGATTTGGCTGAGTCCTGCTGCCTGTCCCCCAGCATCAGGCACAGCGAGGTGAGGAACAGCTGATGGTATCAGTGCAAGTTCCACGTGTGATACTTCAGCTGAATGAAGTATCACACGTGGAACTTGCACTGATGCCATCAGCAGATTGCCAAAATGAGAATGAGTGCAACTATTCAAAAACAGAGTTAAGAGGGATTCTCACCTGTAAGCATTTGGACTGAGAGCAGGTATGGTAGCAAATGGATGTGTGGAGTTGTGTGTTTTAGGCCTGTACTTGTGTTTTCAAGCTGCTGTGTAAGGGTCAAGTTGATCTGGATTGGGATGGTGGAATTTGCTCCTTGGAATGAAGCCTGCTGCCCCATTTTTCCCTGTGTGGATGGGGTTTTATTGCAAATGGTGTGTCTGTATTGCTTCAAAAGTCAGTGTTGTGCCAAACTACACCTATAGAAAAGGCTTTTCAAAAGTCAGGAATTTTGACTATCACAGGATTAAGAGAAGCAAAAACTAATAGATATTCCTTTACCCTGCTTGCAGCAGATGCTGCAACAGGTGACTGTCAGAGACAGGATGGGTGTGGCTGTCAGGGACTGACAGGTGACCAGCTAACTTTTGTTGACGAAATGGGTAGTTTTTATATTGTAATCTAAAGCCAGGTTCAAAGCGGGTGTGTTTGAGGTATTTGTCAAGTGTTAGGGCTTGATAACTGCTGTGAGTAAGATGAAACTTGGAATTAACCACTTTGAAAGTCATATCAGGTCAAGTATCTAATGAAAAATGAAAGAATGAAATTAGTGGGAACAGGAGAGTTCCCACCAGGGCAAGGACAGCTCCCTGAGAGCAGAGGGCAGCCCTTGCAGGGGCAGCTCGTGTGCTCTCTTCTCACAGCTGCTTGTGTCTTCTCCTCTCCTCCCGAGACTGCGGCTTGCCTTGCTCTCACTCTGTTTGTTGTCAGTACAGACTGATTTGAATATTCTGAGTGAAAACAGTTACAGTCTCAGGATCTGCCCCCAGGAGAGTTTCAGCTGTGTTTTCAGAAGTGGTCATGCTAACAGCTCTCTCCTGGTAGTTAGCTACCTCCTAGCCCAGCCTTTCTTATTTCTTAGCTACAGAGCCCGAAATACCCAGAAATCTGCTGCATTCACACCACGCAGAGCTCACTCACTGGAAGAGAAACGTTTCAGAGTGATGTACAAGTTTTCCCCAGCGCTTCCTTTTCCAGGAGCTGTGATTGGCACAGGGTGTGTGTTCTCCCGGGGCTCCCAGGCAGCCGTGGGGGAGTGCTGCCTCTGAGGCTGAGCCCTCTGTCTGGGCCTGGCTCAGCCCCTGGGCTCCTCTGCATGCTCTCTGCAGGGCTGCTCATCCTGAGCGCTGCTGCTGCCTCAGGATGGCCACTCTGGGGCTGCTCCTCCTCTTCCCACGGCCAAAGCAAAGTGCTGAGCACCCCCATTCCCACAGGTACCCCGTGCTGGGGCAGTGAGAGCTCTTGGTGCTGCTGCGAGGCATCAGTCTTGCACTTCGTGTGTATTTATTTGTGAGGGGAGTCTTGGCTGCTCTGGGGTTTTCTTGTGAGGCTCCAGATCTTTAAAGTTATGTTAAGAAAAGAAAATTTCAACTGGAAAAAACTCAATCCACCCCCGGTTTTGGTCCATAAAAAAAAAGTAAAGAATTTAAATTAATAATATAAAATTAAATATAATTTTTGCCCTAAAGGTTGCACAAAGAATTAGAAATTAGATGCAGCTGTAGCATAATACTGTAGGCAGAAATTAACTAATAAGGGAAAAAAATCATACTTTAAAAGTTATTTTCATTATTTAAATGGTAAGTGTTGCCAATATAATCTCTTTAATGACTAAATTCAAGATGGTAATACTGCTTTCTCCTCCAAATAATGTTATAACAATATGTAAAATATCTTTAATACTGTTAGTTCATTTGAATTGGGCAAGCATAGACAAGCAGAAAATGCAGAACAGCATGAAACCAATTCCTTGTGGACTTCACAGGACCATCAGGACATTCTCACTGCTTATCAGAAAATATGTAAATAGCTCCTGGCTCCCTTGCTTGCTCAGATAGGGAGGCAAGATCTTTTCCATAAGCCTTCTTCCAGGAAACTCACCCTTCTCAAGGTGTGTGGTGAGAAATGATAGTAAAACGAAAAAGCAAGAAGGATAAAAGGCAACACTAGATAAGGACAAGAATACAAAGGGATCCTGGGAAGCAGAGAGGGAGGGGCGTGGGTTGTCAGGATCTGAAGAATGCTGAATACACTGATAAGGTGAGATGAAACCTTGGCCAGGAATCTGTAAGTTAGGCTGGGCAGACAAGCTGTCTGCAGGCTGAAAAATCCAGCGGTGGCAGTGGACATACAAACAGGATTCCTTCATGGCAAGGGCAAGAAAGTGAGCAAGTGGGATTGGTCTCTGCAGTAGCTCAGTACCCTTCCAGTATTTTTACCCTTCCAGGTGATGCTGAGGTGCCACAGCTGCATTCATGCACCAGCCTTACTTGGACAGCATCATCTGTACAGGGATGGCTGGTGGAGGGTGGAGAAAGGGAAGTTTTTGCCATGCTCTGTGGGAGGAAATTGGAAATTTGGATTAAGGAACTATCTTGGGATCTCTCCGTGAAGAATTAGAGCCAGCAGTGGCTTGCTGCTTGATGTTCTTTGAAATTTGATACATTGGCTCCCTTGACATAGATGGTCACTCCAGAATGTCCAAGGGAAGCAGTCCTTTCAAAGCAGGTTTAACCTACACATGCCATAAAAGCTACTGATAAAGTGCTGGCAAAAGTCAGTCGTGGAGAACTGTGCCTCCAAATCTGTAAATTCTGATGCAGATATAAACTCAAAAGCACCCACAGTCACTGAGTTACTGGTGCAAAACACTTCCTAAGGTTCTAACTGTTTTTCCTAGTTGTTCCTTCTCAGATGCTTGGGTTTTCATGATGTCTGCCATTGATCCATATGGGTGTTAGGAGAGGTGCCTGGAGGATGCCTCAATTCAGATTATTGAACCACTACTTCTAGATACAGAACTAAGTACTAAGCCCTAAGTACTGTACCTTCTGTTTTGAAAAAAAACAACTGAACATATCCTTTCTCCTTGAGGAAGCAGTTGTTAAGAAGTCACAAGTACATTGGGAAAAGAAGCCAGCCACTGTGTTTTAGCCTGGCTGAGTTTGCTACTCCCACATGTGCAGTGGGAAAGGGCAGGGGCCATGCAGAGAGCACCACGAGAGGCCAAAAGAAGGGGGTGTTTTCCTGTGGGTTTATGCCAGGTAAAATTGTGACTGAACTGACTTCGCAGCTCCTGTGACTCCAGTGGAAGCTGTGTGCGCAGAGGGCCCCAAGCCCTCCTCCACAGGGGAGGGTGAGGTTACAATGTGCTGATATAACTGGTGGGCACAGATGCTTGTCCAAGGGGAGGGAACCAGCACCCTGAAAGAAATGAAAAGGAACTGCTGCTACCTGGGCTTTGTTCTGTGTCACTGGGAGGGACAGCTCTGCTCCTTCCAGAGGACAGGGGCAGGGAAGAGATCTGGCACTGAGGATCCCCAAAGCATACTCGTCTGCAAAGAGAGGAGCCCAGAAAAGGAAATTCTGGGGGAGGGCACTTCAGGTTCCTTTGTTCTGTGACATTGGTTTTTCTGCCCTGCTCAGAACCCTATTTGTGGCTAGCAGAGCTGTAGGAGAGGGTCTGGAGCCGCTACTGTTCATTGCAAGTTATTGCCCATACCATGCATTAAAAGAATGACAGGCTTCAAAAATGTAATGTTGCCGTGCTTTTAGCATATATTCCAAATTTTCAGGTCTGAAACTTCTTGTTAAACCCTTCTTGCAAGTACTAAAATTTACAAGAGATCATTAACTCAAGTTCCTCTGCTGCTGAACACGCTTGCTGCTTATGGCAGACAATAAAGCAGGAATGCAAACAGCTTGCCCTGTGGCATGTTCCAGGTCTCCTACTGGGGCATTTTTTGGATTCAGGCTTTTCTTAGAGACCATGCTTTCCTTTGGTTCAGCAGTGGAGGCCACTCCTCCTGTGGGGTCTGCTCACTGTCCTCCTTTTAGCTTTCTAGCTGCCCCATGTCCACTGGCAGATGCCCTGGCCCTCCCCACAGATCCGAGCTGCAGAGCTCTGTGCTTCACCCCCTGACACGTGGCCAGGTGTGATGACTGGGTTTGCACATCTGTCACCACTTCACCTGAAGTGACAGGTTTTGATTTGTCAGAATGTCGTCTCCCAAGCAGTGGCCTGAACCTGGGGAAGGCTGGCACAAGGTGCTGCTGAAGTGAGCAGGAGAGTGAAGCCTTTTTTGGCTGGAGGTCAGCCAGACACCTGTGTGGGCAGCTGGTTTCTCCTGTGCACTGGAGCTGGGCTGGCTCGGGCAGGGCAGAGCCCCACCAGTGTTGCAGGGTGTGCCTGTGGGATGCCCGTGTCAGTCGGCAGCGTTCCCACAGCAGTTTCTGTGGCAGTGTGGTGTTTGTGAGGAGGGCAGACCCTGTGGGTGGCTGGCTGGCTGCAGGCCATGCTAGCAGGCTGAGGAGGAGACAGGGATGGAAGGAAGCAATGGCCTCGGCTGGCTATGGCAGAGCCGGGCCCTCATTCCCCCATGTCACCTGCTGCTTTCCAGGCAGCTCCTCTAAGGGAACCGAGGCTGGTGTGAAAGAAAGCAGCAGATTTTATTGCAGTAATCACCTTTCCTCAGAGAAGGAGATAAAGGAACAGCTGGGTAACATTTGGCATGACTCAGTATTTCACTACCAAGCGCAAAGTCATGGCTGAAAAGGTTATGCTTGGGAACCTGAGGGGGCTGGCTGCTCCTCTGCCCAGGCCAAAGGTACAGCGTGGCTCTGGGGCACTGCCAGGCTGTGTGTGGCGGCGCCAGTGGAGGTGGTGGCAGTGGCAGTTGCAGGTGGTGGCGGTGGTGGCAGCGGCCGATTGCAGCAGTGGTGGCAGCGGCGGGGGCGGTGGCACTGTCAGTAGCAGGTGGCGGTGGCAGCAGTGGCCGGTAGAGAGCGGTGCCCCGGGAAGTGCCCGGGGTGAGGAGGAGCTGTGCGGGCGGCAGAGGGAGGGCAGCGGGCCGCGCCGAGCCCGCGGAGTTGCTGAGGGCGGCTCGGGCCGGGCTGAGGCACGGCGGGAGGAAGAGGCGGCGGCCCCGGGGCGGGGCGGGGCGGGCCAGCCGTGCCGGGTTCGCGCTGTCGGTGCGAGGCTGCGGGAGGCACGGCCGGGTAGGAGCGCGGCTCGCGTTATGGCTTTGCTGCTTTTGTGACCTCCCCCTCCCTCCTCCCCCCTGCCCAGGAGCGGGAGCGCTCCCGGCCCTGCCCCGCGCCCGGTACCGACCCGAGCCCCCGCCGCTCCTGCCCGCTGCCCGCTCCCGGGGCCGGACTCGGGCTCGGCCCCTCCCTGTCGCTGCTGGCGCTTCCCGTGCTGTGACAATCTCCCCAGTCCCAGGTGAATCCCCACTCCCTCGGGTGCTTTTGGTGTCTCTTTCCATTTTCGGAGTGAGAAGATGAGAAGAGGGTTTAGGATTGAATAAGATCAGTTGCTACTGTATCAAAAAGAAACCAGGAGGAAAAAAAGAAGCAGAAGAAAGAAGGAAGAATGAAATCAAACCCACCAAGGAGATGTGACTACAGTGGCTAATTTACCAGAAAGAGAAGAGAACGGGGCCTCCCGCTGGGAAACTTTCAAACCTCAGAGAGGTCTGGCAGCTGCAGGGAGTGGGGAAGTGTGGCTGGCAGCGTGTCTGAGGCTCACACCTCCTGTCCGCCGGCATGTGTCACACCGGTTAGGGTGTTAATGGCAAGAATTCACCAACTAAACATTTCATCTTTTTTTCCTGAAATGTTTTGCACGTGTGCTGTCCTAAAGAGTAAATTTTTTGAATTATGTAAAGCGTTGATGTTGTCTGTCTTCCTCAGCAAGGTGCTTTCCTTAGCTGTGATTCATCACTCTGTTTTTCTGTTCCAATTAAGCTGCTCACTTAGAGGACTGAGACAATCAGTGTCTCATCCTGTGAGCTGGGCTCAGCATTATCAGTGACTTTGTCCTTCGGAGTGAGTTCTTGGTAGACTGGAGGTGTTTTCAGTTTCAGGCTATTGTATTTTACTGGCAATTGTGACACGAGGGTGATCTGGTAAAGCTCGAGCAGACTGGGAGGGGTCTGATAAGAGTGGAGCCTTGGTTGCAAATGCTTGTGTGCTCTTGGGTTGCTTCTCTGAGCCTTCACATCCCCTCAGAGAGCTCAGGCAGGATTTGCTGTTAGGGCTGTCCATTGCCCTTGGATGAGAGTCTATGTTAAAGGCTTACATGCAGAGTTCCTGTAAGAGTTTTTGTACATTAAACATGAGGGTCAGTGAGTTAATCTTTGACATTGTCAGAGCATTCCCTGGGAGCTCAGTCCCTCTGGGCAATGAGTGGCCAGATACTGGAGCTGAGATGCTTGAGGAGGGGAAGAATCCCCTTGCAATTCCCAAGCATGGAAGGAGTCTGGCAGTGGGAGGTATGGCTGCTGTTGCTGGAGCCTCCAGCGTCCCCTCGCTCCACTTTTATGAGTGGCACTTCAGGAGTGCCCAGAAATGGTGAGGAACAGACGTGATCACCAAATATAATATTTTGCAGAAAAAAATACTTTTTGATTGACAGCTTTCACTCAGGTGCAGCCTGGCTTCCCTGGCCAGGCTGCATCTCCCCAGTGGTGTCATCACCTCCCCTCTGAGTGATCTCACACCTCGTGGGAGGCGTGCTCTGGCAACTGAACCACAGCTCCAGTGAGGCACCACTTCAAAAACAAGGTTTCGTTGAAAACAAAAACATAGTAGGTCTTGGTGTTTTTAGAAATTAAATACTAGACAGAGTGAGGGCCTTTAATGGGAAGCTTTTTCTTCTTTTCCTCCAAGGAGAAAGACACAATTTTCAATAGAAAAACATCATGAAGGGAGTTTTTTGACTAGCCCTGAGCAGCAGTTCCTCAGATCCAGTAATAATGGAGGGATGAGGAATGAAGTCAGTCAGTCTTGTCCATTTCTTGCCTCGACAGCACCCATGACTGAAGCACCGACTGCCACATTGTCCAGACGAGGCACTCCCTTCCCTAGGAGTGGGTGGATGTGAAATCTTTCTGCTTTGCCCCAAAAGTCTGCATGGTGCTGGTGCATACTGCAGTCCTTTCACGCCTCAGTGGATTTGGTGCTGGTTGCACACCAGTTGCCCAGGCTAACAGAGCAGAGAGCAGCCAGGTTTATTTCTCACACTTTTGAGGCCTGTATCAGAGTTTTTTGGCTGTGGAAGTTCTGCAGGGATGCTGTGTGCTGCACCAAGTGTTTCCAAGGAAAGGTGCCATGAGCGGGTTCTAAACTTGATAACCATGGGTGTCCTACACAGTGGATTTTATTTCTTCCTTATGTAGTAGTTGTCTAACTTGGCAATGAATTTTAGCCAAATATTTCTGGCTTGTCCTTCAGGAATTACATTAAAGTCTGTCAAACAGTGTGGCTGGGAACCTTCCTGTGCAGCATCTGGGTATTAGCAGTACTGGAAACAGGATCCTGGCAGAAACGAACCTTGTCTCTGAACCATTGTGGTTTCTCTAATGAGATCAGTTTGCCACCTGCATCTTTCTGGGCTGTGACTATTTTAGAGATTTTGTAAGCGTATGAACAACCTTCCTCCCTTCCATCTTTTGCTTTATTCTCCATTTCCTTCTCTTCCTCTCCATCCTCTCTCACGGTGCTGTGTCCTCGCAGACGTTCCTTGTTGCTGGTTTGAGGTGAGCATTGTTTCCCAGCTATGAAAGAGCTTGCACGTGGGACAGAGAGCCCTCAGGATTTCACAGCAGCCCCTGAGCAGCACAATCAGGCAGGCTTTGGCAGCACCCTGGTTCTCATCTCTCTCTCCTGAGCGTGGGTGGTGGCTCAGCAGAGCTCAGCTGTGGAGCCCTGAGTGCAACATCAGATCTGCTTCTCCAGGTCATGAGCACAGTGGACTTCATTGAAGAGCTGTGAACAGTGAAGCTGGAATTCCCCACTGAGTCTGTGGTCCAGGAGCTCACAGGTAATGCTATACTGGTAGATTTCTTATTACATTCCATGGAAGTTTCTCAGATATAAGGAATTTATGTTGAAGGCCTAAATATTTGGGATTATGCTTTGTATTTATTGTCAACAGTCAAAACAACATTGGCACTGAAACTTCTGTGGGGAGGTTGTGAACTGTTAATTATTTTCAGTCTACCTGGCATAACATGAAGGATTATTAACATAACCAGTCTTACAGGTGATGATAAATTCAACAAGCATTACTTCTACTTTTTTAAGGGGTTGGTTTTTATTCTTATTAATCTTTCACAGAGATGTCTTATTCTAGCTGACACAAATTCCTTTTAGAGCTGAACTAAACCTTGTAATTTGCCAGAAAGTTGAGATATTTATTTAAAATCATTTCTCCTCTTAATATAGCAACCAGGGTTTTCCTTTTATCTTGTAGAAAGCAAAACATCATGACATTATCTCAGTTCTGCAGTTACCTAACATTAAATTCTGTGTTTTATCAATCCATCTTAAGGGGAAGAACATGTCTGTTAAGTCTTTGTCTTCTTCTTCAATTAAGCACTTCACTAGTAGGCCAGGAGGAAAATAGTTTTCAGTTGTTCCTATACATTTACCTTCAATATTGAGTGTAGCAGCCTGAAGCACAGAGGTCAGCCTGGGGATGGCTGTGGGGCTGCTGGAGGGATGTGCACATTTTGGAGCAGCTGCTCTACCTGCAGCCTCCTGTGCAGGTTACTGTCGGCTCTGACTGGCACTGTAGTGCACGTGGGGGCATGAATTGTGAGCAGCTGAGCTTCTGGGGCTCTGGCTGACGCCTGCTCTGGAGAACATGTGTGACTTCTTGCTGGAACATGGCATCCAGGCTGAAATGAAAGCCCAGCTGAGTGACCTTGCTCGTTTTTCTGCCTCCTCTGCATGTGTTCAGGGCATTTCCAAGCATGGCCTGCTTTGCTGTGTAGTACAAAACCACATGGACTCAGCAGTGTCCTGTGGGCTCAATGGCCTGCCAGAATGGGGCAATGAAATACAAACTCATGAGAAAGTAACAATGCAAATACCTGTTATATAGACTGAAATGTATGTGTGAGAACAGTTAGCCTTCTAATAGTCTAAATAGAGACTACTTGTGTGTGTGTGTGTATGTGTGTAGGAAAGAAAAAATGTCATGCTCTCCCAGCATTATTTTTAATAATAGTAAGTATATTTATCTTTTGCCCCAGTGAGCAAGTGTTGAGGGTGTACTTGTAGTTAAAGTAAATTAATCTGGTTTTGCTTGTTACCCACTTGGTCTGGCACATCAGAGAGTGAGGGTCACTTCCTATGGCTGGAAGTACTCAGGCTGTTTCACACTGAGAGCACTGCTCTTCTGGTGAAAACACGCCTTTCAGTACCCCAACCTGACAGCTCTTTTATCACTGCCTTGCTGGACTTCCCCTAGTGTAAACAAAGCTTGGGTGTTACTATTTGTGTTAGTTGTTTTTGTTTGAGACACAATGTTTTTTTAGTTTCTCTGAAATCTGCCCTGTGTCTTCTGATACAGATGGTTTTGTGGTGCTTGATGTCATCCAATCACAGCTGGGATGGAAGGGAACTTACAGAACCTTAGACATCACCTAGTTCTGACCCCCAGCCATGGGCAGGGACAACTTCCACTAGACCAGGTCGTTCAAAAAATAAGACCAGGTTGTTCAAAAAATAAAATAAAATAAAAATACTGTTTGTCTTAAGCTGAACTTAAGCACAGCCCTAGTGCTCAGAGCAGAGGGCAGGACATACCCTACAAGCACCTGTGTTATCTTCATCTGTCTCTAAGTCTTTTGGCTTCAATTAGACATAAATGTGTAGCAATGTAAATAATTGCTTATATCCCTCTTTTCTACATGCCTCCACAATTATAATGCTGTAAATGTCAAAAAGAAATGGCTCTTTCTTGTCTTGACTTTTAACTCAAGTAACATTTCAATGGCAAAGAAATGTCTATGCTGGCATTCATCTTTTGTGATGTGGTCCAGTGAGTAACAGTGTAAACTGTATTTAAACATAGCAATTACAGAGAACAAAGGGATGGCTGAGGGAAGCTGGACTTGTCCATGCACATTACAGGGCTCTTTCAGAAGTCAGCAGTGTGTCCTCTAGACTTTGGTTCCTGAAATACAGATTTGGATGAGTTTCCTTTGCCCTAATGCTCAGCTCTCAGTGAGGGCTGCTTCTTCAGACGGGTTCAAACCATCCTTGACACTGTAGGGAGTTTTCTTAGGAATGACCTAGCAGCTTCCTGAATTCCCCCCTCAGTTTTTTTACTTGCATTCTTCTTTTCAGCTTTCCAGCTGCCTGTTTTACTTGCTGTGTTTTGGTGGGTGAGATGGGAGCACGGAAATCCCATTTTTCATTCCCCAGCTGCACAGCCAGTGTGTTACAGTTCCACCTGTGCTGGCTGGGATTTCCTGTTTTAGAAGATTAATTAGGGTTTAGAAATTCTGAGTTCCTCTAAAAGAAACGATTTTCCTTTCCTGTGTGGAAGGGAGGTTGCAGTCTTCTGAGGCCGTGAACTTGTTTAGACCCACTGATGTAGCAATTGGTACCAGTCAGAGATACTGGCTGGGTTCAATTTTGTTCTGTGACATCAGTGTAAATCTAAGCAGCTGCTGTTGCTCTCTTTTCCTCTTTCAGAGGTGGTTGTTCTTGCAGGAAGAGTTTTTTGTCCATCCAGAAGTTTGTTTCTTGCTCTCTCTTCTCTCTGAGTCAAAAGGCTCTATATGTATTGCACTGTATCTCCAGAAATGATTGCCCTTGTTGACTTCAAAACCTTAATCCTGCAAGCAGAAGTGGTTTCTAATATACCTTCCCCATTTGGATGGCCCTAAGGATTCATGTGCACAGTTTTCACTTGTTTTCTGCCTTTTTTTTTTCCTTTTTTTTTCTTTTTTTTTCCTTTACCCCTGTTGAGGTGCTCAAATAGCCAGCACTTCTGCCTCACCCACTTAGCTTATCCTGGTCTAGTTCCAAAGCCAGAGGGTGAGGAAATGGCCTTTTTCCTCGGGAATTTTGCTTTGCCAGTTTTTCTGGTCACATACCACATGAAATTGCTTGTTTCTTACCTTCCTGTGAAGTGTATTTGAACATCCCTTGTTAAGGAGGGCTGGAGTCCGGCCTCATACTCACTCAGCTTCTTTGGGGGAGGCAAGATGGGACATTCAAAGCTGGCAATTCCCAGATTTCCAGAGTGGCAGATCTTGGGGTGTTCTTCTCTGAATCCAGCACAAGTGAGCGCAGAGTCAAGGAGCAGGATGTGCAGAGAGGGGTGACAAGGGACAAGGAAGGACAAGAGGAGGAAGAGAAATAAAGGGGACAGTGTGTCATCCAAAATGAATAGAAGAGCATGGGGAAACAGGAAGGAGCTCATGAGGGACATTGAGGTTTCTGATCTTGTTTCTAATTTAGGCACGAGCTATAAAAACCTATGTATTCATATATTTCTCATATGACTCGCTTTGAAGGCTGGTAAGATTCTCCATGAATAAAACTCTTTGTTCCTCTCTCTGACTTGTCACACTTAATCTTTTCAAACAGTTACAATTTAGCAGTAACTGTAAGAAGATATCTGAACTGGTCTCCTGATTCCAACAGAGCAGTCAGAGGTTAATGAGAGCTGGGAGAAATAAACAATTTGGGCTGCGTGTGCCACGGATGCAGAACCTACCGGGGATGGCAGGGCAGCAGAATCAGGGGCTGGCCCAACACATTTTCAACAGAGCCCATCAAACCCAGATGTGGCACTGTTACCTTGAGGCTACTGTGGATTTGAGACTAAGAAAGAAAGCAATTCTTAATAAACACGTGGGAAATACTATTCAAGAGATTTAATTTTTCTCCCCCTTCTGTTTTACGTCAAGGTGCAATTTTGGCCCCAAACCAGACTTTTGTGGGTTTTTTCCACTGTGTACTTCATCTCATGCAGTTTTAAGGAATTAGACTAAAATATTTCAGCTTAGCTAGAGAACATTTTTTTAAATTTGATGTAACAAAAATAATTTGATAATGATTTCAAAATTCTTGCTGACAAAAGCTGGAAAAATAATTTGACAAATGACAGGCCTCTGCTAAATACCTTTACAAAGGTCACACTCAGCCACTTTGGAGAAAAAATGTGAAAAGAAATTGAGTATTTATTTTCAAATTAAGATTGTTCTTTAATAAAGTAAAAATTCAGGTAGTTCTTTAATAAATTTCCCTTTAATATCATTAACTGGACATCAGATAGGGAAAAAAAAAGGCAAAAAGATGACTTGGAAACCTTGGAAAATTGTATTTAACTAGATAGACCATAAACAGATGGGATGAATTGGAAAAGCGCAAAATGTACAGAAGCTGACATATGCTGGGGGCAGACTGGCTTGGAAAGAGCGTTGCCTCAGCAGGATTTCTGTGTGGGTAAGGTTACAGGTGAGAGGGTGTGGGAGCAGCCACTGCAGACCCAGAGTGCCAAACACAGAGTGATTTTCTGGGCATTAAAAGGGCAGGTTGCTAATTAAGACACTCAGTGTCTGTCAGAAAAGCTGCATGAGGCAAGCACAGTCACTGGGAGCTGGCAGTAAACTTGCCATGCACCATCAGTTTCTCTGGGTCAGAATTGAAGGCACTTGAGACTGTAGTTCATGTTGGGACTCAGGTGTTTATTATTTCTTATCAGTAAAACAGTCTCACTGCTGGGAGTTCTGCACCTTTTCATTAGAAGGCACAAAATGCCCAACAATCTCTTGGCACAGGGGCTTTTAAGACTGAACTCTCCCATTAAGAGCTGACCCCTGGATTATTTCCCTTTTACCCCAATAACTGATCCCACAGAGCCCCCAGTGCAGACTTTTCTTCCCAATTACAAAATGCCACCCAAACCCATGGAGAAGGAGGAAGAAGAAAGTAAAGAAGAACAACCTGCCTCCACCTTAAAACCTCTGTCTTGCTTCATATTTATTTCTATAGTCTAAGACCCCAACTCTAAGTTTTCCACCCTGTGATATTACACACTTCTAACCAACTACACACTCCTAATCCCAGTGCTATCAATCAGTTTTGGAAACCTTCTTCACAACCTCAGCTCAGATGCAGTGTTCTCTTGTGGGCCCATGCCTTTCAGCACGGAAAATTTAAAATTCTCAGCATCCATGGTTCCAACAATGCATCATCCTCCATGCAATGATGCCATGCAGTGATGCAGTGACACCATGCAGTGATGCCATGCAGTGTCCACTGTAGCCCTGTCCTGCAGCAGCCCCTGGCGTGTTTGGGTGCCAGCACTGGTGAAGGCAAAGCCCGTCCCTGATGTGCGGAGCAGCTGTTTGCCATGGAGTGACTCTCCAGTGTCACCTGGAGCAGCACCATCAGCCCAAAATGCTGGGACAGGGCCTGTTTTGGGGTTAGGCCAGGGAGCAGCAGTGGTGCTCAGCTGGGCTTTCTGCAGGCAGTGCCTCAGGTGCGTGGGCAGGTGTGTTTGAGAGGTGAGTCAGCCAGCCCAGAAGGATTTATTTAAAAAGTCTTTGCCCCAGACAAGGTGTGCAGCATGGGACACGGGCTCGTTCTCTGAAGCTAGCTGTAGAAGCACTGCCAGGTACATCAGAGCAGGGTGTGGGAAACCCAGTGTTCAGAGTGCCACATGCTGCAAGGGACAGCCCCTGCAGGAGCTGTCACCGGCTGCAGGGAGGAACACAAAGCTGCTTTTGTTGAGTTCCCTGCATTATCCTTCTAATTCCGCGTTTAGACAGTGCAACAGTCCCACTTCTATCAGATACTAATTAGGGTCTGTTCACATTTTTTCATCTTTTGAAGGAGGTTATCACCTGATCTTTAGCAACTTGAAATAATCAGTTTTTTAATAGAGTTCGTATGGCCAAGCCACTGTGGAACTGCATGACTGTTCCCCCAGCTGTTATTGTGGGGGAAGGAGAGAAAACAGCAAAACAAAACCATGCTGTTTTTCAAGGCATATTTTATGGATAATTTAGCTGAGCATCATCAGTTCTTAGGTTTGAAAATTATTAAGCCACAAAGTGTAATGGCATGTTCTTTGATAGAAAACCTGACATGCTGTAACAGGACCTTGTTTTTCATATCTGAGTGTATTTCTTCTTAACATATATCTGTGATAATTGCAGTTTAAGATGTGACTAAGATTAAAAGAGGCGAAGTATGCATCTCTCTAATACTTTATTCAGACTTTTTCTCTGAGGAATATTTAGCAAAAAAATTCAAGATTTAAAGGTTAAATAAACATCTTTAAATTAAATTATCAAAGGTCATCTTTAAATTAATTATAAACGTGTTATACTAACGTTTAACAATAGTGTTTTAAGAGGTTATTTTGGATCTATTATATGAAGGAATTAGCATAGTATTGTTTGGAAATTTACAGGTGCAATTTCAGGAATTGAGACTTCTTTCACTGGGATGTAGAGATTTCTTTTTCTGAATTGTGACTGCTACAGATATTTGCTTAGTTGTTAATGGTGCTTGAGAACAAAGGTGCTTGAGAGCTGATACCTGATGCTTTTTTTGCTGTTTTGAAACACCTGTGTAGTCCCCACCACTGTAACTGAAAATTGTACTTGACAAAAAGGAATTCTAAATGTAGTTTAATGGCACAGTAAGAATGTCCTTGAAGTTCCAGTTTCAATGATTGAGTGTTGGTGTCCATTGTGTGGGGGCACCAGGAAGGCTAGGAAGGTTTTGTGTGGGATGCTCTCCTGTGATGGGCTCAGATGAGAGCTCAGCTTTAGCAGCTCTCTGCAGGGCGAGGTCTGGGTGGATCCCTGAGCTGGCACAGGTTTGCCAAAGTGCTCTGCTCCAAGCTCTGTGGGTGAGCACACAGCAATAAGGATGCAGACCTGTGTGCAGTCAGCTACGTAAACATTTCCATGTGCCAAATGTGTACAGCTGCCATCACCATCCAGTGCTGGCCCTCCTGCTGGGTGGGTGTGCTCCCAGCTCCTGGTGGCATAGGGGATATCTGCAGAGGGGGCTGGGACACTGCTGCTGCCAGACACTGCTTCATGGTGTGTGACACAAGCTTATGGTGTGTGACAGGCTGAGGGCTGGTATTTCTGGCTGTACGGAGAGCCAGACTGCTGTCAAGTTGCAGGAGGGTGAATTATACACATCTGTATGTGTGTGCAATGTGCACACCCAGGAGCCCCTCAGGAAAGCCCTCCTGGCTCTGTGTGTCCTGCTCTATCCCATGTGCTGCTGCTCTGGAGAGGGATCCAGGCAGGAGCTGGGCAGCACAATTCTGCTTTGGGTGGGTGGAGGGGAAAAAGGACAGTGCAAAAGCATTTCCTTTGCTGTCATCACATTCCTCTCTGTGAAGCAATATACAGAATAAATAGACTCCACGACCTGATGTAGTTATGAACCAGGTTTCTTAAGTAAAAGGTTAAAATTCAACACATAATTCAACAGGCTAAAATTTAAATGCTTAATGCATATTGCTAACTCACGTGAACTCCAAAAATCTCTATTTCATCTGCACCAGGAATTTATACCTGAGCTTCAGTGCCCTCAGTGCCCTGGATGAAAAATAAACAGTTTTTCAGATGAACTTTTCAGGCCTTGAGAAGTCTAGACTGGTCTTTCTGAGTGTCCACTTAGCCCTAACATTTTTAGAAGTCTGGAAATCAGTTATTTTATTAGTCTTTTGTAGAAAAAAGGTTATTTCACAGCATAAAGAAGAATTAAGGCTGGAGTGAGTTACCCTTTCCTAGGAAAGCAGCCGTGGCTGGCCCAAGCTTTCTCCAAAGGTGTTTGTGGAGGGTTTGGTCTTTCCAAAAGTTCTTCTGTGATGGAACTAAAAGCAGCAGGGAGTAGCATTTCGAAACCTTTTTCAAATCACTCAGTAAGGAGTGCCAACTGTCTGCCACTGGCATTCCTGTGATAGCTGTAATGCAGTCATTCCCCATCTCCTGAGCAATCTTCGGAGCAGGACAGGCTCCTTCTGGCATGGGCTTTGCTTTCTGCCTGTCCTGATTAGCCCAGACAAAAAAATCAGCCTGCATCAGTTCCTGAGAAGTGCCCAGCAGTTGTGTAGCTGTGACCTGATTTTGCCATGGTGGGTGTAATTTCAGTTCCCATGCTCTCTGTGGTTCTTGTGCTGAGGGTGCAGTTGCCCGAGCTGGGAGGCCTTGCTGCTGGGAGCTGAGATATTGCCATTGCTCCTCTCCCAGATGTGGGAGAGCAGGCACAAAAGGCTGTGCTGTAAGCAGGGACAGAGAAGGCTTGGAAAAGGTTGTTCACTGGCATTTCTGCTTTCCATGTATTGCCCAAACAGGAGCATATTTCTTACCAATTGCAGTGACTTGGATCTAAGTAGTGTTTAGTGCTGCTGGTGTCACATCCTCAGCTGGGCTGCAAGTTCAATTGCCAGGAAAACAATTATGGAAAGGAAACAATCCAACTCAATGCACACTCAGTGCAGTTAATAGACATCAAATGAAATAATTTATACTTGGAAAAAGTTATAGAAAATGCATGAGGGTACCTTCTTACTTAACAGCTCTGCTCAAACTTATTGCCCAGACATTTTTCAGAGTGGAATTTGGTGTTGTTCCCTGAGAGTTCCTTGGATACTTGACCCTAGGTCAGTCTCTCCTACAGAAAACCCTCATGAAAGTACAAATGCCAGTGGAAAATCCCAGAAATTTCCTTGGGCAGTTCTTCCTTGGGACTAATGATTCTCAGTCTCATGGAGGTGATTCAAGAGCCATCTTCATCCCAGTGATGTGATTAACCACGTCCCCTTTTGGTCAGTTGGCTCAGAACTGCCTTTGCCTCTGATGAGGAGTGTCCCAGACAGTAAAGCAGAAGGAATTATTGGCATATGCGAGCAGTGGACATGCCTAAAGTGACACTAAATTCCAAGGAGATTTCCTCTACCAGGTTGAAAAGAGCTGCGGCTCCCCTTGAGAAAAGATGTGAAAACACATATTCTCAAAATTGGGGTGGGGAACTGTGTTGGGCAATGATGGGAAGATAAGGCTCCTATAAAACATCCTTGGTGGGAGAGAAAAGCCCCAGCTTGCTTCCATTGGAATTTGTCATCTGTTCCTGGAGGATTACCCAGAAGTGCAGTTCTCCTGAGACACCAGCCTTCCCCAGAGCCTGGGCTGTGGGGCCAATAGAGGCTTTCAGGGAAGGCCATCTCTGAGAGAGCTGAGTTTGCAAGAGGTTTAAAGTCTGCTCTGGACATGGGGCAAGGGGAAGATTACCAGCCAATGTTTGTGGGAAGTGCCTCATTAATAATGAGCTTTAGGTGCAGAAGAACTGAGGAAGATGTTTTTCCATTATCACTGGGGGAAGCAATACCAGTTAAGGCAAGGCTTGCAGGAGAAACACTTACTGGAAGTGTTTACATGTTACTTAATACCTTGACATGCATTATTCAACTTGTGTAAAATCAGCTGGGGTGGAGCAGGGAGGAATGGCTTTGGCAGGAGAATTTGTTTGCTCCCCATGGAATATTTTCCTGGTCGTAGCTACCTTCTTTGGCAATGAGATACATTCCAGGAACAGAAAAAGTGTTCTTGAGCCACATTTTTATGAGCTGCTGGAATGTGCCGTCTTGTGAAGGTGACCTAACCTTGTCCAGATGGCCGCTCCTTCTCTGAGCACTGCTACCCTGTCAGTCTTTCTCCAGAGCAGAACAGAATTGCAGCAAAAGCTCCCTGTGAGCCCTCTGCATTCAGGGGAGGGGGCACTGAAATGGATGCACTTCTCCTCCTGGAAACAAGCCCCACGTTCCCTTGCAGGGGGAGGCAGCAAGGGCACTCTCCTGAGCAAGCCACTTGGGCTGAGCTCTCCTGGTGGGCCTAAAGGACTTTCTGAGCTGCAGCCAAGTGAGCTGTGCCCTTCTGCTGGGGGAAGAGTTCTGCTCATACGAGCAGGGCTGCAGTCACACAGTGAAGGAGAGAAGGAGAAATAGACTGGGGAGCGTGAAGTTCAGCAGGCATCTCTGCTTCCCTCATCCACACAGACAGCAATTTCATGATTCACCTGCTGGATGATTTTGTTTTGCTGACAAAGCTGTGATAAACAAAGACTCGGCATCATTTGCATAGTTGTTTAATCTGAAGGCGTGTGAGTCATATAAATGAAACTTTTGACTTGTGATAGATTGCCAGGCAGAGGGGCTGAAACACACAGTTTTTGACTTGGTTAATCAGTACCTGGAAACTCCATAAAAAGTTACTTAGCACAAAGCCTGGAGTTTCCAAAATAGTAAGGCAGGCTTAATTTCTAGTTTTGAAATAAATAATAATATACTTGTACTCTTACACTGCAATGATTTTAATTTTTTTTTGTGATGGCATCTTGCCAGACTTTGTAATTTTAACTTTTATAGACTAAAAATTAGGATGATGCATCTGTAGCTTGAAGAAACTGCCTAAAATATAATTCCTGAGTCTTCCTGATTTAGGATGACTGGATGGCCTAGCAACAAAAGGCTAGAAAAATGTACTTCAAAAAATGTACTGGCATTTTAGGAGTATTCCAGGAATCTCTCCCGCACTGGATGTGCAGTGCCTGTTAACATATCTGCTCTGAAATGTGTTTCTTTCCAAGGATGGGACTCATGGCTCTGGATTATCAGAAGTTTAGTAGAACTGTGAGATGAAATAATTTCTGTCTGCTGTAGCAGGGAACTGAACATTCTTGCTTCTCAGCAATTTCAGTGTGTGCTTGTGACTCTGCTTGCACTGATTTAACGTAGGACAGTTTTATAGAAAAATAAACATTGAAATTAGTTGTACATGAATTAGTATTAGACTTGAAACATTGTTAATAAGACATCTAAATGCCTTTCAAAAGCCTATCTGCTGTATATATGTATTTTTGTTAGTCCTTTTAAAAACAGAAACTCATCAGTAGTATTAAAATTGCAACACAGTCACCAGAGGGAAGAAGTTAGAATCTGAGATTTTAGATAGAGATTCAAAATAATAGTCCATTTGTAGGTAGAACAGGTGTTTTTGAGGAATGATGATGCATGTAGTATTTGCCATTTTTCTAATGCTTACGGAATTTTTAAATTTCACAACAACTTTTTTAGCTTGCCCTGCTATGTGGGTATAGTGGTGACAAGCAATGAAATTATTGCTTTGATCACGTTTTCCATGGGCTGGTGAAATGTTAATGCAATACCTGTGTTTTATGGCAGCAGCAATATATCATTTGCTTTTATCTCTTTCTTTGGTTTGCACATCACGTGTAACTCATGCAAGGTGGGTTGGAGCAAGTCTTTCCTGGTTTGCAAATTCTGAGGTGATGCCCACTGTGCCCTTCAGGTCAGTAGATGTGTTTGGCCCAAAGAATAACTACATCAGTGTCCTTGGAGGGACAAAGACTCAGTTTTCTCTCTTGTGGCAGTTCTGACAAAACAAAGTCTTGCTAACTGTGACTTACGCCATTGTGGCTGGACAATGATGTCCTTGAAGAAACTTGACAAAACATGAGTTGAAAGTCTCCTCAAGGTGAAATGCTGAAATTGTACAGTGTTTCATATCCACAGTCATTAAAACGTGTGACAGCCTCAATAGTGTTCCTGATCATTGCTGGTTTTCACAGTTGTCACATCTGCTCTGTTATCAGAATTGCCTTAACAAGAAGGCCAGCTAGAAAATAAATATGCAAAGAGGCTGAGAGAGAGATGGATTTCCTGTAATGAATCTCTTTCTAGTCTTTGCCTCTGGCTGAGAATAGTAATATGCCATTAACCCAAGAGATGTAAAACATGCTGTGCTGTGGTTGGAAGGGTGTCAGAAACTCCTCCTGTAAGGATGAGAAGATATTTTATTGCTATTCCAATTGTTGGTTAGCCTAATCATAGTAAGCATTTCAGAAAAAGGGAACTCCTTGTGAAGGCTGATGTTTGATTTTGGTAATTAGCAGATTGGAGAGAGGAGCTGCTAACACAGATGTGTTGAGGCAGGAGGAGCAGCTGTTACACTTGAAGTGCTGTCTCACACATTAAAACCTGCTGGACATCGAAGCCTACTTTTAGTAAAAGAATAAATAAGCTGGCTGTGCCCTACTTTTTGTCAAAATGTGTCATGGGATCTTTGATTAGAAAAGTCGGTAGAAATAACACAAGGGAACTCGGTGCCTCGTCTAAAAACTGACATTTCTAACAATCCAGTTATGTTAATAAAATGTTAATATTGGCTATGAGTTCATGCCCACAAAGTAGGCAGAGGAAATGATAGCTGGTGGGAGACTTGGCTGTGTGGGCTGTGAGGTTACATGTGGACAGAAGTCCTGCTCTAGTAGGCATTGGCCTTTTGGATGAAAGAATTTGTTTGGTATTGATGGAACTATTTTTACAAAGTCTGTGTTAGGAAACTGGAAAAATGAAGGACTATGTAGAGTTCTTTGTGTATAAAGGGAGAATGTAGCAGGAAAGTCAGCTGGCCACTTCAGGATGCTGTTGATTGTTGTAAAGGCCTTACTCTTCCTAATTCTGAGTAGTTTTTTAATCTTCACTTGCTGGTACAGATGGAGGTCCACATAACTCATGAAGAAGCTGTCTTGTAAAGTGTGACCATACTCAGAGACCAGAACAGATGCAGAAAAAGTTACATTGGCCATGGTATGGAATTAGTGACAATAAGTATTTTCAGTCAGTTTGTCTACAGATTAGTGCTATTAAAAATTTGCTGCTTTATTACAATGGAATTTGCATAAAGTGATCAAAATGCCACCATTTAAAAGTGGCTGCCTAGGAGCTCCTGCCCATGGGGTTTTCTGTGCTTTGGAAGCAGTAGGACCAAGTGCCTTCTGGCTGTGGGGTTCAGCTCCCAGCCCTTCCTGGCACAGCTGCAGCCTCAGGGCAGAGGGACTCTGCAGTTCCCCAGCCAGGACCCAGGTGTGGGGAGCTCTGTGGGATCACCAGCATAGCCAGTGCTCCAGGAGAGCCTTGCTGGGTCAGACTTCCCTCCAGCTCAGACCTGCTGCTGCTCACCAGCTCCCACAGCTTGTCTGAGCGGGGAAAAGCAGAGGGAGCTGAGCCCAGCAGTTCACAGCAGGGCTGTGTCTGCCCTGGTGGGTGCATCAGCTGACTGCTGGTGATTCTGGTGTGGCACAGCAGCCTGGGACCTCAGGGAGGTTGAGGAACAGGCCCTGTATTTAAAGTGGCTGTGTGTCATTTAAGCTAGGCTTAAAATTTTAAAAGGAGAGGCCTCAGACATGGAATTCAGCAGGAACAGAACATCGAAGTGCCAGGATGGTGCCAGGGCTGCTGCATCTGGCAGAGGGGTTTGCCTCTCTGGTTCCTGTATGCTCTAGGTTCTCAGAGAACTCTTCTACTGAATTTTACTCGTGTTCAATAACTTGGTTTAGCAAAGCACTGTTAAAAGCTGCCTGTTCTGGCTGCAGGCTTGTGCTCCATTAGCTAAAGCCAGCATCCCTTTTGTCTGACACGTGGTTTGCAGTCCGGTACTGCTCGGGCTGGCTGCTGCTCTGCTGCTGCTCCTGCTGCTGCTGCTGCTGCTGCTGCTCCTGCTCCTTCTGCTGCTCCTGCTCCTTCTGCTGCTCCTGCTCCTTCTGCTGCTCTGCTGCTGCCACTGCCCTGCTGCTGCTGCCCCTGCTGCTGCTCCTTCTGCTGCTGCTGCTGCTGCTCCTTCTGCAGCTGCTCCTCCCCCGCTGCTGCTGCCCCTGCTGCTGCTGCTCTGCTGCTGCTGCTGTTGTTGCTGCTGCCCCCTTGCACCGGGACAGCTGAGACACCAAGGGCAGCTTTCACAGACACCCAGGCTGGAGCTGCATGGGCACAGGGACCGCAGCACTTCCTGAGCACCTCTTGGGGAGCATCCTGCTCACAGCCCTGAGGTGGTGTGGTGTGTCCTGCTCACAGCCCTGAGGTGCTGTGTCCTCCTCACAGCCCTGAGGTGCTGTGTCCTGCTCACAGCGTCGAGGTGGCATGTCACACCATGTCCCTCACCGTGCCATTAGCACTTCTCCATTCACCCCCAGAGGTCCTGGTGACAATAGCCAGCTTGGGTTTCACAGGCTGGGCTGTCTAACAGCTGCAGAGATGGAGGAGATCCAGGAGGCCAACTTTCAGCTGAGCTGGTACAGGACCATGCTACCCATACACCTTATCCTCTCTGTCATATTGTTTATGTGTGTTGCAGCACTTTAACCTAGGGCGTGGAGTCATGTATTGGGAATCTCTTAGTGTTTTCCCTACAGGAGATTAAATATAGGCTTTGACAGTTAAACCTGATTCTTGGGATTAATTGTACTAAACACATGGTTTGAAATAGTCACAGCCAGTATTATTCACTTGTTTATTAACACTTCTTAAATTTCAGTGGCTAATGACTGTACCTTCCAAATGGTACCAACCTGCTACTTTAGGGAAAAGGGGACATATTTTTTCTAGTCTAGATGAAGAAGGGCCTTCAAAGGGGAGATTAAAGTTTTGTTAACAGACAAGCTATTTTTTGGAAGTTACAAAGCAAACTGGCTTTTCTGTAGTGACTGCTGAAGAGAGTGACATGTTATTTGTCATACACAAGATGTTCTAAAGCCTTTTATTTGGACAGCAGTAGGCAGCAAGCTGGCCAAGGGGTGACCATGCAGTGCCGTGGCCATTATTCTCTCTACTATTGCTCACAGTTTTGAATATCACTTTTTTTTTTTTTTAAGAAAAGAATTACTGATGAGAGATTCTTGTGTCATTCTGTATTCACCAGAAAACATTCCTGTGCTTTATCTGCCCAAGGCTCATTTGGTTTGTAGATGTTGCCATTGTATCATGGTGTCTGACGGTAGCAAGTTGATATAAGTGTTTAAATTTTCTAATGAATTCTTTCTAAGCATCTCCTGCCCAGTATTTTGCTGTGTTCTGGATCATTGTCCTTTAGATTTTTTTTTAAATTTTTTTCCCCAGAATGGCTTTTTCTGCTTCAGGCCAAATATCCTTAACATGGCATTTCCACTTGCCTTTTTTATGTCTGGGTCTGCTGCCACAGTTCTGTGATGTTTGCAAATACAGAGACAACTTAGTTCCTTTCTTCTGATCACTGCAGTGACACAGGATTCAAAGAATGTAAACCCAAAAAACTGAAAATGACACATTTTCAGGCAACCAAGAATGTGCCCTAGGTGTACAGCTGTTTCACATGCAAAGACATGACTCAGATCCAGCCTTTTCAGACAAAGCCCTTTCATTATACTGAGAACACATGTAACAATAGCCTGGGGGGCAGAACAATAGAACATTTGTTGTTTTGTGAAGGGGGGTGGGAAGGCAATCTAAAGATAAGGAAATTGAAAATTAAAATGGTATTTGAAGTCTGGATTTTTTTTTTTTTTTTTTTGCATGCCACATAGGATATAAAAAGGTTTCTTTAAGATGTTTCAAGGCAAGTTCCTTATCCGTGTCGCACACACTGTCTGTAACAACTCCGTGTGTGACAACAGCATGAATATCATGCAAGCTGATCAACCATAATCTGAAATATCTTAATAACTACTGGCTGAGATCTCTTTATTCCCCCTGCTAAATACTGATATTGTATTTGGAGTCAAAAACCAGAAAATGGAAAGGAAATTTGAAATTGGGGATTACAACCCTGGAGAAAAACTCCATGTGGTCAGGTGTCACTGAAGTCTATTCACAGAAATCGTCTATACAAGACAGTTTTTAAAGTGCCTGGGGCTTTATGTGTGATAGACATTTCAAGGCATCATTAGTCAATTGAAAAAGATGGCAGTAAACAGTAGAGTAAAGAGATTTTTAAGGCTCTGGATTGTAGCCCTCTGCTCACATCAGGGCTTATGCTTTGCAAAGACTGCACTGGATCCTGCAGAACAACCACCTAATGTCACAAGATCCAGAGTAAATACCTCTTTTTAAAGAAACATTATCAAGCCTTTCCAGTCACAAACCCATTTGTCATCAGTGAGGCCAACTACTGAGCCAAAGTTTTAGTGTCTAAGCCAAGACTATCTGGAATATTTAATGTCAAAACCACAAGTATCAGAATGATTTGGAAAACTGCAGATCTGGGACTTTTTACACTACTGGATTTCATTAATACCTTTTTTCTTCCGAAATATATTTCAATTGCAATGTAAACTTTAATCAGAAGAAACAAGTGGCTCAACATGCTGAACTAAACTTTGTTATGTAGAACACAATCCATTGTATGAGTGGCACATTGCCTGATAAACCAGTTTCATTTGAACTCTACTTTTTTTTTTTTTTTTTTTCCAGGAAGAAGGGAAGTGGAGGGAAGTTACTACACTGTGATGTGAAGTAGCAGCAGCATGATGCTCAGGAGCAATGCCTGTGGTACAGAGCAGATTAAGGAACTGGTTAAAAGCAGGAAGGGGAGCTGTTAATTGACACAGAACAGACAGGCTGTGAAGGCAACTGACACACGGTAGGCAAGATTTCTCATTAACTTCTGTCCTTCCACTGAGATTTGCCTAGAGGTAGCATTGCATGATCATCATTCATGCAAAAATCCCATTTGCTGAAGTAACAGGGGAGATCAGTGTCCTTCCCAGAGATTTCCAGTTAATAGATGTTGTGGTTGGTTGGATGCTTTATAAAAAACAACAAAACATTTCCTAGATATGTTCTAATCCAAATTTAATGGATTTTTAGTGCCTTGAGAATTGGCAAGTGAAGTTGAGGAAGTAAATCCATCCATCCATTTTCAAAACTGGAATAACTGGAAAAATGAACAGACTAAAATAGACAAGCTTAATGATACAGCATGATTATTAGCATAGGGATGTTAAAATATGCATAACATGATCATTCTCTTTGTGGACAAGGATGTGCTACGCCTCGCCCTGTGTTCATTGAAGGCGGCAGGAATGTTGCTGCTGATTTCAGTGGGTGGGGACGGGCCCGCTGCATGCAAAAGTTGTTTCACTACCGGTTACATTCTACCTTGCCTTCTTTTGATTGCTTCTTTCAAGCCTTAGAAAACCCCCTTTTCTAGGTACTAGTTCCCATGCAATTATTCCTGACCGCTCAGCACCTAGACTCTTGAAAAGAGAACGTATCGGGGAATTCATTGCCAAGGCTGCTATAATGAGCTCTTCCTTGCTGATTTCCAGAAGGCGCTTCGGAAAGGTGCTCTAGGATGAGCCTTTCCAGCGTGCCCAGGGCGGCTGCCCCTGCTCGCAGTCCGACCTGGGGGTGCGGTAGCGGCTTCCGGGGCACTGCGAGTGCCAGCCGCGTAGGGAGCGCCGGGCCGGGTCAAGCGGGGCTGCGCGTCGGTCCGCGGGCCGGCGGAGCGCTCCTGGAGCGCCAGGGGCGGCTCGCCAGGGGCTCCGCGGCCCGGCCCGCGGCGGGGCGGGGGAACGGCGACCCCCAGCCCGGCCGCCGCCGGCCTGCAGCGCCGGCCGGAGGCGCGGCCAGCTCTGGCCCTCCGGGGAAGGGGAGCGGCCGCAGGGGCGGGACGCGCCGCGCCATTGGCCGCCAGCCGCGGTTCCATAGCGAAAGCCCGGCCCGGGTTGGCGGCGGCGGCCCGAGGGCGAAGCCATCACCTTGGTAACCCCGGCGGAGCGCAGCGCCGGGGTCCGTGGCGGCCGAGGGAGCGCTCCCCGCTGGCTCCAGCGCCGCCGCGCTGGCTGGGGCGGCGCTGACACGGCGGCGGCCGCTGCCCGAGAAGGTGGATGTGCGGGGCGTGCGGGGTGTGCGGGGCTGGCCGTGCCCGGGCGGGTAGGTGTGCGGGGTGTGCGGGACTGGCCGTGTCCGGGCAGGTGGGTGTGCGGGGCTGGCCGTGCCCGGGTGGGTGGGTGTGCGGGGTGTGCGGGGCTGGCCGTGCCTGGGCTGCGCTCCGAGCTCGACGGGACGGGGCGAACCGGCGGCATCGCTCGGTATTGGTGTGGCTGCGGCGGGGCTCCCCTCGGCTGCCAGCCCGCTGCTGGCCGTGCCTCCCGCCCCGGGAGCCGAGCTGCGCAGGAAGAGGGTTCCGCTCCTCTCCGCTTGCGACACCGCTGTTGCTCAACTGCGCGGGCGGCTCCGCGCCCTCCCCGCGCGGGGGGAAGGTTCCGGCGGGACGCGGCCGTTTGCCGGCGGAAAGGGGCCCGGGGCGGCCGGCTGGGCTGGGCTCGGCTCGGCTCGGCTCGGCTCGGCTCGGGGCAGCGGGCCGGCGCCTTTGTGCCCGACCGCGCCGGGAACGGCCCCGCAACAAGTGCCCGGCGCTGCCGGGGCCCGCGGCGGCCCCGCTCCAGCCCGGGTCAGCCTTCCCGCGCCCGGGGCTCGGCGGCGCTCGGGAGAGCCTGCTCGGTCCCGGGGCGCCTGCTCCCCCCGAGAGTTCGCCGGACAATCTCTGTGCTCTGCCTGGAGGTTTTTTCTATTTTTTTTTTTCTAAGCTGAGAACTTTCGGTGATTGCTCGGTGAATTTTAAGTGGCGTTTCTATTACTCGATACTCCCGGTTGTTTTCAGCTGGGTTTCTGAGCGTTGTTTTCCTTGGGAACCGCAGGAATTTGTGTGGCAAAGCAGTATTTGGGAAATGTGTTTGCAGTCAGCTGTTCGCGCTGTGCAGGGCGGCGCACAGAGCGGTGGCTTTGGCACTGCTGTCATCGTGCGCTCTCCTAACAGACAGCCACACTGCCACCGACGAGGAGCGGCTTCTCTGGAAGGGGGGAATAAATCTTCATTAGTCCCAAAGAGTTCCTGAAAGAAAAACGGAAACCTCTCATGCCAGACTCGCTGGTTTTGTCTGGCTGCAACACATGTGTGCTTAGACTCCTGCTGGACACTTTCCAAGCTCCGGAAAACTGAGTTTTTCTCGGGGTGTACAGAGTTTTTTGTTTGTTTTGGTGTGTATTTTTTTCTCCCGAACTTAATGCTCTTACAGTCTTTTCTTGTCACTGCATACACTGAAGTTTTGTTCATTTGGAATTGACAAGTGTAGCCATAACTGTAAATATTAGGTACTAACTAAGTCCTTGCTGCCATTGTTCTGTTGCTATTGATCTTCATTCAGACTCACGAAGCTCTTGAAGCTGGAAACCACAGCAACATATAATTTATGTTCTCAGGATCATAGTCCAGGGTTGAAGTGAGATGAATGTATGAAGGATGTCAGAGAAATTTGACTGGCCTGTGTTTTGCAGTATTAGCTAGAGACTCTCACAGCTGTGTGCCTTCAAAGATTAATTAAAAGGTGGAATAAAATTTTAGTGCATGCTTGCTTTTAGGAAAATTGCATATAAAGGAATATTGAACATCCATATGCTTGGCAGAGGGCTGTGAATTCTGAGGAATGCTTTGAGGTGGCTGGGAATCAATCACCAGGTCACCTGGAAACTTTGGTCTGGAAGCTTCCCTTCAGACTGATGGTGGTTTCCAGGCTTTGGGAATTTCATAGCAGCAAGCAGTGCTTCTTAGGAGAGTTGGGGTTCAGGAGAGGATTACTGAACAAAAATTCTTTGGTAACTGGTTTACTGGCCTTTTAAAAAAGAATATCAGAATATTGGTCACATCAGGAATGTTTTGATGTGTATTGCCCTGGAAACATGCTTTAATGGGGTTTTTAACATGGATTAAATATTTTGGGGGTGTTTGATTATTTGGCTTTTGTGTGTTTTTTTCTTTATATAAAAGAGATCTCCTCTATACGAGGTCTTAAAATAGTTTAGTTGTTTGTCTATTTAAGTATCTATTTTTCTTGAGTAAAAATTACTTCCGTTCAGCCAGGTTTCACTTCCTTGGAATATCTGATGTCATGAATTCACTGGTTCTCCAATTGTCTATGGACTTTTGGCAGAACTCCAAATTCTAGTGTAGGAAAGCCTTCTTAAAAAAAAAAAATCATTATTTGACTCTTGTGATGTAGTGAAGAGAGAACATGTCCAGTTACACTACTCCTTTCCCTTTAAAGTTTGTATATGTCTGTTATATGCTCTATTTTGCAAATAATTTGAACCCAAAATCCAGTAAAACACCAAGCTGTTAGGACGCTGTATATAGGAGGAGGGTGCAGAGGAAGGAATGTTGTTATTTAGAAGTTGGGTGGAAATGCAGGCTGATGCTTTGGCTGTTTAATTAGAAAGCTGCTGTTGTGTTTCAGTGACCAGGGCACACAGTTTAAGTGCTTTTTCACAGATCTAAAGATACACATGGAAGTGCTGCCCTTGGTTCTCTTAAGGGTTGCCATCAGTTAACTTACCTGAAAATAAATGCAGGGCTTGTTGGACTGCAGGATGTGATGCTGTATTTATCCAAAGACTGCTTTGGGTTTGCTGGACTTTCTAAATTGCCACTCTTGGGAGCATTTCCCAATGGCAGTTTCGGTGGAAGCAGTCCAGGACAGAAAAATCTGAAATAAGCATAATTCACACAGTTGCATAGAAAAGCTTGCTTGTTTGTTTTGATGGGTTTTTTTTTGTTTGTTTGTTTTGGTTGGGGTTTTTTTGTCTGTTATTTTTTTAGTGAATGTGTGTTTTCCTCAAACCAATACTCTTGTGTTGACACACACAGTTACACATTACATCTCAAATTGTTTGCCTCAAAGTTTGAGGACTTTGAATCGTGGAGGCCAGAAATTCATGCTAATTCATTCAAATACTAATGCCTGAGTGCATGAAACACTTTGTTTTGTGGCAGTGCTGTTAGTCCTCTAGTCACTCAAGTGTGAAAGTTTCCATGTGTTTTGTTTTGATAATTAAATCAGATCTGGGGGCAAAGATCATCTTGTGTTAGAAATTTAATATTTTTTTTATTATTATTTTAGTAAGCAAGTAAGCAAGCAGTTTTGCTTTGGGTTGGTAAAGTATGTATTTACAATCCAGAATGAACAGCAGTTAACCTTTGAAATAATCACAATTCAGGGAACCTTCAAGGTGAAGGGTACCTGGATGTGGGTAATGCCTGAAGTATCAGGTATTTTGTTGGCAACATCGACCAATCTGTGTTAGTCTATCAAATTTACATGGGTAAATCTTTTTATCCCAGCCGCTGGTGGAAGGAAATTCAGGAATGTGGTTTCATTTACATACATTAGGAGCTGCAGAGGAGGCCCTCATGTGAAAATGCCTGTGGATATGCAGGTACCAACATAATTGAATTTACATACTGGCTTCAGAAGATTAAAGAAACAAAGAGTGACACTGAGGCGTCAAAACCAGCTTCCTTTGAGAAGTGGGACTGGGCAGTTCTGCTTCCCCACTGATCATTTGTGTGTGGCCATTGTTACTGGTTTGATTTTGGCTCTTTTCTGCAGCCGGAGGTTCATCCCAGCCTGCTCCAGGCACAGTCTTTAAGGAGCTGGCTGCACACAGCTGAGGATCCGGGCTGTCCTCACCTACCTTGGCTAATTCCCTGCTTTGGCTTTTGGCCAAGCCCTCTTCAGTTCATTGGAAAGGGAAAAGGGCAGTTGCCATTTCTTACCTTAGGTGTCCCGACCTGCAATTGCAAATGAGCTGAGCTCAGGAGTAACTTTGTGTCTTTGGAGCTATACATCTCGGT
Organism: Serinus canaria; assembly: GCF_022539315.1. Taxonomy (NCBI): domain Eukaryota; kingdom Metazoa; phylum Chordata; class Aves; order Passeriformes; family Fringillidae; genus Serinus; species Serinus canaria. The sequence continues at coordinate 24,171,778 of NC_066323.1, read as the reverse complement.
GTGCAGAAGTGTGCCTAGTATTTACTTCTTAAAGAGCATAAGAATTAGGAGTACTAACCCTCCTTTAGACACAAAATATCTAAATTTGGTACTCACAGCTTACTGTTGTTCTTTTTCAAGCTTGTTAAAGATGTGCATTTTTCATAAGTAGTATTGCATGCAATTGCAATAGGCATTGCAATTTTTGCTATGAGATTGAATTGTAAAGGGTGCTTTTCTGTTTCTAGATATCTTGCTTTAGTTTGCAAAAGTAGTTACTCTGATTTTTTAGAACAGCTTTGTGAATTCATCAAATATCTTAAAGGAACTCCATCAGAGGTATTGATGTCTAGTTTTATGCTTGTGTAGCTCAGCTTTATATGCTGCTGTAAAGCTGAACAGTTTTACCTCCCATATTAGGTTGATAAATAATCTTTTAGTACTTCACTACTGGCTGTACAAATAGAATTTTTGTTCCTGTTTTCCAAAAACTGTGATGATTTGGAGTAAAGGCTGTATTAGGGATTTAATTTTTGTGCTGGTATGTGATGTTATGTTTTGTCTTTGCATGAATTTACTTGTAAGGAGAGGAACAGTGACAGCACTGTTACTCCTAATTTCTTTTTATGAGACACAAGTAATCAGTGCCTTCTCATTGCAGTCTCTTTGAGTTCACTTTTAGGGGCTGCTGAAGGTTTAGGTTGATTTTAAATTTCTTTACACAGTGCTCTTCTGGGGCTTTTCCCCACCATATTTATTGCATGCAAAGCAGAAAGCAGAGGCATTAATTTGGAACTAATGGACAGTTTTAAGTGATGTGTGCTCCATTAGAGCTTGCACTGCTTGCTCTCCCTTTAGGTCATTCCTGTTCTCTCCTTGCCCCCAGGCACCATATATCCACTGGATTTCAAAAAATAAACCTCAGTGAGAGAATTCAGAGGTGAATTGGAGGATGTAAGTTTGGAGTTGGACTCAGCTGGCAGAATGTGGGCAGGAGCTCGTGTGGCTGGCAGAGGTAGATAAAGAGTTCTGTGGAAGTCATGTGGGGCTCTGTGGGGAAAGTTATCTGTTCATAAGAATTTTCATAAAAATACTGCTGTGCCTTTAGTTTTATGGTGCAGTGTTGCTATGAGTGTTTGCTACCTCTTGGTGTTTCCGGAAGTCCTTTGTGTGCAGGAAGGTATCAGGGCAATGAAATAATTAAAAAATAAGCATAAGAATAGCCAGTTGTGTATGGAAGCTGCCATGTGGACTTTGCAATCACTGGTGGTCTGTACCATTACCCTGATACTGTGAGAGGCTCAGAGGCCTGCTGTCAAGTGGTTTTGTGACAGATTTAATGTGGAAGACCTGTGCTAGTGTGTAGCTACAGAGTATCAGAAGCAGTTTAAAAATCAGGGTAGGTAGGTGGTTTGGAGAGCATTGTACAAAATCTCTAGAAAATAGAATAGCTGGCAGTATTTTTTAGTGCTTGAGGTTCTTATGGGAGCTAACTCTCGAGCAATTCCTTTTTTTTATCTTTGGTAAATACAGTTCTTGAGAGATGCATTTTGATGTTGCATCATTTTATTTTCTAAGAAGCAAAGGTAACATTTTGAAATGTGCTGTTATTTTCACTTAACAATTGGATGTTTATGAGTACAGCATGTTCACAGCAGAAGACTATGAAGCCTACATGATTTAAAAAACTGATTACATTTGTGTCACTACAAGTAACATGCTGCTTTTGAGTCGTGCAGAAGGATGGTTTTCAGTCAGTGGTGTCATTGCTGTTTAGTCCTCCAGAAGACTGCAGGTTGGTCTGTAGTTTGCATGTACAAACCATTGATACAGACACAGCTACAGGGGAGAACCGGGTCACCAAAGGCCAGTGTTGCCAGCAGAAACTCAAAAAGCTAAGTACAAAGTTGACCTGGTAGAAAGAAGCACATAAAATGTTATTTGAAAAGTGCACTGGGCACTGAATGCCCTTCCTGCTTGGCTTCATGTCTCAAATTCCTTTTCTGGTTTTGAAGAGTACTTTGGTCCTTTTGCCTGTACTTTTTTCCACTTCATCTACCTTTCAGTATTCCCAGCATTTTTACTTTTTTGTTTCTTTGTACAGTATGGCAAAAAGTTTACTTCTTCTGGGTTTGTCCTTCTGCCCAGATCCTCCATTTTTTTCCCTCCCAACCCCCAAAGAATTTAAGTGAGTTAACCATACGTGACAATGTTATTTACTCTCTGCTGGTGTTGGGATGTTTTTGCATTTGGGGTTTTTTGTGGTTTGGTTTTGTTGTTTTTTTTTTTTTTCCAGTTCCCTTTTTGACTTAAATAGGTATTGCTGAGGAAGGCAAGGCCTTTGGTATTTTCACACCATCACACACATTGTGTATTGGAGTTTGAAAATCACATGGGGGTCTTGGGGTATTTGTATTTCGGACCTTTAGTGCAGAGCATTTTACTTTGTTTCTGATGGAAAGCATTTCTGAATTTACTTTTTGGTTGTCTGTATGCCCTGCTAAGGATGCATCTCAAGACATAAGAAGTATAAGGAGGATTGTCCAAGTCCTAACCAGGGTTCCTCTAAAGAAGGAAGGGTGAGTACAGACAGCAGTGACAGGGACAGTGCAGGTGTGTGTGCTGTCCACAGGGGCACGGGCAGTGGCAGCCTCAGGATGGGAGCAGACACAGCAGAGTGTTGGTCCTGCTACTAATTAATGGAGATGAACAAGACTGAATCCCTAGAAACAAGTCCAAACCTAGTAGGAAATAAAATTTGAAATGTAGAACCCTAAAATGATTTGGGTGGAAAGGTTAAAGATTGCACTCCACTGCCATGGGCAGGGACACCTTGCACTATGCCAGGATGCCCCAAGCCCCTTCCAGCCTGGCCTGGGACACTTCCAGGGATGGGGCAGCCACAACTTGCTTTACAGTTTTACACCAGTGTAGCTTTACAGCAACCTGAAAGGAGCTTACAGCCAGGGGAAGGTCAGCCTTTCCCAAGCACCAAGTGACAGCATGAGAGGAAACTGCCTCAGCTGCACCAGGGGAGGTTTAGGTTGGATATTAGGAAGCATATCTTCAGCAAAAGCATTAACTAGCATTGAAATTGCCAGGGAAGTGGTGCACTCACCTTCCCTGGATGTGTATAAAAGATGTGGAGATGTGGCACGCAGGGTATGGTTTAGTGCTGGGCTTGGCAGCCCTGGGTTCATGGCTAAACTTGCTGTGAAGGGTCTCTTCCAAGCTAAATGATTCTATGATTTTATTCTGTGCTATGGCAGGTTTAAGTGAAATTGAGGAATTGTGGATTGAGCCACAACAGCAGGAGGTGAGGAACACTCGTGTACTGCTGAATTTATTTACTTGTGGTAATGACTGAGGTGTGTCAGTGTCTGCAGAAGAGCTGTCTTATTTCTCTTTTCATGGGAGGAATCTGATGAATGCTGACCAGGAACTGAGTAGCAGTTTCTGAACCCTCAGAGTGAGGAAAAACACCGTTAGTCTGGCAGATTGTCAGCAGCAAATGGTGCATTAATTTTTGGCACAAAATTTGCTAGCAAAAAAAGAGACTTTCCTTTCTGTTGTTAAAAATAAAAGTGAGGGGGGACTGATTATCTGTGCTCAATAGCTAATATTGTTCTGGCTTTTAATATTCATGTAAGACAGATACAATGCATTTGACAAAAGTCCTTTTATATTTTATTAAAAATAAAAACCCACTTTATAATATACTGATAATCTGCATCTGATTATATATCTAACTTTAAAGAATTTTATTATGTTATAAGCTTTTACAAGATGTGTGCAAACAATTGCAAAATTTCCCATGTGTTTAGAGATAGAGATATCACTCTCCAGATGTGCAGAATCTGAGAAGTCTGAGAGTCTTCATGCTAGGCCAGTTTTACTTCCCCAACACTTCAGAGGGTCTTTTTAACATCTACTAGTGCTAGTAATGTAGGGAGATAATATTTTTTTAATAGAAATGTTTATTTACACTTGAATTAGGTGACCTCTAGCTATGTTGAAAATTTTAGTAAGCTCAGAATAATGACCTAACTCTATTTTTATCTGAGTAATAGTAACAGCAGTGACATTGTGTTTACTGAATTGTTGCTTTAACTATTAGGATGTGGTTATTAATTGTTGTGGTGTTGTTGTGAGGGTCCCCAGGACGAGGTGAGAGATGAGAATCTACTCTTAAGTTCTTAGAAGGTTGATTTATTATTATATTATATTATATTATATATATTATATTATATTATATTATATTATAGTATAGTATAGTATAGTATAGTATAGTATATTATAGTATATTATAGTATATTATAGTATATTATAGTATATTATAATTATATTATAATTATATTATATTATATTATATTATATTATATTATAATTATATACTAAAACTATACTAAAGAAAGAGAAAGGAGACATCAGAAGGTTAGAAAAGAATGATAATAAAAAACTTGTGACAGACCAGAGTCCCAACAGAGCTGGACTGGGATTGGTCATTAATTAAAAACAATTCACATGGAACTAATTAAAGATTTGGTAACCTTTTGGTAAGCAACTTCTAAACCCCATTCCAAGCAATCAGATAATTATTGTTTACATTTAATTTCTGAGGTTTCTCAGCTTCTCAGGGGAAAAATCCTGGCAAAGGGATTTTTCAGAAAATATGACAGTGACATTAGGATACCATTTTTTACACCCAGTGTCATTCTGCACAATTAGAGTCCAGCTAACAGAAATGGATAACAATTGTTTATTTGCATTCTGCAGTCTGTTTTGATAACTGGGACCTTCTGTTTCCTCTGGGTGCTGTAAATAAATCTGGTGCATGAAGAGTTGCAGTGAGAGGGAAGAGCAGCAAAGTTCTGCATGAAAAGGAAAAGCTGTCTGTTTAGTAGAGTTCTTCAATAAAAGCAGGTTTGGCAAGAATGTGGAGATGTAGCTTAACAAGTTGGAAAGAATGTTAAGACCACAATAAAGTCTTTTGGTCACAATTTCTTGTATGAGTAGTCAGTGGAAATCTGCAGCAGCAGAATGCTGTCCTAATTTCTGGCACTGCAAATATGCTGGGTTACAACTCACCTTCTAGTAAACCTGCTGGGCACCACAAAATGACAGAAGTCTTTATCTGTTTCTACATTTTGAATAAAGAACTTCTCTCTGTGCATTATTTCTCTGGTTTAACTGAAAAGCTTCAGCATTAATTTACTTGGATGGGAAATATTGTGAGTAAAGCACTGGCTGGGGATTTGTAATAATTAGGTTCTGTTTCCAAGTGTGTCACAGGCTCTGTGAGTTCAGAGGCATTGTCTTATCCTGGTGTGTTTTTATCTGTGCCTCGAGGGTGGGGCAGTTTTCTTTCTTTGGTGTCTTTGCATGGTAAACTTGAATTAATTTAATTGTCCTTGAACAAATACGGTGGATGTGATGCTGAGGGACAGGGCTAAAGGACGGGCCTGGCAGTGCTGGGACAAGTTGGACTCCATCACCTTGGAGGCCTTTTCCAACCCTTATGATTCTAAGTTTCTCTGCTGCTTTTAGGATACATGCAAACACTTAATTGAAAAATACTCTGTAGCAGCTCTGGTAATTGAAATCGATGACAAAGAAGTTTTATGTGCTTTATAATAGGATGGGGAAAAGGTAAATGTATTTTTAAGTGCCCCCATTAAAAAAAGATCCATTTAAGTGATCACATACAGTTGTTCCAGCTGATGCACAGGCTTGCTTTGGTGACTGTCAGTGAAAAGGGTTTTGTCAAAAGAAAATCTCCTTTACTGTGTTTAAAAAAATAAAGGAGAAATTATTCTTAAAAAGTAGGTAGAGGCAGATTGTAGTGCAGCAGCTGAAGTATTTTTAAAGCATCATATCATAAGATTAAAAGTGAGAGCCTTTAGTGTATTCTTGTCATGGGAATAGAAAGTTGAATGATTAACCCCTTTCTATTTATAGCTGTTTTCTGAGTTATTTCAGTTCCAGTTAACTTCTAGGTAAATTTCATGAGAAGGCAGAGCAATTCTTGCCTTAGTCTATCTCTGCAGTTCATCATTTTAGTGTCCTCAAATTACTTTCTTTTTAATGTGAATTTCACAAACCACGGTTGAGTTTTCAGATTTCTTTGTAGTTTGATAGCTTGTCAGCTTTTATTATGTGCAACTCCAGGATTTATAGAGGCCTTCAGCATTTGGTGGCTCCTTTTGTCTTCCCATCACTACTTGCCAGTTTTTTAAATCCTGGTATATCACTGCTTAGGGGTGAATTCCTGGGGTTATTGCCTCAGGAGAATGAGAGGTGCAGGCTCTGTGTGCTGTGAAAGAACCAGACAATATATACCAATTTCTGTGAAAGTTTTCCACTGTCTTGATGCTCTAAGTTGCTTCTTCATTACTGATTTAACTGGGACCTATTGGCCAGGAAAGTAGCACACTACTCTTCAGGTGGTTTTTAGCTCTGTTTGTGCAGTGATAAAGGGTTTCTACCTATGTAATAACAATTTTCTTGAAAAAGAGGCAGTGGCTAGATCCGTTATACAAGAAGGGTTCTTCAAAATGGCAGTATTCCTGAAACCTTAGGCTCAAGCACCTACATTTTGGTGATTCACAGACCCAGTTAAGCTGAAGAAAGATTTGTTGGGGTGTGGTGGCAAATGAAATGGTTTGTTAAACTTTCTGTCGTTCTGTGATGTACTTTTTTCTTGCAATGTACAGGTGAGGAGTAAAATAGGATTTTAGAGGTGCTTTGTTTTCTTTCTCGCTTCTCTTGGGAGAAAATTTGAAAGTTTAGGGAAATATTTTTTGAGCTTTTCTGATGTTAAGTATGGTGCTGAGAAATTTCTATTTCGGTCAAGCCATCATTGTTTGTGTGAAAACAGAAAAGCCTTTGCCTTCAGTTGCAAGAGTCTCTTTTTTGGTGTCTGATTTTGTCATATTTTAATAATTGCTTTCCTAAATACAGATGCTGCTGCTGTGGCAGCTCGTTTGTGTGCCCAGGTTTACATCCCCTGTGTCCTCCTGCTCCTGCAGTTTGGAGGTGAAGCAGCAGGCTGGGGTGCAGAATGCAGTGAAGGTGTCACATGAAAGTCTCCAGGGATCAGCTCTGGGAGAAGAAGGAGCTGATGTTCATTTATCAGGGAGAGGCTGGGTTTGAGATGCCTGTTGGCAGACTGGGGTGTAAATTCTGCTGTCATGGCTGAGTGACAGCAGGAGGAAAAATACAGGTACCATAATGTATCTGTTGCCCCTGCTCCATCCTCCCACAGCCTGCATGTCACAGTGCCAGAGGAGGTGCCATTTCTGGGGCAGGTCACAGCCCCAGCCCTGCTCAGCCTCTGCTCCTGCTCAGAACCTGGAAGGGAATTTCTCTCTGGAGGGCTCCTGGCACCACAAAATGCTTCTGCTTCCCTCAGAAATGAGCCTGTGGAGCAGGTAGCTGGCAAATGGACTCAAATCTTTGTTAATGAGGGAAGCCATAAAATGCCAGTAGTCTGAATTCCTGAGCTGAGCACTGCAGCTGAGGAAAATAGAAGGGTTTGGGTTGGTTGGTTTGTTCTCACATCAAGTATTCTGTAATGTTAGGTGCTATGTCCAAAGGCAGTATAAAAAATGTGAATACTATTCAAATCTGATTTTTGGATCCAAATTCAGATTTAAACTGTTGGTTTTGGACAGGAGGATTGTCTTTTGTATTTGTTTTTCTCTTGTGGTGTGTTTTTGGTTTTGGTGGGTTTAGGATTTTGTTTGTTTGTTTATTTTTTTGTTTTTGTTTTTGAAACCAAGCAATCCATTGCTTCTACCCTGGGATTAGTTCAGATTTGGAGTTCTAAATTACATAGTATTATAAATTGTCATGCTGAAGTTATGCTTCATATTTTAAATATTTTTTCTATGAGGCCTCACTACCTGATAGAGGAGGGAGTGGGGAGCAAGAGCAGATTTAAAAGCACGCTTTTATTATCTAAAAGAGCTAATGGATTGCTTTTGAGTGTTGGATATAGCTGGAGGTAAACTGCATTTATTAGATGCTGGTATTTTTCCTTCTTCAGCACAGGAACTATTCCTAGCGATTACTTCTAGTTTCAGGTGACATTTACAGTATGCATGTTGCTAGTGATGGAATGCTGTTATTATTTATTATGTGGTAATATTTGGAATCAAAGAGCAAGTTGGACTGCAGCAGCATGTCTGTAAAATACACTTGGTTCCTTGCAATCCACACTTAGGAGTTTGTTTTAATCATAAAGAACAAAGCCTTTCAAGCGGTACCTGGAACAGGGTTGGCAGCACCTTCACAACATGGCTCAGAATAATTAATAACTGACAAATTGTTCAGTCTTGCTTTTGAATTCTGTGTTCTCATTTCTAAAAATTCAAATATGAGCACAACAAAAAGCAGAATTTGGGAACTAAATAGAAGTAAATTAGTGTAGTTTCACCATATTAGGCATTTCACAGAATGTAACTGGGAAGTGAAACGTGGGGACGTGCAAATAGTGAAGAAAATAGGCTACACAGATCAGAAGAAACACAAATCACAAGTAGTGCTACTAATTACATTTCAGATAACTCGGTAATTGTGGTGGGATCTTCACAGAAACAGGATGAGAACTCACTGCTGTACTTCTCTGTTTAAAGTGCAGGTAAATATTTATTCATGTAGTAATTTTTGGGTGGAACCAGTTGGTGATTTTCAGTGTTTTTATGTCTGTTACACACTGGTGAGTAGAAAATGCATCAGCAATAAGGGCCATGTTCAGGTGTTCCTGACTTCATAGGAAGTGCTTTGTCAGTCCTTATGCACCATGGCTTTTCAGAGTTTAAGGCAGTCAGGGAGAAAGCATGAAAATGAACATGATAAACTTTAGAATGGCTGAAAATATCTCATTAAACAAATACAGGGTTTCTTTATTGAAGGTAATGGTGCAGGGGTAATTTAGTTGGAGAGCAAGTTCTTGTGTTCTGCCCAGTAATTAACTCTAGATTCAGGAGCAGCTTAAAAAACAAAAGTATAGGATGTGACTGTGGTGTGATAGAAGACAGAGACAGGAACAGGAATTGCTGTGCTGCTGGCAGTTAATGCCCCTGCCCTTGCCCCTGAGACTTCTGTCCTTAAATACTGCTTTAGATGTAATGCAAATCCAAATATGCAAATAATATTTTATTATTGCTTGCAGCCTGTTGTAGGATGTGGAAAACTGAATTTGGGTGCCAGGGCTGCTGAGGGTGTGCAGGGGTGGCAGCCAGGCTGGTTGGGGGGTTCATTGACTCCTGCAAACATCTCTATAGGTGTCACAAGGGCTTGTGCAGGATGCTGGGTTTGTCTGCACCTGCCTAGACTGCTGCTCAGCACTTGGGCTGGCTCAGCTCAAGCCTTTGGGCCTCACACTTCATGTGTAGGTGAGCATTTCTTGCACATGCACGTGTAGGTGAGGGTTTCTGGGAAGAGTAGCACTGCTCTGGGACCACAGCTTCCAGTTCTTCACTGCTCTCAGCCACATGGAGTGAGCCAGAGGAAGAGAAGCTGCAGGGCTGGCATGGAGGTGGAAGTGATCAGTGGGCCCTGGGAGGAGTTACATCTTCACATGGATGAGTCTGTTCAGGGTGAGCCATTCAGGGCTTTGTCCCAGCTCTGAGCTGCTGAGCCAGCTGGGTCATCACTTGTGCCCCGTGCTGCAGCGGAACTGGAAACCAGCTGGAAAGTGTTGCTCACTTGACTCTGTGTTTGTGGAGCAGTATAAAGCAGATCTAAGCACTTGTTTGTGAGTCATCTGAAACAACAAACACACTGCTGTTTTCACAAAACCGTCACAGCAGCCTTGAACTTTGTGCTTTTTGAACCGTGGAGTAGCAGACAGAGCATGTCCTCCAGCCCAGAGCCTCTCCTGGGAGCTTCTCTTCCTCTGCACTTGGCATTAGAAGTGATCAGCACTGGCAGCCAGCCCTGAGTGCTGGGGGCATCGCAGGGTCTCCCTCAGCACAGACACTGCCCTTCTCCATCTCAGCACTCTGCCCTCAGGTCAGGGAATGTCTGGCTGCCTGGCACAGTGTGAGAGCAAAATTTGCTGTCTAGGAGCCTCTTTCTGTTAAGCTTCCCTAACACTGATGTGTTCCCTTTTGCTTTGCCCAGAGGCATTTCTTTTGAAGATGACAGAGCAGGAAAAAACCAAGTGAAACATTCTGGGAAAATAAAAATTAATTATTTTTGTTTAGGTTTCTGTTTGTTGATCCCAAATAGTGCAGGTGATTCCTTCCCATATGGAACTATCTGTTCCTTTCTGCTTTAATGGAAAGTCCTTCATTTCCCAGTACCAGGAAGTGCCAACAGTCTTTTGCTCTTAAGTTTGACTTTATTGTAAGGAAAAAAGATTATTTTCCTCCCAACTCCAATGGGATTGAGTTCTAAGATACAATTAGTAGGAGGGTTACTGGGTTACTGAACCTTGAGCACCGTCAGGCAGGATACATCACTGGGAGGGAGGGACACACCCTCCCACCCTCCAGATAAATTCAAATGTCTGTAACTGACGCCCTGTTAAAGAATCACTGTGTTCAAAATAAACACTATGTTCAAAATAAAGGTGAAAACTTGCAATATCGTTTTGATGTTGTTTTGCAGTTCTAAACTGGAAGGGAACTCAGCAGCATGTGTAACCAAGTAAAAACATGATTCATTGTGAAGTGTATTAGTCTGTGCTTGTGTGAGTATAAATGAGTTTTAACCAAGCTGTTGGGCACTGAAGGGGATTTCAGAGGTGAGCCAGGGCTCAGTGAGGCAGAGCTCTGGGAAGAGTGAACAAGGCTCCCTCAGACTGTGAGTCACTGTGGTGGGAGACAGGGCTGCCCTCGGTCACCCACTGCATAAATGTAATTATGGTATCACCTTCTTGATGGAGGCATAGCTGAATCTGGCTTCAAATCATGTTTTTATCTGTTTAACTTAAAGAATAATACTCGGAAATGCTAAGTGGTCTTTGCTTTGCCCAGCTTCAGGAATAAGAAAGGACATAAACTGACTTACAGTTTTGACATAGATGTCTCTTTTGAACTCATTTGGTGCTCTGAAATTTCTGTCTCTGCCTTTTTTTTCTTTTTCTGTGGCTGTTCTTGTGCAATGGGAACTTGTTGCTCTGTGCCTGTTCAGTTTTGGTTAAAAGATTTTGTACAAGATAGGTGGGTTTCACATTTCAGAGAAGTCTGAGGCTTTTCAAAGGATATTACTGGTTTCTGACCAAGCACCAACACCTGGGAAAGTAGAACACAGAGAAGAATGCTGTCCTGTGTGTAACAGTGTGCTGTCCATTGTCAGTATGGTGTTTTGTCTCTTGATGTTCCTGCAGAAATTGGTGCCACCTTTTAGAGGTCAGAGCTGGTCTTTCTGCTGAAGGGACTCTGGGCACTGCATTACTGGGACAGTGTTTGTGTCGAGCTCTGCTCTCTGGGTCAGCTGGCACACACCACTGTGTAACAGACATGAAATGCTCCTCTCAGAGCTAGGATTGAACCTGCATTTTCAGCCTGGGCACTCAGCTGTGCAGTGTGCAGAAGCTGGAAGTTGCTGTCATTTAGGCAGATGTGCACTGCTGTGAGCTTCTCTTCTGCTCACTGTTTTAGTTCCTGGACTTGAGCTGTGATGGCTTAATTATTGGCACTGAATGCTCTTGAAGAATTTTGTGCCTGTCATTGTTGGAACTTCAGACCTAGTTGCTTTATATGTTCCAGTATTTTTTAAAGTTGAAGATACTTGGTGTATTTACTGATCCTTTGTACTTTTTTGTCTCTGACTTGGTGAAATGGTGAGTTTCTTCATTGCTACAGCAGCTACTTCACTTTGGTATTCACTTGTCCAGTCTTCAGCACTACTGAGAGCATGAAATGCTCAAGGCAGCTTTGAGGTGACCAAAGCTCTAAAACAAAAGCCCCATCTGAGTATCACTGTCCTAAACTTCTGCTAGTCTCTCCTGATGTCTGCCTCAGTGCTTTCTTCCAGAGTAAGAGATTTAATCACTGAGAAGTACCCAAGAAACTGCTGTGTTATGTCATTCAACCAACTTAGAGTTCCTTATCCTGAAGAAAACCTGGAGCATCCTCTCTGACAAATGGATTTTTTGAGTACTCTGGAAGAATGGACAGAGCAGCAGCCTGTCTGACAGGCCTCTGAAATTGTTACAGAGCAGAAGACAATAGGGCCACAATTAGCCCAGTAATTTCTAAGTGGCACCTTACATTGCTTATGAATGATTTTTTTTTTCTCTTCTCTTTTTCCTTTTCTCTGCCTTTGTGAGTGGCCTATTTCCTTGGCTCATAATTGTTTATCTTGAACATTTTGCCACACAGGAATTTTAGGCAAAAGTTTCTTGTAGTTCTTCCCCCTTTCTTACCTTGTGATAAAATGTTTTTTGGCAATACATTCATAAGTGTTTCTTTGGACGTAGGTAGTGTAGGTGAAGAGCTCTGAAAAGTTTTACTATATTGTCACAGGCATTTTGATTGCCACCACACAGTTTTATGATTGCTGAATTGCCTCATAAGATTGTTAATGTTTTAGAAAGTTAGGATTTACATAAAATCAGTATCTATGTAATGAGGGTGTGATTAAAGGATTCACCAAAATTGCCAAATGCAATTTCTCATGCAGAAGTTGCAAGCTGGAATGGAAAAGGATTTCTGTTGGGTCCCTGGTGGGTGCTGTCAGAAGAAGTCACATGGGTGTGGGCCCAAGGTGGTTTGGTGGTATGTTTTTGGCTGAGGTCATACCCAACAGACCCAGAAGAGAGGCTGTCTGCAGTGTCCAGCTGCCAGTTCTGTTTTCCCCACATTCCCCAGAGAGGTGCAGTGGGGAAAAGAGATGTCCTCAGAGAGTGCACTTTGTGAGGCAGTTCCTCCAAGTCCTTCTGTCTTTGTGCAGTTCCCAAAGATGGTGCTGGCAGGTTTGTGAGGTGGTTGGAGTCCTCAGTGGCTGCTCACAGTCAGGAAAAGGCCAGCAGGGTTTGTAGCCTGTCTGCTGGGTGTAACCAGCCTTTAGAAAATTCTCCACTCGTGGTCTGAAGGTGGGAAGTGTCTTGGCTGCCCATGTGTGATCTGCAGCCCTTCCATACCACCTCTCTGAACCTCTGCTCTGAAGATCAGGAAGGGTTGGTTGGTGAGAAAAACAAGGCTGCACACTCTCATCCTCTAGTGAAGGGTTTGTTTCTCATGCTTGGCTGTAGTAATGGGTGCTTTGTGTACTTTAGAAATGGTTTAAGGTCTTGAGGGCTGGCTGATCCCCCACAGTTGGTTGTAGAGGACCAGCCTGTTGACAGTGTGATGTCTGAGCTGCAGAGATCCAAAGTGCTGTGAGAAAAGAGGGGAAACAGGACAGTGAGCTGTGACAGGAGCTATTCACAATGCAGTGGTTTGTTTAGGCTGTACCATTTATAGACCCTGGGTAATTTCTGGGTGCCCACCATTGGTCATCATGTGTCTAGTTAGCCATTGACCTCTAGAAGTTTGCAATATCCAGCTTTAAGTCAGAGTGTCCTGCTCCTGCCATGGGGTATGGTTCAGTCACACACTGTGCCCCTTGTCTGAGGGGCCACAGGTCATGCAGGATTTCTTCCCTGGGTGGAAGTTCTGTTGTCATGCCTGTTAGCTATAGCAGGATGCATTTCACACCCCCTCCTAAGAGCCTGCCTGCTGGCCAGTAGCCTTTGATTAGGATTTTTCTGATTCCACAAGCACAAATATTGACATGGCTGTAAAACATGAATTCCAGGCTGGCAGTTCAGCCTTCCTTCTGTGAGATTCACACTGATGCTTTGTCCTTGCAGATCCCAAATCACATAATACTGCCTTCATTTTTCTCTAGTCTTTTCTTTTCTCTTGTGTGTGTTCCCTGCTGTAGGCTCCTAGAGAAGTTAATTATGAGAAGTTTTTGGACTAGCTCATGCCTCTGTAAATAAATCAAATAACTCAATGTGTGTGGATTGGCTTCTTGGACACCATGTGAAAACCCATTTTGGGACACCTTTATGCACCACAAGGTTGTGCATGGAGCAGTAACTTAATATTTTTTTGACCTAAGTATGTGAGGCGGTGTGAAAAATGCATATTTTATGATTGGCTTTTTGCAAATATTAAAATGAATATTCTATGTGTTATGTTAGAAAGTTATGCTGTGTTAATTCTCTTAAGTAGGGTGTTAAATATAGTTTTAGGTTATAACAAAATGTTAAAATAGAAACTATGCCATCTAAGATACTTTCTTAAAGAAAGGACTCAAACTGAGATAGCAGCCACAGGACACCTCAGTCTTTCAGAGAAAGAGAATTTATTGCCCCATTGTCAGGAGAAATGAACTTCTGCCTGCCTCACTGGGGTAGGACGATGCCATTAGGATTAGGAGGAAGAAGCTGACACTGCCCAGACAGAATCCTGTGTTTGAATGGAATTTATGCATCATGTATGAGGTGTATGAATATGCAGCAGACTGTGGTTTTTAAGGGTTAATCCTCTGTTAACGTGGGGCCTTTTTCTTTTCGGGCTTGTGCTGCCCAGAAAAGGTACCCAGACTGTAACTCTTTGTTTCTATTGTCTCATATTGTCCTAATCCAAAGGGTCCAAATTTTTATTACTCTAATTGTATTACTATTTTTATAACCATTTTATTATTATTAAACTTTTGAAATTGTAAAAACAAGTGACTGGCATTTTTCATGGGCAGTAAGTGTTTATCCCTCAAAGCCACTGAAGAGGTTGAGGTGCTTCAGAGGGCTCCACTGCCAACTCCCAGAGGAATTCTGCTCTGTGTGGGATGAGACAGTGGCAGCCCTCCCTCCCTGCTGGTCACTGTACTGTGATGAGCTCTCACAAGCACGGGGGACCTGCCTGGTGTGGTTTAGAAAAAGAATTGTTTATGGGAAGTGCAGGGTAGTTACAGATCTTGTGCTTTGTGGCTTGGCCTACAAACCTGGAGATAGCATCAGTGCAAGCTGACAGCACTGCTTGGTGCTCAGAGGCATTGGAGTAGTTTTTGTTCACTTCTCTTTCCTGAGAACTCGATTTGCAGGGTAGAGCTGAGGAGGAGATGCCTTGGCTCTGTGGAGATGTTTTGCCCTGTGCATCTGCAGGGTGTTGGTTGGTCTGAGACCTTCTGAACATTTCACAGGTTGAACTGTGAATAGGAATATGGGATCACTTGTGTCAGCAGCTCAGCTTCTCCATAGTAGAACTACAGATGATATTACACTCTTAAAAAATCCAAAACCATCAAAATACCCCCAGACAAACAAAAAACCTCCACCAAAATCTTCTTACAGCCTGGAGGAAAAAGAGAAAATGTGCTTAAGATAATGAAGGCAACTCTGTCTCCCTTTTTTGGCTTTAACTGCAATGGACATCTGCTGATCTGGTTCAGACTGAGTGTACAAAAATTTGAAAATATTTGTAGCAGCTAAGGATGCTTTTGACTAATTCATGATCGTAAGACTTATTAGAATAAATTGCATATTCAAACCATTACATCCTTTTTTTCCTTTCTGCTGGCATGGTGTCTGTGGATTTGACATTCATTTAATTGTCAGATTAATCACATTTTTCAGTGGGAATATGGTGCTGTAGTATTTGAAGGCAGTAAAAAATAGTGTGTTTATTTAGGTATTTCTGCACAGAAAGTTGGTACAGCTTTTACACCAAATACAAATTGCTGATTTTCTCATTTGGTCAATTACATTATATTGTGTTTTGCCTTTTTTTAGATCACATTGAGGTCATCTCGTGGAATCTTCTGACAAAAGAAGAGTAATAGGAAGAAAATGTTTGATAAAAGTATCTTCTCTACACAGTCAAACTGAAACAGGGAAGGTTCATTGGAGTAAGTATGACAGGGCTGGGGTTTTCTGGGGTTGATTTCTATTGTCTTTTGCTTGTAAAGTCAGCATGGTTATTAGGCTCTTATTGTATTTAGCTTTGTTATCGTTGCATTAAAAATATAAATGGGTGACTCTCTACTCATTTCAGTTGATCAGCTGGTAATGGACTCATGGATTGTCACTGAACCATCTTCCCTCTTGGAAGTAGTTGTATCTTGTGAAATTGGGATAGGTTTCAGGTTTTTCTCTTGGCTGCTGTGTATGCTGCCTGTGGTTTTGAGCAGGGGGTTGTCTGGTATAAATGTGATTAGATATAAGCCCCTATTTGCTGGAAAAAGTTAGTGCGCTGCTTATATTTTCCAGGGAATTTGAAAATACACTTGTTTTTTGGGTCTGTAACTCTCCAGTCATGGCTCTTATGACTTTATTTTTGTTGTATCTGTTATTTGTCCTGTATTGCAGTTCCATCATTCATCAAACTTGCTTAGGTTTTCAGTTTATGAATATCAGAGACATCTTTCCTTCACTGTTTATAGTTCATTTCCAGCTTTTGTGAATTCCGGGCTGACACACGTGTGTCGCATTTCTGATAAAAGGAGCTTCTCTACCTAATGCAGGGACTGTGGATGGCACTTTTTGCTACCAGATAAATAACCATTTTATATCCTGATACGGTGTAATTCTTAAGTTTTGTACCCTTCATGTGCTTGAGATGGGAAATGTAATAATTTTTCTGCCACTTTGCATCAGATTGTCAGATGTTTAAACATTCTCCTTAGAAGCGGGGAAAAAGCTGCATTTGTCTGATACATTTTAAATGCATATTTCTGATGTAGAATGTAATATGTAAAATGCATAGTCTGATGCATTTTACTCCTGCTGTGTGAATGTAACTCTGCAGGAGTCACTGGAAATAGTCCTGAATGCCTGGTTGTTAGTGAAAAAGATCTGGCCATTTTAGAACTGAGAAGGGTGAGAAGTCATTTTACTTTACAAGAAGTCTATTTCAGCATATTTCTCTATTACCAAGAGGAAATGACTCCCCTTAGCTTCTTCTTTGAACACAGATGTGTACAGGGTGTCATAATTTGGGTAGAACAATGTCTGTGGAACTTAATCAGACAAGAAAAGTTTTTCATGCTTGGTGTTTTTAACAAAGTGTATTTCACTGGCAGAATAACATGTTTGGATTGATTGATTTCCTGCCTCAAAGAAAAAAATCTATAAAATTTTCAATTCAATGTGGATTTAAAGTTGATGTGCGCTAGTTCCCTTTCTCTAGGTACTGGATAGAAATGCTACAATTTTTAGTCAGCACATTTAAATTTTCATCAGTTCCTGATCCAGGCCAAATGTCAAGTGACTGCTAAATACTCATGTGCAACATTCTTGTGGCACCTGATTCTGAATTCTGACTCCTGAAGTGTTCAGGAGTGTGTCATGTGGAGTTATTTGTCTTTTACTGCCTTATTAGATTACAGAGTGGAAATAAGGCACCTGTTCACAAGGTCCCAGCACAAACAAACAAAGCAGCCTATTTGCTGCCTGCACACTTAGTTTGAAAAGCTAATTCTTGACTCTGGTAATCACATTACTAAAACAGATTAACAATAAAGTTACAACTGAGCTCCCCAAACAAATAAAATGAAGAATGTCCTCTGGAGACAACTTTAGTAACTTTAAATCATTGTTTTTAGGCTTATGACACACACAAAACTTGCTCAGGTGTTCAGTCTTCAGTAAACTTGTGTTTCTTCCCTCTCCCCGTCTATTTTTTTTAAGAGACTCAGAGGATTCTATTGTTACAACTTAAAATTAATTCAGATTTTTCCTTTTTGGAAAAATCTTTTGCAAGCCATTTGTTTGTTTTTAGTTGGAGTTTGTGTGCATGTGTGTGTTTGGATCATCACAAGGTATTTTGGAATTGGAATTTTTAAATTCCAATTAGCATTAAAATAAAGTCCTCTCAGTATTAAAATAAAGTCCTCTCAGCATCTCTAGTCACAGTTAAAAAAGCCAGGTGGAGTTCTTGTGAAGTTTTAGAAGCAGATGCTGACTCTCACAGCTGAGGAAAAGTAACTCCAGGAGCAGTCAGGCCCTGCTGAAGAGATGCTGAAGGCTCCAAGGGTTGCTGCATTTCTGGGACACTGTGGAGCCTCCATCCATGCAGCCTTGCAAAATTATGTGTGCAGACTCTTAAGCAACGTGTTTTAATTTCAGTGTTGGAGCTGAGCTTGGAACCAGCTGATTCCCAGAGGTACCTTGTAGGCTAAATAGTCTGTAATTCCTACTTAAATATGTTTTTGTCCTTGGCCAGGGCTACTTTCAGTTTTATCTTCATGACAAAAGGGATTTCTTGGATTGTGTTTTTTCACCAAATGGCATTGTATTTCAACTTGTCTTTATAAATAAGTTTCATGAAAAATATATATAAAATATATTGAAATATTTGCATTAGAGTTGAGTTGTTTGGTTTCCTTCAGTGTTTGCTCAGTCCTTGACCAGTCCTGTCCATGTAACAAATGGCTGTGTGCAGCCACCTCTGAATCTGTGATGGGGGCATTGAAACTGGTGCTGGAAGAAAAATAACTGCAAAAATCCAAATTATGTAAGAAACAGACCCCATCAGGAAGAATGCCTGGCCAGATGAAGCATGTAAAATCTATTTTTTTTTCCATTAAAGGGCATCTTTCTACTTTGTAGGACCTCTGGCATCTCTGTATGAGACTTAAGCACAAGCTGCTTGTGTGTTTTGGTCTGTGTGCCCTCCTCGTAGGTAAAAATTTCACTCCTTCTTGATACTCAACTGCTTTTAATTATTTGACTGTTAGATAGTCCCCTACAGAAGGATACACTGCATGTATCCCTCTGTAGCTACATGCAATCTGTCTGCTGGAAAATAAACCCCTTTCCTAGAGGTTTTGATCAAAATACCAGAAATAACTAGAAGATGAAACTTTTAGTCCCTGTGTGAAAAGGTATCAACTTATAGGAAAACCTCAGTTTCTGTTTTTAACTTTTTTACAGTAGAATGTTATCTAGATGTAACATCTTAATAGCCAGCTCCTGGTGAGATTTGATGGTCTAGGTTCATTTGTACAATTCCAAAGGAGAGGAAATATGAACTATTTATATATTTAAATGTCTTATAAGTGGAATGTTTCCTTTGTGTTTACGGTGGAATAAAACATTATTTTGAGTGGTAGGACAGGCAAAGAGATCCCAGAGAGCAAAACTAATCCTGGTTTATTATTTCCTAGTTTTGTTGTGGGACTGTTATTAAGTCAGGTACAATTCTTATTGAGCAATGGGAGGACAGGGCCTCCACAGTTTACTTAACAATAAAGTTTTATTTACAGTTTACTTAGTACAATAAAGCAATAAAAGCTCAGATTATTAATGAATCTTTTCAGATTCATGACAGACACTGCATCGTAGTTAAATAACAGCTTGGGCTGTTAGAAAGCCAGGCCCTTAGGCTGTGGTTTTGCCTACAGTTTAAAATGATCTTAAGAGCTGTCAAGTGGCCAGGCAGCCCTGAGGCTGCGAGGAGCTGTCACTGTGCCACTCCTCTTGCACCCTCACTGTGCTGGCACAAGCCCTGGTGCAGCTCTAGAGAAACACCTGACTGCCTGGGTTCAAATGACATCTTTGTTCTGCTTCAGCTCCCCTTCCTCCTTTCCCATTCATCTGACTGTCCAGTCCTCCTCCTGCCCTTGTGCCCCCTCCATTCACCTGGTTTGTTAAGCTTGGTTTTGTTTGTTTGTTTAAAATATCCAGGTGAGTGTGCCATCATTTCAATGTTTAGTCTATTCTTGGAACTCAAATTACCCTAACATTTCATGCTGGCCTCCTGGTGCTGTTTGGATTTTGCCTTTTTGTTTTACATTATTTTTCAACATGATCTTTCTATAGCTGCCCCTGAAGGCCTTCAAATAAAGATCTACTCTTATGTTACCTCCTTACTAAAATTACCTCGAGTGTCATTTCCAGGCTGGGAAAAAGGCAACACTCCCTCTAGTTCATGAAGTATCTACAGTGCTGTGCAGGGTCAAAAGGGCTGAGAACTCACCAGTTTTGATCTGTTCCCCAGTCTCCAGTCTCACCTTTCTGCACTGGAGCAGGGCCTACAAATGCATTGCCCCTCGTGTCAGGGCCCACTCTGCCCACTGCTGTTGAAGGTTTCCAAAATATCTAAGAGAGCTGTTTAGAAATGCTTCTAAAAGTGATTCTACCAGATGTTTTCTCACAGCCCAGTTGATCTAGAATACTGAATAACTGGCCTGGGCTGTTCTCCTTCAAGCTTTTCTCCTTTTTCTCTCCCTGACTCTTTTGGTGAAGGTTTCAAATGAACTGTTTCTCCTATGACAGTGCTTTTCTGAGCTGCTGTTTCCTTCCATTGCTTTATACTCCTTCCTTCTCAACCACGCAGAACTGCATTCCAGGCAGCTGAAAGGGAATGTTCTCCCACAGTGTCCCCAGCTTGTGTGTGATCCAGTGATTGGATGCTTCTAAAGACAATTTCACACAGCAATATGGAATTTTTTCTTCTCCCTGTAACTCAGTTTACTTGCACAATGGAAAAGAATGGCCTGGAACTGTTTCTATTTTCATGTGACTATGCAGTGATTTCAGGGTAGAGCAGAGGAGGGCTGTGGAGTGGCTGTGGGAAGCTGCTGTGTTCCTGTTTGCTGTTCCAGAAGCACCTGCTACCTGGGCATTGGCAGAAGTCTGTCCAAAGCTGGGATTTCAGTTCTATTCACTTGTTCAGTTCCTCATGGATATTCTTCAGAGGGAGCAGCAGATGTGTGTGCTTGCTTGAGTATAAAGTAACAGGAAGTAAGATTTTCCTTCTTGTTCAAGCCAAGTCCATGAGTTCTTCTGAGTCTGGAATACAACTTTAATAGTATTGTTCTCTTTGTGTAGACTTCTTTTCCAGGAAAAAAAATTCTGAAGACAGTCTCATTCACAGCTAGTTTTTAAGCTATATTTTCATTGAACTGTAGAATAACTTCTGTAAAAAGAGATGACTAGAGGTAATCTAATCTGACCATATGTTCAAATGAAGTTACTTAAAATTAAATTAAATTTTAATTTGTAACCAGTTAACATGCTTGCATTTTTTTTCATATCTTCGAGTCCTGTGTAAGTCAATTGCAAATTTAGGTGCTCAGCATTTCTTGAAAACTGGGCCACTTTTATTTAGAGGCATTAATATTTGAGTAGAAACTGCATTCATTTTGGGTTTAAAATCCTGACTTCAGTTTTTAAATCTTGGTGCATAATAACTATGGGTACACTAGAGGAATAAGGCTACAGGATATGAACAGGCAGAATAATCAGGGACCTGGGATAAAAAAAAACTCAAATGAAATTATCTTTGTTTGTGGAAAAAATAGCTGTATTTCATGAGGAAAATTAGACAATCTAGACTTGATGGCTGAGAGACCACTCTTGGTACCAGTGTGAGCACTGGGTGGGAAGGAGGCCTTTAAAAAAGGCTTTTTATGTTTTCTGTACATAGATATTTTTAGAAAACTAAATGGTGATATTTTTATTCTGATTTCTGGAGAAACCCTGACTAAAT
Organism: Serinus canaria; assembly: GCF_022539315.1. Classification (NCBI taxonomy): domain Eukaryota; kingdom Metazoa; phylum Chordata; class Aves; order Passeriformes; family Fringillidae; genus Serinus; species Serinus canaria. The sequence continues at coordinate 24,150,365 of NC_066323.1, read as the reverse complement.
GGACATTTAATTTTCCATTCCATAGGGCCAGCTCATGTGGCAGTTGAACTAAACTGCTGGGAAATATTTATAGTACCACATGATCTTTAAAAATAACTTTCCAGTCTACTTTGTAGATGTCTTGAATTCTTAAAATCTTTGCTATTGTAGGTAGATACCCATGACATTTGGGGAGTGGAAATATCTCTGCTTTGCTGATTTAGGCATTTGTATTTATCATCAAGTTGTATTTTGGCAACTTGATATTTGATTTAGGCAAGTTGTATCAAATCAAGTTGATTTAGGCATTTGTATTTATCATCAAGTTGATTGTATGTTATATTTAGATTTGGAAGCAGTTTGGATGGAAATTCACCTGTGAAGCTGTAGAAGGCCAGAACCTTAAGTGGTTCACTCTAGGGCTAAATGAGAATTCCCATGGAGGGTCTGCAGGGTTTCCATGGTCTGCAGTGGCACACAGACCACACTGGAGTTACCAGTGTTCTGCTTTTAAAAGGGTCATTATTGGTCCTGTGTGAGCGGAAAACACATTTCTCAGCAGCTCGCTCACTGCTGGAACAGGCGGTGCTGCTCCTGTCACATTGAACCTTTGAACAAACCTCTGCAGTTCGCTCTCTGCAGCCCCTGAAAGGTGCCTGTGCTCAGCTGGGGCTGGGCTCTGTCTCCAGGCAGCACTGACAGAACCAGAGCACACAGCCTCAAGCTGAGCCAAGGGAAATACAGGTTGGATGCTAGGGAAAAGGTTTTTACAGAAAGAGTGATAAAGTTCTGGAATGGCTGCCCACGGAGGAGGTGGAGTCATCATCCCTGATGTGTTTATAAACAGACTGGAGTGGCACAGGGTGCCAGGGTTTGGGTGGGCCGTTGGGGCTGGGTTGGATTTGCTGATTTGAAGGTCTCTTCCAGCCCGGTGGTTCTGCGATTCCCGTTCCCCGCGGTGTCAGCCCGTGCCTGTTCCGTGGGTGAGGGCCGTGCTCTCACAGCGCCCGGCTCCGCGCTCGGCCTGCCGCTGCAGGGCCAGGCCGGGAACGGGGGTGCTTGTGCCCGTGCTGCCATTGTGTGCCCGCGGGTGGGAGGGGACGGCGGGAAGGGGGAAAGGGGAACAGCGCTGCGGGCTGCCCTCCGAGAGAGCTGCCCACGGTGGGGCGATGGATGCGACGGGAGCCATGAGGGCATGGGGCGGGACTGGAGCGATGGGACAGAACTGATGAGATGAAACAGGATCGGTGGGGAGAGGGAACGGGAGCGATGAGGGAATGGAACTGATGAGGGGATGGGACAGGGCTGATGAGGAGATGGAATGGCACTGATGAGAGGATGGAACAGGGGCACTGAGGGGAGGGAATGGGAGTGACAAGGGGAATGGAGCAGGAGCATGATACGGAACAGGAGCGATGGGGGCAGGGGATAGGAGCGATGAGATGGAACAGGAGTGATGAGGCCGTGGAGCAGGCGTGATGGGGGGACAGGGTCGAGCTGGTGCCCAAAGTGGCCCTGTCACAGCCTGTGGCTGTCCTAGGCAGCTCTCAGACACTGCCCTGGGCTGCAGAACAGCTCCCAGGAATTTGGTACAGATTGAGGAACAGAAGAGGACGTAGTTCTACAGAGCTGTGAAGTGGCCCTCATCTAATGCATATATTTGTTTTTAGTGTCTTCAGAAGAAATCAGACTTTTTCAATCTTTTTTTAAAACTTTTTTCTAGAGGCCTTCTAAGTTTCATAGGACATAAGTCTTCCTGCATCTTCCTGCAGTCAGACTCCTTTTCCATCGTTCTACTAGGTTCTTTTCCCTTGTTTCTTCTCAAATATTTCATTTATAGCTTGCTCATCCTTTTATAGTACTAGATGTTTACATGGTTAGAAAAACGATCACAATGGTTGTGTTGTGTAAGTGCTCAGTGTTTCTCCTACTTAGACTACGTGATGTGCTGCTGCCGTTTCATAGAAAAAAAAGGCTGTGGTCAGATTGTCATCTCGTCTGTTCTGCACAGTGAGATACTGTTCAAACACTGTTCTTGTGTGTCTGCATGGGCTGGCCCTTTTCACTACTGCAAGACTTCTGGGTTTTTTTAGCCCCTTGACTGCCACATGACAGAGCAAGCAGTAGATAAAGAGCTGTATTGATCACAGTAATGATTGTCTTGAATGTGGTGCTCAGCAGTTGTAACAACATATTACATAAAGCAAAAATCTGGATAAGCAGAGTGCCCTCAGTTTTTGCATATCCAAAACAAGTTTGCTTCTGATACCTGTCCTTTATGTAAATATTCATAGGTTTAGTGAAAAAGAAGAGTAAATCCAACTTTATATTTAACTTGAAGAGCTGTAGATATTTATGTGCCTTTAAAATGCACCCGTGTTTTGGAGATAGGTGGTGTAAAAGAAACTTACTTCTTATGGAAAGTTACTTTTCAATATATGAATGATCCTCCCCTCCAACTTTTTGCCATCTCTTTGAGATGATAGCATACTGATTTCATCCTGAGAGAACTGACCACATTTCAGGGCTGGGTGACATCATTTCAGATGGAAGATAGTTCTTCTAAAGACTTTTCCAAAGACTTGACGCTCAGGAGAATAAATACTCTGAGAGATAACAGGGCATCAAAATTTTCCTCTGACACTGCATTATGTGTACATTTATAATTACCACTTTCTTTGCAGCTACTTTTACTTGTGTTTGATTAGTATTCTTCTCTATTATAATTCAAGATAAAACATTGAACGTTGCATTGGATTTTATTTTGGTGTTCTTTTAACAACAGAAAAACAGATCTCAGAGGATGAGTGATAGGGGATTTGTGGTGAGTTCAGAAGTAAAGGATTTGATGACACAATGTGAGTTTTCATAATTGCTGCATTCTTCAGAAAGTTGGTTTTAGAAGAACTTATCTGATGCAGATAAATGTTGAGTGTGGATGACAAAGTGGATTTCGTACTTTTAAATGTCTAAGTCTTTTGCTGATATGATAAATTATTTTCACATGAGTGTTCATTGCATTGTTATTTCATATCTCATTTTTTGCAGTGCTCCAGACAGGCTCTCTGTGAGCATGTTCTTGGGCAGCTCTTAATTTCAGGGTAACCTTACAAACTCCCTCCCATGCTTGTCCTTTGTATCTCCTTGGTCAGCACTGCTTGATATTTGCACCTCCTGGATTTAACTCCTGCAGATGTGCAAGTTAACTACTCAGCCCAGGTACAATTGATTTAACTCCTGCAGATGTGCAAGTTAACTACCCAGCCCAGGTACAATTGATTAAATTCCTGTACATGTGCAAGTTAACTACTCAGCCCAGGTACAATTGATTTAACTCCTGCAGATGTGCAAGTTAACTACCCAGCCCAGGTACAATTGATTAAATTCCTGTACATGTGCAAGTTAACTACCCAGCCCAGGTACAACTGACTTTTCCAGCTCTGGCTGCAGTGGTGGGAAGCCCTTGGAGCTGGGTGGTCCTGGGCTCTCAGCAATGTCCTGAAGGAGTCACAATGGATTTGAGTTTGGCACAAGATAGTCTTGCCTGCCTTCAGGAAAATCGGTGGGTGGTTTAGAAAGAGAGCACAGCCTCAATGTGTAACCACAGCCTCTGAAATCCTACTGATCCTTTGGTCTGAAGAATTAGTCTGAAACTCCTGGGGATGATCTGGATGTCTGGGTTTTGTTAACTGGTCCTGTGCAATGCTCCAGTGGTTCTGCTGGTGGCCAACACTTGCTGGAAGTGTTGCCTGCATTTTTTTTTCTACACTATTTTTGTACCTGCTCTGTATAACCTGGACATATGATTTTGGTTCTGTTTTGGTTAGGGGGAAAACATGAGGGGGCTGCAATTCACATAACCATATCTGCAGCTTACTTTTGACTGCGTCTGTCGTTAAAGTATTCTAGAAATGAATAAGCAATGAAGAAGCAGCCTGCTTCTACCAGCCTGCTTCTGGTAGCTCTTTTTTCTCTTTGTTGTTTTTTTTCCTTTCCAAGTGGTCTTGTTGATTAAATGAGGAGATGCGCTTTTGTTGGGAGGTGAGGGGAAAGACTGTAAGATCTCCTGGCTTCTGGAATGAGGCTCTTAGCATCAGAACAAATTCTTTTGTCTGCCTAGAGATGGAAAGTCCTTTAAAAACCACAACAGCAACACCCAATTGAGAAATCCTGTTTTAGGGCTTCTTCTTTGTATGCATTAAATAAATAAATACCAAGATGAGTGATAAATTTCCTTCCTCTGCAGATGTTCTACTCATCCGTGTTCCATTTCTTTCCATTAGTGTAAGCAGCTCTGGGAGAACTGCTGGTATATTAAAATACAAATTGATTAGGAGGGAGAGTGTGTGGGTACACACATATCTATGAATCTGAAATTTGCAGGTTAAAGCTTAGAGAAAATTTACACTTACATGGAAAGGTTTGAATGCTGTCTGTCAGTGCTACCTGTACCTTAGAAAATCATTTTGTATTGGGTTTTGCTCCTGTGAAATTCAAAGTCATTGATTAGACACTTGAGGAGCCAAGGTTAAGTGCTGGTTTAATTGCTTCCTTCTTTTGTAAGTGAGGTTGTTCTTACTGTGACAGTGGGCAGGAATAGCTATGAGGTTAGCAGCCTGAAATAGCTTTTTATTATTATTTGAATTGTTGTTTTTTTCCTTTAGCTGGAAGTTGTTTAAAATGTCTCTGGTGCTGTTACTCCTAATCCAGATGGCTTTTTGCCTTTGTTTCAGTTCCTAGATGTGATATTGAGAGTTAGTCACCACACATGTCCCAGCTGGGGCTGTGACTCATCCCCAGAGCTGCTGTGGGTTGGCAATCTTGAGTTTCTCAGGATAAAACCTGGTTCTCTCTCGCCCTGTGATGTCAGCTCTTGGGGCAGAAGGGGTGCTGGCTGCAAAGCACACTGACCTGCTTCCTTGAGGAAGGAAATGTTAAGTAAGTGCCTGAAGGAAAGAATAGCTCCTCAGCATGCTCAGATTGGTCAGATGGCTTCTCTTCCCTTTTTAACTGAAAATGCAAATGGAATTTTAAAAGATTCTGATGTCTGTGCTGGAAATCTGTCATTATAAACAAGTATCTTACAAGAACTTTATAACTCTGTGTTGTGGTGTTTGGGCTCCAGGATATGGAGCAGCATTTTTAAGACTTGTTTCTTTGAAGATTTTAAACTCTTGTTCATGCACTAAAGTGGTTTCAACAACTGCAACTGTGAAAAACATCTGAAAGAGGATGAAAACAGAAAAGGTACACTGAATTAAAAGAGGAATCAACTGTATACAAAATAGCTACATAAACCAGATTTTCTTGCTGCTGTACCCACCCAAGTAACACTTTGTATTGGAAATACCTCTTTATTTTACCCTCATGACCACAGAAAATAACTGCAAATGTGTGCATCCAAATATGAAAAATGTACAGTATTAGTATTTTTCACTGACTGCTAATTTCAGTTACAACAGAATTGCAGCTAGCATTTTATGAGTACCAGTAACTGGATGGAGGAAAATAAATAGTATCCCATTAAAGTAGCAGCTTGTGAAAAATATACTGGTTGGTAATGAGGAATTAGACATTTTGTCTGGGTTTGGTTTTTGGGTAGATGCTGTGTTATTCCAATAATGTAGTCTGTGCTGGGTGTAATGATGGGGTAACATTTCATTTTTTTCTTTTAGACAGCTCAGAGCTCACACACCATGCTAAACTTTGCATGTCCAATGATGAATGGATGGATTTGTAAACTGTTGTAATTCATATAAAATACCTTCATGTCTGATTTGTTATTTTTACCATACTACCACCTCTAATTACTTCTGCTTTAGTTTGATCTATTCAGTGTAGTGGATTTTTTTTTGGGATGAAAATGTGGACATAATGGTGGTAAAACTATTTTTTGATAGTGATGATGGTAGAAGCTTCCTAATTATTGCTTCTAATGAGAAAAAAAATGTTTTTTCCTTATGTACTTATGCTTTCTGGAATGTAAAAGTGTTTTATTTGGCATTAATGAAAACTCTGCTATATTTTATCTAGTACAAGTGAAATGTGAAGTGATCCATGCATTAATGTGGTTACAAGATGTGTTTGCAGCTTGTGCTGGTCCTCACAGCTTTGCTAAGGCCAGGTAGAATGGTGCTGGAATGATCTGGGTTTTGTTTTTCAGTGTATTTATGTGGCAGTTGGAGTGGGATGGAGTGTGTTGTCAAATACCTGAGGCAGCTTTGAAGTGGCAAGTTGATTTTTGTGCTGCTGGCATCATGTGTTATCCATTGTGGAGAAGGGAAGGACTAACTGAGATATGGGAAAGCTGCAAGTGGAGTTGAACATTCTGACACTTTCTTTTACAGAGGGTGGTTTCCCACATCTTGTGCTGTCCAACAAGAATTCAAAAGATGGAGGGGTAACTTGTCTATTGAAGTGCCTTATTGTAGTGTTTTCCAAGGCTTCCCATCCCTTTGGCAGCTGAGGAGCATTGTCTGTATGAGGAGGAAGGTAAATGATTCAGTGAGCCATGGCTGAAGGGAAAACTCAACTTTAGAGAGTGGTAATGACAAAAGAAGACTTGGAAAGTCAGAAAAACCAGTGGTAGCCCTCAGAGTAAGTAGGAATGTGCTGAAGCACAGAGTGAGCTGCAGGAGATCATGGGCAGGGTTTCCTCCTACCCTGCAGGGATACAGTTCCCACCATGGGTGGAGTTCAGTGATCGTTCTCTAGGGGTGAAAACAAATTGAGCTAAGTGTCTTCAGAGGAAAATGGCACTTTCTAGTAGTGTAGTGCGTAGTTATGTCAAAGAAACTTTTCCTGCTGTTAATACAGACTTTCAAGTTGAAGGTCACTGGCCACATTCATGGACAACTAAGAGGAAATTTGTAGAAAATAAAATAATGAAACTGATAATGAGTTTTCTTGTGAAATATTGCCACTCTTCATCCATGAAGTTTATTTTGGTTGTGTTTTACACAGGTAAAGTTTTAGAGAGAACTTGAAATTAATTTCTAACTTTATTTCAGCTAACCTCTAATTAGTTTTTTCTCTTATTACTTAGTTTTAATGATATAAACATCTCAACATAAATGCTTTGCTAGGCAAATACTTTTATTATATTAAATAACATTAACGAGTAAAAATATGCTTATGTGTTTGTAATACTGGCATTTGAGACCTCAGAGTTGTAAGCTGAGCTGTACAAAGCAGGCTTATGTAAACCTTCCAAAGACTTTAAAATGTGTGTCTAATTATAGAAGGTTAAGTATACTGAATTTTAGGGTTTTTTTTTTTCCCTAAGGCCATGTGGTTATGATATTATTGAGATTCCATAATGCCTCCTGCCGTGACAGACAGCCTTGACATCTGGGCAGTGGATTCACAGATTGGTGCTGATGGCTCAATATCTGTGGACTTCCTGTTGCCCACTGGAATCTACATCAACCTGGATGTCCCTCGAGATGCTACCATATCTCAGATTAAACAGGTAACACCAAATGGGCAGTTAGCTGAGGTTTGGAATGAGGGCTGGTTCTGATTTTGACGTGTCCTCTGGCAAATCAAGTCATGAATTTTAGCAGGCATAGGAATGAGGTACTGAAGGCACGTGCCCAGCAGACTGATGATAAAGAAGTGTGTCTGGGGGGGTTAGCACTGGGTTTGGGCAGATGGCAAGGTTTGGAAAGTGGCTTCTTGCTGATAGTTACAGTTCAGCAGAGGTTATTCTAATAGCTCTATATTAATACTGTACTGCCGCTCTGAACCTTTTTCTAGCACATTGGCAATCCACTGTTTGCTGATCTAACATTTCCCTGATTAGATGTGTAGTGCAGAAGTCACAGATTGGCCTCCTGCTTCTGTTGACTGGCACCAAAGATAATTGCTTCAAAAACTGTCTGCCTCTTCTTAAAGGTTTTGTACAAATTGGAGCATCACTTCAAACATGATGGAGTGTCCAAACAAAGGGAAGGGGAGAATGTAAGGAAGTGACCACAGACACTAAAAGGCGATCTACTGACCTTTAATCAGATAATGGCCATGAGAGGACATTGCCTAATTCCTCAGTAACTTTCCCAGTGAATGAATTACAGCACACACTAACCTACTCCTAATATATCAAGTGATTTCAAGTGATAAAGATTTTGAAAACAAATGTGTAAGTGGCAGCAATAAGGGATTGGAAGTAAACTGTCTGGTTTCCTTGCTGCTTGTGGCACAGGAGAACTTGACATGCCATAAATATATATTGTTGATGTTTAGCTGTTTTCCAAAGAGAAGGAATGCTGATGCTAACTACAGAGGTCTGTCCTGAAAATCACTCAGGTTGGAGACTAGAAGTGAGACAAAGTAAATTTACAATGATTTAGAGTGGTAAAATTTAAACAAGTTAGCAAACATGTTTCTTTTCTGTTTTTTGGGGAACATAAATGGAAATGAATGTTACCTTCAATGCCTTATGTCCCTATTTTATGGTTTTGGGGTTTTTTTCATTTATTTCTTTGTTTTCATTGCAGCTGTTATGGAAGCAGGCACATTCCTACCCACTGTTTCATCTCCTCATGGAGATTGACTCTTACATGTTCTCATGTGTGAATCAGACTGCTGTACATGAAGAATTAGAGGATGAAACACGGAGACTTTGTGATGTTAGACCCTTTCTTCCTGTCCTTAAACTAGTGACAAGGAACTGTGATCCAGGAGAAAAGTTGGATTCTAAAATAGGTGTCCTTATAGGCAAAGGTAATTCCATTTAATTTTTTTGAAACATGAGGTTAAACTTTGTTGTGTATGAGGATCTTAATTGGGCAGTAGGAGTGGATTTAAAGAAAAAACTATTAAAGATTCAGTATTTCCCTTTGTCAAACAAATACTGTTATAATTGGAAAGAATTTAAATACTCAACATGAAACACATGCAAGTTATTTAAAGCTACTTTCTGTATTGCATTTCAGCATTGTATTACTGCATCAATCAGGAACAAATTTTATTCTGTAGATGAGGAGAAAATATATATTATTATTAGGTGAAGAACAGCATAATCCTTGATCAGTGTTATGATAAATAACCTACCAGGAAACAGGATACTCAGAAGGAACTAGAAATTATGATGATTTTATTATACATGGTGTCTGAGTTGGTTAACAATGATTCTTGGGTTTGCTCTCAATTGTGACACTAATTTTCATCAAACAATGAAAAGCTATTTTTAAAGGTTTCACAGTAACTTATTCTTGATGTTTTTTCAGAATTTTCAGCTTTTAAATCTACTCTGCTTGGTTATACAATCAAGATTGACAGGGTCACATGAGGTCATACCTCTTGTTTTAAAACAATGAGCCATTGTTAGGTCTCTTATAAAGACTGCAGGTTTTGTTTAGATTTCAGCAGTACACTGTCTGCCTATTTGTTAGAGCTGACAATGGGAACAGTTGGTCAGTTTAACCATTCAGACAGATCCTGACAGATTCAGAGAGATTCACATTCTGTGATTGAATATTTGGTTTATCAGAGTTGTGTGAGACCCTGCTTTAAGCAGCCCCTATTCTGTACCTTGGCAGGGGAAAATATGTGTTCCTGTCTGAGCTTCTAAACTTAGTGCTTTGTTCTCAGAAGGTGCTGGGTGCTTTGTGTGATTTGGACCATGTCCCTCAAAGTTCACCAGTAAAGATAAAGACACTTGCAGGCCCTACATATTCTGAAGTACCAAAAAGTCAGAGCTTTCCATTATATCATAGGAACATGGGATGGTTTGGGTTGAAAGGGACCTTTTAAAGGTCATCTCGTTCCACTGCCCTGCTGTGGGCAGGTACATGTTTAACTGGACCAGGTTGCTCAGAGCCTGTCCAGTCTGACCTTGACTGTGTCTAGTATGAGGCATCCACCACCTCTCTGGGCACCTGGTGCCAGTGTCTCACCACCCTCCTTGTAAAAAATTTCCTCTTTACATAGAATCTAAATCTACCCTCTTTTAATTTAAGAACTTCCCAGAGCTTTTCTCCAGGCTCTCTCAGCCCGTCTCCATTGCAGAGGTGCTCCAGCCCTCTGAGCCTCTTTGTGGCCTCCTCTGGAGTCTTCCCAGCAGGTCTTCTGATGTCACTCATTCACAGAAAGCCACCAAGCTGGTCAGGCAGGACTTGCCCTGTGTATTTGTCCTTTGCATGTTTTGGAAAAGGAACTTAACTGGTCTTGGATTGTTAGAAATTTCAGTCATGTCATTTTGACTTGAGTAGAGGATTTTCTTTTTTGACTTTTAAACAAAATTTAAAAGGATATAATCTTTCTGGGCAATTAAAGAAATCCTGTAGTTTGAAAGCACTTCTGCTCTGTAGTCTTTATGATGCATTTACTGTCCTTTTTAAAATTTGCTCTTGTGAGGAGAGACTTAAAACTTTCCAGAGTACTTTGAATTCAGGGTAAGATTGGATTTTCCGCTTCATAGTACCTAGGAGATACATTGGTTCTCGTTTAAAATAAAAACTCATGCCAGGTTGCATGGGAGTTGTGCAAGTAACTTTGGAAGAACACTGCTGTACAGGACAATGCAGAACCCAGCTCAGCTTTGAGCATCCATTTTGGATGGGATGTCTGAAGGAAACCACCTGTGTCACCTTAACTTAAAGATAGCAACAGTTTAAATGGGATGGGCAGTATTTTTACAGCTGTGTATCCTTTTGCTTCCTTGAATTATTTCAGGTCTCCATGAGTTTGATGCCTTACAAGATCCTGAAGTGAATGACTTTCGAGCTAAAATGAGGAGAATCAGTGAGGAAAAGATTCAGTCACTTGTGGGTCTCTCCTGGATGGACTGGTTGAAGCACACTTACCCACCAGAGCAGGAGCCTGTTATCCCAGAGAGCTTCCAAGATAAGCTCTACAGTGGAAACCTTGTAGTGGCTGTTCATTTTGATAACTGCCAGGTAGGAATGATTGTTTATGTTTCATGAGCTGTTCTCGATCCAGGTCTGAATTGGCGTGGATTGCTGAAGGATAGAAATGAAATAGAATACTTACATTATTGTGTTTGCAAAGTTTTCAGCAGGATCCTTGACTCTTGAAAGAAAGCAAGGATGTGAGCCCACGGTTGAGAATTGAACTTTTAAAGTCTAATTACAGTTCAGCTTCTAGAGGCAAAATGTACAACTTGTATCTTCTGTATAACTTCACATTTATTTAAATGTAAAGCATAGTTCACAGTTGTCAGGAGGTGTTTTCCCAACTGTTCCTGTGTTGCTTCACTTACATTCAGTTTTAAGCTCAGTTCATCAGAGATTGCTGGTAATTGGTAGGCACCATATTCAGCACACTTGTCTCTGTGTGTGACTCACTGAACATCTTTGAGGATCTGCTAATTAGATTGAGAAATAATTTTAAAAAATTAAGAAAGAAGAATCAGTATTCCATTTACTAGAAATGCACGTAGAAAACCAAACCACTGAGACTTAGAGTTAGCTTTTCATTAAGGCTAGCAAAACCATAGTTTCTTTTTAAAATAAAACCCCCTTTAGTTTCTACCAGGAAAACCTGAAATGTTTTAGCATGAGTTTTTATGGTGTTGCAGTAGCTCTGACTGTGCTTGAATCCAGTATTCCCATCACCCATTTTTTTACTCTGTTCTTTTGGATAATCATGAATGGATCAGCATTGGTAACCTTTAAAATTTTACAAGTGTGTAAATGCATCAGGCTAGATTTGGTGTCCATTTTGACCCAAGTGTGAGAGGCTGATTTTCTAATGATTCAGATTATTTTAGTTACAAAGCTGAATTCTTTCTAGCACTATCCTTTTAAACTTTAAAGGTTTAAAGTGGTGCCCACAGCTGCCTCTGGAGACACTACATGTAGAGGTGAAAGTTAAATTTGGTCACCAGTAACCCCAGCTGATGTTGGATAGGTGTTTTATGATAAAAAATTTTCCAGTCCTCTTCAGCTTAACAGAGAATTTGTGTTGTCCAGGAGTGAGATTATCTTCAGCCCTTGATTAAATACTACATCTATATGCCTATGCTGACAGGACAAAAGCAGTGCAAAAGTTCTTGCTTGTGCAGAATGTATTTGCTTGCCACTATAATAGCTTAGGCTGCTGACATTTCAAATGTTTCAAATGCTTCTGCTGCCAGCTCTGACCTTCAGAGCTATTAACAGTTCAAATCTGAGCTGCTTTTTAGAGCAAACTTCCAGACTTTACTGCTTGCACTGAGCACTGGAGTCATCCCAGGAGAGTAAAAGAGGAAGGTGTGGGGACTGTTCTGTCATTTCTTGCAGCTGCAAGATTGAGAGAAGGAAATACTGAAGTAGTTTTTGTCTGGAAGGTGTGGGTGAACTGTAAGGATTTCATGGTTGTCTCTGGAGCAGGAGAGACTGCTCCCCATCTCCATGGCATGTCTGTGAAGATCATCTGGGGAGCAAGGCAGCTGTTAGAGAGCACCAGCTTCCTGTGAAGAAAAACTGTTATTCCCTGTCTGCCACTAGCAGTTATGGCAGGAGGAGAAAGCCTTCACACTGGGACAGCTTTCTGAAAGGGGGAAGCTGTTGTGAACCAGGCAGAAACTGAGAAAACACAGAATTAGTTTGCTGTGACTCTGCAGAGTTTGCTTGTTCCATTGGGAACTTGGCTCCTTACCAGTCTATATAAACAAAGCAGAAGTCAAAAGAATCTAAGCAGACAACATTGCACATTTGTCAATAACTGGGTTTAGGGTACTCACATCTTCAGAATTGGGCATGTAAATAAAAAATAAAAAAACTTGAAAAAAATAAAACAACAAAACCTCAGTACCTCCTGAATCAACCTTTGCAAATAAATCTGCACAAAGAGTAATGTGGTAGCTGAAGGGAGATGAAAGATTTCACAGATCATGTACTTTAGGAACTTGAAATTAATTTAAACCTCCTTTTTAATTTACAAAAGAAAGTACCTTCTTACCTTTATCTTTTTAGAACACATTAAAATTAGAGATACTTTGGAAATAGGTTGATAGCCTCTAAGGGGTTTAATTAAAAACTTTCTTTTAAAAATGCAGTATTTCCACATTGCGTTCAGAATGCTACAGGTATTGGCCAACTACTCCTCTTTTCTGCTCTCCTCCCCACCTGGTGGTGGTTTTTTACATAAATTATATTCGCAATTTCTTCTGCTTTCTTACTTGAAGCTTTTTCTTCTGAGTTCAGTGATCCTTAGAAAGAGGATAACTTGCTAGTGGCCAGAAACTTGAAACATTAACACATCTAGTACTGCTAAATACTATGAAATGCATCATGACTTGCTGTTTCACTCATTCAGCATTCCAAAATACAGTCTTCTAGATAATACATTGCTCTAGAAGTCTTTAAATCACTGCTAAATCAAATAAAGGCCTATGTTTTTTAAAGTACTTCTGATAATATAAAACTTTGGGAATTAACATCTTGCAGCTTTTAGGGTATGTGTGATTTCGATTGCCCTAAACATACAGACTCTAACTGCTAAAATAGTTTGGATTTAACAGTTATTATTTCTACCTGTTTTACTATGTGTGCTACAATTTCAACCCTGTGTGTCTGCCTAAGACAAGTTTGATCTTCATTATTCCTGCTTGTGTTTTGTTAGGATGTATTTAGCTTCCAGGTGTCTCCTAACATGAATCCCATCAAGCTGAATGAGCTGGCAATCCGAAAACGTTTGACTATCCATGGAAAAGAAGATGAGGAAGTTGACCCTGCTGATTACGTGCTGCAAGTTAGTGGAAGGCTGGAATATGTCTTTGGTGATCACCCATTAATTCAGTTCCAGGTAGACAGAGTTTTTTGGAACTTGATGTAACAATTCCTTGCTGCCTTGGCCAAAGGTGCTTCCTCCCATCCCTCCTATCCCGTTACTGAACAGCAACATCCCCCTCCTTGTGCCTGCAGCCCTCTGCAGTTGTAGAACACATGAGCACCATTCCCTTTGTAGCTCTGGAATGAATTCTTTGTTTCTGTGGTTTGGAAGTTGCTGTAGGAATATTCTGCTGGCTGCTAACAATTGCTGTCCCTGGGCTTTCAGTATATCCGCAACTGTGTGATGAGCAGGACCCTTCCCCAGCTGACCCTGGTGGAGTGCTGCACCATAAAGAAGATGTGTGAGCAGGAGATGATTGCCATAGAAGCTGCCATAAACCGAAAATCCTCCAACCTTCCTCTTCCTCTGCCACCAAAAAAAAGAGCAACAACTGTGAGTTCGTGGGGAGAATGTCTGATGCCCAGAGGGAGCAGAGACTTGTGGCATATAAATCACAGTGCCTTGGGTTTGTGCTGTGACTGCTCTGCTCCAGTGGAGGTCACCTGGGTCAACTCAGAGCCTCCTCTTGCTTGGGAGATTTACCTCAGAGACATAAATGGGGACAGGTCTTTGCTCTCTTACACACTCTGGAGTTATTCAGAAATGAACAATAAATTTTGAATTGTCAGGATGTAGTAGATAGTGTATGTTCTCACCCTCAGCTCTCTTCCAGCTGAGTTTTTACTTTGTCTCCTCTTGTATGATGACCAATTTATCTTTGAAGATTTCAGATTTATATTTTTAACTGCACTTTTTTCCTTTGTATTTGATATTTTTGCTTAAAATGCTTGGCTTACAAAATAGGTCTCAATGTTACAATGGTGAAGAGTGAACTTGTATCTTTATTTCTCTTCTCAGAGTGTGTGGGATATTTCCAACCCTTTCAAGATTATTCTATTAAAGGGCAATAAACTAAACACAGAAGAAAATGCCAAAGTAAGTAACTGTGTCTGGTATCAGAAGATGTTCTGTTCATCGTTTTAATGATTTTAATGCTAAATGAACTCAACATCATACAGATTTCAGCATTTTTAATTATTCCCAATTGCATTGGTAGCATTGGTCAAAATCTGGCTTTATTTCTAAAATATTCCTTTATTGCCTGAAGCTAGATTTGTGCATTGGAACATTGCAATCATTGCAGTATGACATAAGTGTTCATTGGTATTTGATTTTTTTTAAACATGGTTTCTCTAATGTGCTGATAGTGGTGTGAAATGAGCTCATATTAAATAGATTGTCATAAACAGCTTACACAAGTAAATTAAATATTAAATATTTTAAAGTGCAACATGATATTTTTGTAGTCCTGAATATATTCTGTATGTCTAAACTTGGACTGTGTGATTCTATACAATCTGTCTTTTATTTTCTACACATGAGGAGCACAAAGAAAGAAAGCTGGAGTATCATTTCCTGTAAAAATATACATGACTGGGCTACTGACTGCTGTACAGACCACAAGTTGTTAACACGTGGGAATTTATTGCACAGCTACTTTAATGCCTTACAAAACACTTGCCTGTGAGGAAGAACAACATTAAACTCCTTTATTTTGTTCATAAATCAGTAAATTGTGTGGCCAATCCTGTAGAGAAGGAAAATACCTAGTTAACCATTGGTATTTGCTGTTCTCATGTTATATTCAGGATACTTGGTGCATTTTTTTCTTTCAAAACTGTTGTTACAACCTCCTTGTAAAATCAACAATCCTACATTTTTGGTCAACACCAAAAAGAAGTTCTACATTACAGATAAATGAGCCATAGTTACATTTTAATACCTGAGACACTGGGATTGTGGAAATTGATGGCTACAAAACCAGATGTTTCCCTCTTTTGTGTCTAAACCATTATTTAGCTAGTTCCAATATCTTCTTAGCCCTTTTCTTAGACCCTTAAGTGTTTAAAAGGAAAGATAAAAGAGCTGATGGATTCTGGAAGGAACATAGCTATCAGAAGTTTCTAGGGTGGGTTTTTTCATGCTTAGAAAAGTGACTTTTGGTTAATTTCAGTATGCTTTTAGGGGAAAAAACAATCAAAAGTATTTTCTAAGCTTGAGAAGAAACAGGAAAAACAGGCAGTTCTCTCATACTGCCACCTGTGGGCACCATCTAAATGTTATTTAGTATTTTGAATGCTTTTCAGTCTTGAAAAATTACAAGTCCTGTGGGTAACCTAGGATGAGAATGAATGCAGTGACCCTGCAAACCTGTGCATGTTTCCCTGCCTTGTCTGTCTACAGTGTTACAAAATTGTCACTCTTGAGAGTGTATTTGTTTTCCAGTCCTGATTCTAAGGCTGTTTAATTCAGTGCCATTGTTCCTTTAGCCCCACTGTGCTGTGGATAAGCCAATATTCATCCATTTCTGCTGAACCTACCACCAAGGTTCACAAATGCAGTGAAGTAGTGGGGAACAAAACATTTGTCAGCTGGTAGCACTGCCCCAGTGTGAGCTGAGTTTGGGACATCCACCTAGGGCACAAGTGACCTCACCCAGCAGTCCAACAGCCCATTTTCCAAGTATGTGACATTAAAAATGTTCTGTTCTTTTCTCTTGGTCTTTGGCCACCCAATCAGTACACACCATTTTATTCATAAAAGGGGCATGTCAGAATGGAAAGAAAAAATTTGGAGTTCAAACCCTTACATTAACAGGATCAGAAGTCATAGAATTAGAGAGGTGAATTATTTTTTTACCCAAAACCACTATCAAATTTAATATCTCTCTTTTTCCCTTGCAGTGCTCAGCAATAATATGATAGCTTAAAGGGAGTGTGGGGAAGGTTGATTCAGAAGCAGAGGGAATCTGAAACATCAGATCACTTTTTCACATTTAACACTGAGGATTTATTTTTGGTGTTAAGCCAAAAGATTGCATTTGTGGGTTTTTCTCTCTGTCTCTCTTATACTGACATTTTGGAAGGCCACCTGAAAGAAGTTGTCACATTTCACTCTGCAGTTTTCTGTGTATATATGTTGTGGAACAGAAATGTAGAAATGAAACAGAAAAATGAAGAAAGAACAGAAAAACATCTTAGCAGTGACATGTAATGAGTTTGATTTCAGAGCCAGTAACTCCAGCTTCTTTGTCTAGTTGTCCTTCTCCTTTCCTGACCCTTATTTTAATTGTTGAAGTTACCTGGTTTTGTTGGTTTCTGGGTACTAAAGACAAAACAAACCTTGGAAATCTTGCACATTGTTATTATTATTACAGGTGACTCCTGATGTTAGGGTCAGCAGTGTTCCCTCTATACATTTTTAGAAATAGTTGAAATAAAAAGTGAGTTTTTTCTTCAGCTGAAAAAAAACCCAAACATTTTTCATTTAGAAGCACAAATTGGTTCTACCTGGAGATTTTAATTTGTATTCAGAAAATCAGTCTTAACTTCTTCACTGTGCTTAGTTGTTTGTTTGATGGAATTAATATGTTTGTATGTTCTGTATATTATTCTTTGCAGAATTCTGTAGGTTCTGTGACAAGCTTAAAACCTCTCATTTCTTTATGGCAGGTTCATGTTAGGGCTGGTCTTTTCCATGGCACAGAGCTCCTTTGTAAAACAATTGTGAGCACAGAAATATCTGGGAGAAGTGACCACGTTTGGAATGAAGTGCTGGAGTTTGAAATCAATGTCTGTGATCTGCCAAGGATGGCAAGGCTCTGCTTTGCTGTTTATGCTGTCATGGATAAGATGAAAACTAAAAAGTCCACCAAGGCAATGAATCCTTCCAAATACCAAACCATTAGGAAAGCAGGAAAAGTGGTAATTATCTCATTTGTTTTTCTTGAGTGACCTCCTGATTATATCAAAATGAGCATCCGGAAATCTTTCCTTGTCCTCACTTTGGTGCTCAAGAATGCAAAATGAAAAGATATTAAAAGCACTGTATGTATTAAGAATTGCACGTCTTGGTGTGAAAACTTTTGATACTTCTCAGTGATTAATTTCTTTTTTGAAATGTATCACCATTTGAAAAAAATTCCAAGCCACCCTCTCAATTTTATGTATTTGCAGTGTTTTCTGTATAGTAACATTTGCTGGTATCTTCACTTCCATATAACAATTCTTTCCTTTGGCAGCATTATCCTGTAGCCTGGGTAAATACCATGGTGTTTGATTATAAAGGACACTTGAGGAATGGAGAACTGGTACTGCACAGCTGGTCATCATTTCCTGGTAAACCTCAGCTTTTCAGATTTGGACTTTGGGTGTGAGACAGAGTGGGATCCAATAGCAGAATATTTACTGTATGCATGTTCAGTTCTCCTGGAATAATCTCTTTATACTTGTAATTTTTATGTGGATATACATACAACATTTTAATCTCTTTCCTAAAAGTATTGTTTAGCAGGAAAGAGTAAGAGCAAGAAGTAGTGTTCTAAAAGTTTCTTCTGTTATGGAAGGAAAGCCACATAAAATAGATGCATGTTTATATCTGGTCTTACTTGCTTTGGGAGGTATAGTTTAGGTTTCATTTGGTCCCTGTGCCTTGCACCCAAATTGAATAGATCAGGTATAATGTAAGTGATAATATTTGCATCAGCAAAAGTTGTGAATTGGAACTTTGTCTTGCTCCCTGATATTGAGATCAGTTAGCTGGGAGTGTCTGGAGCCTCCTCACTCTGATGCCATCCTGAGGAACGCTGTCCCAGCCTGGCTGGCCTGAAGCTCTGCTCTCCATTTGATCCAGAGTGTGTGTCCTGCTTTGCAGAAGCTGCAGATCTTGCTGGGATTTGTTTCAGTGTAGGGATAGCTCAGCTTCCCTGGACTAGTATGTTTAAAGAAAACAGTTTCTCATGGGGTGATAATCTAACATTTGGGAATGCAGGGGGCAGTTTATGCTGGAAATACAGACCATTGCACTAGAAATGCTGTGCAGCAAAACATGCTCTGCCCATTTTATAAGGAAGTGATTTCTTACTGCATGCTGGCCCCTGTAATATTAACTGTTCTGTCTGTGTTTCAGATGAACTTGAAGAAATGTTGAATCCCATGGGAACCGTCCAGACCAACCCTTACACTGAAAATGCAACAGCTTTGCACATTAGATTTCAGGAATATTCAAAACAGCCTATTAATTACCCTCCCTTTGATAAGGTAAGGGATGACCTAAAGAGCAGTCATGAATGCTCATGTGGAAATAGCTGGTTTTTCTTTCCTTCCAACACTGCCTTTTCCAGTGAATTCCCCTTTTCCTGCCCTTTAGTCACTGTACTGCAGTTTGTTGAACTTGCACTGCATGAGTGGCAGTGCTTGACTTCAGGGTCTGTTTTGAAGATGTACACTTTTAAAAGTGGTCTGTACATGGTCTTTTGAAGGTCAAAAGCAAATCAGTTTCCCGTATGAATGATCTTACAAAAAGCTAAATTTATCTGCTGTTCTGGAAACCCTCAAACTGTTCTTGCCTGTGATCTATAAAGATCTGTTCTCTCTTGGTACAAATGTGTGTTAGGCACTCTTTGGGACGCTGCCCTGTGAGCTCAAGTCCTTTAAAGGATAAATGGACTCTTAAAACTGTGTGCAAAGGGATTTCTGAAGGTCTGCTCTTGGACTAAATCCACTGAAATGGCCCTGCAGTTTTCTACAGATGAAGATAAGAATCTGTCTAGAAAGGAAGTGTATATTTGGAATACACGTGGTTATTTCTGTAGTGTGAAGGATAGATGGAAAATTGTTTAGAAACTAGCAAAAAAAGCTAAGTCCTGGAAACAAGTAATGAAATAAGTCTTAAAACAGACAGCTAATGATATATTATAAAAGTCAGGCTTAACTCATGTACACACTAGTCTAAATTTTGATTTGGGGAAAGTCAGTAACAACCTAGAGAAATTGCTTTTTTTCCTTTTCGGAGGATTTTGCACCTTCAGGAGGCATGAACAAAAAGACTGAAATTACCAAGTTTTATCATCTTGTTCAAAGGCATATTTGGGATTTAAGGTTCATAAAAATGAAATCAAATAACAAGATAGAATTTCATTTGTTTCAGTTTGGGTTAATAGTGTTTCCCCTTCTTTTTGATTACAGTACTTTTTCTTTTATTCAAACAGCATTGGAAATGCAGTTAGAGCTAAACTGGTACTGACCAATTGCTGTTTATTTATGGCTGACCAGTTAATGCTTCATAGTGGACATATTTTATCCAGTGTTGGTATTGCTTTAAGTTTTTTACTCATTACACTTTATGGGTATTTAATTTTTAAAGCAAAAAATGAATGTCCATAATAGATAGACTAAGTAAAAGTGTGTCTCTTTAGCAATCACATATTTGTTCTGGCTCTGGTGTTTCTTTTCTTTGTCCCTGGAATACCAAGTTCTCAGGAAGTTAAAACTCTGGGCTGAACGCAGCCAATAGATTTTCCTGGGTGAGACAGTGTAGTGACATTAAGGTAGGGTCTAATGGTCTTCATCCCTTGTGACTTTCAGCTTCATTCAACTCAATCTCCTAAAGATTCTCTTGGTGAAGGTTCTGTTGAATGAGGAGTTATGTTGCAGCTGCTGGAATTACATCAGCTGAGGATCTGTCTCTCACAGCTGAGACTTGCTTGTTCTATGGCTGCTTCTCGTTTTCCCAGTGTTGTTGCTGGTTTCTGCCAAGAAAATAAAGAATGAGATGCCAGATTTGTGTTTTGAGAAACATGATGTGCAAAAGTAGATGGATCTTTTCAATCATCCCATCAACCTGCTTGCACAGCGAGCTGTGCAATGCTGCTTGCACAGCGAGGAGCTTTTGGGGGCTGAGGGAGCAAAAGAGCCTGGAGCAGGGATAAGAAACTTGTCTGAGACAAGAGCCATGTGTGGGGCTGGTCCATGGCCAGTGCTGCAGGCACATCATGGGGCTCGGGTTCACGCGAACAAAGCTGGACTTGCAAAGACTTTGAAATTTTATTTGCACACAGAGTAACTCTCAAAGCAGGGGGAGGAGAGAATCAAACATAGAATTAGGACACTGGTTTTGTTTATGCATGTTTTCACACACAGTATGTAAATAAGCTTTGTAGCCAAGTAGCAGATGTAATACATGATATTAATGAGAGTTTCATACAGAGAAAAGAAATAAAACAAGTTAGGATGCCTTTCTAGGGATTTTAGCTGCTGGGTATTTCTGCTCTGATTATTGCAGTCTTTTGTTGTTTCTCGTGTTGTCTGAGTAAACACAACACAAGTCTTGATGGACCTGTGACTCCCAGACCAGCTGGGGTGCTGTTGTATTCCTGGGTAACAGGAGAGGCAGAGCTCTCAGGGAAATGAGATGCTGGAGTTCCTTAGACTTTTTTCTTTATTGAGATTTTATTTCATTATTTGTTCCTCAAAGCAGCAGCATCTGACAGCTGTAGGCAGCCATACCTGGCCAACTCAGCATTGTAACACCTGGCTTGGTTGCAGTAATGTGCAGAATGCACTTTGAAGAACTGCATTTACTTCTAGACTTAATTCTCCATTATGGGTTATTGTGTGAACTTCAAAAACCAAGTCAGATGTTCAAAAGGGAAAAAAAGGAGAGGAGATCCAAAATCAAGAGAAGTACATGGACACACTGACTAAAATCATATGGGCAGTCTTAGAGCATGGTGAAAGGACTGGACTTGTGGATTCCTGCTGGGATTGAGGGCTATAAGCATAGATCCATGGGCATGGAAACAGTGCCCTTGGAAACTGCACAAGTAGAGCTGAGAAAGCAAAGGATAACTTAGAGTTGAGGAATTGATTTTCTGTGGTGAAAAAGAAGGAGGAAATGCAAAAACAGAAAGCAAGACGTTGTCAGGAGGGCTGTTTAATTTAGCCCAGGAGTAATGAAAAAGGAAATAATGGAGGTCATCCTAAGCACTGCTGTACCTGATCTCCCTAGTCCTGCAGGTGGGAAAGGGGACACTGAACACAAGTCCATGTTATACCACTGGATATACAAAACTACCGAAAAGATAGCAACATTTCCTTACCTGCTTCCTTTCTGTAATGCTTGTTCTACCAATGTGGTCAGATTTGGGGTTAAATCTAATGTATTTAAAACCAACTTCTTGCAGATACTTGAAAAGGCAGCTGAGATTGCAAGAAACAGTGACAATGCTGCAATGGCGGTGAGCATCATCTAAAGACTATTTTTAAATTATTTTCTGGGTTTATTTGGTTCTTATCTTCTGCATCAGTCCAGAAATAAATAAGTCAACTGCTCAAATAGCAATTCTACTGGCTCTGTTTTCTTATATAACTCACTTTGATGAACTGATTTAAAATTCAGATAGATATCTGCTTTTCCCAATATATTTTGGACTTTTCTATATTTTGTCAAAAAGTTTTACATACTCTGGATTTGGAAGACAGCTAAGATTTACATTAGAGCTGAAAAACAATTTAGGACTAGAAGACCAAGATAAATGTCTGTCTACTTTGCAAATGTGTTTTCTTATGATTGTTGCAAAAGTATTTTTTTATTGCTAATGAGAAGAAATTATTATTTATGTATCTAAATTTGCTCATTTGAAAAACAGAAGAAGAAAGTATATGCATCCTAAACAAGAGTGCTCCATGTTGGAGTTGGAAAACAGAAATATTGCCATCTAGCGTCCTTAACCCTAAAGTTGAGTTATTTTTTCAGGAAGTTCTGCACACTGCATTTGGAATCTGTTACTTACAGGGTCTACAGTAAGGAATCTGAAAGAAAGGCACAGAGGTCATTTCCTTGTGTTTCATGAGTTTTTATCTGATGTTCTTTCTGCTGCAGGGTTGCTGGTATTTGAGGTACTGTACCAGACTCTTACTGGATTTATCACATTATACATGTCTCATTTCCTAGGGTCGAGGTGGTAAGAAGTTTTATGTTGTGCTAAAAGATATAATGGAAAGAGATCCTTTGTCTCAGCTTTGTGAAAATGAAATGGATCTCATTTGGACTTTGCGATATGACTGTCGTGAAAATTTCCCACAATCGTTGCCAAAACTGCTGCTCTCTTTAAAGTGGAACAAACTTGAAGACGTTGCTCAGGTAAGGGAAAAGACAACATGGGTGGGGCAAGAAGCTTCAATTAAATCGTCAGAAAATAGGATTTCTTTCCCAAGTGTAGCCGGTTTGAAATGGTGCTGTTGTGCAAGCTGGAGCTCAGTGTCTAACTTCTGCAGCCTGGACACGTAAAGAACTTATTCTCTCAAAAAAAGCTCCATAAACCAAAACCAAAATGCATTTCAGGGGTCCTCTGAATGACAAGAAAAGCACGGTGGATATTTATACAGGATGATGTTAAAACCTTGTGCTCAAATTTGATGCTAAAAGCAAGAATTTCCCAGACTCATCCAGTGCAGCCCCGTGCTCCAGCACAGTCAGCCTGAGCTGGGCTGTGTCCAGCTGAGTTGGGAGTACCTCCACCAGTGGAGACTCCACAGGCTCTGGGCAAAAAAGTCAGTGCTTGACCACCCTCACAGCAAGAATGTTTTTTATAAGGCTATTCCTAAAAAAAACCCTTTGTAAATCAAGATCTGAAATAAAACTTCTTGTGAAAACCGTTAAGCTGCTCAAATATGATAAAATCCCGATCTCAGACCGGGTAATTAAAACTCACCAAGGCAGACAGATGGCTTTTCAAAGAGATGTGAGACCCACCAGTGCTACAAAACACATCATTCTCATCTTGTCTCTTTGACCAAATAGTCTCTTTAAAGTAACTTTTAAGGACATGAGGCTGGTGCTGTGATACAAGGTACATTTTCAGTAAAATTGATTCATTTGTTTGCTGCACAGATGTGCAAGGTTCTTTTATTGCACTGTAATGAAGTTGGTATTGCTGCCTTTTTCTGTATTTACCCAAATAGAATCCAACTCTTCGGGCACTTTCTGAGAATAGTTTGAACTTCATTACAGGAAAAATTATATGAGCTCATAGTAAGACCATCCCTTCTTGATAGACTGGTTTTAAAAGTAATAAAGTAACAGGTTTCTGGATTGGAATTGAAATGTTTTAGTCATATTGTGCACAGTGAAGTTTGAGCCAGACTATGGAATCTGGCCCAAGTTACCAAGCACTGGTGTTGTTCTGGTCTTCTGACAGAATTCAGATATAAATGATGCTCATCCTCTTGCAGACCACTACACTGAGATAATGTTCATGTCATTCCCCAAGTCTCATTTTAAACATTTTCAACTACCTTTTTTGATATTTATAAACTTGGAGCTAAAAAGCATTTGCTGTGAAGGATTATGAGTGATGGTAGAAAACTCTATTGCCCCTTAGTATTCTGACCTTCACCTGTTGCAAGCTAAGTGTTCTTGGAAGAAAAGGCAGATTTCCACTCCATGAAAATCCATCTTCTGCCTATCCATTATATGATTTTTGTGATTATCCAGTCAGGCTCTTCGTGTGCTTCAGCAGAGAGTTCATTTTCTGCTACAGCCTTCCTCCCAGCTAGATGTGTAAGTTCTGTGAACTTCTGAAAATAAATGGAATTTCATCCCAGCTCCTTTTCTGTGCCATGAACACTGTTCTAACAAAATGGAGCACCCACACATTCCTTGCTCACTTGTGTTCTTTCATGTGCAAGAATCTCATACCTTAGTAGTTCCACTACTTCAGAATTTATTGTTCATTATTAAAAGTTATCTGGAAATCAAAACTGTAGAAGTACAAGCAGGCAGTTGTTTGCACCTTAAAATATGTGAAGGGAAAGGCATTCTGAGTTCTGGGGCTTTAAAATATGGCCCGTGGTGGCAGTTTTGAAAACTTACTTGGAGTATGGATATTAGCTGACAGCTCAAACTCCTTTACATTTGGAAACATTAAATATTATATTTGCATGAAACTTTTTATTTAAACAGATGGCTGAAAATATGTTGTTGTCTTGTTACTGTGTACTTTCTGGAAGGAATATAGTATTTATATTTGCATATCTATAGACAATAGTGCAGTTTATATCATAGTATTGGTTTTGGCACCGTGGAAGGTCTCTCTGAAAAATGAGATCTTATCTTAAACATGCAGAATATTTCTGTAGTACATAGACATGTCAGTACTCCTAATGATTTACCTTTTCAGGTAAGGCAAGGAATTTTAGGAATTCCAAAATGATCAGGATAAATAATTTACTTCCCATTCAAATTAAATACTTGCTGTACTAGCTGTAGTTGTCTGCTACAATGTGCTGTTATACCAAAAGTTGTTTTAATGCCCATTTTTAGATGTATTCAGTAGGTCTTGACACTTCAAGAAACCCCTAACACAATACAACAAAACAACAAAACTCAAAGAAGCAATCAAACATTAGCTGTTTATAAGAAAAAGCAATCAAACACCAGCTGTTTGTAAGCAAATGGACTTAATAACTATATTCCTGTTTTTATTAATGCAGCTTAAAAATAGTAAGGCTCTTTTAGAAATGGAATCTGTCATATTTGATTGTAGATTATCTTTAATCTGTTAGTTCAGTGGTCCCTGAAGTTATGTTCAGTGGATTCAAGCAGCTTTCCTGAATTATTTACCATTCTTTACCAAGCCCTGGCTGGATTTGCAGGATCTTAGCAGAATGGTTGCACTGAAAGATTGCTCTTCCTGCTGCCATAACCTCCCTGCTCAGCAGAGTAGTGGGGTGGCAGAACTTGCTACGAGAATTTTCAGGCAGTGTTTATTCTCAAAGCAGAATTAAAACAAAAAAATAATTTTTTTTTTTTTAAATCCACTTTCTTTCAGTGAAGTGACACCATCATTAAAGAGAAGTAGAGAAAGGACAACTGAAATACTGGAAATAATTGGAATAAAAATACTGGCCTGTGCTTAATTGTACTGACTCATACAGTCTTCTTAGGGAAGAAATTGTGGTTATTTCTTTTCAGAAGAAAATATTGATACACCAAGGCCAAATTCAGGTTTTCTCTGAAACATGCATTGTTCATTCTCATTGTAACCACCTGTGCAGTGTTTTCAGCAAAGGGAGGAGCTCTGTATTTTCAGATCTTCTTCCCAGTAAATGTACACGCTATGGACCATGACCTTCACTGCCTGATGTCTGAGGCATGTGAGGC
Organism: Serinus canaria; assembly: GCF_022539315.1. NCBI lineage: Eukaryota > Metazoa > Chordata > Aves > Passeriformes > Fringillidae > Serinus > Serinus canaria. The sequence continues at coordinate 24,124,604 of NC_066323.1, read as the reverse complement.
CATGTGAGCTCATCTTTTCAGACTATTTGTTTCTCCATTTCAATCATTCAGTATTAACAAAATAGCTCTATATTTTTGCTGGTTCTGCACCTGATTTGCAGTAGATTCTGTAGAAATTCTGATAGTTTTGTTTTGGAGTCTGACTGCTGACAAGCAGAGCTGCTGTTTGCATTTTCAGTGTCTGCCTTGTGTATTAAATATGTGCTCAGGGTTATATTGCCTGCAGAGTTTCAGTGCCAGTGCTCCTGCTATGGAAATGTTGGTGGCTGCAGTCAGGACTGGCATCACTGATCCTTCCTGGGTCAGTGGATTTTTGAGTGTATTTTTCTGTGGGAATATGACATCTATGTTTAAAACAGCTTTAGGTTTACTTTACATCTTGTGTGCATACCTGTATTTGTCCATGCCGTAGCTGGTCCTTTCCTCCACTTGTGGAGTTTCAGCACAGCCCTGGCTTTGTGATGTGATTCATTCCTCTTTCTTGCCTTCTGGATTTCACAAAAATGATGACTCAGTTCAGAATCTGCCCCCAAGGTGTATAAAAGGTGTTATGAACATGCCTGTTAAATGTGGGCTGAGAATGTGAACTCGTGTTTGTCCTGCTGGAACTGGAAGCAGGAGTTTATGGGTGACAGAGAAGAAATAAAGTTTTTTCACTGCTGAAACAAAAAACATGATCTTCTTAATTATTCAGCTTTTATAAGTTGCTATTGAAATATAAAATAACCTGTGTTGTCTAATTTGTAGGGAATGGTATTATTATCATGACTTGTTCCTACAGAAACATCTTGTGCTGTGGATACACTGAATTTATACTAATATGCATTTATATTAATGTGCATGAAAGTGTTTATTTGCATCTATAGTGCCCTCTTTCAGTGATACAACTCTATACATATTGCTCTCAGCAGGTAGCTGTGAGCTTCATAACAAGGCAATAAAATCAGTTTATTTTGTGAGGCCCCTAAATGTCATTTTTTGGTAGTCCAAAGTTGTGCATCACTGTATTCTGTAATTTTTTTTCCAGCACATTACTGCATCAATCTAGAGATTCTTTATTTGTTTTAATATCTAACCTGGCTCTTTTTCTTTTTTTTCAATTTAAGCTCATTATTATTCACAGTGAATGTTCAAAAAAGCTCCATCAGTTGAGATCGTCAAATATTTTTGGTAAAGATAGCTCTCTCTCAACAAAACCCTTTTTTTTTATCCTTAGTAGAGAATTTCACTGTTAGCAAAATAATTATATATTTATGAGAGCCCTTACAAAACATTTATTTTAGTGAATTTCTGTTTTAAACCATACATATCTGGTGTTGCCTAATTTTTGTTTACTGTGCATTATGTCTACATGTGAAGAAATGGGTTTTTCAGACTAAAAATAATCTGCATCATTTTAAAGAGGAAGAAACATAATCAGAAGTGGGCCCAGTTACCCCAAATTCTTTTTCTCCCCCCATCCCATGCTAGCTGGTCACCATCACTGTTCATTTGAGTGCCTTTATGAGCAGTGAGACCCACCTGTGTCCTGACCTGTCACCTTTTTTTTGAACAGCTCCAGGCCCTCCTGCAGATCTGGCCCAAGCTGCTGCCCAGGGAGGCTTTGGAGCTGCTGGATTTCAACTACCCCGACCAGTATGTCAGGGAATATGCAGTGGGCTGTTTGAGGCAGATGAGGTAGGTGAGGGTTTCTGGGGTGCCAGACTTCATTCTTTTTGCTCACAGGACAAAAGAGCCCCAAGAGGAAAGAGCTGAACACACTGCCTGCTGTGAATAGGCGGCCAAATAAAACAGTCTGATTTCTGGGTAGGCTCACTGGTGGCTGAATAAAACCACCTTATTCTGACACCTTGTAGGAAATGATGATTATATTCCATGTTGCAAGAGAACACCAGTGTACCTTTGTTCCAGAGAGGACTGGGTGTTCATCCCTTTCTTGGGCAAGGGGAGCTAGAATCTCTGAGAGTTTTAATAACAAAGGGAGAAATATTCCTGGAGTCAAGTACTGTAACACCTGGCACCCAGCCACCTCCACTCTGCTGTACCATTTAATAGGAATGTGAGCTGCAGCATGCAATAAATAATCAGAGAATTACTGATTTGAGTTCTTCATTCTCTGCAGTTCTTCCCTTACTGCATTTCATTTGCTCTTCTCTGTAACCTAGGGCAGGACTTGTGTAACGTTATCATTACTGCACATTTCCTGTCCTTGAATTCTGAAGTCTCTGTGGTGAATAGTTTAGTGAGTAATTTTTAATGGTCAAGGATAGACATTTGGCATAAAAAAAAATAATTATTTGGACTTCTTTCGAATCCAAACAAGAAATTTGGCTGCTTAGAATTCTATCCCAAGAATGCAGCTGGAATTACTTCCATCTGGAAGTTGCACTAAGCTGTGTTTTGTCCTTCTTTGTGTGATGGAAAAAATGGGACACACTCTTGGTATTGAACCAAATCCTGTAACTCTTGGGTTGGTCATATGCGCCTGAATTTCTGAAATACCACTATTCTAGCTACTCTCTTACTAACTGCTTTTATGTACCTCATTCTAGTGATGAAGAGCTCTCCCAGTATCTTCTCCAACTTGTGCAAGTCCTGAAGTATGAGCCTTTTCTGGATTGTGCACTGTCCAGGTTTCTCCTGGAAAGAGCACTTGGCAATCGGAGAATAGGACAGATGTTGTTCTGGCACCTGAGGTAGGAGATTTCCCTTTCATCTTTCTGAGACTATTGAGCCTGATTGGGCTTTCAAATATGATTTCTTGAGGATTTTTCTAAATGAGCCATTATCATAATGCCCACAACTCCATTTAATTATTTTTGGCATCTATGGATCAGACCTCTCATTAAAAATAAATTAGAATGGTCTGTAATCTACCCTTGGATGAAAGTATTCCAAACTGCATTCAGCTCTGACTACCTGATGAGTTAGGTTTGTAAATACTCCAGTGTTTGTTTTGGCTGTGGGTGCAGTAAAAGCATAATATTTATATCTCACAGTTGGGAAAAATTATTGTTGTTGCAAGTCTAACAGAAAGTAAAAGCTTTTCTATGAATTCTTGCTACTTTTGATGAGCAGTTTCATGAATGGCAAAAGCCTTGTAGAATGGAGTGGAATAGGTTGGATAGGTTGATTCTGTCTTTAGAACACAATTAATTTAAATATTTCTAGCTAAAAGGAGAAAGTGTTACATGAAGATGTTTTGGAGGATAATTGGCTCTGATACAAAGTTCAGTGGTTTGTTTCAAAGTGTTCTCATTCAGGCAAATTGGGCTTTTCCCTTACAAAGGCTGGAGAATGTGTGGTTTAAAGTCAGCCCTTCAATGACTTCTCAGAGCTGCTCTGAATGAAAGGGGGTCCTGAAACAGGTATTCAGTCACCACCTCTTGGCATGAGCCCTGCTGCCTCCAGAGCAGTCCTGGGCTGGAAACAAGGAGCCTGCATCCAAACTGGCCTGTGCTCGTTGTCTGCAGCACAGAGGGCTTCCAGCATCTCACCGGAAACCTGGCTTGTTCCAGCTACATGACCATCAGATGTTTTAATGTTTGATGCGACCATGAGGGGTTTTACTGTTTGTTATGGGTTTTTGAGTGGCTGGAAGGATGCAGTTGTGTGGATGCTGTGCTCTGCTGAGCAGCTTTTCCCGCGGCAGGTCGGAGGTTCACATCCCCGCCGTGTCGGTGCAGTTCGGCCTGATCCTGGAGGCTTACTGCAGGGGCAGCGTGGCTCACATGAAGGTGCTGGCTAAACAGGTAGGGACTGCCCTTGCCCTTGCCCTTGCCCTTGCCTTCATCCTGACCTATCCAAACCTGCAACTCCCATCCTTACTCCATTGCTCCTGGGGGATATTAGCTGCCTTGACGAAGCTGGGCAGTGCAGAGGAGGAGGTGTGACTGAGACAGGGAATTAAAAGGGCTGAGTGAGGGAGCAGCCTCCATGGCACAGAAGGCAGCCAGGGCTGTGGGGCCTCAGGGAGAGACACCTTCAGCACTGTCTGTGTATTCTGGACACAAGAGACTCTGGATTGACTGAAGAAGAGCTTCTGTGCATTTCAAGTTTTTCACCCTGTAAGGGTAGCTTATTCTAAATTTTACTTAGATTACTCCAGGACTACTTCCTGCAGCTTTTGTTAAGAGGTGTTGCAAATGACCCAAATACTCATTTTAGTGTTAATATAGGTCTTTCATTTACACACACACATGCACACACAAAAAGAGAGAACAAAGGAGAGATATGTTTGCTTTTAAATACCCTAATAAGTATGAGAGGTTTGCCTTTGAAAGCACTAATAATTGTATCACCAGATCATTAAGAGACACTCACAAATCATGTTTGAAGTCTCTAATGTGGTTTTAGTGAGTTAATTTAGATTGTGATCTTGAAAATATTTGAAAATTCGTCTCTCTTTGGAGTTGAAGGATTTATAGTATCAGGCCACAGAGATTCAGTCAGTGGATCAGTAGCTGATGGTGGTGTTTTTCTGCATTGAAACTGCTTTGGGAGCATTTGGAACAGGGATGTTCTGTTGTGATCTTTATTGCTGCAGCTCACAGGACGTGGAAAAGAGCATCTCTGCCATGTGTGCTCGCTAGCATTGTCAAAATCATGAAAAGAGTAGGTGGTGAAATGCTTTAAGCAATAGATGTAAGGTCAGTAAAGTTTTTGTGCACTTTACAGGAAGCAAATGTCAGTACAATCAAAGAAGGGGCAAAAAAATTCCCAACTGTGCAAACACGGAAGAAATTCAAAGTAGAAATACTTCAAAAAGTTCCTGTTTGTACAACACAGGTTCCATTTTGTTCCCTTGTCACTGATGTTTGTACAGCTCCTAGAATAGTGGAAAAGCAGAGCCCTTTTGGTTTTGACAGATGGCTGACCTGGCAGCTCTCCACTGCCCAGTTTTATAATCAAACTCCATACAATTTCCACAGCATCCTGCCTGGCAGGGTTCAAGCTGTGGGAGGGGTGAGTTTTGACTCAGCACCTTGTAAGTCAGGCTGAAGCTTCCTTATATAGAAAAGAGCTTTCATAATTGTTAGATTGCTGCTGTTTGCTACAGAATCTGTGTATTGCTCAGCATCTTACTGGTGCAAGCACAGTGATTGTTAGAAGAGCTATTTGGTCAAAAACTTGGTTAGATGTAGAAGATGTATTTGCTGTAGGTGCTATTTTGTCAAAGGGCTCTGCTCTGTCAGTATTACGCATTTACAACACCAATTTCCTTAGAGATTTTGGAACAGTAAAAAACTTTGCAAAACAGAAGGGAAAAAAGGAGTTAAGTCCACCTGTATTATTGCAAATAATTGCCTTGACTTTTTACACACTTCTAAGGTAAAAACTTAGCTTAGTTGAGATGCTATGATTTTAAACACCTTAGCCAATTCAAGCTTTTGTGTTCTGCCTGATTTCAACAGGATTTTAATGACACACATTTAAGACTTTGTTCTGTGAAAATTGTCACATGCAAGTGGTCACATGGCCATTCCTTGTTGGATGCAACTTAATGTGAACAATGAAGTATCTGCATCCACAGCTCATCTCTAGCAATGTCTCAGTTTGTTAGAGTATGAAATAATCAGTATTTCTGTTACTTCTGTATGCCCAGGGGGCACCTCTGTTATGTGCTTTGTTGAAATAGGGAACTAAAAATTGTACTTTGAAGAAGGAATTTGTGTTAATGTGTCATACATTAAAACGCCTCATTCATTTTTTTGGAAATGTTAAGTCATGCTTTTAAAAGTGACTCAGAGCTTAGGAGCTTTCATCTCATCAGTGTCTCTGTTAATTATGAAAATGGTATTTCTGAAACATGAGCAACTTAATTTCCATCCATTATTTCCATTTTTAAAAAGTTGTAGAATTATTTAATACTTGGTTTTGTTGTGAAAGGGGATTTCACATTATCTTACATCTCAAATAAAAGCAATAACTCTTAATGATGAAATATCTCTTTCAGGTGGAAGCCCTCAATAAAATGAAGACTTTAAATAGTCTAATTAAGCTGAATGCCATGAAACAAAGCAAAGCAAAAGGCAAAGATGCAATGCATACGTGTTTGAAACAAAATGCTTACAGAGAAGCACTTTCTGACCTCCAGTCTCCTCTGAATCCTTCTGTTATACTCTCAGAGCTGCAGTAAGTAAAGAATGAGCACAATTTCACCACAGCTTTGCATGGAAACAGTAAAGCAGGAACACATTTGTGTCTGAACTTCTCTGGCTGCATTGTTCAGGACTTGCTGCCACAGGGAACTTGTCCTGTAGTGACAGAAGCTCTGCTGGGCATCTTCTGAGTTTAAGGTATCAGTTAAGTTAGAAGACTTTTGTGATCCACCATGAAACTTAATAATACTGTCTTAGTCAATGCATTACCATGGCTACACATATTTAAATGTAAGCCTAAAAGTGAATTCGACTGCATTCCTGGCTTCTGTTTTTACAATAAGCACAAAAGCTGCTAAAACTTTCCACAGCACTTAAATATAAAGTCTAAAAATTATTGGGGAAGGATATAAAGAAAACTATTTTCTCTGAAAATGAGGGTGCTTGATTTAAGAAGTAGAGATACATTCACCAGTCAGTATCAAATACATTCCACATGTAACAAATGCCTTCATAGCTTGGTGAGTGCTCAGGACATAGCAGCAGAATGAAAGCAGACAGAGCATTTAAGTACTTCCAGACTGGAAGTCTACCTGTTCTCTTATGTTCTGAACCATGTTTAGATCTCTTCAGGTAAATTATTCCTATTTGACTAAGACTTCTGTCATGTTTCCTTCCAGTGTTGAGAAGTGTAGATATATGGATTCTAAAATGAAGCCTCTCTGGATAGTGTACAACAACAAAATGTTTGGAGGAGATCTTGTAGGGATCATCTTTAAAAATGGTGATGGTAAGCAATGCTAGAAACTTTCCATTTTTCCTTTTCCTTCTTCACTGGCATATTTGCACTTGAGTCATTTGGTGTTATTCTGTATTGCCATCATGTAAACATGGCTTACTCTGACATCAGTAAACACATTAAGCATCTTCTGACTGAGTTTCCAAGCACGGACCCTGCCAGTCAGGATGTAATTATGATTGATACCACTTTAACCCTTAGGCCGAGTGAGTATTTTTAGATCCCTTTTTCTGAAGGCCTTGGGAACTGGAGGAAGTGTGAGGAGCTGAAGCAGTGGTGTCACCTCTCATTGCAGATCTCCGGCAGGACATGCTGACGCTGCAGATTCTGCGCTTGATGGACATTCTGTGGAAGGAGGCTGGCCTGGATCTCCGGTAAGGAGCTCCTGAGGGCTGCTTGCTTTGGATGGAGGGGCTGCTTTGAGAAAGAAAGCTTTCCTTGTTAGAGCACTTTCCCCACTGTCCTTGTTCTACACATCTGTTGGGGTGCCCAGAGGTTCCAGCAGTGAGGACCAAGGGGAGCAGGCTGTGGGGAGCGTTACCTCCCTCCTTCCTGCTGGGAGCAGAGCTCTCACTGCTGCTCACACCAGCACTAACAGCCACTGGGTACATCTGCAACTCTGAAGTCACTTCCTCTTATTGGTAAAACACTGCTTGGAAACCAGAAGGCATTTTTCCAGCCAGAAATATCTTTCCATCTTCCAAAGTCTCTTGTGAAGTAGCTTTCTTGCTTTTGTATCCTTGGTAAGGTAAACGTGATTTCTTTGAATGAATACTGGAGTATTCCTAAGAGCAACAGTATCAGTCATTGCTCAGTGTTACCACACAACCCTCTAGTACCTGGGAAGCCTTTCCAGCCAAATTTATGAACCAGTTTTAGGTAACATAATTCACAAATTCTAATTGCACTGTAGGAAAGTAGTCCTAAGGAGGGTATCATATTATTACAAACCATTTTTAGCCATAAATTAAATTTTGTATGCCTGTTTCAAGAGCTGTAATCCTCTCTGTTTAAGTTTTGTTTACAAGTCTAGAAGTACTTATTTAAATATTGCCTGAAGTACTTAGATTCTTGGAGCTCTTTTAAAATTTTTATGGTTCAAGTATAGTAGTGGGAACTACATAAGGCACATAACATCAGCACAGGTAAGTAAAATGATCAACTTGTTACTTAGAATGCTTAAGGAAAGGTGGAAATGTGAATTACAATTTGTTTCTGGAAAGATGTAGTTGTGATGAGATGGTGGAGTGTGTGTGAAGTTGAACACTGACTTGAGGAAACCTTAGGTCATTTATGTCATTATAAATTGACTTTGAGGGGGCTGATCCAGCATTTGGGGGCAAGGACAGCCTCTGGCAGCTGTGGAATCCCAGATGAGGTTTTCCTCAGTAGCTGCCTTCCCAGAAGCTGTTTGTGATTCCAGCCTGGGCCACACACCATGCCTAGCAAACAGGAATAGTGATGAGAGTCGTCAAATATGCTTTTCCTGACTAAGCCTTTTTTTTTTAAACGCAACAAAGGAAAACAAAAAAGTAGCTCTGATGTCCAAGATTTTTCTTAAATCTCTGTGAAGAAAAAAAAGTAAAAAGGGGAAGTTCCTAGTGAGAATTGAAGTTCTATATTTGGCCTCTTCAATTTGTTTGCTTAACTGGGAGCATCTTCCTTCCATTCATCCTGTCATAGTTACCATTATGAAATTAAATCCTGGGATTGAGGCAGGGTTACAGTTCAGTGTCTGTCCAAGAGATTAATCGGGCACTTGCAAAGAGAAGGCTCTGAAATTACCTTCCTTGAGAACAGAATTGGCAAAACAGCACTCAGAACACCCAGAGCGGGAGGGCACAGCCAGCAGGGCGAGGCTTTGGCATCTCTGTGTTTATAGCCTGCATCTCTCTCAAGAGCAGACAACTCCAGAATCCATGAGCCATCAGTGGTGGTGTGAGTTCTTTGCCATGTTCGTGAGTCAGGAGTCAGTGGTTACTTTTTGCTTGGGTGAGAAGCGTGGTCTCACCTGAAAAGGTAGTGTCAAAGAGATGGTTTCCTGAAAAACACAGTGCCACATGCCCATACCAAAGAGTGCAGTCCTTGCTTGTTGCCCTGTATCATCCTTAGTTTCCCTGAAGTTATTTCCATTTGTGGATGCACAATGGATTTTGCACTTTTCAACTTTTTTCCACTGTGGAGAGTCTGGTAACTCCATCCAAGTAAAAGCAGGGCTTCAGCTGTGCCAGAAGTGTCAGAGCAGCTCTGGCTGCTGCTGCTCCCCACCAGTCATGCTTTGCCCCAAACAGATTGTCCAGCTTCCATGAGGCATGGATCAAATGGCAGCCAGTGCACCACTGAGCTGGGGACAGGATCAGTTCCCTTCTAATTGCACTGCAGTCCACACTCAGTTCTCTAGCAGTGATTGAAAATGAAACCTAAGCTCATTCTATGTCTAAAGCAATCACAATATTCCCAGTGGGATTGCTCAGCTCTAGAGAGAAATGCCAAATATATATTGATTTTGAGAGCTGAAGGAGGAAAAGTGTTTGCTTGTTTGTTTAACTGCCAACTAATTTGTCTTGGGAGTGACAAACAGGTCAGGGGGTGTATCAGAGGGGACACTTGTGTGCAGGAGGATGGCAGCATGTGCTCCTGTAAGTCCTTCATCCTGGGCTCTCCCTGCGTGGGCACAGCTGAGGAAAGCCTGGAGTGTAGGGTGGATCTGCTCCCAGAACAGGACCAGCACTGAGACAAGCACTGGCACTTAGAGCACTCTGCCTTTGGTCAGTCTACCTCAAACATCATCCAAGTAGCAGAGAGAAATGAACAAAGCAAAAAATATATTTTATAGTTAATCTCCACACCTTAATTTCCAAGACAAACTTGTACCTGAACACTGAGCAGGAAGTAGATGGCCTATTACAAATACATGTCACAGCAGAGGAGCACAACATCTGTCTTCCCAAGGATGCTGTGGGGTCTGTGGGGCTGCACCTCTCAGGAAAATCCTTGTGTCAGAAAGTGTTTGGGCTGCTTCAGCTCTGTTAGAGCATCAAAGTTGTGTTAGTGGAGAAGTGACTAAAGCAACAGCAACATAAAATCATGAATTTGAGGAGTTTGATCTATGCCAAGTCACCTTTGCCATGGTAAATTGTCATAAAAGTATTTAATACTTTATTACTTTTTGACCAGATGCAGGACATTCTCCAAAACATTTTTTGTTTCAGTGCCTGTCTATAGTAGGCTTTCATTTTTGTTTCCCTTACGTGTGTGAGATCTGAGGTTACGTGGCTGTGTATGAATGAAATCAGAGTTCACACACATACTGGAAAATGAATTTGTTACAACTCTTTAACATGTCATCATTTTTAAACTATTGGACCTGAAGTTACAGAGAATGTGTTGATAAATCGCCAGTATTTTGTGTGTGTTTGGAAGGGCACTGGTTTGATGAATTAAACACTTGAAATAAAGAACAGTTTTAAATGAGTGAAGAGAATTTTCTGTCCTACCCAGGATTTCAGTACTGATCTGTCCATGGCTGTTGCTGGCTTTAAAAAGCAGGGAGCATATCCTGCTGACAGACGCTGAAGTCAGAAAGACCAGGATGAGATGGAAAGGGCCCAGAGGATTTGTCCCTAACTTGACTCCTGTCAAACTGTCTCTCTGACAAGGATGTTTTTTCCTGCAGTTGTAAGCACACAGCCCTCCAGGGGCTGCAGGCTTTCATCATTGCCTGCTTTTGAAAGGGAAGTTGTTGGCCATGTGCCCAGCTCAGCCCGAGCGGGGTGGGTTGCGGTGCCGTGGAAGGAGGCCAGGGTGCACTTTAACCTGGCCAGCCTTGGCTGCCATTTGTGCTCTGGTGATAAGGATGGGCAGAGCTTCCCCGTGCCCAGGGGCAATCCCAGCCACCCTCCTGTTCCTGGAGAGCCCTGCTCTGGGGACAGGGCTGGGACTGGGCAGGGCTCAGAACAGAAGCGGGAAGAACATTCCAAGCCTGCACTTCTGCTGTTGTTTTGAAGTTGAGTCCTCTTGCAATACCATGCTGAATCTGGTTTTCAGTGCACTTTATTGCCAGTAGGGAAGAATCCCAGTCTATATCATTACTGCTTATGATGCCTCAGGATTTCAGCTTGTATATTTTTCAGATCCTGCACTGCATCAGTGCATCACTCCAAACTCCACACAGAGTGTTAGTTACTGTCTGCACAGTTTGGTCACACACACAATCCCTCTGGGCCTGAAGCTCAAGGACACTTTACTGTCTCAGGCCCTGAAAGTACAAACAAAAGTGAATTGGGGGAGCAAACTGGGGGTAAATGACTTCAGTACCTGAAGCTGTAATTGCAGAATTAACCCCTGGTATGTAAATGGACCAAACTTACAATTGTCTGAAAAACTGGTGCCCATTGTCCAGCTTGGGTGTAGCCTCTGGGAGGCTGTGACTGCCCAAGGTGTGGCTGTTGAAGGCCTTCAATAAATACCCACTTTATTCTTTAAATCTTGTCTAGCTTCTGTTCTAGGTAGCCCCTCCAAGGCATCACTACTTGGGCCACTTCAGTTGTGTTATCCCTTTGGTGGAGAACTGCTCAGTTCCCTGATAGCTATAAGGCAAAAAAGTTGTGTTTAGTTTTTTAAGGAATTTTATTTCTTTTTCTTCCATGGCTTGGGATAATAGGCTATGTCAGTTAAGAGATGTAGTTATGCTTTGTAGCTATTAAATTTAATATCTTATATTAAAGTTTATATATATATAAAAATATATATATAGTTTCATATATAAATACCAATGACAGCTTCACCAGCAGTAAAGCTTTATATTTATATATATTTTTATACATATATATGTATGTATGTATGTATGTATATATGTGTATATATATATATTTTTATATATATATATGTATGTATGTCTGAAGGTAGTACACACATCAATTTTCATGTCCTGCAGTTGTTTCATACAGCTCTGTAAGTCAGTGAGTGCTGGTCTATACCTTGTGTGTGCAGTGTAGGTTTTTGTTGATATTCCTTCTCTTACCCATGGACCATGACCACAATTGAGATCATATTCTTGGCCTGAGTTGCCTGGCATAAGAGCAGACATCTCAATGCTGAGCTCCCATCTCATGGGGTGTTGCCATTCTCTTTAGCTTTTTAAGCATCTGCAGGGAGGAAATGTATTGGGAAAAGATACACTTACCTATTTATACACATCTCTCCTTGATTGTCATCTTGAACTGCGTCTCACTGTAATGCAGTGACATGGTAGGAGGTATTTTCACTGGTCACAGTGTGTGAATGCACAGGTGTGGTCTGAGATACCAAGCCAGTTAAGAGATGTGTTCCTGTTGTCCATTGGGTTTCTATGCTTCAGTTTAGTGTGAGCTGGAAAATATTCTTTATGTTAATATTAAGAAGGATTTATTGCATTTTTCTTTGAAGTAGGAAGATGGTGAAAAAGGATAAAATCTTCTTTTGCATTTCCAGCAATAATTAATACTGGAGCAGGTCAGGGTCTGTCCGGACAGGAATTCACAAATGCAGGCACAGAGCTCCCTCTGTGGCTCGTCCTGGGAAGTTACAAGAAACTGGGTTCCAGTACAAAGGAAAAACTAGGCTGTTAAAAGTGTCTGTTTTCTTTGCATCTATATACAAATTGGGGAAAATGAACGTTTTAAATGTTTTGCTGGTCTTTAACCTTTACAAGCAATTCCTGTGTATTGCCCCTTGAGAGTTTACTGTTCACATGAGCATTCAGCCATCTCCAAACACTGACTGCGCTAAAGAAGCATTTTGCTGGTTTAGGTTCTGACATGATTCTGTGTTTCCTTGCAGGATATTGCCCTATGGCTGTTTAGCAACTGGAGATCACTCTGGCCTCATTGAGGCTGTTTCTAGCTCAGAAACCATTGCTGACATTCAGTTAAACAGCAGCAACGTTGCTGCAGCTGCTGCCTTCAACAAGGACGCGCTCTTGAACTGGCTGAAGGAATACAATTTAGGGTAATTTCTACACTTATTCTCTCAGCTATAGTATAAGCTACAAAAATCCTCTGAAATTTCTCTGGAGGAAGATGTGGTTTCTTGCTAATTGTTTTTCTAGCATGTCAAATTCTTCCTGAGATTCATGGTACCCTTGGCCCTGGCATTTACAGCATTTTGGCTGTGTGCTGTTGGGTAAGTTATATTAAATTTGGCAGCACAAACAAACCCAAGGAAATGACATGGGTCTCAAGCCTTGATCTTGCCTTCCATACTGCTTGTTCTCCACAGCTACCTTTACACTATTTTTTCTCAAGTAATTCTGGTTTTGCAGCATCCTAATTGACTTCTGGTTTAAACAAGCAAAAATCCTTTTTTGAGGCCAAAGCATGACATGAATTTCATCTGTGTGCACTAATACAATTTTTTCTGTGGTTACAGAGAGGACTTGGATCGAGCCATTGAAGAATTTACTCTGTCTTGTGCTGGCTACTGTGTAGCTACATATGTGCTGGGAATTGGTGACAGACACAGTGACAATATCATGGTCAGGAAAAATGGGCAGGTAAAAAACCTTCTGTAGGCAGAATGCCATTGGTGACCTTGGTGTGCAAGAGTTCTCTTGAGAACTTGTAATTTCTTTGGTGCCATGATGAAAGGAAAGGCACACATGGTTAGAACTGATGTCTGTGGTTCACTGAGGGTTGAAGAGAGCTTCAAGGAAAGGAAATGTAATGGTGGGGGAAGGACAGAGCACAGCCTAGTCCATCAGCAATTCTGTATGGAGAGAGGCTGTTCTGCAGAGCTTTTACAGAACATCCAAGAGGCCTTTTAGTGGTTCAGATTCATTGAATAAAAGTGGTCTTAGGGCATCTTGCAAAAGACCACCCTTAAAAATCCAGGAACTGCATTTTGGAGCAGTGTGGGTTCTCTGAAGTGAGTCTGTGCAGATCAGCCCTGCAGAAATGCTCAGTGCGGAACCCAGCACCAGCACAATACTGTGCACTCAGAACATGGGGGAGCTCCTAGACATCTGCTTTCTTCATTGTTAGCCTGGAATGTAATTTGTCTGATTTAATTTAAATTATTTCCTAGAAAAACAGCAAGGGTTGTAAAAGCTTTACAGCTTTGAGCTTTACAGACATTTGCAGTATTCTTTTTAAGTTTGTACTTCCTGGAAGAAAGCTGGAATGCCCTTAACCTCAATTCTAACGTGGGGAGCTGCCACAGGGTCCTTCAGATTAACTCAGCCCTGCTCCCTTTGCCTCTGTCCTTGTGTGGGAAGGCCTTGGATGTGATGATGTTGAGCCTGTGGGCTCATCCTTGGGCTCATTTTTGTCTGATGCTGCCACCAAGCTGTTTCTTTCTGGCAGCAGCAGCTTAAACCTGAGAGAATCTTTTGCTTCAGTGGTCACTCAGAAGTGTATGGATGTTATTACTGACTTTAAATCTTGAAGTAGTTTAGAACCAAATTCTCCCAAAGGTTGAAACCACAGGTTTTGGAGGGTCACATTAGACATTAGGAGTTAACTGTTCTTGATACCTTCATCCTGTAGAGATATTAGAAAAGTGACACATTTCGCTAGAGAGATTATTTTTCACTTGTTTTTTTTTTTTTTTTTGTTTGTTTGTTTGTTTTGGTTTGGTATTTTTAGCTCTTTCACATAGATTTTGGGCATATTCTTGGAAACTTCAAGTCCAAGTTTGGAATTAAAAGGGAACGGGTACCTTTCATACTCACCTATGATTTCATTCATGTTATTCAACAAGGAAAAACAGGGAACACTGAAAAATTTGGTCGGTGAGTGTTACTTTGATCTATTTGTAATTGAGATAACTTCCAGCATACCAGAATTTACCTGGGGTTGGTTTGCTCATTTGCACTTGTGTGGAAGTGTGCCAGCATGCATTTACAGGGCTATCTACTGATCTCCCTGAGCTGGACTGTCCACAGATGACTTCAGGACCAGAAGCTGCAGCTCTGCAGTTGATCTCCCACAGCAGGAGGTGGCAGGTTCTGCTGGGCTCAACTCTGCCTGCAGCAGCTCTGGGCTCCAGGCAGGGCTGCCAGACTGTTGTTCAAGCACTGCCCTTAGGAAGAGGCTCCCTCCTGCCCTTCCTGTCCATCAGGGCATGTACATCGTGCTGCCCCATGCTGGCCCTGCTTGGATGTTTGGCCATGAGGAGCCACATGCTCGTGATCCACCAGCCCTGGAAGCTGGCTCAGTTTTGAGCATGGAAGGAATTAGAAATGACAGAGATTAGAGGAATTGCAATAGAGCTTTGGCTTCTCCACTGTAGCCCACCCTATAGGATCATCAAGGCTTTTCACCTAATGAATTCTCAGGGAGGTGGGACCATGACTTCTGGCACTTTTGTTATTTCTGAAGAGCAGCTGGTGGTGTTTTGTATGAGGGCTCGCTGGGGAGACATGGGATGTTACTGTGGGAATGCACAAACACGTTCTGCAGGCATCTCTGTCTCTCTGTGCTGTGTTGCACAGTCTGTGTTTGTCAGACAGGTCCCAGATTGCAGATGAGAGTTCCCAGATAAACAGAGAGCAGTTGCAGCCATGTGCAGTGTGTGACTCCCCTGCTGTGCTCCCTGCCCTGTGCCCAGGTTCCGGCAGTACTGTGAGGAAGCCTACCTGATCCTGCGCAAGCACGGCAACCTATTTATTACCCTCTTTGCACTGATGCTGACTGCAGGCCTGCCAGAGCTCACCTCTGTCAAGGACATCCAGTATCTCAAGGTACAGTAAGAGCTACAGCTCAGCAGGACTCAGCATTTTTCCAGGATGTGATTTTTTGATTCCAAGATTAATACATTTTCATTGTTTTTCATTTCAGTGAAGATTTCCGCACAATCCCTGAAGTTTTCTTTTTCAGCTGTGTAGGACAAGGTCTGTAGTCAGGCCTAGTGCTCAGAGGATGAGTTCAGGATCTGTGCATCTTAAATAGAGTAATGTCAGAGGTATTTTACATCTTGGCTCATGCACAAGCCATTGTGCAATTTTACATCTTTGCTCATTTCACCTGGAAAGGTGAAAATTATTTGCTTCGTTCTCTTTCAGTTTTATCTTTACCCAGGAAGATTTAGTATTTAAACCAATTGATGTATTGCTCAATGAGTAGTAAGCAGAAAAAGTGTCAAAGGAGAACAAAACACACTGTGGCTTGTGTTGAAAGGTGAAGGAGGCTTTGCATTTTAAAGTTCCTAACAGTCCTTGTTTCCCTGTTGCCTTAGGACTCTTTGGCCTTAGGGAAGAGTGAGGAAGAAGCACTAAAACAGTTCAAGCAAAAGTTTGATGAAGCTCTGCGGGAAAGTTGGACTACTAAAGTGAACTGGATGGCTCACACTGTCAGAAAGGATTACAGGTCCTAGGAGATCCTGGCATTTGCACTAAGCTGAAGGTTACCTTGACAAGTGTTTGTAAAGGGTTTCTGTGGTATGGACCAACAAAGCTTCAGGAAGCGCTGGGACAGCCCTCTCAGGCACAGGGTGGTTCTTGGGGAGCCCCACACAGGGCCAGCAGTGGGACTGTGATCCTGATGGGTCCCTTCCAGCTCAGCACATTCTGTGATTCTATGAAATGATCCAAACCAAGGAAGGAAACGACAGTGAGAACAAATGGACTGAAATAATTCCTGAGTCTTTTGCACTCTGCTTCTGAATGCTTGATTCCAAGACTGTCTCTACAGTTAGTGATCATCCTGGATAATCAGTTCCTGCTGACTTTGCACGCTGAGAGCTACTAGGCATTTTTAAAAATTCTTTGGTACTTCATGGAGGTGTAAATATTTGGTTTTATACGTTAGGGTAATGTTCTCTAACATATCCTTGGGAGGTTTGAAGACCTCTGGCAGAACTGTTCTTCATTTAAAGTTAGGACTTGAAGAGTAAATTTTTTTTTTTAAATCCTAATCTGGCTAAAAAATGAGCGTATTGTGTATATTTTTCATATGACCTCTGCCCTACTGGCACAGATGCATTGATTCTACTGTAAATAGCAACCATGGTATCACTGTGCTGCAGGGAGCTGCTTCGTGTCTGTGCTGCTGCCGAAGGAAGGCTGGGGCTGTGGAGGGTGGGGGACACCTGACAGATGTGATGCAGCATCCAGATGTTCAGGGTTGCACAGCTTTGTTCCTCTGACTTAACACACAAAAGAAACCTTTCAGAATGAGGAAGGGTAGGCCAATTCCAAACATGCCTGAGAATCCCTTGTTGGTTACAGTCTCCCACTCAGCCTCTGGGGCTTTACTTTCAGCTCCCAGAGAGGCACAGTTTGGTTTGGTTCCAGCAAGAAGCTCTTTCCAGCCTTATACTGAAAATCCTATCTCAGATCAGTCCTTCCCTGTGAAATGTACTGACCTATGTAAGGGATGTTCTCATTAAATATACAACACAAAGTGATTTTTAAAGCACACATACCAAAAACCCCAGCTGGTTGGAGAAGCGAGACTTTATGGGGAAAGATCATTCCACAGGACACCAATGCAGTCACTGATCTTCTCTCTCTATTTATTAAAAGCTTGCAGGAATGTTGCTTTACTGAGATATATATGTTGAAGATGGTTGCTGAAGAAACTGGATTTGTTTTAATTTATTTAGTGAGGTACCAGGCTTTTAGGTGCTTAAATGGAGAGCAAATTTGTTTCGTGCAATAGGGAACTGCTGGTTAAAAGATGTAACAAACTGTTCCTGAACATCAGCAAGAGAGGTTTAACTACTGCCTGTTCTCCAAGGAACACTGGTAGCTCTTGATTCTTGTGGACATTTGAAAGAGAATTAAACAGATATATTTACTTTTTGACTAAACAGTTGTTCTGCATAGAAATGTTGGATGATGTATGAATTTAATTAAAGTAGGTTTTACTTTGTTGAGAGTGTTTTGGTTTTGTTGGTTTGAGGTTTCTGTGTTTATTTTAGAGGTAAAGAACTTACCTGGAGTCAGTGCTGTGAAGGGCATTGATTCTCTTCTCCTCACCCTATGGACTTATCTCTCTGAAAAGACTTCTAGAATATTCTAAAAGTAACAAGTGTTATGTGGGTTGGTTTTGTTGGGTTTAGCACTGTTTTTTTTTAACATACAGCATAGTAGCATTTCAAGTGTGCCATCTCTCGTTTTTAATTATTATTATTTCTATAGCAGATAGCAAGAAAGTTAAAAAGAAACTACATTGCAGGTGACAGCTCTGAAAAAAGTAATGGCATCTTCAGGTAATTCACAGCATGTGACTTTGCATAAGGAGCCCTTCATGGACACCTTCTGTTTTTCTGTGGGACAGAGCACTTGGACATCTCTGGCCTTGCTGAGGGAGACATCAGCTTTTCCAGGACTGTGAGGTGAAGTTGGGGAGTGCCCCTTGGCTGCCTGGGGCTGGTGCGGACGGGCTCTGGCAGGAGAGAGCACAGTGGCATCTCCCTTTCCTTTTATTTCCTTGCCTCCAAGGGCAGCTGGGTTCCTGTGCCACCCCAGGCGTCCTGTGGGACTCAGGCAGGCTCCCCTCTGTGCCTCAGGCTCCCCTCTGCTCCCCTCTGTGCCTCAGGCTCCCCTCTGCTCCTCTGCAGGTGAGAGCCCTGAGCTGCAGGTGCAGGAGCACCTTCCCAGCCTCCAGCACCACCGGGGTACTGCACTGGGTCCAGAGGGGATTTGGGATGGGACTTTAGGGCAGGTTATAAAAGTACTTGAGATGGTGAGAAAATCCCATTGCCTCTGTTCCTTGAGGAATATTTAGAGGTGATTAGGAAATACTGCTCCTGCTCAGTGTTTGTGTTGGTTAATAGCCCTTCAATGGCTGTGTTGTGTTTGCTTGTCTTTACTTTCTCTATGTTTACTCTTGGCAATTAATTAACAAGAATGGGAAAAGAAAGTTAGAGCCGAGTTAAATGGTCTACTTTTGTGTTTGGCAGCAAAGACAATGAAGCGTTTTCCCCCTGTGAATTGATCTTCAAATAGCTGAGAAGAAATCCCATCCCACAGAAGTGCTTCCCAGGCTGACCTCTCAGGGCTGAACCTGGCAGGAAGCAGCATTTACCAGGTCACCAAAGCTGATTTTGTGATACCTTCATGTTAAGTTTTGAGCAGAGTCCTGGTTTGCTGAATTGTATTAGTAAAAAGATTACCACATTCCCTGGTTTTCATCACACTTGCTACAGCCTGTGGCATACAGACTTTCATTCAGAAAACAAACAAAAAATAAACTGCTTTGTGAAAAGTCAAAGGAGACTTTGACACTGTTTGTCATCCAAGAGAAGACTGGATTTTGGCACATCAGTCCATTGATTGTTTCTGTACTTTGCTCACAATATCCAGCTCTAATACTATATTGGTAAGTTAATTTGGGCTGATTTGGAACATACTATTTTAGACCAGTTTCTGAATTCACAAGTCATCAAATGGTTAGATTATAATAACAGAATTTAAAGAGTTTGTGTTGAATCTTCAGTTCACATGGCCTCATGTTAATTGCCTTTCTTTGTATATGTCCACTGGAAAAATGACTTTTCCTTCTTAAGGCCTTCATTGTATCTGGCAGAGGGGAAAGCTGCGTGGGCTGCTTTAAAACCACAGCTGAAATTTGGTATATGCAGTGTGTAAATCATCTTTATTTGTTCTGGTTTATTACTGATTGCATGATTACTTGATGGATTTGCTTTCTACCTTGATTCTTTTACTTTGTGACAAACGGTGACAGCTGCTGCTTTCACACTCCTGCTTGTCCTGTCTTGGATTTCCAGGGAAGGAGCTCCCATGGATTTGCCCCTCAGCTGTGGAGCTGCTTCTTTTCCCTCTTGTGCTTGTATTGGTTGTTTTGGCAGTGGAGTATTGGTTGTCAAGTCACTCATATTCCAGCAAATGCCTTGGACAGAGCCCATTCCTGTATTTTATATAAAAGAGTCCAATGTTCCTCTTTCATCTCCCAGAGCTATTGAAATCAGATAATTAAATAGTAGAGACTCTTAATAATTTGTATGTCAGGCTATATTGTAGCTTTATTCTGTAGGGTGGTTTCAAGCCTACATCTTTTAAATGTGTAATCAGTGTTTCTATTATTATTCTTTCACAATATGGTGTATTAGTGGAATTATGTGTCTGAGCCAGCTATGAAATCTAAGCCTGAAATCCTCTGCTAAGATGTAATAATTTTAAAAATTACTTGTCTGGCATGACACTCCAAGAGCTGAGGGAGCAGAGCTGTTCTGGTGCCTAAGTGTCAGCAGGTGCTGCCATGTGAGGGGTCAGTGCCCTGCTGCTGTTGGGCCTCACTGTTTGCCCGGGCTTTGGGGATTTTGGAGACAAAAGGGGCTGGCTGTGGTGTGGCTGATCAAAGCCAGGCTAAACTGTGGTTCTATTGCCTGACCTCAATGGACACTCATTGACCTGGGTGTGATGGGAGCAAAGACAGCACCAGGCAGAGCTCTGCAGCAGGTTTTGGTAGCCAGTGCAGGCAAGGAGCAGTAATTCCCCAGCTGCTGAGAAACCAAGGACAAAACTGTTGGTGCTGCCTCAGTGCATCACAAAATGTTGCAGTTACTCTCCCCAGGCATGACTCCATGCCTGATGGAGGAGAGGGAGGTGTTCCTGCCAGGAGCATTGCTCACCCTGGTGTTGGCAGCTGTCCTTCAGCCAGCACAGCACAGCACAGCACAGCACAGCAGCATCCCCGGGGACAGGAGAGAGCTGTGCTCAGTGAGCTCTGTTTGCACACTGCTGCTGCTGCTGCTCAGGTGCCTTTCCAGCCTCATGACCCACATCAGGAGTTGCTTGTGTCCTTCAGACAGCTACACAGGAAATCCTACAGGGGAGCAGAGGGGAGTCTGAGGCACAGAGGGGAGCAGAGGGGAGCCTGAGGCACAGAGCAGAGCAGAGGGGAGCCTGAGGCAGATGCTGAGAGTACTTCCCTTGTTCTGTCCCCTCTGGAACACTTGGATAAAGGCTCTGTTGGGACCTATTTGAACTGATTTCACTGTATGGCACTGAAGGATTTAACATAATGCTGTTGTGATGAGCTCCTCCTTCATCCTTTCAGTCTGTCCCCTTGCTCTTCCTCAGGTGATTGTCTGGAGAAGTCTCCCCTGGATTGCTTGATGATGAGGAATGGGGTTAAATTTCTATTTCTTAAAGTAATGGTATGGCTTACTCTTGGGAGAGCTGTAAAGGGTCCCAGTTTAGGAAGAGCAGTCCCAGAGGAATGTGAAAGCTTAATTCTGGTTTGCCAGGCCCTGGTTGGCTTTTGAAAATGAACAGCAGTGACAATCAAGCACCATGGAAATGTGGTTTTGGTGGGATTAAGGCCCTTGTAGCACAAGGGTGTCAAAAGATCTCATTTCTCACTTTAGAAGTCTGCATTTGGGCAGGAAATCTGGGCAATGTGCAGAACCAGGGAAGTCTGGGCAGAAAGGAGGGACCTGGCAGCTTTCTCCTACATGAAATTCCTAATGGACTTTGCCCTGGGAGCTTTCAGCAGCTCAGTCTGGTTTCTGAAATGACCTCTGTACCTCTTGCATGAGGAGCACTGAGTGTCAGACATTCCACAAAGGGAGCTGAGCACTGTTGTTCAAGATACTCTGGAGCACAGAATGTTGTAAATGTGGCTCTGAACTCATCCTGCTGAAAACCTTTTCCTGGAGGGCTGGAAACAAAACATGAGAATAGATGTCATAGCCCAGTCCAAGTATTCCCTAGGGACAGGAAAAAAATCTGGATTCCAGTCACCTTACCAGACATTCATTCGAACAAAAATGGAACAGCTCCAAAGGAGGAGTGGGAAGGACAGAAAGTCCTTTTCCCTATGGACTTATTACTTTGGAATTTAGGAAAAGGAGAGATTAAACGAATTTCCAAACATCCCAGCCTGTGTTCTTCTGCTTGGCTAAATAAAAGAACCCTTAATATTAATGGCTGTGGGAGACTGAGTCTGTTTAGTCTGTTCCCTACCAAAGAGCAAGGAATTAATCCTACACAGAGATGTGTGCCCCTTGGCATGGGAGGGAAAGGTGCCTGCTGCTAGACTTGGGACCGTCGGTTCCTGAGGCTGCTTCCACCCCTCAGCTCTGCTTGGGAATTCCACAGTGGTAAAGGCCTTTGTACACCTGGAGCTTAATGCCACCCACCCCTGCCCCAGAGCCTTGGTCTGGTGTCTGGAGATGTACTACACTCTGTGAAGAACTGCTTAAAAATACAGGTCAGGCTTTAAGAGCTCAAGGAAGGCTTAAATTCTTTGTGAGTTGTGATTGTTGTTGCTCCTTTTAAGGCAAGGTGCAGGATCACAAGTGAGATATCAAAAACCTGTGAAAGTTTGGAAATTCTAGGGGGGAATTGGAATGTGAGCTGCAATCCTTGTGGCCAGGACAGCTTTTAGAAGCCCCTTTCCCCCATAAAGTTGCTTCTCAGAGGTAGTTAATTTAGAAATAAAACGTTTAATATTCCAGACCACAACACTGAAGCAAACAAAGGCATTGCAAGTGGCTCTGTATGTGATCATCACGCTAGCGTTTGCAGCTCAATGGGATCATCTTTGTTTCCTGGAGAGGAGTATGAAGACTCTGGAGAACATTTCTGAAACAATTCCTTGTCCTTAACAGCTGAGAAATGTTTAAGTTACAGCTCTGTTTACAGAGCTTGTATTGGTTAAATGAGCGATGCGTACAGACCGAACTGCGGGACTGCTGCGGCCGGGATCCGTCATCCCAATGGATCCAGCTTTGGGTTTGGGATGCGCTCAGGGCCCCCAGAGCTTCCATGCCGGGATCCGTCATCCCGATGGATCCAGCTTTGGGTTTGGGGTGCGCTCAGGGCCCCCAGAGCTTCCATGCCGGAATCTGTCATCCCGATGGATCCAGCTTTGGGTTTGGGATGCGCTCAGGGCCCCCAGCGCCTCCGTCCCCGGCAGAGCGCTCAGCAGGGCAGGGCTGCGCTGTCGTAGTGGTCCAGCAGGCTGTGGGCGATGAAGGCGCGCTGCGAGTGCAGGGTCCCGCAGGGCCGGCAGAGCAGGATCTCGCAGCTCGGGCACATCCTCCCGGAGCGCCGCGGGGCCCCGAGCTGCGGCAGCGAGCACGGCTCCTCCTGCCGCCGCCAGCCTCTCCTGTGCCAGCACCTCCGCTTGTCCTCTGCCGGCGGGCTCCTTCCCTGCGGGCTGCAACCGGCACACACAGAGGTGACAAACTCAGCCCCTGCACTCCCGGGTGGATTCGGGCAGCAGAAGGATTAGTGAGTTCTAAATCGTGAGATTTATCAACCCTTCCAGAGGCTGTACCTGTGACACCCTACGAGTGGGTGCCATGTGTAGCCACCTGAAAAAACAGGGATGGACAGCAAAAAGGAGAGTCTGGCTCGGGGCTGTGGTGGCAGTGACAAGCCATTAGTTTTAGAGCATAGAATTACTGAATGATTTTCATCATATAAACAAAACCATAAAAGAGTGGCATCAGCTTCGGGTAGGAGCTGATGCTTACCTGTATTCCTAATGGGGTAGGAGCTTCAACATGCATGATTGTGGCATGAGCCTCGTGTGTCTGCATGAAGACAAACTGCACAGAGCTCTGTGTGTGACCCTGTGCTGCCCTACACCGTCACAAAGGTTCTTGTCCCACTCGTGTGCACCAGCAATGCACAGCAATGCTGGCCAGTAAAGCCAGCACTGGCCAGTGTTGCACTGGCCTTGGCCAGAGATGGAAGAGCTGAAAGGAAAACTCTCCTGATCAAATTATACACCCTTCAGTTCTACCTACACAATCCCTGCCAGAGCTCATGAATCAGTGCTGGCTGCAGAGATGATCTGCTTTGGCTGCACCACTGTGAAAGCCCTGTAAGCCCTGATGACTCGAGTGCATTTAAGACCCACTGCCATGCAGTGTGTCTGTAGGAATACACCCAGTGAGGTCTGAAGGTTGACTCCCTCTCCATTAACATGGGAGTACCATGGGAGGTTACTAGATTACTGTTCAATTTTAAATTTTTTTTTCTTTTAGCTCAAACTGGGGAAAATCCATATTTATCACTTACAAATAAGGATGAATGTTCAGAAAACAGGCTTTTACTGTTTCAGTTGTGTTTGTCTGCCTCCTGAATGCACTCTTCAGTGAAATTATGAATAAGAGACAACATTTCACTGCAGTAATTCACTTCTTGGATGTTTGACTATGTTTCTAGTCCAGTTTCTCAGCAGCGCAGCAAGAAAAATCCCAAAAACAAGCCCTTGGTATTAATTGTGCTGCAATTAGATCAGAGGGAAAAATCTGGCTCTTAGTTTCATTTCTTGCTAGTGTATTTTAATCTTCTGTGGAGCCTGCAACCAGCTGCTGTGGCTATCAAGGCTAATGCAGTTAGCTGAGTAATTGTGGAGACTTGCGTGCACTTCCTGCTAAGACGGTAATTTCATGGTAATTACCAAAGACAGACTCCTTTTAGGAGATCTGTAGGGAAAACAGCTCTGGGATGACAAAAGACCCTTTTTGGAAACCCCTCCTTGATCTTAGCGTACACTCAGTATACTTCATGTTAAGGAAGAATAATACCAGGGAGAAAGACCCAAGAAAAGAATTTCAAATCCCATAAGAATGATTATGGTAACTCAAAACTAATACATTTGCAAAGCAGTAAGCTCTATGTAATTTTTGCCTTTGCTTACTTTGGTTTAAAAAATGAATTGTTATTATTTGTTTGTCTATTTTGTTTCTCTTTTTCTCTGTCTAACTGGAAAGAGTAAGTATAAAGGCACTATTGCAGGAACACAGGCATTAATTATGAATTTTCAGAAATTTAGTATCATTAACTTTGTTGAACAGTGATTCTTGCTGCTGCCCATGCATTGACATTTTCCATTGCACCCCAAAGTTACAGCTCTGGTGCAACAAATAATTTTTTTTTTTTTTTTTTAAGTTACTGCTGGAAACAGTGGGGTTGTCCCAGTGGCAGTGCTGGTGCCTACCTGGAGAAACAGAGATGCTGCTCCTGCTAATCTCTTGCTGGAGGCACAGGGAAATGGATATTAGATAAACACACAGACACACAAGACTTGGAGAAGTTAATTTCATCTTTAGTGCTGCCAGAGACTTAATAGTTTTTAGCTCAAGTTGTTTAATTAGCATCTGTTTCCTTGTTTGTGAAACAGTTAATCCAATGGAGGTGACAAGGTGCCTGTGGCTCTTCCAAAGCTGCTCTGGAAATACTCACAAAATTTCTTGTTTGAAAATGTATGCAAAATATAATCTTGGATGTACTTACACTTTATTTTTGGGAGACCCAGAGAAGAGGCTCAGTCGAGAAAATCTCTTCTTGAAGAGCCGCTCTCGCTTTTTTCGGCCGTGCTTCCCCTCTCCTGTGCTTTCTTCTGTCAGTTCCTTCTTTCCTTTGTGCCAGCTCATTCTCTCTGTCATACCAGCAGCACCTGCTTAGCTGGAAGCAGAAGTCTGAGCCCGAAAACCTCTGCTTTGCTGTGTTGTACCTGGTGAAGTCTGGATCCGCTGCTCTGCAGACCTGAGTGGGTCCCAGGCACGCAGGAGCTCAGTGGAGATCACTGAGCAGCTGCTTTCCACCAGATGAAGCAAACCCCTGCTCTGAAAAATCCTGCAGGCACAAAGTGACTCTGGATAGTCTTGCTCTATTCCAGATAATTATGGAAAGTAGGCTTGGACATTAAATAGAATGAATATTTCCCTCTGCATGCTCTCTCTCATGACTGAGGAGTTCCTTACACCGAGAGCAGAGGCGGGTCGTAGCACACGAGCGAAGAGCAGGAGCCAGAGAAACAGCTCCGTGCTGGGACCAGAAGCAGTGAAACAAATGTGAGATGGAACAAACGCTGCTAGGCAAAAAACAGGCCCCTGAAAAGATGAAGAACCAACTGGGGATTTTAGTTAAGGCTTGGAAATTGCTTCCTTTTTCTTTTGATAAAGCAGTTGATTAGCCCGCATTTCCGCGTTGCAATGCTTTGTCTCCAAGAATTATCCCTTTGGCCTCTCTGATCGAATTAGTGCATCTGCTCCACATTTCATATTTGGTAATTGCATTAACTTTTGGTTGCTTGACTTGGAGGGTCATGCTCCCCCCCTCCTCTGTCTGTTGTCTTGTTCCTGCCTGCTACAAATATTTCCCACAAATCTTCTAAATCAAACCACACGAAGCTTGTAGGCTTAAAAACAAAACTGGCAACCATTTTTAACTTTTCTTCTTTTAATCTTCTTCTCCTCCCTCCTCAGCCCCTCACAGACTTTTAAGCAGAGTTCCCTGTACCCACTTTTTACCACAGGGACACACACAGGCAGGAGGGCCTGGGCCTCACTGTGCAAATGCTTGGCAGGATCCCAGCTGCAAAGTTTTCAAAATTATCCATTAATACACATTAACAAGGGACTGTAAATCCCTTGAAGGAGCTCAGAGCTTCCCACCTTACTACTCAGGCTTGATAATGAGCCACCCAGGGTTTCAACAGAACCCAGGTAAGCTGGACCTAGATCTCTCAGAGAAATGGCAGAAAAGACAATTTATGAGAGAAATTACAAATGCTTCACTGACCTGTAAAAGGAAATTATTACTAAAGCATTAATATGCTGTGAAGGAATGAATAGAAGTTGTGGGTGAAAGAAAATTACACACTCCACAAATACAGACTTGAGGTTTTAATTTGTGACAAAATAATCTGCAAATGCAAGACCCATTTTAGGCATGCAGTGGTGCTGAGGTGAGGTTCTGCAGAACAGAGCAGCTGTGGCTAATAAAGGCAGCAACTGGGCAGGCAGCATCTGCCTCACTTCTGAAAGGTGAGCTGCAAAGGCTGGGCCATTCACTGCCAATTCCACTTCTCTAAAAAGTCTAGAGAAGAAAACAAGCCATTTAAACTGAACATTTAGAACTTGGTGACAAATGATTGAAGATACTTCGAACAGATATTTCCTTAATCCTTTCAGACAGTAGTTTCTGAAAAATTGTACTTGGCACATGTAGAGTTTTTAATTTGTCTTTAAAAGATGAATTTGTCTGGGTATGCTGAGTTTAAGTTCTGATGATTTAGGGGGAATTCCTCCTATATTTTGTTCAAGTGCATTGCCAGATCAGAAGATGTGAAAATGCAGCATTTCAATAATTTATTTATTTGCCTTGCTTTTCTTCTCTGCTTAAATCTTGTGAAACCTAATTACCATTGCTTTCTATAAACCAATTAACTGCTCTCACCTTTCTTATTTGGCACTAATGGTGTTTTGTTTTGTGAGCCAAAGTAACCAGTACCAGTGTTACTGTGGCTGGCACTGAGATTTACTCTATTGTATGGGTACTCCATAAACCTATGGACTACATGATGACTCTTCTGAGTGGGGATCCCACTTGCAGATCTAGGAGAAAATACATTTCCCTCAGGTGAAGATCATGTAACAGCAGCACAGAACACTTTCAGGAGCCTCAGCCTTCCATCTCCAGGCTGTCCCTAGGTAGTAAGAAGTAAGCTCCAGCACCTGCAGGACTCCAGATGCAGAACTGATTTCCACTGATGATGGCTCTGTTGGTGGCTTTCATTCTGGAACATCCTCAGCCGTGTGTTGGTTGCTCTGAAACTGCCCTCATAGACAAAATTATGCTTCAGGACAAAATACAAATTATTGTAACAGTTTGCAAAGCAGACTGATTGTTTTCCATGCCCAAGAGGGGCAGGCTGAAGATGTAGGAAGTTATTTTCCAAAAGTGGAGCATTTCTATAGCCATCCCTCCAGCTGCCCCAGCCCTGATCCTGCTGTTGAAGAGGTCTGGAGAGAGGAAAGTATCTGAATAGCAATTTCTGACAATTTCTGATGCAGTTCAGTGACTTCAATGAAATTTAAGCTGTTTGAACTCCTTCTGGTCGTATTAGTTTTGCCACCACAGGGTGTCTCTGCATCTCTTCCAACACCAGAGGCTTTGGTGGCCTTTGATGGCAGTCTGCAAGCTCCATGGAATGTGAGGCTAAAGGAAACGTCCCCCAGGTCAGCTGTGGATTTCCCTCAGGATCATGAGCCTTCTTGGGTTGGAATGGTGATGCCTTCATTAGCTGGTAGGAAATCCTATTTTTAGCAGCTACAGTGCAATGATGTTGTTTAATTGGGTTTAGAGAACTCTCTGGTACTGCTCTGGAGGAAGCCATGGCCAGATGATGTGGGGCACTGGTAGCTTCAGCTGATTCTGCACTGCGTGCACAAGGTCTGAGGTGTTTCCCCTCTAGTGGAACACTTCTGCTAATTTCTGATTTCTAATTTTCCTGACTGCCATTTCACCTTTATGCTTTGTGGATATTTTCTGTTCCCCTTCAATAAGGATAAAGCTGCCATGGGGTCAGCACAAACACTGTACCATTTGCTCTGGATAGTTTGTATAATAAAACATTTCAATAGGTTGGGTTTGGAGTCTTCCAGGTTTTTGGTTCGGGGTTTTTGGGGTTTTTTTTTTGGAGACTTGTGAGCTTTGGTCTAGCACCAGCACTTGTTCCACCCTGCATGTAATAATGACTGGAAGTGAGACCACAGGAAGGGCAGAAAGGTCTGGTGGAAGGTCCCTCTGTCCCAGAAGTTCCTGGCCTCACAAGCCAGGCATGACTTGTCACTTTCTCAATACTGAGGTGTGGCTTGGGTTTGAAGATGAAGCTGAGAACGTCCCTGGTAGCAGGAGGTGCCTGTGTTTGCTGCCAGCCTGAGTGTGGGTGCTGCTGTGGCACTGTCACCGACATAGTTTATGAAAAATCCTTTACTTAGGAATTTTCCTCTCCTGAGAGCTGAGAAGCCTCAGGAACAAACTGTAAACAATTCTTATCTGCTGCTGTGGGATGCCACGGGAAGGTCTGTGATTGGCCCCGTCAGACGGTTTCCAGTTAGGGGCCTATCACAGAACAACTGTCCAGTGTCTCGAGCTGAGAAGACTTTTCGTTTACACATTCTTTTCTATTCTTAGGATAGCCTTGGAAGTGAAATCTCTAGCTTCATTCTTTTAGTACAGTTTTTATATCTTATATATATCATATAATAATAAATCAAGCCTTCTGATGCATGGAGTCAACTGTCTCGTCTCTTCCCTCATCCTGGGACCCCAGAAAACCATGTAACATGGCACCACACAAAGAATCCTATACATGTATTATATAAACAATCATGGATATAATGTATGATACAAATGGATCTTTGTCTAGGATATCTGAAAAGTAAACTCTCCTTGGGAGG
The DNA here is from genome assembly GCF_022539315.1 of Serinus canaria. Classification (NCBI taxonomy): domain Eukaryota; kingdom Metazoa; phylum Chordata; class Aves; order Passeriformes; family Fringillidae; genus Serinus; species Serinus canaria. The sequence goes on along the minus strand of NC_066323.1, from coordinate 24,095,552 downwards.
GAAGAGTTATGGAGGAATTCCAGATAAGAAGTGCTGAGGTAAGTGTTCTGTGGGTGGATGAAGCTTGAAGGTAGTTGGGAACTTCCTGATTGTCATCAGGGTGTGCCAAATGGTTGAAACTCCATCTTTACATAGAGAAAATACAGTTTGAAGTGGTTCCTACTTCCATCGGGAAAAGCTTCTATGGCCAGGCTCTCATGAGTGGGATACGTGAGCAAAACACCTAAGGCTCGAAGTGCTGCCCAAAGTGACATTTATTCATTCATGCAGACAATTGGCTCCAGCACAAGAGACAGAATGCAGTGGCAGGAGGTGTGAGGAGTCTCTAGTGCAGTGAGCAAGCTCTCAGGCAGCAGAGGAGAAGGGAGAGGGGTTCCTGTGACTGTCACTCTGAGAGTTCCATAGTTCCCCAAGGAGCTGGATCCCCTCAGAGCTGACAGCCCATGGCTTACATCTGAGTCAGGCTGTGGTAACACCTGAGCCCGGATTTGGGCAATAGCTGAGTGTCCTGATGGCTGGGCTGTGGGGGATGTCACATTCCCTGGCTACATTCTGCATGAAAATACTCAGCTGGTCAGTAACAAGCTGAAAAATGGGGGTTGATGCTCACCCCCAGTAGCTGTGGTGCCTTTGCCTATTGCTTTGAGGAACAATTCTTAGATTCCTCTTTGAGGAACCTTTTCTTAGATTTCCACATCAGAAAACATAGATTTGATCTGATGACACTGCTGCACTTTGTTCCCAACAGGCACCCCAAGATTTGAGGTCCAGATACTTAGCAAAGCTACTTGCCTTACCCAAATACCTGGTTTGAATGGCCAGTGCCACTGCCACCCACGGAAAATTAGTGAAGGCAACAACAGGTGGAGCATATTTTTACAAGGGAACAAGGTATGGTTGGGTCAGCAGTGTCAAATGCCCCTTCTTGAAAAATCATGCTGACTTTCTTATTCCTTCACCTCTGTTAAGAGCATGTGAAGGCCTTGGTGTGGATGCAGAGGAACATGAGGTGTTTCAAAGTTTCAGTTCTGCTCAGGGGAATGGGCATGCCAGGGAGGTGCTGATGTTCATGGAGGGCGAGTGTGAGGTGACGTCTGAGCCAAGAGCACGGGCTGTACTTCTTCTGACACACAACCTTTCCAACCTTTCCAGAATCAGTGCCTGATCTAGTAGCTTATCCGTCTCTGGATTTGCTCCGTGGGTTTTCATCCCCAAGTGGATGAAACGACACGCACGACAGCGTGGGATCGAACGGCAGCACCTTCCGTCATTCTTCTCCTTTTCAAGGATGTTTCCTTCTAGCGAGGAGAGGCAGAAAGAGGGGGCTTAGACAAACACCCGGCGGTTTCCACCCGTCCCCCCGGCTGCCGGCCACAGCGACCCCACCCCGCTGCCACACCCTGCGCTGCGGGCCGGCCCCGGGACCGCCGCCGCGGGCAGGAGGGTGTGGAGGGGCACTCCGAGCCTCGCCCCGCTCCCAGCCTGTGATGCGAGGCGCAGGCATGCTCAGTAGCCGGTGCCTACCCCTCCTCTCCCGACAACAGAGCCTGCAACAGTAGGAGCCGGCTGGCAGCAGGCGCGGAGCCGAAAGCCATCTTTGCCGGAGAGGGAGCCAGCGCAGCCACCCGCTCGCCATGTGAGTACCGCGGGGAGAGCCGGGCACCCGGCCGGCCCTCCCGCACCGCCCCGGGGCTGGACACGGACACGGGCCGGGGATGGACAAGGACCGGGCATGGACACGGACACGGGCCGGGGGTGGACAAGGACCGGGCATGGACACGGACACGGGCCGGGGGTGGACAAGGACCGGGCATGGACACGGGGCAAGGATGGACAAGGACACGGCCGGGGATGGACACGGCCGGGGGTGGAGGCGGCTGCCAGGGCGGGGGCTCGGCAGGTGCCGCGCTCGGAGCTGCGGCAGCACCGCCCGTCGGACCCGCTGCTGCTGCTGCTGCACCTGAGTGCACGGATGGGCTCTCTCCGTGTTTACCCAGCAGCCCGGGGGTTACTGACACGTTTCTAGTCGGATTCATGCTGAAAAGGGAAGGCTGGGCCAAGATCTTCAACAGGTTCGAGTCAGGGTGGTTCCATAGCATGAGTCACCCGGCGCTGCTGCTCCCCGGCACACGGGTCCTGTTTGTTTTCCGCGTTTAATGAAATGCCCTCTCGCAGACGGCAGCTGTCTGATCAGTCCAGCCTCACCTTCTCCAGTGCCAATGGCTTCCTGTCAGCAGTGCTTGATAGTAATCTGTTCCTTCTTGTTCCCATCGCTCCAAATACCTGTTCCAAGTTTTTACATGGAGCGTTAATGGAAGCGTTAGCGTTCTCTGCTAGGCGGCGATGAAAAACGCCCAAAGTCCATTCTGAGATCAGAAATGTGCTGAGCTAAATAGGAATTGATCAGACCCCTCTTCATTCTCAAAAGGATTCAGGCAGCTGAATGCATTATTTTACTATTGCCTCAATTCATTGCTCATTCCCAGTAACCCTTAAGGGAGATCCCAGGGAGATGTCTCAAACAAACATTTGTGCTGGTACTGGGTGATCCTGTAACAACTGGAGCTTGGTTGATTCATAGAACATGAGGAGTGCACACTGTCTTGGAGATCTGTGATTAAATTGCTTTAAAAATATTTCCAATAACCAACTGTTCTTCAGGAGGCATTTTCAAAATAGAGTCTGCAATGTTAGCTTTTGTCTGGAATGCTGTTTCCTATATAATATCTCAGACAGAAGCTTTTGTTCATGTTGTCCAAAATATTTCTAAAGCAAGGAACTCCTTGGAATTAAAAAAAGCCACTTTCTAATAGAAGATTCCTTATGCAAATACCAAAGCCAGTCAGTTAGAGCCAGTTCATTGTAGGCTCCTGTTGCCTGGCTGTGTTTCTGTTGAGCCAGATGATGACATCAAACACTTTTATTTGTACGTGAGCTGTTCTTCAATGATTAATAGATGAGTTTGCTGCTGCAGTTTTGTACAATCTGAGCTGTTCTGATGCTAAACAATAATCAGATGATGTTTAACATACCCTGTGTGTGTTTCAGTCTTGGTGTATGTAGGCTTTCATGAGAGTATTTGTAAATTAAATAGAAAGGGTGGTACTGATATAACTTGGTCATACTTCTTCTGACAAAAACTAGAGGAAAATGGGAAAGCAGGTTTTGTCTAATTTAGCCAAATGGACTTTCAGTTTGATAATTGAAAGAAAACCAAGACAAACAAGCACGTTGTCATTGACAGTGTCAGTTGGCTTCTGTTTCACTGCCAGATGTTGTAATGAAACCTTTCCTTTGAACATCTCCATGGATGTCATGTCCCAGTAGCTGCTGAGCTGCTGCTGAGGCACAGAGGTGAGTGTAGGTTGGCTCCTGCCTTGCAGCAGCAGCTGGAGCTGCCTGGCTATCAGAGCCAGCTGCTGCTGAGCACCAAATGCTCTCTGGAGGTCCCTTGTCCTGCTGTGCCAGCTGTGGGCGTGCTGGGCACCTCCTGTGCCTGTGCAGACCTGCACTGACACTCAGGGTGCTGCGACTTCACTGCTGGGATAAAGATCTCCTGTCCTGGGCCAGGTGCCAGCCCCACCCAGCCCCTGTGCTGTCCCCTGCAGCAGCTTGCAGGGTTTGCTCAGGGCAGGTACAGGGCTGTGCTGAGCTGTTCCCAGAATGCTTTCCCAGTTTCCAGCTCAGGAAGAGGTCTCCAGCTTGGGGAGTGTCTGAACCTCGGGGCGTTCTTTGTGTTTCATGTTTCTTTGTACTTCATTTCTCCTGGTGGGCTTTGTTCTCTCAGTAAGGTGTCAGATGCTCAGTTTGTAGTGTTTGGGGTGAGGAGCTGTGCAGTGTGTGGAAGCAGCTCCCTGTTGGTTTGGAGCTGACACGGAGCAGGTTCTGCCTGATCTCACTCTTGTTTTGGAAGCCAGAGAACAGTGTTCCTTATTCTCTGTGTTTTCTGTGAGCCGTGGTTGTGTGTCACCCCAGCAGAGCTGCACCATCCACATCAGGTGGGAATCTGTGCCTGTGGCCTCTCACAGTGAGCACAACCCAGGGCAGGTAAGATCCATCCAGCTAACAGAACTTCACCTTTATTCAGGCAGAGGATGGGAGGCTGTAACATCAGTGAAATGAAATGAAAGAAGGACATATAAGGTATTTAAAGCAAGAACAGGGAAAGCTTAGACCTGCCAGTACAGCTGGGAAAGTTGTTCCAGGTCTGAGGAAGAGCACACAAACTCATTTGGAGGAGATGTGAGAAGCAGTGAAGGACAAAATGGTGCTCAGAGTTGAGGTGCTCCTGGGCTTTGTTCCTGGCTGGAAAACAGGCCAAGAGCAGCAGGTGAAGTGGTGGTTTTGTCTCATTTATAATGGTCACAGATCAGTGGACAATCCCATACAATAGCAGCTCAAGGCATCATGTCATCTGCTGTTCAGCCAGGTCAGTGGCCAGGCTGCAGGGTGCCTCTGACTGCACTAATGCAGCACCATGGGCTCCACTGCAGGGGACACCTTCTGTGAGACAGCAGCAAAGCACCTGGCTCCCCCCAGGGCAAAATCCCACCTCATTCCCTAGGCAGCAGTTAGAGCTTCTTAGAAAAATTATTCTTGTGCTTTGTTTTAGATGGGTGGGATTAAAATGGTTCCAGCAGTAGCAGTGAGTCTGTTCTGGTTGAGTGTCTGTTCAGTTTCTCTGAGAAGAATGTGACTATTGTCTCCTGTTGTCTGAAGAGCAGTACTTAGCCCTGCGTTTGTGGGCATAATTTTATAAAACTTGTCAAAATCTCCCTGCCCTTTTCTTGTACTAATCAGCAGAGACAAACAATTCAGTATAATCCCCTTCACAGTCCTGATCCCCTGCTTGCCCGGAGTTCAGTGCCTTACAGGAGAGCACTGAGCCAGGGCATGTCCTGGGAAGGTGCAGCAAGCAGGAAATGGAGGGATGCACGTTCAGGGCTGCAGCTGTGCCAGGCTGTGTCTGTTCTCTGTGGATCCAGGGGGCAGGGAGATGGGAGCCCTCTGGAGCTCTCAGGGTTCCTTAGCTAGTGGCCAGTGCCTCAGGCCCAGCCAGCCAAGGGCAGGAGTGACATTTGCTGCCATTCTGCCTCCTCCTGCAGCCAGCCAGAGATGATGGCTTGAGGCTGGCTCCCACAACCAGGGCTGTGGAGCTGCTCTTCTCAGCTAGGGGATGAAATGGAGCTTGTAGTGAAAATAACCAGGCTGTTCTCAGAGCAGCAGGGCTGTGTACATTGGGAAGGATGTTGAGGAGTGGAAAGCAGCCCATTTTCAGCACAGCTCTGTCCTGACCCCTGTGCTGGTTCTGAGGCTCGCAGCTCTCAGTAATAGCCATTAAGGAGTAGGAGCTGCTGTTTAATCTGCTGCCTGGACACATCACCAGGGGGATTCATGTGTTTTATTCACTGTTGGCTTCCCCTGGCTTGCTCTCCTGTGGCATCATGCAGACACAGATCAGCTTCATGTATTGCAACAGAATTAAATGCTTCCAGCTCACATGAAGTGTTGTTCCTCATACACTCACCTTGCCCTTTGAAGGAAGGGTGGCCCAGGTAGGTCATAAATCTTTGGATATTTGGGTGATGAGTGTTTGAAAGCGTAGAGATCAAACTCTATGGTGTCTTGAGGGCCTCAGCCAAGGAAGTAGTCTCAGAAAGGGAGCTAATGGGAAGGGTGACAAGTGCAGGCAGAAATTGTGTCCTAATAAACATTCTTCCAAACAGGCTAATATGAAGTAGATGAAACTCAAATACATGTAGTTTGGAGATCCCTTTCCTTGTGACTTAGCTCTCCTTTGTTCTGCTGTGCATCACCCCAGCTTGTTCCCCTTGACTCCCAGCATTTTTCACAGACAGCTCCAGCTGTGGAGTGACTCACAGGGCACTGAGAGTGGCTGCAGCAGCAGATGAATTGGTCTGGCAAAGGAACACTTTTCCTTCTTCAGGAACTATTTCTATAATTAATGTCTTCCTGAAGAATCAGTGATCAGGCTGTAGAGCACCAGGCAGAGCCATGTTTGTGTGCAGGTGTGTAGAGAATGTTCCTGGCTGGGGGATGAACAGGCAGGGCTGAGGGGAGGAGAGGAATGGGTTCCATGTTCTCCCTCTCCTTGACTGCCACTGGGCTTTCTAGCAAGTGGCCACATCCAGGGAAAAAGGGTGGAAGGCAGGAGAAGAGAGAGAGAGACCAGTCCAGCAAAGCATCAGCTCTGTGCATTTGAGTCCTTAATCAGCAACCAGGAAAGCAGAAGTGCTGAACTGCACCCTGCCCTCTGCCACCCCGGTGGGTGCAGAGCCCCTGGGAGCTGCTCCCTGACAGCCAAACGTGTGCAGCCCCAGCAGGAGCAGCACTGACAGCACCAGGGAGTTGGGGCTGACCAAACAGTTTGTCTGGAGCAGCTCCAGCTCAGAGGGACAATATTGCCTCCCCTACGTCACTGAGCACTCGCTGCTCTGTCGTTTTTCATGGCCATTACCTGCAATTAACCGGCCTGGCTTTCTGTAATGGTGCAATTCCTTTTCCCTGGCTGGGGCTGAGCACTCTAAAGCCTTTTGCATTATTCACTGCAGAAGCATCAAGTGATTGCAAGGTGGGTTTTTTTAACTGCTCAGCTATGACAATCTCGTGTTTTTTCAGTGTAAACTAGTGAGTAACTCATTGAAATAGAGCTGTCTCTACCTTTGCAAGTGTTTTGTTGGTTGCAGTTATATTGCTGCTTCTGTACTGGGTGATATATTTAGAATGGAGGTTTCTGACCAAATAATCTGAATTATGTGATCCAGTTCCTTGATATTTTTAGATTAAAAATTTAATAAGTAAAATAAAAATATTTATAGTCAGAATAAATGAGAGAAAAATTTAATTTATCATGTGGTTTAACTTATACCTGGACTCAGTATCACAGCATCAAAAGACAGCTCTTCTGGAAAGTAGAGATTCTCCTGTGATCACCTTTTAGAAGATAAACCCCATAATGTTTCAGGAGTTGTTTTGTTCTAGTTTGGTTTTCGGTTTTTGGGTTTTTTTGAAGTACATTCTCATCTTTCTCATCTCTCTCACTGCATTGCAGTGCACTCCCAGTGTGAGCCAGCAGATGTATGGGCATGGTTTCCAGTATGTGGGCACTGCGTGTTTGGAAGCAGCAGAGAGCTGGAAGTTTGTGTTTGTGAGGGGACCCTCAGTGGAGGTTCCATTGTTTTGGAACCTGTGGAAATGGAAACCACACAGAACTGCAGCAGCCTTTGCAAGCAGCTGGAGACAGAGGCAGAGCTGCTGTGTGGTGGGAACAGCCCAGCTCTGATGGGTCCTGTCCCATCCAATGGGCTCCATGGGCTGGAGTCTGAGCAGGCAAAAAGTGTCCACAGAGTTTCCAGAACGGCCCAGGTGATCTGGAAAGGAGCTGAAGAGAAGAAACACACAGTGATAAGTGTTGAGTTGAACTCTTCTTAGTGCTTGGTACTGGAGAGGTGCTGGTTTTCTTTTAAGATGCTTCCACAAGATACAGGTGGGATTTATATATTGAAATTTTACATTTTTCATTAGTAATTGAAATTTGAAAAACAAACAGTATTAAAAATGCACTCATTGTAGCAAAAGTGTGTTTTCTTATTTCTTATCCTGGAAAACATGTTGTTACAAAATTATCAAAACACTTCTTTGCATTCAAGGAAATGAAGTTGGAAAGTTTGGTTTGAAAAAACTTCTTGAAGGACTCCTTGAAGTGCCTGTGTTGAGGAGAGACGTTTTGAAAATTGTTTTGGGAGATAATGAAAGGTCTGGCTGGATGGTGTCCTGAGCAAGTCCATCTAATGGGCTCTGCTTTGAACAGATGGTTGCACTAGATAGTCTCCAGAGGTTGCTTCCAGCCTCAGTGCTTCTCTGGTTCTGTTTGAAAAGGTCACTCATAATTGAGTACGTTGGAGTTAATTAAACTAACATTTGGCTGTTTCCCAAACATTCAAGATCCTGAGGTTTCATCCATGATAACTTTGATTTTCAACCCACTGGCAGTGGATGCCACAGAAATCCCTCTGATAGAATGGGAGAACATATGGTATTCAGGAAGGGAGGGAATGGAGGAGCTTGGAAAAATGCAGATCACTGGAATGCATTATTAAATTTGTCTTGAATGCAAAAGTTTGTGTTCTTCCCACAGAGAACAAAACCTAGATTCTCTGCAAGTGAGCTTTCTCATCTCTCATCTTCAGTGCAAGCTGCTGCAGCCTGGTGTCAGCTCCCAGCTCTCTAAAAGGGTCTCACCAGGCCCTGAGAGTCTGGGAGGAGCTTTGGAGCTGCTCCCTGGAAGTGCTGCCTTAGCAGAGCAGAGTGGTCCCTGTAATAAAACCAAGTGTGTTTATAGCACATGAGGGGGTTCAGGCCACAGCAGAGGAGGAGGAAATGTCCCTGCCACCTGCAGCACTGGAAGGGTCACTCCCAGCAGGCAGGGAGCGCTGCTGGCCAGGGCAGGGGGGATGCCTGGGGGGCTGCCTAGAACAGACGCTGGACAGAGTTAAAAGAATAAAATGGGTGTTATTGAAGGCCTTCAACAGCCACACCTTGGGCAGTCACAGCCTCCCAGAGGCTACACCCAAGCTGGACAATGGGCACCAGTTTTTCAGACAATTGTGAGTTTGATCCATTCACATATCAGGGGTTAATTCTGCAATTACAGCTTCAGGTACTGAAGTCATTTACCCCCAGTTTGCTCCCCCAATTCACTTTTAGTGTACTTTTTGGGGCCTGAGGCTGTGGGGTGTCCTTGGGCCCCAGGCCCAGAGGGATTGTTTTGTCTGACCAAACTGTGCAGACAGTAACTAACACTCTGTGTGGAGTTTGGAGTGATGCACTGATACAGCACAGGATCTGAAAAATGTGAAAGCTGAAATCCTGAGGCATCATCAGAAGCTGGATGGATCCCTAGCCCAGCACCTTCCCTGCCTCTCCAGATCTCCTTCCTCATACCAGATTATTTTGTACCTCTGGAGGAGGTGAGCAATGAGTTTCCCATGCAAGCTGCATTTCTTGCTGGAATCAGTCTCTGAACCCTCACAGGGAGTGATCCACCCAGAGTGCTCAGCTCACAGCATGGAGCCTGTGTGAGGGCAGATGTGCATCCATGAGGGAAAGCTCTTGGAACCTGGCCTGGCCTTCTCAGCATCCCCTGCACACCCAGAAAGCCCCTGGGAGCTGGGGGTGCTGTGATGTACTCAGTGCTTTTTCACACACTGAGCTCTGGGATTGTGTGATGTGTCAGCATTTTAGAGATGTAAGGATCCTGATAAAGCTTTCCTAGAAATTATGAAAATTATTAATTATCCTTAAACCCACTTGTTATCTACTACAGGAGGTCATTTGTTCATTTGAATTCACATACAAAAATAGCTCCTCTCTGTCTGCTAGTGACTGCCCTGTGCAGGGCCATAGTTACAGTGTGCCGCAGCAAGGCAGAGGGCACAGCCCTGCTCTGCTGGCCCCCACCAGCTGGTGCCACAGACTGTGCATGGGGCAGTGTTCTGTGCATTATTTTGGAGTTTGGAGGTGGATTCTCTGCCTGTACATTCCTTCCTGCTGTCAGTGATCCTGAGCAAAACTCTCTCATCCCCTTTCCCCCTCACTGTCTTTAGGCTGACTTGTGGGAACTGAACCAAACTTGTTTCTGAACTGGTTTCTGAACTGCAGCTGGGTCTGCTGGTAGCTCTGACAGATTCCCCTCACACATCTGCAGCAGAATCCACTTCCAGGTGTGCCCAGAGACAGCACCTGCAGCCAGCACCTGGCAGCCTGTGACAGTTCAGGGGGGAAAGGGGAAAGGAAGCAAAGGAAAAAAGAGCTTTAATCATCAGCAGCAAAACCATCCCCAGGGCACTGAGTGACAGAGCAGCCCTTCCAGAAGGCTCTGGGTGCTGGGCTGATTCCTGCACCTCAGAGGGTGATGGGTGATGGGGTGTGGTGGTGACCCCTGTCCCACTGGCTCACCCAGGGTTTGAAGGTAGAATTTGCTGAGCTGGTGTCAATGCTGGGAGCATTTCTGCTGATTGGCACCTGGGGCAGCTCACCTGGGGGTGGGCACGGCCAGGATGAATCAGCAGAAATCCTCCTGGAAGCCACTGACAGCCTGGATATCCCAAGTGTTCAGCAGGGATCCCAGCAGGCTATAAAAGTCTGCTTGTGAAATGTTTGACTTCTTCTTTCCAGCAGGGAGCTGTACAGTCATTCCCTGACAGCTGAGCTGCTCTCCCACACACATGGGAAGATCACACAATTATATTTTTCAGCAACTTTGTTTACTAGATGATATAAATACAAAAATATTTCAAGTCATTTAACACCTTGATGCTTTTTTTTTTTTTGCACTGAACATTTTAGGGAGATGGGGGAGGGAATGGGAAGGCAGAATGTGCCCAACACCTGGGGCATGCTGGCAGGAATAACATTTTCCACATCAGTCTCATTGCTGCATGTCCATGAATGATGTGTTCTCTTGTATTCCATCCCTGTGACTGATCTGTGGCCTCAGCAGCAGCAATGTTGCAATGTTTCCCTCAGCATGTTCATGGCCCTTGCAGTGACAATCACTTTTATGCACTTGACTCTAGGGGAGAATGAGCAGATTTGATAAAGTTCTGTGCAGACTGAGATGTCTTAGCAGTAGAATGATCTCCTAACAGAAATCACAGCTGACAGGTGCTTTTCTTGTTTAACCCCCACCTGGCAAAGCCAGTTAGGCACGATGCATTTGGTGTTTTTCTTGTTGCTGACTCCCAGAGAGCTGCTTGCTCAAGAGCTCCTTCACCAGCACAGCTTTGGAAACAAATCCTGCTCAGTCTTGGTCTGCCTGTGCCAGCCCCTCCTGTCCCAGGGCAGCCTGGAGGGTGAAACCTGTCATGCAGAAAGGACTTGGAGTAAAACAAAACAATCAGAGTCAAACATGAAATATTTGGGCAGAAGGAAGAACAACTCCAAGTGTTTGTGTGTATGGGTCAAGAGAGAGTCTGCACCTTGGAGAGGGAGACAGGGACCCGCAGAGCAGAGCTCCTCTGGAAAACCTTGGAAAAGGAGACAAGGAACCCACAAAGCAGAGCTCCTCTCTGGAACCCTGGAGAGAGAAAAAAAGGAACCCACAGAGCAGAGCACCTCTGAAAAAACTTGGAGGGAGACAGGGAACCCACAGAGCAAAATTCCTCAAGTAAATCTTGCAAAAGGAGACAAGGAACCCACAAAGCAGAGTTCCTCTCTGGAACTTTGGTAAAGGAAACAGGGACCCCACAGAGCAGAGTTCCTCCCTAGAACCCCCCGTTCCTGTGTGCTGGCAGTGACCAAGGGGCTCCAGGATTTCTCAGCACTCTCCGTGGTCTTGGAGCAATCTGCGGGTCCCTTTCCAGGGGAAGAACTCCAGCAGTCACACTGCTGGTGGTGCTGAGGGGCTGCAAAGCCTGAAGCCCCTGAGGAGATGAAGAGCTAAAAGGGAAAAGGCGTGCAGGAGGTCAGGAGTGTGTGGGAAGGCAAAGCCAGAACCCCAGAAGATGGCTGCTGATTCTCCTGACTGGCTCAGGCTCAGCTCAGAGCCAGATCCTTCTGCACAAGGTGCTTTCCTTCTGGGCACTGCAGGAGCACTGCACAGTGTGAAGGGAAACATTAAAAAAATAGCCAAGAGTAGTTTAAAAGGTAACTCCCAATTAATTAAGCATTACTTACTTTGCTGAGTGAACGTGAAAAACCCCCAAATATTGCAAAATATTAGATATTTACCAAAACCTAAACAATGGCTGGCTAAATGTTTGTTTAATTTAAAACTTCACCTTTTTTTCTGTTTGGTTTGGTGTTTTTTGTAGGTTTTTTTTTTGTTTGTTTGTGGTTTTTGTGTTGGTTTTGTTGTTGTTGGGGGGGGTTGTGGTTTTTTTGGTGGTTTTTTGGGTTTTTTTTGTTTGTTTGTTTGTTGTTTTTTGGTTTTTTGTTTTTTTTGTTTTTTTTTTTGGTTGGTTGGTTTTTTGTCCTTTGGTGCTGGTGTTTGTTTCTGGGTCTGTTCTGGTACTTCTTAGTGTGTTTACAGCAAAGGCAGCTGTTTCCTCCAAGAGGAGCAGAGTGTTTGTGCTTCACTGTTTGGGAATATGTCACCATTTGTAAAACCCCTCTAGTAGAAGGGATCTTTTGCAGTGGCTGACGTTGATTTTTGTTGTCTCTGTTTTGCGTTGAAGCTGATGGGGCAGGTTGCTGGTGGGATTTTGCAGGTAAATGACGAAGGAGTAGCAACGGGAACACATCCAACAGCCTGTCAGTGGTGACAGGAGACAGGATTGCAGTAATTCCTTTGTGTTGTCAGGTGAACAAAGGGAATCCCTCTGCTCTGAGCTACAATTTCCTTTAATTTGGTCAAAGTACAATAATCTGCATTTATTCTTCTTGGCTGTCTGTTGGAGAGAATAAACTAGGCAAATTCTGCCCATTCTTTCATAACAGAACAGACTGGATGTGGGCTGGGGTCAGAAGAAAATTAATTTAGAATATGTGAGGGATTGAGGTGAGGGCCTCAACTCTTTCTTAGAGAACCTTTGAATTTCTGAACAGCCTTTGCATTTTGTGTTCTGACAAGCTCCTACCTGGTAAATCCCTTTTTTGGGAGCAGCAGAGAAAACTGAGAATTGTCATGATGGACAAGGCTTCTTCTCCTCTGCCCTGACATGCCAAATGAGAGCACCAAAAGTGCCTCAGCATTTGTGTGAGGATGTGAGAGCTGCTGTGACTCTCAGCAGGCCTGGCTGCACAGTTCCCTCTCAGGATGGAGACCTGACGTTGTAAACAGAGCTTTGCTCTCCAAACTTCCTGAAGGAGCATCCAGGACTCCAGATGTTCCTGCTGAGAACATACAGGGGCAGAGGGGGGTGGTGTGGGGCCATCCCTTCAGTCAGAGCTCCTCAGCACAGGCTGAGTCTGCACTGACACCAGCGGTGAGGGCAAACAGCATTTCTGCCCGGCTGAAATCCAACCAGGACAGATCTGTGCATGCAGGAGCTTTGCCTGGGCCATGCCCCTGCTGCCCATGTGTGTCCATCAGCCCTGCAGCAGGGCTGGCTCAGGAGCACGCTTGGGCATAGAGGAGATTGCTGCTGCTTCCTTCTGGCTGCAGCCACAGTGGGGCTGAGAGAGGGGGACACGAGGACAGCCTGGCTGGGATGTGCAGAAATCACTCTGCCTCTCTGTTGTGCAGAGAATGAAATGACTGCTGTCTCTGCCTTCTGTCTGCAAAGCACAACAAAGGGAAGAAGAAGAAACAAGAAAAGGACTTTGGTCATCTTCAATTATTAAACCATTGCCCAAGTAGTGGGACCTTGTTTGGAGCTGGGAACTCCTTATAGCTACTGCCATAACCAAAGCAGGGCTCTTCTTGAGAAGCCTTTACTTTTTAAAGCCTTTACTTTACTTGTGGTGCATTTTGTATTCCTAAATAGCTATGTGATTTTTTTGTATATAGAACTTGCTCTAGAGTGTGTCAAAGTGCTCAGGGTGCACAGCTTACATAGATCACATAGATCAGAGATCACAAATACAAGTTTGCCTTACAAGGATTAAGAGAAGATATTAACACTCCACAAGAAGTGTGAGGTTTTAGGTGGGAAGATATTCAGCACAGGAACAAACACCTCTGCCTGAGAGCATGCAGATGCTTTTATTTTCAAATCGCTGCTATTTATAAAGACAGTTGCTTTGTACAAATGTGTATAAAGAAAGATCAATTCAGAATTTTCCATGATGCTGTGCTATTTTACATATGAGCATTATGATTTCAAGCATGTTCTGTTTGACAATGGAGTGTTTTGTTCTTTCTTTGGAAATCAAGCCCTGAGAGGCTGGTGGTTTTTCTGTGTCTGTGCATTAGATGGCTTGTTTTGGGATGGGAAATTTGTTCTGCTTGTTGTTCAGAATATCTACAATGGAGAAGTTACTTGACAAATTTGAATGCTGGAATTTATCATTTTGTTTTTGGGGGCCTCATCTCCAGTCCACTGGGGTGGCTCCTGTCCAGGCTGGGGATCTGGCTCTGCAGAGTTTTTTTTTTTTTTGTTGCCAGGGGCACTTTGCTGTACCCAGGATGTGCTGCTGGTGCTCACTCTCTCCATGTGGAGGTATCATTTGTAGCAAGTCCAATGGCAGCAAACCAGGAGCAATTATTATAAGTTTGTGCCCACAGCATCAGAGAAATGGAGAATTTATTTCACAGAAGGACAGTGGGTGACCCCTGCCTGCACAGGAACTGGCCCTGTTCATAGAAGAGGAAAATCCTGGGCTGTAATAGTACAATACCATCCCAGGTGGGAGAGGATGCATCCAGCATCCTTCTCTTGCCTGTCTGTCCCCAGTCATGTAAATGTAAAGAAAGCAAACTGATTCTTGCAATGCTGGCAACCTCAGCACTGCACAGATTTACACAACAGAAACATTGACAAATGAACCAAAGAAGAATTAAAATATCCTTGGAAAACTAAGGCAAATGTAGCCATGTAGAATACATTTTATGGATTCCTTCAGAATAACAACTGTTGGTCTAGGACCGACCTTTGATTATCTTTGCTCTCCTGTAACTATTTTGCCTCACAAAACTTTCTGTGGAGTGAATTTGCTCCAGCAGTGTGTACACAATGTTTGTCCTTTAGATTTTTCATCAGAGGCCACATCTTGTGGCATCAGGAATAAACTTGCCTGGCTTGGTTCTAATTTGAAATTTGAGTTCTTAAATGTTCAAAGTTAAAAAAAAATAAAAATTAAAAGACAGGGAAAAATAAGCATCATGCTGGGACATCTGAATGGACCAGAGCCTGTGGACTGGGGAAAATATCTTCTGACTAGAAAAGATTTTTGAAGAGAGAAAATAAATTCCCTATGGAAAGATCAAAGCATATGAAGGTAATGGATTATGACAAGGTAAAAAAACACCTGGAGAAAATAGTTAGTTCAAACATAAAAGAGGGGAATAGGAAGGAGTAGGGTTTTTTGTTGGAGATAAAGGGTAGTTAGATGGCTGGCTAAGTACTCGAGATTATATGTTGTAGCTAAAGGGTTATTAGTGGCAATTGGGACTTTTTTCCTTTCTGGTGCAGCCTCCACTTCTGTGGTGTCAAGATAACCTTGGAGCTGCAGTCCTAAATCCCTGCTCTATTGCAGTGCTCTGTGTGGTGAGTGCAGCCTGATGCACCCTGCACTGCAAACAGATCCTGACAGGTTGACAAGAGACTGACATAATTGTAATAACTCTTAAAAAAAGTCACTTTAATAGTCTGAGCAGGTCCTGCCAGGCTCAGACACAGCATGGGGTTTATCCCAGAAAGAAAGGCAGAAATGCATCTGGTGAGCCAGGAAATGTTCATGGCTGCAGAGCTCTGGGAAAAAAGCCTTGGTTCAGGTTATGTCAGCACAGATGCCCTGCCCTGCTGGATCCCTTGCCCCGCTGGATCCCTGGATCCCCTGCCCTGCTGGATCCCCTGCCCTGCTGCTCCAGCCTCACTCTGTGCTGCAGCTCTCCTGTGTCACAGCCACACAGCCCCAGGAGCTGGAGCTGAGCAGCAGAGCCAGGTCTCCAGGATCTCCCTCTCAGTGGGAAATCAGGGGGAGCCAGGCTTTGCCATGCCTCCAGGAGCTGAGATCAGTGACTCTGTCCAGGGCTGGGCTCAGCAGAGCTGCACCTCATTGTCCTGTTCCTCTCCCATTTGTCCCTGAGCCTCAGCACAAAGCAGCAGTGCCAGGGTTTGTGCCAGGCTTCACCTGAGCCAGGAGTTAGCTGCCCTGAGCACAGAGTGCTGGATTTCCTGAGACACTCAGAGCACCTGCAGGGGTTGCTGCTGGCCCCTCTGGTTTATTGCTCCGATGTTGGAGCATCCCACAAACCTGCTGCTTGTTTCCTTTATTGCCATCCTGCCTAAACAACACTCAGTGCCCCTCAGCAGCACTGCCTGCCCTCTCTCTTGGGTCACTTGCTCCTTTGCCTTTTCAGTTTTTAAGGACCAACCTGCCTCTCTTGTTTTTGTCTGCAGAAGTTCATTTGGGTAGAGGCAGCAGGTTTGTAGAGTGACCCTAAGGAAGGGTCACTGTGAGTTTATTGTGTGTGTCACCTCTGTGCTGCTGCTCTGATGGGAGCTGAGCAATGCTGGGGTGCACTGCATCAGCACATCCCATGGGTGCTGTGCTGTGGGCATGGCTGTGGGAGGGGTGTTGTTACCTGGTGGGCAGAGAGGGAGATGAAGGCCCTGGAAAATCCCAGCTGTGAGAAATAGCTACTCACTTTTCATAGTTTAGAAAGGTTTATTGAACCTTATCAAAAACACAACAGAAGACTGAATAAAGAAAAAAAGTTACAGTGCTGGGAGCAAAAGATTTTCCCTGCCATTTGCTCAGCCTCCTCACAATGGAGGTTTTCCCTTTTTAACCCTTTAACCCCTCCCAAAGTTCTGTCCATTAAGGCCTTCTTCGCTGTCCAGTGGTGGAGATCTCTTCCTCAAATCCTGACTGGAGCTCACGTGTTCCCTAGTGACAGCCAGCCCTCCCAGCTGTCCCTTGATAACCACATGAGGGGGTACAACATAACTGTAAATCTATAAAACTTTTCTTAGCCTATTCCACATGATATTTGTCTGTTAATTGTGAGAGTCAATCATTGCATTACTCATCTATCACACAGCCCTGGCTCCTCCTTAGCACTGCCTGTGCTTTGTGGGTGCTCCTCTGCTCTTGTAAGAAGAGCCTAAACTGATGTAGTGTTTGTTGCTTTCAGCTCACAGGCAACTTGGAATGAAAAAAGAATTTAACTAAATAAAAAAAAAATTCTAAGCCTTTCTTTTGGTTAGACAGTTTGACTTTAAGCAAGAGCAGCTGCAAGAGCAATCTCTCATCTGTCCCCATGACCAGAAGGAATTACAGAAAGGAATAGATCTCAGTGGGTGCATGGTCCAGAAGGAATGGAGCAACATGAGTGCAAAATTCAGCCTTTAATAGCAAAGCACTGCTATCTTCTGTCCTCTCAGGGTCTTGTTTAGTTTGGCAAAGTATAAACAAACCCCGAGAAGTTATGGGAAGTAGATGCAGCAAGACTGGGTTGGATAGAACAAATGGTTTTGATGAGAGATGGTTATTGCTCTGGAAATGAGAAGATAAGAGACCTTGAGCTGAATATTTGATATTCAGAATTCCTGGTAGCAGGATGCCAACAGAATTTCACATGAGTCAGGGCCACAGAGTGACTGAGGCCGGATGTCAAGAGCTGTCACAGTGCTGTCACTGGGAGCCTTTGCCAGCTCCCAGTGTGAGGCCACCTTTTCTGGGATGCTCTGTCATGATCCTTCCTGTGTCATGAGAAAATTGTGCACTTTGTTGTGTCTGGACCACTTTTTGGTTGTGTTTTTGGGGGATTTTCTTGCTTTTTGTATAATCATACTGTCTTAGTTCACAGCTAAGCTTAGAAACCAGTCCTAAAATTTCAGTTTTCAACCCTTCTTTTACCCCGGTGCCCCTGTGCAGAGCAGCAGTCCCAGTGGCAGCCCCTGGCACTCTTCCTGCCAGGCCCAGAGCAGCAGGTCCAAGGGAGTGCTGCTCCCAAAGATGCAGTGACTCCTCCTCCTGCAGCTCCTCCTGTTTCACTCACCTCTGAGGGGCTTTCCTTTTGGGTCACTTTTGGTCACTTTTACCATCAGTCACGTCCATGGCAGTGTGAAGAATGACAGCACACACAGTGCTGCTGCAGCAGGTATCATAAAATAAAAGGTGGGATAAAAGCAAGAATTAGCTGTGGACATATTGAAAAATCAGCATTCCTGTCTCACATTGTTGTTCCACTGTGAACAACACATTTGGCCACCTTGGATTCTTCTCCTCTCATGATTGGGAAGAAAACATATGGGACAAGAAAGCAGCAGCAACTCAGTTTTCATATGAGGAAGGAAATAGAGTGATTCATTCTGAAGCCATCGGCTCCAAGAGAGGAAAATCTGAATTATTAACAGCATATTTAAACATGACGGGTGCTGACACCTTCATCTCTTATTTTTACTGCCATGGATTTTCTTCACATGCAGTGAGAGAATTTACACTTCAGGAACTGTGAATGGTTTCATGCTTCCTACCCATTTTTAGCTGCCTAATTTATGGAAAGCCATTACTAGGTGAGTCACTGCTTTCACAGGATTAGTGTGGCTGAGATAGAGCTTTGGGTGTTCCTTTAATTTCCATATTTGCTTGAAAGGAGCATCAGACTCACATTGAAACTGTTATTGTTTGGTATAACAGGGGAGAGTTCAGAGTCTCTGCTCTCCTTGATCGTGTGCAAATACTGAGGAGATGCTCCCTGTCCCAACAAGGAGCTAAACAAACGAGATTTTTATCTGCATTCTAGATGCTCTGAGTCAGGGTGGCTCATTGCTCAGAGCTTGTGCCTAATTGGATGGGAATTCAGTAATTCCAAAGATTACAAACCCTGCAATCCTGGGAATCTCACTGTAAATCTCCCTTTAAAGAACTAATTGCAGAAGTACATTTACTCTCTGGTTGGTCTTGTTGAGAAGTAGACATTGACAAGTTAAAAATGTAATGTGCAAGCCTTACATAGGGTAAGGGGTGAGGGTGGGAGCTTTCCCCTCATAATAAATGAATTGGGGGGAAATACATTTGGGCTGTCTGGATCAGGAATGTAACAGCAGAAGATGCAGAGTGTGAAATAAGCACTGAACAAGGGGCAGATTTCCTAGCCAATGCTCTTTGTAATAAATAACTCAGAAATATTTGTTCAGTTTAGACAGCAAACTCCAGCAGGTAGTAATAGATAAAATTTAAAGGAAATCCTGAATTGATTTTTTAAAGCTAATTTACTCATCTGTAAACCTCTAAAGTTGCAAAAGGCACGTGTTACTTACCTTTCACCCAATTACAAGCTCTGAAAAAAACCACAAAGCTCTTCATAGCAGTGCTGGAAGACTGGTATTTTTTGCTGGATAAATTCTGAGGCAGATCTTCAGCTGCTACAAAGAGAAGTGAAAGAAAAAGAAAAAAAGAAAAGCCCCAGCTTTTCTTTTTTTCTAATGAAAGACCCCTTGTGTATGAGCTACCCACTTCTTTTTTCCCTAGGGATTTAAACATGCTTAAGAGATTTTAAAACCAATGGAAACAAGTACAGTAGTGACTGATGTGCATAAGGTAGGGAGACAATCAGTGATCAGTGGCTCGTTAATGCTAAATTACAGAAACTAAAGCTCCATCATGGTAATCAGCTGGTGTCTGTACATGTCTTCATGTGTACCCCCAAGTGTGTGATTTTGAAAGAGTTGTTAGAAAATTAATTCAAAATTAAACTCTTAAAACCTGTCATCAAACTGATCACAAGAACATGTACTTGCCTGCATATTCACCAATAAACATTCTTTGGCTCCTCTTTTACTGTGTGAGTCTGTGGTGAAATGGAACTCCTTGGCATTGACTTCTGCAAGAAGATTCAAAGTACTTGGAGTATTTAGAATTAAATTGTTCCATGGTGCCTTTCCAGTAGGATCTTTCTTAATGGAAATGCCTTTGGACTTCATATTCAGTGGCCATCTGGATTGTCAGGCAAGCATTTTTAATTTTCTTCTGAACCAAGATCAATATGAACATTTGTGGTAGCTTCTTTTATTTGTACTTTCCAAGCAGCCCACATTTTTCATGTTGCTTCATTCAGGGCAGTTGAGTGACAATGCAGAGGAAAAGCAGAGCAGCAGCATTCCTTGGAAGCTGAATGATTGCTGCTCATGTCTTACAGCACTTTTACATAAAACAAGCACTGTCCTCCCGTGGGAGGTTGAGGTGGAAAACTGAGGAGCAAAAGCAACAGCAGAAGCTAAAAAGAGATGCATGCCAGGGTTTAAATGGTGCTGGCTTTGGCCAGCCTTTCCAGGGAGATGCAGTTTGTGGGATTGCCCTTTTACCATCCTGCTAAACTCAATGGAGAGGGAAAAGCTCAGAGATGCAGATTTTAGATCCCTGTTGGAAAATCAGTAGGCAGGTGGAGGGGAGGCCCAGGCCTGGTACCAGCTGAGGAGGAGGGGGCAGGAGCAGCTCAGGGCCTCTCCCTGCTGCTGCAGCTGTGGTGGGACCTCGGCTCAGCTGTGCTGGGGCTGCCTGAGGGCAGACGCTGGAGCAGGGCCGGGCATGGGGCAGGAGCCGCAGGAATTGCAGCTGAGCAAGTCTTGCCAGGTTTAACAGAGGTAAGTGTAGCCTTCTCTGCGGCCACGGGAGCTGGGCAGTGCCGGCTAGCTGCTCCCGGTGTGCGGCCGGAGGTGGCCACAAGATCGGCCACTGCCAGATTCTCCCCGGAACCCCGGGGTAGCGGTGCCGCCTGCGGCGGGGGTGGCGCGGGCGGGAGTGCGGCTGCCAAGTCCCGAGACGAAGGAAGGAGAGAGCGGACACTTGCATGGATACCAAGGAACTTTATTTCCCAGGCGGGACCAGGGACGGTGTCAGAGGAGGACGGCTGGGGAGGCGCTGATAAAGGGAGTGGACATGAAAGGACGAGACATGAGGTGACCAACAAACGAAGGTCAGGGCAGGGGGGCGGGACACAGCTGGATCAATGAGGATCACACAGGGGAGGGAAGAGGCTCTGGAGGCAAATCATACATCGAGTAAGGGATGATTGACACGGAGAATTCTCCAAATAAAGGGAGGGTGGTTCCAATGACAGGGGAAGCGGGCAGCGCCAGGAGGGGGGAAACAAACTATAAGGGCATAAAGGGAAGGATCAAGGGATCAGTCTTCCTGAGGGACAAGGCATTGGCGGGAAAACAAGGGGTAAACAACTTAGGGAGAAACCATTGTGAGGGGAGTACATAGGGGGAACGGAGGACCAAACCATATTTTTAACCTATAAAAGGGATAACCAACTTTAGAACCAAACTCATATAAACATTTTTAAAACACACGATGCCACAGGTAAGCTCAAGGTGTTGGGTGACTGGGGAGGGATGTAGAATTTTGGGGATGCAGCCAGGCTTTATTGGTTTAGTTCCTCCTGGAACAGTTCACATTGCAGCACCAAAGGTTCTTTTTGCAGGCAATTATAACATCATAAAGCGAAGGGTAAATGGAGTAATTTTTGTGGGAATAACAAATTTCAGTGTCAATAACAGCTCCTAGGGAACCCTAACCCCAAAAAAGGCAGAAATTGATGCAAAGTGAAAAAGTGTGATAATATACTATGAGAGTTTGTTCCATAAATAAAGAAGCCAGTGGATTGAGTATTTGTCCTGCATTGATGCATTTCATTTCCAAGCAAACTAACATACAAATGATACTCAATGGAAATATTCTTTCCTTTCGCACGCTGACTGTTGTCTCCAGTTGCTCAGAGGAAGCTGCAGGGGTGAGATGGAGCTGCACCCCCTGCTCAGAGCCCCTCGGACATTGCCTGATAGGCCTTGGAGTTTGACAGTAATGTTTTATGGAATTGCTTTCTTAAGGAGCTGACAGGCTGCTGAAATTGCTGTCACTTTTTCTGCATGAGTTAAACCAAAGCTGTGTGACTGGGGCCTGCTCACTGACAGAATGCTCTGAATTTACATTATTGGAAAGTTCTTCAGATTAAAAGCAATTCATCAAGGCATTTCTCAGCAGGAAAACACCCATGTCAGATTAGCCCTTTTCCCTTTATGATGGGAGGACAGTAATCCTGCTGAATTCAAGCAAAATCCCTGAACTACCTGCACAAACCATCAGGTGGGGAGTTGCATAATGTCTGTAATTAATCCCTGATGTAAAACTCTGCATGTTCAAGATTGAAGGCTGAGCTGAAGTTCTTTCAAAACAAAACAACCAGAAAAAACAACAACAAAAATCCAAAATAGAGAAGAAAAAAAACCCCAAACAACAACAAAACAGAGACAAAAACCCCCAGTACAAAGTGGGGTACTACAAACTTCAGAAAAAGAATCTTTTTCAGAAAACTGGGCCATTCAAATCTATTGAATCCCTTTAAAAGTTAGTAAAAATCTTCATAAAAAATGTTTAGCAAAAGGTGTCAGAAAAGGTTCTTATTCTGGAGCTGCTCAGGAAGGCTGTACATGGAAGCAAGCTGCAGCTTCTCTGGAGATTTGCCATAAAAGGTTCTTATGGGGTGCCAGAATATCAAAAACCACTCCCAAAGTGTTCTTTTATGCTGGTTGGAAGCTCCTGGAAGTGTTGCTATAAATCCACATGGGCAGGGGGTGATTGCACCTGATGCTGCTGGGAATGCAACAAAATCATTGCAACTCTAAAGAGCTTGCACTTGTTAAAAAGCTGTGCAGTCACTTCTAATATTTCTAATATTTGTTCTAATATTTGTGAGGTCCTGATTCCTGAGGAAACTGACTGGGGGAAAGCTGGGAGTTTGGGACAGCTTTATCCAGAGGTCACAGCAGAATGCAGGAGAGGAGTGGGACACTGCAGAGTTTTTCCATGGATAAAACAAGTTGGATCCAGTTTTCCTTCTCGTGTTTGCTCCCTGTGTGAGCACAGAGTAGAAGAGAATTTGCTTTAGCCCTGCTTGGCTGGGTGATGTTGGTGAGACTGGAGATTATTGGCTCATTCTGGAAAGGGAATGCTGCTCTTTCCACTCCTGAAGGATTCTGTGAGTGTCCAGTGGCTGATTAAACAGGGTATGAGCAAAAGAAAACCTGCAAAATCAGCAACAACCCAGAAGGTGAGATTGTTAACAAAACTGGGATTTTTCTACAAGTTACAGATTACATTTTGTTTACTTGAATAACCTGGATGGAGCAAGGTGAAGAGATTAGCATAATCACCATATATGTACTTAATCTGAATTTAATTTAACAGCTATTGATAAAAATCAAAGTATTTCAGCTAGAAATTGATTTTTTTTTCCCAAGAACTGCAGCTTGGAACACAGATTAAGGCCAAAATGCCATTAAATCCTGATTTATTGTGTTGTGTAGGTAGATGATTTCACAGTTTAGTTTTTTTAAGCCACTACAACTTTTTTGAATTACAGCAGGGACTAGTGTGTTGATGTTCAATTTTTTAAAATTGAAATTTAGCCTTCATTTAATGATTTAAATTGATAACCCACTAATCCTGGATCCTTGTGGCTTTGTTTGCTGGATTGGAGAATAATCTATTGTCTGACATCTCCCTGAGCTCTGGTGGTTTCTGGTTTTGAGGTACACATGCACATATATCCATGCTTACATACTTGTGGAATTACTTCAGGTTCTCAAGTAGCATAACAAACTCCTGTGCAAGTAACTTCTGTGATTCTGAAGTGAATACTTCACAGTTTATTATTTAACTTTTCAATTCAGAATTGCCTATGAGAAGTCTGATAATCTAATTTCTTTTTTTAATGATTTGAAAGTAATCTCTGGGAAGTTCTATTCAGTGGATTACTCACAAGCTGTTGGTTTTTTTTTTTAAATCTCATTGTAAAAATGGATATGTGGTCTATTCATCTAGGCTGGACTTGTTCTGTTACTTTCTCTTCCATTTGAATGCTGGAATCCAACTTCAAAATCTTTTTTCCCAATAACTCTGTAGTTTGGCTTTCTGATAATATTTACCTTAATTAAATAAATATTCACAAGCAGCAGGTCACAGACTGCAAATTTCAAGATTTTGATGAGTATATTATTAAATTATTTGTAACAAGTTAGCTCTAATTAAGACCAGGGAATTGAATCAAAGCAGTTGTAGAGGGGGTACAGAACAGGTTAAAATGCACTTTGCCAATGATTTCATAGGCACTTCTCCAGAATAGGTGTGGTTTTTCTATCAAGGTACAAATTTATCCAGGGAAGATTAGAAGAGGAAAGATTATCCAAGGAAATTCTAGCAGGGAAAAATTACATGTATTCATTTCTGTATTGAATTCTTCTGTGGATATTCAGCCACTCTGGGGCTTCATGGATAAAATAAAGAGCTGGATTTTAAGGTTCTCATGCAGTACAAGATTTATTGTACTCACAAGTCAGAATTCTTTCTTTTCTGGGTGCTGTGGTCTCCCAGCTGATTCCTGATTGCAAGGCCTGAAATGCTGCAGGTGCATTTTGGGGACCCTGGCCCTGGGCACTGCAGAGCATCCCTGCAGGATTAATGTCTGTGGGGAGTTAAAAGTGCTCAGTGAGCCTCAAAAAGTGCAACACAAATCCTGCTGGGAGGGGATAGACAAGGCAGGGGCAGCAACCCTGGGGCAGCCCTGAAGCACCTCTCAGTCAGCCCTGGAGACAAGGTGGGGGTCAGGGGGGCCTCTCCAGTCCTTCATATCAATTTTCCCTTTTTCATTGTTGTCCTGGGCGGGGGGGGGGGGGGGGGGGGGAGAATAAAAAAAAAGAAATTAAAACCTCATTGAGAAGGGAATTTTCTGCCAGAAACACTCCTAGTTATGTCAAAATCAGTTGTTCACATTGGGAACTGACTGACCTTGCGTGGTTAGTTCCCAAAATTTTTACTATCATTCCAAACCCTAATGATTTCTCATTGCCATCTAAATAAAATCTAGGGGTTTTTACTGTTCCAACAGTAATCTGTTGTTTAATTAACTTTAAGGTAACTTTTTGGTGTGAAATGCTTGCTGCCCTGTGTCAGCAATCTGCAGGGAGCAGCCCCTGCCCAGGCCAGCACCATCAGTCTGCCAGAGCTCAAGGTGGGGCTTAGAACTGGATCCTTCTAAAGCAGGGCTGGTTCCTGGGGTGTGCTGCATTCAGTGGCCCTGGTGGCTTCTGGGAGCCCTGGGCTGAGCACTGACAGGAGACTGAGCTCCACACACAGAACATCAGCCCCAGGGCAGGGACTCCTACTCTGCAAACCTCCTGCTGCTCAGGAGCTGCTGTGATGGGAGAGCTGGGGAGGTCATGGAGAGGGAAGGGAAGAAGGGCTGGGGGCAGAGTGCTCCTGCCTGCCTGCAAGTGATGCCTCAGGATTTCAGCTTTTATATTTTACAGATCCTGTGCTGCATCAGTGCATCACTCCAAACTCCACACAGAGTGTTAGTTACTGTCTGCACAGTTTGGTCACACAACAAAATCCCTCTGGGCGGGCCTGAGATCCAAGGACACCCCACAGCCTCAGGCACCAAAAATATAAACAAAAGAGAATTGGGGGGAGCAAACTGGGGGTAAATGACTTCAGTACCTGAAGCTGTAATTGCAGAATTAACCCCTGGTATGTAAATGGACCAAACTTACAATTGTCTGAAAAACTGGTGCCCATTGTCCAGCTTGGGTGTAGCCTCTGGGAGGCTGTGACTGCCCAAGGTGTGTCTGTTGAATGTCGATGTGACAGCCTGGTCAGAGAGAGAGAAAACCAGATAAGTTTTCCCAGAACTGGCCTGAGAGACTTTAGGGAGTTAAAAATAAACAATAATAGCTTATTGATATAAACAGCCTGCAGGTGTTGTTTTCCTACTCTCTTTTTTCTTGTTTTCCTCAAAGATTATTTATAGGAAAAGCATCTTGTTAATTAACCAATCAAGTAAAATGTCTTAAAGAAATAACCAATCACATCCACCTAGATCAAAACAACTTATAAAAAAGAACAATTCCAAACACACAACACGTTATACCAATCAGCCTTCTCGTAAGTCTGTATCATTTCTTACTCAACAACAACAACTGAAGGCCTTCAATAAATACTCACTTTATTCTCTTAATCTGGTCTAGCCTCTGTTCCAGGCAGCCCCTCCAGGAATCACAAGGAGCTTGTGAATGAGGGTATTTCATGTAACCATCTCACCAGGGAGAAATTTGTCTGTTTCTCCATAGATCCATGAGTTTCCATGTTCTGCCCCACTATTGTCTGTGGTATCTAGGAAAGTTAGTCATGTGTGTGGGCCTTTATTGTGTGCATTTATTTACTTATCACCACTTTCCCTTTTAAAACATCTCTTGGTTACCTAGGGAACTGGCTCCAGCCCTGCACATTCCTTCCTCTGTTTGCCTGTCAGGTGTGCCAGCTGATACCTTGGAGGGGCTACCTAGAGCAGAGGCCAGACAAGGTTCAGAGAATAAAGTGGGTATTTATTAAAGGCCTTCAGTAAATACAATTTGGGCAGTCACAGCCTCCCAGAGGCTACACCCAAGCTGGACAATGGGCACCAGTTTTTCAGACAATTGTAAGTTTGGTCCATTTACATACCAGGGGTTAATTCTGCAATTACAGCTTCAGGTACTGAAGTCATTTACCCCCAGTTTGCTCCCCCAATTCACTTTTGTTTGTACTTTTTGGTGCCTGAGGCTGTGGGGTGTCCTTGGATCTCAGGCCCAGAGGAATTTGGTTTTTTTGACCAAAACGTGAAGACAGTAACTAACATTTATATGAAGTTTAAAGTTATGCACTAATGCAGCACAGGATTTTAACTGTAAAAGCTGAAATCCTTGAGGCATTCTAAAGGCATCCATCCCATCCACAGGGCTCCAGCAGCACTGGGAGTCTGGAGCCCAGAGCACAGCCCTGCCCCAGAGTGCTGACTGCACTGCACAAGGACACTGGGGCCACAAAGGAATAGCAATAAAAAGTCATAACTCTAACAGTGCGTTGAATCTTACTGTAGGTAGGCTGAATTTGTTGTGGACAGGTGGATGTAATTCCTAATATTCAGCTGGGCTAGCGGTAGAAAGTTATTTATTTTTATGGAAATAAAATGCATGAATAAAATTTACTTTTAAAGTATGTATCTGTACCAGAATTGTAGTAGCATCAGGTACTACTTTGCCCTTCAAGGGATGGAGCAGATGGAAAGATTGAGAGAGCTTGAGGGGCAGCTTTGAGGGCAGGGAATGCCAACTCTGGGAATGTTCCAGTCAGCTGACTTCTGCACTATTTATATCAACAGGAGTGTATGGTTGATTGGAAATGTGTTGTTTTGTCCCAAGTATGATTGTCACCAGTTCTTCTTGTCACTTGAATGACACGGACAATTCAAATTTTTATTGAGTCTTTGACTTTTAAAGCATAAATTCAAACTCAAATGTTCCTTCTCAATCCCAAGGAGTTTTTTATTTCCAAAGAAGGACATAAGAAACATGTGATTACTTTTGAAGTACTGTAGAAGTAATTAACTTCCAAGTTTCAGAAGAATGGAAAGCAAAGCAGAAATGCTCCCTCAGCAGGCAGGGAGGGACTCTTTCCATTTACCCAGAGAGCCCCAAGGGCTGCTTGTAAGGCTGCAACTCACTGGGGATTTTCAGGCATGAAAATGTTTGGGCATTTTCACAAATAGCAAAAGGCAGAGTCTTGAATGTAACCAACCTGAAAGATACAACCAGAGTAAACTGGTCTCTGCTGAATTAGTAGATGTTTATAGATTTACTGGGGAAGAAAAGCAAAATTGAAGTTCAGTTTCTGGCCTGTTGCATTTGGCAGATGGTCACAGCATTGATCCACAGAGTGTGGCTGTGGGCTCCAGAAACCACACCAGGGCTCTGGGAATGGGATTTAAACATGGGCTCTGTGTAATGCAGAGAGGATCTTTAAAAAATCAGAGTTGGAGGACAAGAGAGATGGTAAAGTAAAGGTGGGAGCTTAGCCCAAGGAGAAACCACAGGGCTCTCAGGGATCCCATGAGGATGGGGAGCTCAGGAGAGGTGCCAGTGATGCTATAGACCAATCTTACTTGGCATATTTGCAGTTTCAATATAGTTCATAATTTTCTGTATTTAATGAATTACTTTAGTTTACCAGGTGATTTATTTGGCCAAATAATCTCAGAAATCTTTTTTAGAAGGTCTTTAAAGCTCTGGCTTTGTTTTATTCAAGATATTCTGTGGTTTTGGAGGGTTTTTTTAATTAGTTCAATGAGAACTTGAAGTGAGAAGTTACCCTTTACTGCTTTAATGTAACCAATTCCATTGGTTAAATGGAATCCAGTTTTAGGAATTGATGGATGTTGAAACTGGGAAGAAGGGATATTGTGTGTGAATATAACACTGTGGGAAGGTGCAGCCCTGTGATGGGCACTTGTAAATGATAGCTGTACTTCATGGAAGCTCTTCAGGAACTGAATGTGACCACCTGCCAGAAATGAGGGTGAGAGTTTGGCTCTCTGTACAGATCCCTGTGCTGTTCTCTGACACTTGCACAGACTGCTATTTAAGTCATTAATAGGTGGGATAAAATATTCACTGCAGTTTTCTTGGCCAAGTAGCTAGACAAAATTTAAACTTAACAAGTCTCCTGATAATTAAGATTTAAGTAGAGGTGGTAATTACCCTGTGAAGTTTTGCTGTGATGAAACTGCCACTGAACAGCAGTGGCAAATACATAGGCTACAAAACCCTTCACTGCTGATGGAAATGTGATTTTCTTTCAGCTGTTTTGTTGTTTCTGGGATTAAAAAAACCCAACCAAACAAAAAATATGTTAAGAGTCGATTTACTTCTAAAATGCAGAAATTCTAAAATTCTTTCATTCTAAAATTTACTTCTAAATCAGCAATGCTGGGAAGTGATGTACAGGAAAATGGGAAGCCCCAGAGCCTCCTGGGTTTGTATCTGAAATACATACAGTTAGTGGGCAGCTGAACTGAAAAGCAAATTACCCCCTGAGAGCATCTCTGAGGTGGGAGGTGATGGTCTCCCTCCAGGGCTTTCTTTAGGAGAGTCCTCTCACCCTGCAGGCAGAGAGCATCACTACCTACTTGTAAGAGGAATGAGAACCTGAAGAACATCTAATTTTATGGGGGTGCTAGAAGTCTCTCTGGATTTTAATCTGAGTCTCTTACAAGACAGGCAGAAAAACCATCCTTCACTCTTAAGTAAATACTACTTAAAAGCAAGGAAAGCTTAGCAACCTCAGCAGTGCTTTGAGAGCCTTCCTTGCTGTCTGTGTCAGAGTTTACTTTTCCCTGGCTGCAGCTCTCAGGTTTCTGTGGTTGAGATGACCCCTGAGGTGTTAGAAAGTCTCTTTTTTCCCAGCCCCACGACCAAAGAAGAAGTCAGGATTCCTCAGCTCTGGTTTTCAAGGTTAATTTCTCTTATCTATTCCATTCTTTCTCTGAGCTGCTGAGGTCTGTCCAGCAGGTTGGGTTGTGGCACACTGACTGCCCTTGGGGTGGTGTTGGCTTTTTATACTAAGAACTACGTGTACTTTATTTACAATAATTTCCCAATACCTGTCACCTATGTTAGACAGTCTGTCTCTACTCTAAACCAATGCATAAGTGTCACCATCACAGCAGAAGTTGGAGGACAAGAAGAAGGAGAAGAAGGACAGGACAAACCCAGATTCCTCTATCTTGCCTCTCGAACCCCCATTCTAAAAACCCCAAAATTCTACTTTTTCACCCTGTGACAAATTCACTACCATTCTACTCAAACTCTTGTGTCTTGTAACTCCTCACACAAAATTGGGAATTGTTTCCATGGGCTAAAATCAAAGCACCGGTGTCTTTGACTCTGTGCCAAGGTCTCTGAGCCCCCTGCCAGGGTCTTGAGTCCTCCAGGGCAGCCACAGGAATATCCTGAGTCCCAACATCTCCCCCTCCTGCTTGCACCTCCTTTGCAGCCCTGTTCATGAGCTGCATGCACTGAAAAAGGCATGGCAAAAGGAGCAGAAGAATTACAAGCCCTACTAAAATGTAAAAAGCTGTTTTCAAAAGTTCTTCCACAATGCTGAAAGGTCAAAGAAATCAAACACACCATTCAACCATGAGCCAGTAACTTTTCAAAGTTTGGCTATACCTCCTTGCAATTGCTTTATGTTTTCATGAATTGATTTTGAATGATCAGACAAGTTCATGCAGCACCTTCCTTCAGACTCTTCACACTCGTGCCCATGTGTCAGCAATAAATAGTTGATTGCTGCCCTGTTTTGAAGAGTGGCTCGTCTTACACTGCTGATGTCTGTTGACATGTCACTCAGTGCAAGAGAGGTGGCAGGAGCGTGCTTGCTCAGCTTGCTCAGCCAGCAACCCATTCGGTCCAGCTGAGTCCAGGCTGCTCCTGATGCTGCCTAAGGTGAGAATATTGCTACTGCAATTCTCAGAGCCTTGTTCCATGTGTGAACACTGTCGTCACAAACTGGATCATATTGTCTGACCGACATTTCCTTCTATGTTTCTGCTCTTTTAAAATGTCAGCAGCAGCTCCCAAGTCAGAAGCAAGGGGTGCTGAGCCAAGGCTGTCCTGCTCCTTCCCTCCAGCCGTGCCCTGCTGTGTCACAGACATGGTTTATGAAAAATCCTTTACTTAGGATTTTTCCTCTCCTGAGAACTGAGAGGCCTCGGAACAAACTGTAAACAATTCTTATCTGCTGCTGTGGAATGCAAAGGGGAGAAATCTGTGATTGGCCCCGTCAGACTGTTTGCAATTAAGAGCCTATCACAATTCACCTGTTCGGCCCGTCTCGGGCTGAGAAGACTTCAGTTTACACATTCTTTTCTTTTCTTAGGATAGCCTTGGTAGTGAAATCTCTAGCTTTATTCTTTTAGTATAGTTTTTATATCTTATATATCATATAATAATAAATCAAGCCTTCTGATGCATGGAGTCAACTGTCTCGTCTCTTCCCTCATCCTGGGACCCCAGAAAACCATGTGACACTGCTGCTCCCTGGGTACTCTTTGGGGTTAACCAAGAGCTGGAAGCAGGGGATGCTCTCCCTGCTCTGCACAGGTGATGTACAGCCCTGGGGTGACACATCAGAAAGAGGAATTTTGCAGGTAACACCTGTAACACCTGCTCAGAAACAGGAACTTTGCTTAGAGCCAAGCTGTTTCCTCTGGGACTGCTCTGGAGCTTTGTCTTGGTTTCAAAAGCCAGGTGTTTGCTAAGGAGGGCAGGAGCCTCCCCTGAAATGGAAAATGTAAACCCCCCAACTCCCCCTTTTCCAAATTGCTATAAATTTTAGATTAAGTGGCTCTCAGGCAAAAAATATGGGAGCAGGAATAACAGTTCTATATTAGGGAAGAAAAAAAAGAGATAAGCAGTGCAGTAAACTAAAACAACACTGACAGAGTCAGAACACAACCTGGCACCATGTGGGTCATGGTGTTGGCAGCAGTCCAATTGGAATTGTGGCTGCAGCCCTCCTGGAGTGCCAGGGGTGGTTCTGCTGGAGCAGGGATGTGGTGCAGTCTTCCTCTGAAAATCCAGGGGAAGAGGCAGCTGCTGCTCCTCAGGGAAATCCAGTGGAGAAGCTGTGCTGGTGGTTCAGAATCTCCAGATTATATCCTGTTAGCAATGCTTGGCTCCTCCCTCTGGGCTCCCATCTCCCAGTGGGATGCTGTAGCTCTTATCAGCCATGCAGGGACATTCAATGACTGCTGTCTCAGCAGCTGTCTCCCCGGTTGTGGAAGAGATAAGGAAAACTGCCCACTTAACAGAAGACAACTGCCATACAGATGGTAAATACAATACAATTTGCCTGACAATCCAGGACAAGCTTCTCCTTCCAGGCTTGTGAATCTGGAATTCTGCCAGACCACACCAGGGTGTTCAACCTCCTTGGGCTTCTTCAAATCTGCTCCAGCTTTGGAGTCCTGAATTTTGAAAACGTTTCTCTAGCAACACGTTTGCTATTTATGTCTTTGCCCTATAGTTTGTTATGGAGGCAGATTGCATTTCTTAGCTTCCAGTAAGAAATGGCAGCAATGACAGTGACTCACTTATTGTTTTATTCTTGCTTTGTTTCAGGCATGTCTCACCAAGGCTCTGAGTAAAGCTTTGTTCTGTTAGGCTTCCTCTCTCTCACAGCCTGCTGTACTTTGGTGATTTATGCTCTAATCCAGCGTTGTGCATTTGCAATCAGCTTTTTCTTTCCCTAATTTCACATCAGTAACTTAGGGCAGGAAAAAGAAAGGCTTTGCATTATCCAGGATTTATTTATTTATTTTACTTTTATTTATCCAGTGTTATCCAGGATTTGACTTCTCTGCTGAATCTTTTCTTTGTTTTGGTTTGTTGGGGTTTTGTCACTGTAGCTGAGGGGCGTTGTGTCTTCTTATGCCCAGTAAAAGCACTTTCCTATTTATAAACTAAAATTCTTTAATAAAGTTTGCTGGGGAGAAAAGTGCCCCTCTTGCTGTGATGGTCAGTCTTTGAGTTCTTTTTCCAGGGGTGTAACCTCAGTGTGCAGGACAGAGCTGAAGGTACTGAAGTACCAAAGGGATTTAGGGGCCACTTCAGCTCAAATGAACCCCACTAACATAACTGATGGGGCTAATTGAGCATAAGAAACCTTGGTAAAATAAAATTCTGGCTTTTTTTTTTGTAACTGTGTGTCCATTTACATACACTAGATTTCATCTGTATTGAAATAGTAACATGAGAGAACATTAGGTCAAAGAGCTGATCTTTGTGCCAGTTTTATTGCCTTTAGCCCACACCTTCACCCAAATGACTCAAGGTTAACAAGATGAAAAGCATCAAAAAAATTAAAAAGGGAGAAAAAAGGAAGTTTGTGTTCTTTCAGCTGGTGAAGAGAAATTATTACAGGAGCCTGCAACCTGGCAATTCTGAAACCTTGTAAGAATTAATAGAAGGTTCAGTCAATACTACCTAGGAACTAGAGATAACACTTCCTTCTGAAAGCTGACTTTAGCAATATACTTTGGTGTTCTTCTCTGTAGACATTGCACTGAAGGTAGATTTTAGTTATTAACTATTATGAGCATATCACAGAAATGATTTTCCATATGTTTTACTAAACAAATTTCTATCTGAAAGCAGCCTGATGGAAATTAAGCAAATTATGAATTTAAACAAGCAAAATGTAGAAAACCATAAATGACATTTGTCTCATTTTACAATATAATGTTAATACTTATATAAATATTAAGAGAAAGGGTTTTTTATTATTGCTTACACCTGTATTTGCTTTCATTCTCTAATGAAAATAAATCCCATTTAGCATAAAAATTACAATAAGTTTCATACCAGCCAATGAGAATTAACCCTCATCTGAGAAAGAACCACATAGTATGGGACTAAAATGGGCTGAAGTCACAGGTCAGTCTGTGGAAATTACCACAAAAGGAGATTTACTTTAGAGTTGGTTTGGGTTTTTTTCAGTGCTCTGCATGTGTGTTTACAAATTTGCAGATGTGAAGATGTGACTGGTCAAGTGGGATCTAAAGACATGGCTGAAAGTTCCCCATCAGTAACCTGCATTAATTCTGTGCTACTGAACCATGTGGACAGAGCTTGAGATCTGCCTTGTTACTGTATCCAGCAGCAAGGTGTCCAGAAACTGAAGTGTTTCTAAATGAATATTACATTATAGGTGTTAGAAATGAAGATGTGACAAATAAAAGTTTTTTTTCTGTTCTTGGTAGGAAAGGAAACACAAGAACCTCACAGTCATAAATAACACAGATAGCAAATAGTGTTAATGAAAAAATTTTCCAGGTGCAGGTATGTAAATCCAAGGGCCTCACATGATGAAAGAATGTTCTTAAAAATATCACTGTAGATCAGAATTTCCTCTAATCCTTCAAGTTAGTAAGCAACATTCATTTGGCTTGAGTAGAAGATACTGGAGAAGATAAATCAGTTGGTCATCACTAACCTAACAATGTTGATCAAATTAAAGATGATGTCTTAGGGTTCCTTTCCTTTTCCTCTGTGTGCATATTTAGTACACCAGATGGTTAATGCAGTCACAATAAACTAGTGGGAATATTTAATTAAATGTGTTCCCAGGACATTAAATGCAGAGCATTATCCTTTGGCTGGTGATCAGAGTAAATATTTGGTAATAAGGGAGAGTCCTTGTAGAATATTGTTAGTAATACACAAAAAGCACATGTGAGAACAGAGCTGTGTTCAAAGCAGAACTTTCTTCCCAAAATGAAGACATCTCAAATGCCAATTCATTTATACCTGGGGTTTTGTTCTACCACCAGCTCACCATTACTCGTGACACAGTTATTACAGACAGCATGAGAAATAATTTGAAACTTGATAGTCCTGGACTGGAATTAGCTTAAGCTTGGAGCCATTTGCCTGTCAATAGTCACATTTTACTGAATACTGAAGGGCTCAGATAGGAAAAAAAAGACAACGAAGAGCAAATCTCTGCTCAGTCAGTGATGCTTCCCTTGTAGGTGAAGGGAGCCTCTTTGCTCCTGTTGGGAGCTAATTCTAGAGATCTCAGAGGGCTGAAAACATCTTCCTGTAGTCTGAAAAATCCCTGCAGCCACAGCCTGCAGATAGCCACTAGCCCAGCAGTGATACTCCTCTGTCAGTCAGCTCTTATCTCCTCAGCCTAACCAGTTTTATGATATCACAGCTTTTGTACTCCCATTGAGCAGCTTTTTTTCATTCCCGTGCAGAAGTGAGACGAGTAGAATGAAAACAAGGATGAACCTAACTTATTAAAATAGGCTGGTTAGTAATGGGGCGGGGGGAGAAGATGAGCTAGAAATCTGAAATACATACAGTTAGTGGGCAGCTGAACTGAAAAGCCAATTCTCCCCCTGAGAGCATCTCAGAGGTGGGAGTTGATGGTCTCCAGCCAGGGCTGTCTTTTGGACACCCTGCAGGCAGAGAACATCATTACCTGCTTGTAAGAGGAATGAGAACATGAAGAACACCTGATTTTATGGGGGTGCTAGAAATCTCTCTGCACCTCTCCTGGCAGAATTCGTGTGTGTTTTTCGAAGAGTAACAGCACCTGCCATTTGACCCTATCCTGGCTCACCATGGGAAAACAACAAAACATTGGTGGGAGGTGCTGGGGTGGATGATGAATGTCTCTTTCCTGGACACAAGGAGAAACATGACTGTCCTCCCACAGCTCGGGTGGGCCCATGCTGATGTTGAGTTTGGTTCTGAGTCTGAAGGCCCAGAATCTTCAAGGAGTTTAAATATCAGTTCTTTGAGAGGTGACACCTGAATAGCGGAGCACAGAATTTGAGTCTGCTCTCTTTATCAGGCTGGGTTTTGTTTGGGTTGTGCCAAACCTCACATGGCCACACTGATTAGGAAGAAAGCTTTTTTAGCTAGGCTTGGCTAAACTGACCTCATGCAGAAATAAAATCCCACGTGGGAGTAACACATCTGATTCCAACAAGCTGGAAACCCGCAAATTCCTCCAGGATGCAGAAATCTCCAAGCACAGTCAGAACAAGTCCCTCCC
Organism: Serinus canaria; assembly: GCF_022539315.1. Classification (NCBI taxonomy): domain Eukaryota; kingdom Metazoa; phylum Chordata; class Aves; order Passeriformes; family Fringillidae; genus Serinus; species Serinus canaria. The sequence continues at coordinate 24,060,476 of NC_066323.1, read as the reverse complement.
TGCAAACCATCGGTGGAAAAATTGGTTTAGCTGTTGCTGCTTAGGGATAAACAAGGCAAGCCCAAAACTAACAGCAAACCCCAGGGCTGTAGAGCTCCTTTATTTCCTTAGAGACCCTCATGCCTCAAAGCTTCCCAGTTCCTAGATGAACATTCCTGCACCAGGGACAATGGGAGATGGGTTTGTTTCTGCAGCTGCTCCTTGGGCCAGAACCTTCACTGACATGACTATAGTAGTGTATAAATGTGCATTTGTAGCTAATTTAAATAATTGTTTTAGAGTGAAATCTCGAGAGTACAAAGCTATGGAAGTGTTCTGATTTACTTTACAGTTAAACAAAGAGGTGTTTCTGGTGTATTTTTCAAATGCCTTTGAAAGCACAGACTGTCCGACTCTGCTCCCACAGCAAAGCCCAAACAGGTGGGTGCCTTTTGAAGGGGTCCATGTAGAAAAAGTGTCTTAAATATGTGTAAGTTACAGCAGTAAATATGTACTGCACAAATATCATACCTGAACAATTTAAAAAAAAAAGGGAATAATAATTTTGTTTTACTTGAGCAACAGGGAAAGGGTTTGAGAGGACTCAGACTAGGGTTCTTCAAAAATTCTTTTCATTTTTGGTAGGGATCATGAATCAGATCTGCTTCACTGATGCACAGTCAGTGCCCTTGCCCTGATCTGTGCCAGCTGACACCCCTGGAGCTGTCTAGTGGGGTTCTCCCTTCTCATGGCCACAGCTTCAGCTGTTTCTCACTGTTTGAGTCTGAGGGGTAGAAAATAACTCCTGCTGCTAGAAACAGGTTGTGAGCTCTGACTGGAGTCAGAGTTGGAGAGGAGCAGGAGAAGGACAGGGAAAAGGCTGGGCTGCTCTGCCCCAGCCTTTCTGTGCCAGGGAAAAGCCCCTCCACCCCTGTACCTGTATCTTGCCATATGTGGGATAACAGCTGTTCCTTAGCTCAGAGCATGTTGTTAGGATAAAGACTTTGAAGGGGTTAGGTCCTGCAGTTGGAGACTTTAAGAGGCTCTTTGGATGGATAAAAGAAGATGCTGAAAGCAGCCTTGCAGCTCCTCATGTGAACTGTACTAAGGCACAGTGGTGGCCTGGCATCCCCTGGGATTCGCCTCTCCCTTCCCTACCCTGACTAAGGGAAAAAATTCTGCTGTGTAGCTCACACATATGAACAAAAATGAATGTGTCAGATGGTTTCCCGAAATATTAGATACACAATCATCCTTAATGTTCTTCCAGCCAGTGCTGAAATGCAAAACAGTAACACTGGATATCTCCAATTCTCTCTTAATTAAGAGTAGCAGCTGCCTTTCACTGTCAGGTCTAAACAGCAAGTTGTTTCCAAAACATCTCAGTGAGATGACAAATCTCTCAGTCAGGAATTTGACCCCCCAGTTTCAGACCCAGCTGGGAGAGCTGAGATGTCTGAGTCAGCTGAGCCCATTTTGCTGAATCACTCAGAAAGGCCCTGGAGGTTTCTTCCAAGGTGGCTGCAAACACAGAGCCTGCAGTGCTCTCAGTCTGCTGGGCTGCCTCTGTGCTGACTGACCCACATCTGCCTGGTCCCTGATGGCACAGGGTGCCTGCCATTTAAGAGTATTTGCTAGGGATTCATATCCTTTTTCACCAACAATAGAAGAATTTTGTTCCTCTTTCAAAATTAATGTGACTTGTTCTTGGGAATGGCAGTTCTCAGCACCAATGGTAATTTTTTCTGTTTTCCTAAAACAAATTACACAAGTGTGGTGGAGCTTTTGTATGGATTTTGCATTCTTCGTAGCTCCCCAAAATCATGCCAGACCATGAGAAATTATACTTTAAAGTTGTGAAGCTTCATGTATTTCAAAAGGAAGTTCTACAACATAGTGCTAATATTTTTGCATAAATTTCTTTGAATAACACTTCTGAGAAGTTATAAGCTGATATGACATGGTCCAGAGGCAATAATAGAAGAATTATGTAAATGCAGGAAGAATGATGTAATTGTAGGCTGGGCTTTAATTCCAGTTTAAATTTTTGCTCTGTGATATTGCAGAGAATGTCTGTGCTTTCAAGTGATGCAGGCCTTCAGTTGCTTTCTTTACCAGAAAGCTTGGATTAGATTTTAGGTAATTAATTAAGATGGGCATGTTAATTACGATCTTGCTGTGCCTGAGCATAAAGAGTGTCACCTCTCTTTGGTGGCTGCAGTAACTTCTGCTGTCACTGCCATATTTTCTGAAAAATCCTCTTTGCCCAGGATTTTTTCCTGGCAAGCTGAGAAGACTCAGAGAGGAATGAAAATAGTAATTATCTGATTGCTGCTCCTGTGGCTTGGACATTGCTTACCTAACAGGTGAATGTTTGATTGGTTCTGTGTGAATTGTTTTGGATTAATGACCAATCACAGCCAGCTGTGTCAGACTCTCTGAGTCAGTCACAGGTTTTTATTATTCATTCTTGTTAAGCCTCCTGATGTGTCTTCTCTTTCTTTAGTATAGCTTTAGTATAGCAATATAATGTAATGTCATATCATCATATCATATCATATATCAGCCTTCTGAGAACATGGAGTCAGATTCTCATCTCTCACCTCGTCCTGGGGACCCTCACAAACACCACACCCTGCAACTCCTGCAGCTGTAAAAACCCATCCTTCCCATCATCTCCTGCCTTGTGCAGGGAGCAGAGAAGCCCCAGAAAATGCAGCTGAAGCCGAATTAGATGGTAGCAAGAATGCTGGAAGAGAACAACCTTGAAAGTAACTACTGCATGTCAAGTAATTTTAAGGACAGCTTGGGAGCTACCAAAAAAAAAAAAAAAAAAAGAGAATTACTAGGCAGAAAAGGTGCATGGCAGAGCTCCAAATGTGGAGTTATCTCGCAGCTCTGACCAAGAACATCACTGAATATATGAGCTCTGCTTACAGGAAAACATGTGGCAGGGAAAACCTCTTCTCACATACTCCTCTTCTGTAGCCTCTGGGATACCAACAGTGCATAACTCAAGAGAGGAGCTCTCCTGACGTTTGTAGTAGTGACACAATGTTTCCACAGGAGAAAATATGCTTGTGCTGATTGGGAAAATGCCTATTTACTTCCTTAACTGCAAAGAAGTTTTACAATTTTAATTTTAGCTCTGTTGTTGTACCAGGATCTCCTTTGAGGCTGTTGGTGCTCCAGGGAGATCTTGTTTTGTGCTGTGTGTGATGTACTTTATAGTCGGGTTTTGATCCTTTGTGGCAAGTCAAAATAAATCCTGTTGGGATGTGGCCATCCATGGAGTGGTTCCCTGGCCGGTGGCAGCAGCCTCTGGTTTAATGTTTCTAGTAGTGTCTGTGAGGTCCTCAAAGGATGGGCAAGGAGGGTGGCTCAGTTTCTGCTCTTTCAGCTGAAACTTGCTAGTGACATTCCCACCCCCAGTGCAAGGCTGAGGTGTGAGCCACAGCAGGGCTGCCAACAGCTGCTCCAGCTCTGGGAGCTTCTGGGGGCCACTGCTGCCACAGGGATCTCAGCCCCCAGGCAACACCCTCAGACTGAATTGTGCAGCCAAAGGCACCTTTGGGGAGCTAACTTCAGTGCCCCCAGGCATATTGGCAGTGCATTAATGAGGCCATAATTGCAGCAGCATTAATCAGAGCCCAGGATGTAGCAGGGAATGATTCACAGAGAAACACTGTGTTCTCTCAGTCTGTCACTGTGGGAAGGCATTGGTGATGCATGAGTGGGATTTGTGATATTTCTCTGTTCACATGCTCAGGGATTTCCTCTGCAGCCTGAGGAAGGGTTTATTTCCCCGTGGGGAGCAGTGAAGGGGTCCCTTGCCAGAAGGGGTGAGGTTCCACAGGGTAGGGTGTGGGTGTGAGGGATGACTGGCTGAGGCTCAGGGACCCTGCTCAGGCTGCTGGGGAGAATTGTCTGCTCAAACTCACACTCTGAGACAGGGCAGCTCTGCTGTTGGATTTTCAGGATGCTTTGTTTTGTCCTTTGTTACAGAGCAGACTGGAGAAAGGCAGTGTTGGAGGTTGGGAGTTGCTGTGCAGAAGGTCAGGGCTCTGCCCCTCTCCTCCAGGGGCTGTGGATGTGCTGGAGCTGCTCTGGTGGGCATCTGGGGACCAGCACTGGGGAGGGTCAGCATTGCTGTGTCCGAGATGACTGACCCCATGCTGTGTGCAGTTCTCACCACCACTTCCTCCTCTGTTTCTTTCTCCTCTCTTCTGTTTGTGATGGATGTGATCCCCTCCTGTTTCTGATTGTTTCCCTCTGTTTCTCTTTGCTTGGTGAGCTCCAAACAGGAGGAGCAGGGCAGAGCTTTATCACCACACTGAGAGGGTCACAGCCCATCCCCTCCTGCAGTAACACAGAGTGCCCAGAGCACAGTGGCTTTCCTTGGGGACAGAAGCTCTGCTCTGCTAGTCAGCCTATGATCACTTTGGCCATTGGCCTAACTTAGGGTAGGTAATCTGAATTGTTTGCCATTTAAAAAAGCAGCAAGGGAGGTGGAAGAGTTTGATAAAGTCCCATCAAGAAATAGTGTAAAAACTGATTGTGGTATGAGAAGGCATAGTGTGAGAAGTAGATTTGTAGATTTTCAAAACTTGACAGCAGGCTCACATAGCATGCCTCTGTATACAAACCTTGAGGTAAGAAGTGCTGATTTAGAAATGCCATGGAACAGGACAGATATTGTTGAGAGAGATAAATGGAACAAGAAACATGTTTCAAAGGATGGCCTGGCAAGTAAGACTAGATACTTTGGAGAAATAGAACTATGAAAGATGTATTGTAGTAGGACCCATGAGGGCTTTTTAAATGATTGGCTTTAAGGCATTTACAGCATGGTGTGGCTAAAAGCTGATAGGCCAAGAAAGGCTTATAGAGTTTTGTAATTAAAAAATAGTTGGCTTCTGATTTTGATAGTGTGAATTGTAACATCTGTATTGTCTCACCCTTCCCATGAGACTGAAAATGGAATAAAAGTGTTTAAAATGCCTCTCAGTTGCCCCATCTCTGGGTCAGAAAATAGTACTGTCTGACAGAATGGACAGTAGGGTTGTGATCCAGGAATGGAAAACTAGGAATGAAGCAGTGGAAAAGGTCTTTGAAGAAAAAGAAAGTGCTTTGAAACTTCAAAAGTTCTTTGAAGAGAAAGGTACTTTTTACCAGCTCCAGAAAAGGGGTCGTGAACAAGTCAGGATGGTTTGGTCACTGAGGTTCTCTGGTTTTGCCCTAGGTCTGTTCCAGCATCTGCCCAGGGTCCTGCAGGGGCTGCAGGGGCTGCAGGGCCCCCTCCTGCCACCAACGTGTCCAGCAACAAGAGACTGCAGCAGACACAAGCCCAGGTGGATGAGGTGAGTGCTCAGCACCAGGGGCTGCTGTGCTTGGTTCCCCCCTTGTGCAGCTCCTGCTCATCTGAAGGCAGAGGGTCCAGCACATGAGATTTGTCAGAGGAGGTACACAGTAAAGAGAGATCCTGGATATAACATCCCTGCACCAGGAGCAGCTCTGCAGATTCAGTGTGGGCATTGCTGCCAGGTAGGAGTGACGGGGGGAGGATGGATGGAGGCCAGAGATCTCTGAAACCAGCTCCCGGAACTTGGGGTTTATTACAAAGGGCCTGGGTGCAGGGCCCTGCTGGGAACTGCCAGCCACAGCTCAGAGCAGGGCTGAGAGAAGTAAAGAGAGTGGGAAAGAGAGAAGGCAACAGCGTGGGAAAGAGAAAATGAGAGAGCGAGGAAGAGTAAAAAAGGATAAGAGAGTGAGGTTCCTGTTACAATACCATAAATCTTCTGTGCTGAATATTCTAATTCTCAACCAATCTAATATAAGATACAAATCCTGTAGCATTTACATACAGCCTATAAGAATCATTACATGACCATACTGTGTTACATTTTAAACCCTAAAAACTCCTCTTTGGACCCCTTCTGCCAAGCTAGTGGGGTCTGCTCTGACCCTTGGAGCTGTCTGCAAGCAGAGGGGGTTGTTTCATCAAAAGAGGATTACCTTCAGCCAGCCATACCATTGTTTTCCAGTTGTTGAGTAACTAAAATATCTCAAAGCTTGCTTTCATTTCAATCTCACTTATAGTTTCCATATTCTCAAAATCTTTTGCCAGGCAGTAATATTTATAAGGCTTTCCTGTTTCATCTTCCCCAAAACTGCCAGTTCAGGAATTCCTCCCAGTCAGTCTGCTTAGGAGATGTCATAGTTGAAGCAGCTCTTGTGGTGTGTTCTGCACTCCTAAAGTTAGATGCTAATTTCTCAGACTATGTCAGAGACAGAGGACCATCAGCTTCTCCCAGATAGATGAAAACCACCAGAACTGAGCCACTGAGGGCGGTGCTCATTAGCAGGAGCTCTATTGATTAATCATCCCAATTTATTCCCAAAGAAAGGCATCCACACAGGATGTCATAACAGCATCTCCAACAAATCCCCACTTCTTTTCTTGATCTTGGGGGACCACATGCCTGTTCCAGCACATTCTTAAATTCTTGTCTTGGCTGTGATGCCGGAGTCCCTCCAGCTGCTGTGGGAATGGGAGCAGTGACACACCACTGCTTCTGGATATACCAGGAGGAAGCAGCTGCTGTGGCATCCTTACACACCTGCTGGGTGCCTTTGTGTGCTGGGTGTTGAGGAAAGAATATTGTTCAACCCCTCCAAAGGCTGAAATAACTCCTTGCCTACTGTCTGTGGTGAAGTGCACAGAGCTTGTGTGATTCTTAGAAGCCAATTTGATAAAAGACACATTAGAAAATATGTACTAACTGTGGTATTCGTATTTTCTGAAAAATTCCTTCACCCAGGATTTTCTCCTGGGAAGCTGAGAAGCCTCAGAGAAAAAGGAAAACAATTCTTGTCTCATTTGCTTCTCCTGTGCTGTGCTCATGTGGAATATGTTTGGAGATTGTTCACCCACAGGTGATTGTTCCATTGCATTCTGCTGGGAGTTGTTTTCACTCTTTGGCCAATCAGGGCCAAGCTGTGCTGGGACTCTGGAAATATGCATTTTTCACAACTACCACAAAGATACTTATTAAATACCAAAGTAAAACCCTGTGAAAAAAATGTGTATTTTATGATTGGCTTTTCTCCAATATTAAAATGAATATTCTATGTGTTGTGTTAGAAAGTTATGCTGTGTTAATTTTCTTAAGTAGGGTGTTAAATATAGTTTTAGGTTATAACAAAATGTTAAAATAGAAACTAAGCTATGTAGGATACTTTTTTTAAAAAAAGGACTCGCACTGAGATAGCAGCCACAGGACACCTCAATCTTTCAGAGAAAGAGAATTTATTGCCCCATTATCAGAAGAAATTAACTTCTTCCTGCCTCGCTGGGGTAGGACGATGCCATTAGGATTAGGAGGAAGAAGCTGACACTGCCCAGACAGAATCCTGTGTTTGAATGGAATTTATGCATCATGGATGAGATGTATGAATATGCAACAGGCTGTTGCTTTTAAGGGTTAATCCTCTGTTAACGTGTGGGTCCTTTTTTGGGCTTATTTTGCCCAGAAGAGGTACCCAGATTGTCTGTAAGTCTGTTTCTATTGTCTCATATTGTCCTAATCCCAGCTGTCCAAATTTTTATTACTCTATTTGTATTACTATTTTAATAACCATTTTATCACTATTAAACTTTTAAAATTTTAAAAGCAAGTGATTGGCGTTTTCCACGACCCCTCTTATCCCTCAGCTGTGCCTTTGTCCCGGCTCCCTTCTCTCCGTGCCGCCCGCAGGTGGCGGCAGAGCCCGGGCAGCGCGGGAGCTCCGGAATCGCCGCTCTTGTTGGTGCTGCACCATGCCCGGGAGGGTCCAGCTGCTCCTCTCTTGGGGTTTCCCGGTATTTATGATGCTGCTCCATGCCCGGAGGGTCCAGCTGCTCCTCTCTTGGGGTTTCCCGGTATTTATGATGCTGCTCCATGCCCGGGAGGGTCCAGCTGTTCCTCTCTTGGAGTTTCCCCCCCCCTCACTCCTCTAGACATCGAAGAGCTTATTTTCTAAGGCCCAGACAAACATTTATCTATTCGGCAAAAATGAAATCTCACCTGGGCAAGTGTTCACTGCAGCCAGGTTAAATTCAATAAGTAGTTCTGGGGAAAGGAAAGGAAAGGAAAGGAAAAAGGAAAGGAAAAAGGAAAGGAAAGGAAAAAGGAAAGGAAAGGAAAGGGAAAGGCACCAAAACAAACAAACAAAAAACCCCCAAACCCCCAGCAAAACTAAAAAAAAAAAAAACCAACAAACCAACACACCAAAACAAAACCTAAAAAACCAAAACAAAGCAACCCAAAAACAAAAAACCCAACCAACCAAAACAAAACAAAAACCCCAAAAAACCAAGCATACAAAACAAACACAAACAAAAAAGCCCAACTGAACCCCCCCAAAAATGAAGAGAATGGGTAGGAAATAGTATTTTGAATCAGCTTTTTCAAATAGTTTATAATTTTCACTACAAATCATTGTAGCAAGATAAAATTCAACTAATTACTAGCCGAGAAATCAATAATTTAAAAAAATTAGCATTGTTTTAAATGAAGTCAAGTGCTTGGAAAGTTTTGGTTTGGAAAAGCAAGTAAGAAAATTTGGATTAACCAAAAGTATTTAATTTTGGTTTAGGTTTGGTAGACAAGTGAAACAAACCTTTTGAGACCTTCTGCCAGTCCTGTTAAAGGTTCCTTCACTATCAATTTCCTCTTGCTGTATTTGAATAATGTATCCTTTAAATAATTCTGGATTTTTGCAGGTAATAGTTAAATTTTATTAAATATGTATGACATGGAATTCCTTATTACAGAGTGTGAGAATTAACAGACCATCAGCATCACTCACTGCTAGAAAAAGTGGACACAGCTTTGCAGAGATTGTGACAGTCTGACATTTGCATTAGTGGTGACCTTCTGCAGGATTCCCATCTAGTTATTGCCTTGCTAGAAGAGGATTTCACCTTAGCCAATGTATGAAATCCATGCATGAGCAGCCCTTGCCTGTTGTATCCTGGCTGTGCAATGAGCCTGAGCTCTCTGCTGCTCTTTGGGCTGAATTTGCTCAGGTGAAATGTTCTCCTCCTCCGCTTCCAAGCAGGACTTCAGATCCTGGCTGAGAAGTCATCTTGCCCCAAAGATCTGCAGAATGAGGAAATGCTTTGGTAAGGAAGTGCACACAGTTCCCTTTAGAGTGGCCTTTGTCTGTCTGCTTTCTCTACTTCAGGTAAGGAAGGTATCAAACACACAAGGAAAACAATGGCTTGTTCCTTAGTGATGTCAGTCAAACTGTGCTGTAGAGATCTTCATCAGGTCTTTGTGTCTGTATAAAAAGAAGTCAAAAGCTTTAATCAAACTAACTGTGGTGTTTCATGTGGTCTCTTCATTTTCTCCTTTAAAGACATCTGGCACAGTGTAGCTCACTGAGGGTGCTTCCACAGACTGGGGTTTTGAGGCAGTGCCCAGGGAATGCCATCACACACCTATGGCAAAAGGCTGGGCATCATTGCCACTGCTTTTAATGAAGGGATGGGACTATTTTGGGGCTGAGAACAATTTATTGCTCAGATAAACATCAGTCTCAGAGGATGTGAGATTTTAGAGGAGCAAGCAGTCAGCCATAGCTCAAAGTAGTCACAAGTTCTTCATTACAAGGCAATACAGAACTTTCTGATCCAATGGACAGTTGCCACAGGGTTTATTTTGCTTTTCTAACCTATCACCCTTGCTCCTGCTGCACTCTGGTTACTTTTACCCAATGGGCTTCTGAGTCACTTGCACACAAATGCTTCTACTATAACCTCTAAACTCTTGGCTACTCTACACAACTATACCCCTCCATTATAACCCTTCACCATCTCATCAATGCAGTTTCTCACTTAAGGCATACTCTTACTTACAACTATAGAAACATAAATTGATGATTTTCCTGCTTCATGTCTGTGCATTGTATTTTTACATCAATCCAAGCTTCTCCCAAGGCTGCAGATCAAGCCCTCCTGTGTCTGTGGAAGTTTCTGTTTTTCCATTTCCCACAGCTGGGTTTAGGGTAAGGTGTGACACTGCAGGGTGTGACCAGATGAGTGCTCCTCAGCTTTGCTGTGGGAGGGGTCTCAGGTGTGTCTGTGCCTTCACAGGTGGTGGACATCATGAGGATGAACGTGGACAAGGTGCTGGAAAGGGACCAGAAGCTGTCGGAGCTCGACAACCGGGCAGATGCATTGCAAGCGGGTGCCTCACAGTTTGAGACCAGTGCAGCCAAGCTGAAGAGGAAATACTGGTGGAAAAATTGCAAGGTAAGGAATATAGCCCCTTGTTTGGAACCACTTCATGGCAGGAATTGCTTTCACTTGCATTTAGTGGGACTTTGCCTGCAGGATGGCACCTCTGAGTCATCTCTTCTCGTCAAGGTGAGAAGGAGGTGCCTTGACCTCGAGGCTCCAGAAGTCAAGCAACTTTGAACTTTACCAGAACCCATAATTTCTGCAGTATATGAAATGTAGATACAATGTCTGATGCTTCCCCAGTGCCTTCAAATAGGGATGGGAAAGCATTCCATGTCAATTTGTGTCCGTTCTCTGTGGGAACCAGAAAACCTGATCAGGTGCAGTGAATTCCAGCAGTGGGAGAAAACCTTGTGGGGATCATTGATTTGATTTTTCTTCAGGATGGTTAACCATAAAAAATACCCAAAACTGGATTCTGCACACTGCTGTGAGAAGGAGAAAATGACAGTCTCTTATGAAGAGGGGCTGGTTAGGCTAGAGCAGGACTTTGATCAACTAGCTGCCTTCTCTGCTGTCTCCAAAGTCTAATCCTTCCCCAAGAGCAGAGAGAGCCTCACTCTCCTTTGCTTTTTCAGACCTCCTCCAATATTTGTGGATTTTGGACCCAGAAACTTTTTCTTCTCTAACTCTTCTAAGATTCATGTCTTTGCTTCTCCTACTCATGCACCACAAACACTGTGCCAAAAGTTCAGCTAGATTTCCATTTCTCAACACCAAATTCCCAAAAGTTCAGCTTGATTTCCATCTCTCAACACCAACTTCCCAAAAGTTCAGCTTGATTTTCATCTCTCAACACCAACTTCCCAAAAGTTCAGCTTGATTTCCATCTCTCAACACCAACTTCCCAAAAGTTCAGCTTGATTTCCATCTCTCAACACCAGCTTTCCTGCTGACCACTTATGTCCACCCAAATAAAACCAGCTGTTCCCAGGGAAGAATCCCACATGTGTCCCTCACTAGCCACTGTCTGCTTTGTCTCTTCAATCCACAGTGCTATGAAATGTGGAGCAAGGCAAAATATTTGGGGTAAACTACATGTAAAAACACTCCAGAAATAAAAGGATCTACATTAGAAATTTAGCAGAGCAGGTCCTCTGGGCTTCTTTTAGCTGTTGCCCAACTGATAAGTGCAGAAGTGCAGGAAGCAGGGCTTTTGGGAGCTACAAGCACAGATTTTGAATTAGGTTCACCCATGAGACTGCAGTCACCACAGTGACCTGCACTACCCTAGACCTTCAAACCTGCCCTTTTTCTCCTTTCCTCCTCATCCCTTCCTGCTTTCTCCTGACAAACAATCCTCTTGTCCTTCCTCTGGCTCCCAAACTCTGCAAAGAGAGGGAAGAAATTAAAAAAGAATCTCCTGCGAGCGAGTGGCTGGCCCTGTCCTCGTGTTAGGAGGAATGAAGGCTTTGATTTGGCATGCCCATATTTGTTGGTTTTCAGTCTTTCTGCTCACTGGGGTAAAAATGGCCACTGGGCTGCAGCCTCCCTGCAGGGCTCATCAGCTTCCAGGGGGTCTCAGGGGCTCTGGGCTGTGCATAGCTGCCTCTGCTCCTGCTCTGCACCCAGCTGCTTCCAGGAGAGCCTGCTGGCTGCTCTCCTGGCCAGCATGGGCTTCTGTCTCAGCAGCAGCAGCAGCACAAACAGCTGCTGGGCTTTGGATGGCCCCAGCTGCCTCCTCACTGCCTTCAGGAGCCTGGGGAAAGGGATGAGGTGACTCTGGTGTCAAGTGGTACCTGGCCACATGTGAACCCAGCCACTGGAGCTGTTTTACTTTGGAAACTGAGCTTTTCTTTGCTGCTGGGAATGGTTGAGGTTAGTCACTGCATCTTTAGCTGACAAACTGGCCAGCTCTGACAAGAGGCTCTATCCATTGCTGATTTTAAACCCGGCAATAAATTTGGGGCCTTAGCAAGTCTGCTGCAGTAAGTCTTTACAGAGTTGAAAGTATGAGAATCAAGTCACTAAGTAAAAGCAAAGAAATTGAGGGGTTAATGTCTTTCATGTGAAAACCTGACTTTCTCTTTTTCTTTTTATAGATGATGATCATCCTTGGTGTAGTATGTGCAGTCATTCTCATTATAATTATAAGTGAGTAATTCATTTTCTCTTTATTTATGATCTCAATAGCTTGTGACTTAAGAATGGCTGATACATTAAAAAACAAAGCAACAAAAATATGCATATGAAATATTTAAAGTGATTAATTTGTGAAGTTTCCCCTTCTAGTGTTATGCTTTTATAGTGAGAATTACTGCAAACTCACTGGACACATATTGGCAGAATTTGTTGACATTTAATGTTTTTAACATTAGCATGTTACATAACTTTCCCTAGGATTAAAAGCTCTCCCTTTTTATGTTTTAACTAATTTTTATGCAGTCTCAGAGATCTTCCTTTCAGTATGATGATGATGACTGCCACAGTCCCAGTGTTTTCTACTAAGAACAGTAATTCTTGAAATACCTCATGCCTATAAAAAGAGGGTGAAGGCACACAGGCAAACAGGCATCTGATGAATTTTTTGAAAGTGTGTAGGTGCCTGGTTTCTGCCATATCAGCTAGAATTTGAGATGTCAGTGTTTCTGAAGATCCTTTTGCACCTCAAGTGCCCAAATGTTGTTAAAAGGTGGCCCAAAGTCTCACTGACTTCTTTTCTCAAAAGATCATCTCGTTCCACGCAGCTGTTGTAGGGAAGGTAGCTATGAATGAATAATGGCAGTCATGCTGGTTGGGACTCAGGGACCTTGTAATGACAGGAACTGAACATTTCATTTATGTAACCCTGTGTTAGCAACAGCTGTTAGGTGACATAACTGTAATGTGGCATTAACTCCTAAAAGGGAGATTTCTTCAGATACACAATGCAGGTGGTAACCCAGAAGAGATTCACCAGAAGGCCATACTGTGGATGTGAGTTAATTCCCAGCTCTCAGGTTACATGCCTGATACTCAGCATGTTTCCATTTTCCTCTGTTGCTTCTGTAAAGAAAGCTTGCAGGATCACCTGTAAATATGACTAAAAGGAATGAGATACATGTGACAGTTTATTAGCCTTATGAATGCTGGCACCAGAGTGACCCAGAATAATTCCAGGGTTTTGTAACACTGATACAGCAAGAATGGGAGATGGTTAGATATTAATTAACTATATTAACTGGGTACTCAAGAGAAAGACCAGCCCTTGTGCAGCAGCCAGACAAAAGAAGATGTGCAGCCATTGAACTAATTGCTGGGTATGTATTCCTCATTGACCATTATGTGAGCTTTAAGATAGTAAAAAGTGGTCAAGATAGCTCCTATTAACCTCCGTGGAAGTTTAGGCTGAAACATATATAAGTAAGAACATTGTTTCAATCCTGGTTTAAAATGCTGAATGCTGTTCTGCTAAATTTAAAAAGCCAGTGCAGGTTTGACATGGGTTAGGTTGAGTGTAGGGTATTTAATGACAAACTTGAGTGTCACAGTGTTCAACCCAGGCTGTGGCTCACCACACTGAGATCTAGTACCAGGTCAGTGAGATTTGAGTGTACCTGTTCAGATTATTTTCTCAGTCTATCTGATCCCCCTGTAATAAGTTACAGCTAAAGGTTGCAGCTTCAGGAAGGACCTTGTGTATTTAACTCAATGCTGTGTTTATTTACAGTAACTCTCAAGTGCATGTTTAAATGCCATAGACATCAAGCATCCAGGTGCTGTTAGACAAGGCCTGCATGGCTTTTCCAGTCTGATTTGAGTGGGAACAAGGGGATGGCTGTGGGTACAAACAGAGCCATTCCTCCCTGCAGCCAGGGGTGCTGCCTGCAGGAGGATGCAGTACCACACACAGCTTTGCTGGGGCTGGGGACAGCAGCTAACATCACTGCCAGTCCTTGCCCTTTCTGCCTTCTGAGCCACAGTCTCCCCTGCTTTCTATTCCAGTTTCCCCCCCAGATTCCCTCGAGCAAAGGAGGAGCATCCCTGTGTCTGCTGGGGAGGATTACTGTGTGCCACACACCACGCTCCTCAGCTGGGGTGTGCTGAGGATGTTTGCAGTCCTCTGACACCACACACTGCTGTGAGACAAAGCACAACTGTGACTCTGTAATAACTCCTGGGTTTTGTCTTTTTTTTTAATCTTTCTTTCCTTCTGCTTCATTTCCCAGTTTATTTCTCCACTTGAAAAAGCAGAGAAGGAAGACTTGGCACACCTTTGTTCATATCAACCGACGATATCAGTGTTCCTTTGTTGAACTCCGCTTTTTAATTCCCGCTGTCTTGGGATTTTTGCTTGTAATAACCCATAAGCATTCAGTGTGGTGTATTTTGGAATTCTGTTGTTTCCACAAGAAACTGTACCAGCTAAATACTGCCAAGTAGTTCCATACACTGTCTAATCACTGTGTCTTAAGATGTGTACGCACTGACCTTCAGAAACTGTAGTATATGAAAAGCATCCTAAACCATCTCAGAATCAGAGAATGCACCTGTGGGGAAGCTTCTGTTTAAAGGGACACTGCCAGGTGGATTGGACCCAAATCTAAGGTTGCAGCAAACATTAGGACCAAAATTTTCAATCTGAGCTCCTAAAGTTGGATGGCAGCATCCATTGTCAGATGTGTCTGTTACTCCCATTGAAGAGAGTGGTACCTCTAAGTATTCATGTAAGATACCATATTTCAGTTTAGCCAACCAAACACAGATTTCTTTGAGGTTAGATGTAGAATCCAAGTCTAAAAACATTGTATGCAGAAAATAAATAAAGACTGGTTTATCATCTTTTATGGATTTAATCTTTTTCCTCATGGACAACACCTCTTGGTGTTCTGAACAACCAAGATGGCCTCAATATGAAAGCCAGAAAGGAAAAAAACCTGTGAGACAGCCAAAAAGCATTAGCTAGCACAGTCCTGAAAAAACAAGTGAAATGCAGAAGTGGTGATGCCAGCATCACAAATGACTCAGGTACAGTCTCTTGCTGAAGACTCAAGGCCCTGTTTGTCAGGTTCCATGGGACATCTCTTGGATGCCAATCCCCAATAATCAGGCCCTGACCTGGAGCCCAGGAGCAGCGCTGGTGATGTCTGGGGCTGCCCAGCTCTGGGGAGGCAGCTGCCTCTGCAGCAGTTTGCAGAAATAGTCCCCATGGCCAGGATGGTCCAAAAATCAGGAAGAAGGCAGGGGGAACAGTGGGGAGAGGCTGAGGAAGGGAGGGGTGCCTAGCAAAGCTTTCCTGGAGAAGAGGAAGGAACAGAAAAACTGTTTAAAGTAGGGGTGTTAATAGGCTTTAAAAAGATATGTTTTAATTTGTGCATGTGGCTAGTTCATAGACCATAGTGTCATCTTTGTAAAGTGCTCAGCTGACATACCTATTATACTCAATTAATTTAAACTAACATTTGATGTAATTAAAAGAAATTATATATTGTGGCTTGAGAGAAAGTTCTTTATGCTTTGGTGAATTTCTTGCTTTTCTTTTTAAGACAGTGAATAGTTTAATCATCCTCAACCAAACTAAAAATGAATTAATCAAATTGTGAGCCAGGAAATGCAGAAAAGGGTCTTTTTAGGATAACCCCTTTAGAATTTCTAAAAAGAATTCATAGAACTTAAACAAAAAATTGATGGGTTGGGTTTTTTTGTCTGCAATTTAATTAGGGAATAGAAACAGTGATAATAGTAGTGTAAATATTCCCACTGAGGAGTATTTCTCTTGACATGGTTTTAGAGTAAAAAAAAATTGAGAGCCTGACCAGTTTGTTGCTGTGAATATATATATAAATTGTGCTGAAGTAGAATTTTGCAGAGAGAATAAGTAATGATCAAATTAAATGTTCCAGTTGCATTTTCCCCTAAATATTTATCACTTTATAGTCACGTGTACTACTTCATATCATTAAGTCAAAAGTGGCCCCAGTCTTAATGAAGCTGGATATTCAAAGTTACTAATGTGATACTGGACTCCCTGGTATGCCCTGATCAGTCAGTCCTTCACTGGGTGAGAACACAAACAATTCAGAAATCCTCCTGGGCTGGACAAAAACACAGCAGGGATGAAAGACCTGACTCTGTGAGGTGACACAATTGTGTATAAATGAGCTTTCACTGGGAGAGGAATGAGCCATCCAACTTCAGGAGCCTTTTTTGACTGCTAAGGTAACTGGATATGTGATCTGAAGGAATGAACTGCTGAGAGTGGGACCCTGCCACCCACAGCCATGCTGAGCGTGGTGTCCTCACTGGGCTTCTCTGCTGAACACTCCTGAGATGGGCACAGCTTTTGCTGGAGGTGGTGCAATCAGGAAGGTGAAATGCTGATACTGAGCCTTAATACAGATGTTCCTTCTCCTCTGGGAGGCTGAACTGATACTCAGCTGATAGGAGTGCAAATACACATTAAAGAGTTTGATTCCTCTAGCTGCCAACACACAAAGCTCCCACATGAAACTGCAGTGGAAGTGCTACAAGGATGCAAAGCTCACATTCTCCCAGCTAATGTAGTTCAAGTGAGTTAATAATCAAAATCAAATCTTACCTTTAGCTGAGAGTAGAGAATAGAAACTGCCCTTTGTGGAATGTGGACCTATTCTCTCTCAAAATTGTAACTAATGGGGATGACAGCTAAATATGAGTGAGAATTTGCAAGGAAGAGCTAAGAAACCTACCTTCTAGTGGGTTGTAGAATGTCTCCTCCTGACTATTTCCTCCTGTGTGGTGATGAAGTATGGTTAATTAATGTGTTTAACTTTTCAAAGTCATTGGCTCTTGAATGCTCAGTGTTTGCTACTGGTTGTGCTGTGGTGGTTGGTGTAATTGGTGAGATAAGCCACGTAATCTTTCTAATTCTGCCCAGGGAGCATGAACAAATGTGTCTTGCCCTATGCACAGAGCTCATCTGCCCCTGCAGAGGATTAAACCTTCAGCAAGGAGACCATGGTAATGGAGGACTGTTCAGGGTCATAGGTTGTGCTACAGCATGTCTCCCATCCGTGCAGGCTGGTGCAGAGCACAATCTATAGAAGCACAGCTGGAGCTCTCATTTGTGGTGGAGCCAGGATTGATTGCCTTCCACTCTATGTCTGAAATGTCTGTGCAGTTACAACTGCCTGCCTGTGAATTTCCCATGAAATGGTTAAGTCATTCTTGTTCAGTCACCCCCAACTGGAATTGCAGCTCCTGCTCTGTGCCACTGGCACTGCCTGGGCTGTTCCCCTGGGCTGGTGAAACAAAGGGTCACAAAAGGGCTTCCTTTAGTGACCCCTGGCACACCCCCAGGGGGCTGCAGGGCCGTGGCTTTCTGACTGCAACCTTGGGGACCAAACTGAGGCCTCCTCTGGCTGGAAGCAATGCTTTTGATAGCTTTATCCAGAATCAGACACTGTTTGGGATCTGCATATTCCATCCTTTCCAGAAGCTCCTCTGCTCTCTGGAGCACAGCTGTACAGCAGGAGATGCCCTTCCCACACAGCACAGCTGAAAGGAAGGGGTTAACAGCTGTCAGTGCCTGTACCATGGCTGCTGCTTGGCTTCCCAGTGATCTTGTCAATGATCCTACATCAGCCTCTGAGCTTGAACAAGTGTTGCTTGCACCCACTACCAACAGGTCCTGCTTGGCTGTTACTCTTTCAAATTAACTCATCTTGCAGTGACACAGATGTGGCTTTAAACCCAAAACACAGGTGTGGCTTTAATCCCAAAGCCAGTGGTGCACAGAACTTGGCAGGAAAACTTAGTGTGGAAGCCCTAACGAGGTGCTTGACCTGATTTTCACTTGACAGCATTACATAACAGCACAGTCAACCCAACAGAGTCAACTAATCCAATACTATTAGAAGGAGGATGGGAGAAACTGATAAAGATTCTGAATGTAACCTAGGGTCTGTAAGATCAGGGGTGATTTAGAAATGTAGTCAGTTGGACTTCTAAAGCTGGCACTTTCGTTCAGTTGGAACCTGCATGATGTTACCCCAGGAACAATTCAGGCAAGTAAAATATTTGGCTTTTTTTCTTTTAATATAGTGATCTGCAATAAGAGACTTAACCAGTGATGGAAGATCAGGACATTATTGACTGTGCAAGGAATTCATTAGAATTTCAGCCTCAGTCTGCTATGCTTTTGTTTGAGTAGCAAGATCTTTTAAAACTCTGCTGTTTCTGTCACTGCTCCCGTGACAAGGCTTCACCTAACTTTATTTTATGAGCAGCTGCACTACTTCCTGTCTGAATGCAATGGATTTTAGCTCTCAAGACCAAGTTCTTGACTTGACATTGGTATTAGTGCATACCTGCAAGATGGTGATGTCTGTTTGCCAGAAGGGCATGGACCATGGGAGACTCAAATTTGAGGAACTTGCAGAAGCTCCATCTCAGCACTTCCATGCTTTCACAGAGGGAATTTTCTCTATTCCATGGGAGATTATCCACACAGAGGGAATATGCATGATCTGTTATTTTTTTGAAGAGAGCACCTTGACTGCATGTTGGTGGAAGACCTCCACAAATAACCTAGGGAGCACTGGATCCAGGATTTACCTGCCAGCCCTGCTCCTCCTGCCCTTTAAACAGGGAAGGGGCTGAACCAGCAGCCATATAAGGCACTGGGCTCCCTCCCAAAGTACACAGTGAGTATTAGAGAAAGGCCTCAAAGTCTCTTTGATCTGGGTTTGCATCCTGACCTAAACTTTAGACCTGTAACAGATCATAACCTTTGGGCCCTCTGTCTCGTCAGAAGACTGAGATGCTCCTCCAGCCAGTTCTTCCTCATCTGATTTAGGTTCCTGTTGCTAGCCAAGATACATTTGAGCCAGAGAAAGCACAAGCACCCTCAAAATAGCTTCTTTAAAAGAAAAATCAAAAGACTGAAGAGAGTAGTTTGAAAAAAAAGAGAAATTATTGGCTGAAGATTTCTCAAACTGTTACATTATTGTCAGGAGGGATACTAGATTGGGATGTGTGAAACAACCAAACCAGAATCTCACACCAGTTGTTCTTCCTCCATCTGGTCTACTTCAGAAATACTTCAGGAAAGGATTTTGTTTTCCTCTCCAGTTAATTTCCCTTCCTCAGCTGATTAATGTGTGTCTCAATTGATGTGCTCAGTAGTTTTTATTCTCCATTGAGAACCCTAAGACTCTCTGCCTTTAAACACATGCATAAAAAGAGATCTGAGCCACCCAAGGAGTTTACCTTCCTTCCTGGTGCACTGACATTTAAGAGCTACATCTTAGAATAAAGCAGGAAAACTGTGGCAGTCTGGTTACATGCAGTTTTGGTGGAGTAAACACTTGATTATTCAACAATGAGTCACTCCTGCAGTAACCCCATTCTGTCATGAGTGTATCACATCTGCTAACTCTCCAAAGCAAAAACCAGACCCTGCACCTCTTCAAAACATGAACACGGCCTCGTGGCTTGCACATAACACTCTATTCAACCCAAGCCATGTACTAGGAGTTTAAAAGGGCAAAGCACTTCTTCTCAAAGAGAAAATATCATGGAGAGCAACAAAGACAATTATGAAAAAACCCTTCTCCATTCTTTAGCTCTTCTCACAGTGTCTGGCTTATCCATTATTCTTCAAGCCTCTCAGAAAGCTGTTGTGGTTTTGGAGTGTATTTGGAGCACAGAATTTTGGGGCTGTTCTGCCCTCTGGGTTGACTCCCTGCCTTGTGCCACGCTGTCACTGTTGCCCTCAGCCAGAGCTCAGGTGGCCTTGGCTGAAGCAGAACCTCCTCCCACGACACCCAGCTCTCCTCAAACCTCCCCTCTGCTCAGCCACACCTGGGCTGGCTTCTGGGCCTCCATTTCCTCCAAAAATTAGGGGATACAAAAGGCTGAACAACAGCATTTTTGCTACACTATCTTAAATTGTAACACTGGAAGTTTAATTCAATTTGTTTAACAATTCTTGTAACAGTAATTTCATTCATTTTGTTGGAAAGAGAGGAAACAGTAAATAAGGATATTGTGGCAGTCACAATATGATAAATTGGGAAATGGTGCAATGAAATATCACTACCATTCAGTAAAATCCTTTTTGTAAGTGGCTCTACCTAAGAGAAGCCTGTTTATATTAAAGTTAGGCAGTGCTTGTCTGTTAAATTCAAGTTCTTACAATGAACTGTGACAGATGGTAGTGTTTTTCCTGGGCAGTGCAGGAAGGATGGTGCAGCACTCCTTGCAGAGAGAACCTTTTGGGGTGTTTCAGCCCCAGACATGGGGCTGCTGAGGCTGCAGCAGTGCTCAAGGATTTCAGTCAAATTGGGAATTCAGAGTGCCTGGGGCAGTAAAGATGCAGCCTGAATGTCCACTTTGTCCTAGAGCGGTTTGGGCTCAGCAATGGAATATTTTTGGCACAGCACAATTATTTTGGTTACTCTCAATCCACTCCAGTACCTGTGCTTGTCCACCTGTAAATGGTCTAAGGTGAGGGTAAAAAATCCCTTTGTTGAGTCCCTTACCTTCCTGTCATATATATGTGAACACATGGTGGTGGTCTGAGCTTTTTGTGAGGAAAAGTTTATAAGAATTAAATCAGTTTCTACCCCTGATAGATTGCAGGTTTGTTTAAAGTAAAACTAAATTATGGCAGCTGCAGTTATTTTCTTTGTGAGATCAAGGATTGAGATAGTGCATATAATGGACCTAAAAATTAATATATGCACAATGCATAATTTTTCAGGAGTTTAGCTATTAATATTTATAATATTGATCTGAAAGTTTGCTAAAATTTCTTTATTAATGAAAGTAGTCTTGGCTGGAACTGAAAATTGAGTGTTTGGAGGGAGTGACTACCATGCCACTTGCAAACTGCTAAATAATGCAAGTTCAGCCTCTCATGAAACCCAAAGGGAAAAAGTATTCTGAATAAAAATAGAAATGTATGGTAAAGACTATGGGTATAAAGTTTAACCATTACTTATTTACATATTATTTAAGCAATTAGCAGCTATAGAAATTGTCAAATAATTAGTTTCCAAAGCTTAACTATTGATGAAAGAATAGTTTTTTTCTCATCGGAAAAGCTAACTTATATTCCATCTACTTTTTCCCCAGACAACAAAATGCCAATAATGCTATGACACACTCACAGGTCTGCACAATAAAATGTTACAGATAGCTCACTACTTGTCATGAAAAACATCCTTATTTTTGTAAATGAAACATCCTCCCTCCCCCAAACACAAATGTGGTAAGATATTACTCAGTCTTTTACTAAGATCTTATGAGGTTTATCAGCATCACTGCAAGATTAGAAATTAGCACCTCCTACTCAAGAGCAGGACTTAAAACTTGCTTTGTCTGTTGCAAAAATACATTCTGAGGGGGATGCACCAAGTGTGTGGAGGTTAAAGTTTGATTTGACAAGTCCTGTTCTTTTTTCCTTCCCCTTTCCAAAGGAAGTGCTTACATATGCAGCCAGGCATTTGCCATTTGGGTGAGAGTTCTCCTTCCAAGTAGGAAAGAGATGAAACAGCCACTGTCTATTGAGAGCAACCTTTAGTTTGCTTTGCAGCATAAAAAGTCCTCTAAGTGGCAATATATGAACTCTTATTATAAACTTGTTATGTTCATAGCAGGAAATGAGTTCATAGCCAGCTAATTAGTATTTTCCTTAATGACTTGTGCTTGAGTGTTAACACAGAAGAGCAGTCTCTGGAGGGGTTTGTGTAATCAGTTCAGCACTGCAGTGTCTCACACTCGCCTGCCTGGAGTGAGGAGCGAGGCATGGCCAGGCCTGGAAGGGACTTCAGCATGTGCCCAAGCATACAGTGAGTTTCTGTTTTCTGTTTAACACAGCAAAACCCCTCCTTTGCCCTTGCTAAATCCAGGCCTGGGGTGGAGTCTGTGCCGTGTTCCAAATCAGAAGAGGAAAATCCTCTCCTCTGAATGATAAAGAATGTGGGAGAAGAGGATTGCTGGGGTTGTGGTCCCGTGTCCTGCCCGAGGCAGGGCTGTCCTTGGGGCTGGGGCAGGTTGCAGGGGCTGTGTCTCAGTGAGGTTTCTCCATCCCCAAGGCCCCACAGCACACGCTGTCATTGGCTGTGTTCAGTGCCCCACCGAGGCTGACAAAGGTGCAGGAAACACCCTTGTGAGTGTTTGTGGTTTATGGCTTTGCCTTTTTGTTCTGTTGTGCACTGATCTGATTAGAATCAAATTCAGATCTAGTGGAATTAAGTGCAACCCCTCTTTTTTCAACGAACTTCCACTGACACCCAGAAATTTCCTTTCTTTCTTGTTGCCACTGGACTGAGGCAGATGTGATCATGCTGAGAACATCAGAGCATCCTCTCTCTTGTGTGTGTGTGTGAAGCCTTTCTCTGGCACTGAAACTGGAACAGGCACAGAATCAGAGTCAGGACATCTGCTGAAATCTTGTTCTGTATTGTCTGAGGTCAGTGACAAAATCTTGAGTGGCTGCTGAGTTACTAGACTGGCACCAAAGAAAGAAGAGGATTTACTGAGGTTACCCTTTCTCCTCACAAGGATCCTTGGCAATGCCACAGCTGTTTCAAATGCTGATGGAATGGCAGTGCAAAATAAAAACCTTTCTTCTACCTCTTTCCTTGTGATTCTTCAAGCTTTACTTCCTGTCATGGGAACAATCAGTAATAAGTTTTCAGTTGCCCTTTTAAAAGCCCAAACTCCAGACCAAATCTCTAGTTGCATTCTTTTACAGGCCCCACAGTGGTGTTAAGCTCTGTGGTAACACACTCAGAAAGGGCCTGAAAGTCTGTGCTGAGATCAGCATCTCTCACCTCATAGACTCAGCTGTACTGAGCAAGGAGCTGTGATTTGTGCCTCTACAGAGAACAACCCATTTGCACCTTACTGGAACTATCTGGAGAGGAAAAAATAACCTTGTGGAGACCAGGACATTTCTTAAAGTGCTTTACCTGGAGGTCAGTGGAATTTCATTTATAAATGATAAAATGCATGTATTTTGATGCTGAGGTTGTGATGACTTACAAAGTTTGATATTACTGTACTTTTCTGTGAACAGTGATTTTTTTGAGGTGGTGAACATATTTTCCAAGAGTATCGTAGACATTTGTAACATGTATGTTTGTGCCAATAAATCTTGTTTTAAGAACTTCGAGTTTGTATCGTTCTGTTCCCAATACACACAGTTTAAGGACAGTTAAGCAGCTGCAGCTTTCATTCCATCTCTGTTTTAAGTAGTAGGGACTTCTAGAAATGAAGATTTTCTAATTCACACTGAGTTTTTACAAGTTCAGTGTAGCAGAAAAGGAAAAAAAGGCTCTTCTGTTGTATAAACAGTAATGAACCCTGTACAAAAATATGCAAACATTAACAAATGGTGAATAGGAGGAGATGAGAAAATGTATTTAGTACATTTGACCATATTCTTAATTTTCTTAATGGTAAGATGGGTTTTCATTTTAACAGGGCATGGCGAACTTGGGGAACTCAGTGCTATGAAATACTGATAGCTCACCAGTTTGGTGCACATTGGGCAGATTTTGGTTGCAAAAAGAAGGATTTTCAGCGAGGGGAATACAGGCTCTTGCAGGGTCCTCTCCTGCCTTAACTTGAAGCAGCTGGTGCTGGCCACTTGTGAGATGGATTAATGGGGCATGGCAACTGTTGCCATGGTTATTGCTAATGAGCAATTAAGGCTTTTGAAGGGACAAGGGCTGGAAGCTGCTTTTCTCCCCCTCCTAGCACCTACACCTAAATGGTAAATTGCATAAGCATCACAGTGATTCCCAGGCAGCTCCACACCTTCAGTGCATTGGGGGGCTTGGTCAATAACTTCTCTAATTTTGTTGCAAATGATCTCAGAACACATAAATGGCACGTTACTGTCTCTCCCCACCCTAATCCCAGGTAATGTCAAGATGCCTTTTTAAATTAAGGTTCTTTATTAGCAAAACTATAGGTTTGTTCTTGGTAACTCAGTGTACCTGGCAATCAGCTGGGGACACTTTTGAATCTAAAAGGAGACAAAGCAATCACTGATTTCATACCCTGCACATTCTGGTCTTTGTGAAACAGCAAATAAGGATGAAGAGAGAAAGTGAATTATGTTGACTGGTGAACACGATATTAAAGGACACAGGAAACTGATCAAAGCCAAACTGAGGCTTATTAAGGCAGTACAATGGGCTGATGCTCCACCAGCTCTCTTACAGCAAGGTTGCGTAATTAGCTCAGCTTTATTGGAAAAAAATCCCAATTTCTGACTTTTGAGCTTACATAGAATTCTAGCAGATGATAAAACCAAGTGAAAATGAAGTTATGTTTAAAATGATGGAGATGTTTAGAGGGATATGGAATAATCATTAAGATTATATGAAAAATCTAACTTTCATTCTGGCCAGATAGATTTGCATAATTGAGGGCAGTTCAGGGAGCAGAAGGAAGAACTGCTTCCTAGGGATTATTTAGTGGTGTGGGGTGCTGAGCTCTTGGGACACGCTCGTGCTTTGGAAAGTCAATACAAGACAGTTCAAAGGTAAAACAATTCTTGAAGTGCCTGCCTGCACACTTTGCTTTGCAAGCTGGAGTACCTGAAGGTAAGTGAATGAATAAGTGCTTCTAAGTGTTCCTGACAGTTTTAATTTTTTTCAAAAAAAAGTCTCACATGACTAAAAATAGTCAAAACTGCAATCTGAGAAGAAAAGTTGGTAAACTGCTCAAGTTCCATAAGGAAGAGGACAAGACAGTGGTAACTGCTGTAGAGCTAAGGTAGCTTTTTTTGCTTTCCCAGGAGTTTCTAATCTAGAGGAACAAAACCTTGTAACACTGCCTGTGATTGGGCAGCTATCACCAAAAGCTCTTGCCAGGCTGTGGTAATCATAACCAGTACATTTTCCTAGGGGAATTTCCTGGCACTGAACTATTACACTTTTAAGGAGCAGTTTTTAGAACTATTCTGCAGAAATACCACCCTGTCACCGACATGTTTTATGAAAAATCCTTTCCTTAGGATTTTTCCCCTCCTGAGAAACTGAGAGGCCTCAGGAACAAATTGTAAACAATTCTTATCTGCTGCTGTGGAATGCAACAGGGGGAATCTGTGATTGGCCTCATCAGGCTGTTTCCAATTACGGGCCAATCACAGATCACCTGTCCGGGCTGGTCTTGGTCTGAGAGAAACTTTGTTATTCTTTCTTATTCTATTCTTAGCTTAGCCTTCTAGTGAAATCCTTTCCTCTATTCTTTTAGTATAGTTTTTATATCTTATATATCATATAATAATAAATCAAGCCTTCTGATACATGGAGTCAACTTTCTCGTCTCTTCCCTCATCCTGGGACCCTTGTGGACAATACCACATATGGTGACCCTGAGTGAAAAAAGGGACATCACCACAGAAGGTGAACACCGAGGACAGAACTGACAGATGGTGCCTCAAGTGAAGAAATCACCACAATTGGACCCTGAGTGAAGAAGAATTCTTCATTTGGTAAGCCCAGAGGAGCATTGCTACATTTGGGTAAACCCCGAGTGTTTGGCATTGATGGTCACCTACACAAGTGACCACAGAAGTGGCTTCCAGCCAGGAGCTGAAGAACCGAAGATCCTGAAATTGGACAGAGTTCACAGCCAAGGCTGGCCACAGAGAGAACCTTTTGAAAAGTCTCCGAGACAAGATGTCCGGAAGTCTTCGCAGCACAGAGCAGCCTGCTGAAGCCCAGAGGACACTGTCACAAGGTACTGTTTACACTGCCCTTCCTGAAAATGCTGCCCTTCGTGCAAGGTGGGCTAGGATATGGCAGAGGGTGCCTACGGAGGCAGAGGTTCCATTCTCTTTCGGAGATGAAAGAATTATTAACAGCTGGCAAAAATGGGGTCATCAATGTAGAGTTCCTATGGTGAAGAGACATTTCTATGAGTTTTTCAGATGGACAAAATACTATGGCTTTTTCCCTGATCTGTTGTATTCCCTTGATTCCTACATATGGGACTGCATGGCATTGGTTTTCGAGGATGCTTTGCACCATGACGGATTTGGAACTCCTCACTGTTATTCAGCATTCAAAACTCTCTTCTCAATTTTGAAATTGATAGAATATTCATTCGAGCAGATTGCGTATTTAAGAGGCCGTTTTTCGCTAGCGCTGGCAAGAGTGGAATTTGTGCAGAACCACAGCCTGCAGCTTCCCAGCCCCCCCGAATGGTGGTGGGGGGGCGAAGCTTTGCCCGCAGCAGAAGAAAAGTTTTTTTCTGCGCCTTTGGAGCATGCTCCGACGGAACCACTTGCCCCCCCTCGCTGCTCTCAGGGGGGGAGGTGAGTTGACTCCGCTGCCCGAGCCGGAGCCACAGGCCCCACCCCAGCCCGCCCCGTGGGAGGTGCCAGTCCCCGCGGCTCCTCCCGCGGCCCCGCTTCAGCCCGGACCGGACCCATCGCTTCCAGCAGAGTTTGTCGGCGTTCCCGTGGCAGAAGCACCGCCTCCCGCGGCTTTGCCCGAGTTGCTCGGCGACACACTCGACAGCAGCGATGATCGACGGCAGCCCGTCCCGGAGTTGGGACCTGCAGCCCCTGTCCCTTTTCCTTCTGCATCGCAGCCGGCAATTGCGTTCGCAGCGGTGCCGGCGGAGGTCGATCCCACGCCGCCCGCGCCAGTCCCTCCCGTGTCTGACCCTCCAGCAGAGCCCGTGAGGGCTCCGACAGCGGCGGCCTCGCCTTCGGCTGCCACGCCAGTGGAGGAGGCTGAGGTTGAGAGCCACCAAGCGGAACCATCATCGGAGCCGCCCGTGGCCCTGCAGCCTCTTGCGGCAGCCACCGCGGCCCCTGCGATCAGCCTGGATTCCCCCCCGAGCTTTTCGGGCTGTCCCGAGGCTGCCCCTGCAGGGGGAGCTGGGACAGGGGAAGGGGATTCTGGCCTGCCCCTCCGTGGGGGGGAGGTAGCTCCTGTGCCTTCTGCCTCTAGTCCCCAGCCCACAGGGGGTAGGGGTGGTACCGAGGGGCAGAAAGAGGGAACACCTTTTGCATTTGCGTTGCAGAGGCAGGAGAAACAGTGGAAAGTGAGCATCGCTCACTTGCTCTGGGGAAAAAGCACCCCCAGATCTGGGGCGATGATCCCTGGGAAAGCTTCTCTTCCCCAGCTGCTGGTCTGCACCGGTTCAGAGGGGATGAAACGTTCGGTCACTCGTGCTGCCCAGGTATCGGCAGCTGTGTGCCGGGTTGAGAGAACACAGAGCCCGCTCCGCGGGCTGGGTCTGGGCCGTTTGGCTCGGTTCCCTGGGCCAGGGCCTCCGCCCGGCCAGCGCCTCTTGGGTTTGGGGGCTTTGCTTCCCCCGTCAGGACCTGTGCCCCCGCAGGGCCTCAGTGGCCCCTCTCTGCTGCCGCTCTTTCAGTCAAAAAAAAAAAAAAAAAATTAAATAAAAAGAGTTGAAAGAGCTAGCAGCTCAAAAATTTTTGCAAGCCTGTTTCAGGACAAAAAGGGACTTTCAGCAATGTCAAAGAGGAACATCTTCAGTTTGGACTTTTTCCTGAAACTCAGCTGTTTGGACTTGAAGCAATGAACTTTCTTTGCATTGTTTTTGTATTTTTTTCTATCTTGAGATTGTTTTGGTGATGTGATGGAATTTGGTGTTTTGCAGGTGAAGAATTCCCTGATGGTTCCACACCAGCATTTTATTGATATTTTGATTGGCAACACTAAGCCTCTCAGGTGCTTGTTCTTTCCTCTGCTTGGCCCAGCAGATGAAATTGCAAACATTTTTCTTTTTAATTTATTTAAAATAAAAAGGGTGAGATGTCACCGACATGTTTTATGAAAAATCCTTTCCTTAGGATTTTTCCCCTTCTGAGAAACTGAGAGGCCTCAGGAACAAACTGTAAACAATTCTTATCTGCTGCTGTGGAATGCAACAGGGGCAATCTGTGATTGGTCTCATCTGGCTGTTTCCAATTAAGGGCCAATCACAGATCACCTGGCCAGACGGTCTCGGTCAGAGACAAGACTTTGTTATTCTTTCTTATTCTATTCTTAGCTTAGCCTTCTAGTGAAATCCTTTCCTCTATTCTTTTAGTATAGTTTTAATATATTATCTATCATATAATAATAAATCAAGCCTTCTGATACATGGAGTCAACTTTCTCGTCTCTTCCCTCATCCTGGGACCCTTGTGGAAATACCACACCACCCCTGTCTTCTCCCTTCTCATCTGAACAGTGTAATTAGAATTTTACCAGCTGCTGGCTGACTGCTTTACAAAGGCAAGCAAGGCCTGGTGTTTCTACATCCTGTTGGCCATAAAGCAGATTTACTCTGTAGAATTCAGTCAGTGGGTTGGATAATTTGACTTCTAGTATTTACCTAATGACTGGCAGGTTGTTCTTTTTACTAGAAAATGTACAATACAACATCAAGCTATTTATACCTTCCCTGGCTCAGCCTAGAAAACACCTGCTCCAGAATCCAGTTACAGTAGGAGCTGGAAAGGCTCCCCAGTACATCCAGTGCATGCTCCTGGGATATAATCTGTAATAATCCATTCAGACAGTGCACTATAAGAGCTGCCTAGATCAGGGCTGTTGCCAGCACCATACAGCCCTACACCAATCCAGATTTTGTTAAACTTCCTCTCTAATGATCCAAGAAAGGTACAGAAGAGAGAAAACCAAAAATTATCACTAGTCTGAGTCAAACAACCAGGGAGGCAAGAAGGAATTGCTTCTCTCAGACCAGACTGTGCAGTAAGTCAGTTCAATTTTGGATAGGAAGCATCTGAAACTTTCAAGCCCCAAGCAACACCGGGGTTAATAGTGATTGAGGATCTGGAAAGATAAACCAGTAATTACAATGCACACATTGCCCTGGCAAAGAATACTTTTACTCTCCTTTTAAAGTCTGACTCTGAAGACACCTTCAAGTTTCAGTGGCAAAGTTCAATCATGTTATCACCAGGAAGTGTCTGGATTAGTTTTGCTATCCTTTTACCTGCTTATCAATCATCATTTCATAACCACACACACTCTTGGCATGTTTCAGTCCTCTAGAAAGCTCAATCTGAGCTGGCTCAAAACCTCTTTTTATTGCTCTGCATCCTATCTGGGCACAATGTATAGTTCTTGCTGTTTTCCTTCAGTTTGACTGCCCGTGTCCTCCTTGAGCATCCTGACAGTCCCTCCCTGCACATCTGCCAGTTCCATCTCCTCTGACCATTGCAGTTCTCAGCTCTGTGCCCCAAGTAAAGGTTTGCCAAATGCTGTACGTGGTGGAACAGATGTTGTGGTGTCTGCATTGAAAAATCCTGAAATATCCTACTACCACCATAGAATTTCTCACAGCTGCCTTTACCCTTCAGCCTCCATGGGGTGTTTTAATCTCTTTTTCTTACCTCTATAGTTTAGGACCAACAAAATTATCATTATTGAATCAATAGTAAGCAATAGCCTCAACATTAAATTTGATCCAAATTTTCCTGCCTTTATCACCAAAACAAATCCTATTGATCCCTGCAGTGCCCAGCCAGATGACAGCCAGGTGACCTGAGACACTGCCTATCAAATCACCCAACAGTTTCATTTCAGTCTTTTGTTTGACTCAAAACTCTCACAACTTGCCTGACATTTTCTTCACCCAGAGGTTTTTTTATACCAAAAGTAAAACTTGCCTACTGCACTCACTAGCTGGGCATTTCTTGATTACTCAGGCATCTCTGTTCTCTTTGAATGCCTGTTGAAAATGCTGTTTTTTCAGGATGCCTAGGGTTGCAGCCAGATGGAAGAAACCCAGTCTTTGTTAAGGAGAAAAGGCATCCTTGGATAGCTGTAAGCACAAGTATCCTCAGGGCCTGTCTTTAGCACAGACAGACAGAGCCAGCCCACCTCTCCTGCAGCTGAGCCTGGAATTTGGAACTGTATGGAGTGAGAAAGCCAAGCCTGGCTGTGTAAGTGGTGCTGTGCCCATTGTGGCCTTCCCTTGCCCATATGGAGATTTATCAGCTCTCGTGTAGGGCACTGAAGTGTCTTCTGATGCCACTAAGACAAGGTATCCCTGTGTCTGAACTTGATTAAAAATGGCCTTTGGGTAGGTCATTAATACACAGTTAAGTGCAGCTGAACACTTCTCCAGCCTTGTACAACACATCATGGTGTGACCCTGGAAAAGAGAGGAAGCAAAAGGCACATAATCATTAAAAATATTAAAAAGGACCTCATCAGCATAAAACCTGTCTGCTCCTATTTGGCCCAGACGTGAGGGAGGAGTCAAAATTCAATCCACTCAAACTAGCAGCTTCTGTTCCTGATTGTTTTCTCTTTGCAGCTTACAATCTTTGGGAGCCTTCTGTAGAGATCTGCAGAACCATCTCTGCCCCTCAAAATACCCTGACAAGGGTGGGCACATCACCATGTATCTGCAATGCCAGCAAGCAGGCTGTCTTTAAACTTTCTGTCCCCATAGATAAATAGGTAAATATTTAAACAGAAATGTTGTCTTGATTTTAAAACTGCCTCAATGGAGGGGAAAACCCCAAAGAACAAAAAGCCCCATGTTTTTTTTTGTTTCAGCTGTCCAGCAGTGCAGCCAGCTGCCTGCTGCAGCTCCCTGAAGTGATTCTGCTGGTGTCAGGAGGTATCCAGAGGGCAGAGCCACAACCACCCCATGGTGCCAGCCTGGGAATGTCAAACAGGGGCAGGCAGCGCTGCACTGTGACAGCAGGGGCTCTGTCAGTCACTGCTCACTGCTCCTGTGAATTTATTTCACAAATAATGCCAACATAGGCTAAGAGGGTCAGACTCAATCTCAATGCAAAATAAATTTGGTCACAATTTGTCTGAATGGGATTAAACTGCATTGTCCACCCCTTGGGTCAGCCATTCTGCTGTAAGTGGCATTCATTTTAATAGTTTTTCAGAACTCTTTTTCATCTCTTGTACATCAGGTTCTTTAGCCAAGGCTTCCAATTTCTCAAGCGTTTTCAAACATAACTGAATTTTTTTTGTGGGTTTGTCATTGTCTCGTTCTTCCTCTCTGCTTCATCCCACCTGTTCTCTGTTTCATGGTGCTGAACGAAATGTTGTTCTCCCGCTTGTCTTCAATAGCTATTACTTCTCAAGTAAGTTCCTCAACTGTTAAATTCCCCACTTTCTCTGTGGAAAAAAGTAAACAGATTATTTGTGTCTAGCTACAAAAGTTGCACACTTTGCCTAAGCCATCTTTGCATTATCCTGATGCTTTCAGAGCTGCTTCCTACACATTGACATTCTCTGTTTTGGCATTGCTCAAGTTGACTGATCATGTCTTGTTTGTAATTAATAGAATCTTTCAACTCTTGGTTAAAAACAAGTATAAAATATGAATGCACCTTGGTCTTCAAATGAAAGGCTGTGAGTTTCTTGTGTGTTTTGGGCCTGT
Organism: Serinus canaria; assembly: GCF_022539315.1. Taxonomy (NCBI): domain Eukaryota; kingdom Metazoa; phylum Chordata; class Aves; order Passeriformes; family Fringillidae; genus Serinus; species Serinus canaria. The sequence continues at coordinate 24,028,892 of NC_066323.1, read as the reverse complement.
GCTGTGCTATTGCAAGCACCAGAAAACTGCATGGACATGAAGTACCTGTTGACCCCTCCATCAGCACCTCTGAAGTCAGGAGCACACGTGCAGCATGTTGCCTGCAGCTGTGCAAAGGCTCCCTGTGTCCTGTGCTGCATGGGAATGAGCTCAGCAGCTGAATGGAGCCACTCAACCAGCTGTGGATGCAGTCTGACAGTCACAGAACAAACATGACTCATTTAAGAACATTCCCTACCTTCCTTTTTAATAACTGGTTTCTCCAAAGTCAGTAAAGTAGAACTGAGGGGAGAACAGAGAGTTCTCCAGCGAGCTCTGCACGGTGTTCTCACACACCCCTTCCTGTGCTGCACGAGCACGTTTGAAACAAGAGCTCCACAACAATTCCCTCTTCTCTGGTGGTGTCCCAGCCCTCACACTGATCACCTCCAGCAGCAGATATGGACATGCCAATACTTACAACAGCAATGATTACCAAGGAATGGATGGTTCTGTGTCCTGGATCTAAAACCAAAAAGCTTTAAAAAAACTAAATGCTGGTGTGCTGCAGAGACCATCATCCATGCTTATGATAATGATGGTGTTGAGATGAGAACAGGATTCTGAAAATAAGGAGACTTGTGTCTAATTTGACCATCAAAGCTTCACACAAAAGAGTGTTCAACTTTCACTCTTAGTTTTCTTAACAATGAGCTAAGAAATCAATTCCTGGTATGCTTTTGCCTTTCCACCTCGCAGTAAATCAATTAACACTTTGATAAAAGTTTTTGACAAAGTAGACAATAGAAATTACAATATATCAGGGTAAACTTTGAAAAATAGAGCTTTATTTGTAAAATATTTTTGGAATTATAAAATCTTAACTCCGCCGGTGCCATTAATGACAAAGAAAAAAAATCTTGATTTTATATAAGGGGAAGTGAGGCTTTGTTTCAGATGAAGCTATTAAAGTATGCAATAAGTAGCATAATTTTTGAATGTGAAATACACAAGTCCTCATACTAGGTCTTCTCCTGTTGTTTCACTTTGATTGTAGTGGACTGGTAGAACAGGATTCTGTGGCATCCCAAATGGGAAACAAGGGAATGCACTCACCTCAGGAGCAGTGGCTGTGCTTGGATGGGCCCAGTGCAATTTCCAAGTATATTTTGTTAATAGTCTCCCTATACAATTCACTGTACTGTCATCCAATGTGTGGCTGGGAAAACTTCATTCAAATAGACCTGGCTGCTGTAACTGACATTTGACATTACCTCAGTGTGAATTGCAAGGTTCTCCATCTCACAATCCAGGTGTGGTGTAAGGGCCTCATGAGGTGGGAAGTGCCAGGTCTCTGGTCTTGGGCACTGATTTGTACTTCTGAGGGACGTGAGTCCAAGTTCTAATGATCAAGTTTATAGTGAGGGAACAGCTTATAGATAGGGACACAATGAGCTTTAATTGCATTCTAGAACTTGAGGAGACGTTGTCTCAGTAGTGAGTCAGTGTATGACAAGAAAAGTTGATTCACTGGTTATTAGGTTCCAGTGAAGTCTAAAATCTGTCATTTTAAAAATAGTCCCTTTTTCAGTTGGCTTTCTGAAGTGCCTTGAAGAGCAGGACAGCATCCTCTCTGACTAGGCCAGAGCACAGCTGAAGTGGATTAGCCCAGTCTTTAAATACGAGCTGTGGTGTTTAATCAAAACACCTGTTTGCTTTTAACCCTCCTCCAAGGTGAGTTAGGGAACCCTTGATAGGGAATCCCAGGTAGGACTACAGCAAAACCAACACAGCCAAGGTGCAAAGTCTTTCTGCAGAGGAAAATTCTCCTCTTTCTGGCAGTGCCATGAGTTGGGGAGCACACGAGGAAACACTTCAGCCAACTTCAAGGCACCAAGAGTCGGGGGGGGGGGGGGGGCAGTAGCAGCAGGACTGCAGCCTGCCCACACTGCTGTGAGCTCCCAGCTGGAGCAGGGCTCTGGCACCACAGCTCCATCATTCAGCACTCCTGGCTTCCTTGGGTGGGCTTTCCATCCACTCAGCTCTGAGCCTGTCCAGGGAGTGCCACTACCTCAAAGCTGACTTGGATACGCCCTCTCAGGCTGCCACTACAATGCAGGTGTACTCTAAGGCTGCCCCAAGTCTTCCTTGCACTGTGTTCACTTTACAAAGACCAAGAGGGCATGAGAGGAATCAGTCTCCCACCTAAGCACTGCTTTCTTCAGTGGTAAATGAAGGCAGCAAAAGCCACCAGCATTTTTACCAACCACAGCTGGGGGGTGATGCACGGTAGGAGAGCAGGGCTGGGGAACCAAAATTAAAATTGTAAATCCCCCATACCAATAAAAGGAATGAAAGGTGGCTGGATAAGATTTTAGACCCACTGGAAAGAAAGACACCCCAATGCTCACTTAGTTCTCTATCCAGACCCAAAGAAACCATGAGCAGCATTTTTATAAATGTGTTTGGAAAGCATGTCTCACAACTAGGCTTTTTGGCAAGGTAAGATTTCTTTCATCTTTCTGTTTTGTTCTAGCTACTCAATTTTTCTCAAATATAGTTCCTTTGCTTTCATGTAGCACAGCCTTTCCTCTAAGGAAATAAAATTAAATAAATATTACTTAGGAATACTAATTCCTGCCTTTTTTTTTAAATGTCCTTTAACCATTCTCCTTTAAGAAATGTAAGATTTTGGTTTGGTTTGGGTTTTCATTTTTTCTATTCACTGACTTAACTTGTTTAATTTTTTTTATTGTGAAGTTACACAACAAAAGCAGTGAGTTCCAGAGTTTTTCCACTGCTAATGAAGCATGACATATTATGTCTCATTATGGTAATGAGTACTATATTTTAGTGGGTTTCTGTGTAAAAAAGGCTGATCGTTTTGATTTTGTCTGCTTGTTTGCTTCTCCCCATTCACATGCATGGTAATTTTAAATGTATTGTCTACTGACAGATAGGAAGAAATCCCAAGGATATTCCAGCCACATAATTCTCAAGAAATTTTACACTTGGGAAACGAGGTAGTTGAGGATTTTGTCCCCAGAGCTGCACTTAGTAAAGGACTGGAGTTAATCTCATACCAATTAAATACCAGATAATCCACAAAGATGGGAAAGACTTCTGCCCCCTTTGGTTTAGTTCCTCTCTTGAGCAATTGCCAAGCAGTCCTCAGTTTACATAAAAGAGATTTATCCAAACACACTTTGTATCAATCCTTTGCCCCCTGGTTCTATGTTTCAATGACAGTGTGCAAAGTGAGCTGTCCTTTCTCTTTTTTTTCTAATTGGTTAGAATTAACCAAAAACAATTTCTGATCGCTTATCAGAAACTTCAATTTATTGATAGCATCTGTACAACTTTGTTTACTGAAGTCTCTCAGATTGACTTAGTACAAGGAACTTTTGCAATGCCTGATTATTAAAATCCCTGCTTTGTTTTCAGTAGTGTGGCCAGGTACATCAGGTTTTCTTCCTGAAGCAAACTCAGGCAGGCACTGAACACCCTCTCCTGAAAACAAACCCAAGCTTCCGCTGACTGCAGGAGCAGCAACAAGCAGCTCAAAACAGCTCAAGTGTGAACGAAAGCCGGAAAATTAATTGACACAGAGGAGTAATGGGAAATCCAATCTGAAAATGAAGTGTTTTTAATTAAGAGACACTCTCCAGAATTATACAGAAAGACACTCTTTCCCATTTAAAATTTGGCTCTTCCTTCCTCAACAAGTCCAAATCACCGGTCTATAATTAGTTCTGTTGTGGGAGGAATGGCTGGAGCCAGGCCTGGGACTGTGACAGGCAGGGCAGTCACTGTGCTGCAACACATCCCAGCTATTTGCCACTTAGCATCCAGGTTCTTACAAATGTTTCTGTTATAATCTGTTAATGTTATCATATTTGTTAAAAATGAAAACAAAGTAAGGAGGGAGGGTGCCTCAATTCCCAGTAGCTGAGAGCACGACTCTGGCATGGTGATTGTCAGTTTACCTGTGAGCAAGTCCAGCTCCAATCCCATGCCAAGACCTAATCCAACAATTTATGTAATGATTATTTAATAAAAATTGCATAAATGCTCACTGGTGGGGAAGTCAGTGCCCAGATATTGTCTCTCTACCCTTATTCTGGTTGTAAAGGAAGGTATGTCTCTCACTGTATTTCACTCTGCAGCTGTGAACCCAAAAGCAGATCACAAACACGACAGAGGGCAGTAAACAGACTCTGGTCAGCAAATGCAGAGCTGAAATCAATGCAAAGAGTGTGCACTAGGAACAGTGGGGAGGCAAGGGTTGGAATACACCGTGCTCCAGGTCCAGCACTGTGTCCTATGCCTGGATGCTCAGGTGTCTGTTGAAGAATTTGGGTGTCTCAAGAACACCTGCTAAATATGGGCAAATTTGATCCAGAAAGGAGTGCCCCTCAGGTATCAAAAGCTGTGGAAATATTTTCTGCAGTCTCATTGCCTTTAAAAGAGCTTTTCAATGTCCTGTCCATGGTCCATGGCATACCTAGACTTGGGAACCTTATGTGTACCTAACTTGGGAACCATACCTGTACTTTCTCACCAAGGAATACTCAGCAGCTTACAGGCAGGAAACAAACCCAGGGAGCTTTCTGAGAGATTTACAGATTGAACTGGCTCACTGAGGGGCCAAGCAGAGTGGGAAAAGGAACAGTCAAGACCATGAGTACTTGGTGGCAGTGGTGCCAAGCCCTCGATGGAAGAGAAATGCTAGATCAGCTCAGAAATGCTGTGAAAGCTGTCTTTGGCAGAAATGTCTGGATGCTTTCGAATGGTGAAGCCCAACCTGATGTAATCACTTTCTTTCAGGGCAGAAGAGGATGTATAAATCCAACACAGCAGGCAAGAACAAGGATGCACTTTCCTGCTTGGCATCTCTTATTAGCTCTCTTATGCTAATCTAATGATGTGCAAATTTCATTTTAAGTGCCTAACTCTGTAATTTGATCTTTCTCTTGGTCTTGGATCCTCGCTCCAGCTCAAAATATGTTCTTTGATCCTGTTTTGGTTTGGCTTTTGTGCTCCCACAGCTGTGATGTAATCCAACCAAAAACTTCTTTCATGGGATATTTTCAGTCAAGTTGGTTTCCTAACCTAACTAACAGTACAGTTGCATAATCACTGATTTTTAACTCAGTGGAGGTGGTAGGACTGTTCCTTTTGGTGGATGTGTAAGGACTTTGATCACCTGAGGCAGACCGTGAAATCACAAACTATCACTCTCTGAGTTATGCAGGAAGCTTTAAACCCCTTTTCAGCCCTGTGAATTCAATTTCAACCTCTCTTCATTCAGCCTTCTGTGAGGCTGACTGCAGAAAATGAGTTGCTAATACACACTGAACAGCGGGATCTCAGACCTGGAATGCTCTGAGCTGTTTCCTTCTAAAATCATGCTCATGAGCTTGGGGATAAGCACATGGAGGTATAGTGGGGAGATACACCCCTTCCATTGTATCCTTCTAAAAGAACAATTCAGAGCTCCTTCATGTGTCACTTTTCAAGATATTTGGAACACAAAATTACACTGTATTTGCCAACAGAAACTGAGTTTAATAAGAATAGTTAGAAAACAGTAAGAATAGTAAGAAAACCTACATTCCCCAGAAGTTGTTAGCCAAGGTTTTCTGTCTGGCGACAAGCAGACACTTGTGCCAAGGACTTTTGAACTGCAGCATGTTTCAGGAACTTGCTGCTTGAGTTGAAGTTCTTTATCAGGTTTTTTACATTGCTTTGCATTTTAATCAAAGCATTCTCAAAACTGTATGATATTGCTGTCTATTTGGCACAGTTTGTTCTTACACCCTCCAATTCTTTTAGAAAAACCTGTCCATATATTTACTGGTAATGAGCAAAGTGGGTTTTTTCCTTTCCTCCTCCTTTGTCTGTATGGAGAGTAAGAGTGACGACTTTTGCTCATTAGCAAAAAAGCCTTTCCGGATCTTTGCAAGAATCAATGACTGTCAGCGTCACTGTAAATGGTGAGTAATTAGACCTAGGAAATGAAGAATTAGACGTGGGCTCCAGCTGTAAAGTATTGATTTTTTTTTAAATAATATACACTTCCGTCAGTGCTGTGGAGTATCTCGGAACAGGCAACTTCTACAAGTGGATAGGGAAGCACGCTATTCAAAAAGAGGAGCCTTATTTCCTTAGCAAATCCAAGCAAGCAGTCCTCAGGTAGTTTTTCAGGTGTTCTCAAATCATTATTTTTCCATATTGAAAGACTTGGATTTTTTCCCCTTTAAAAATATAGATACTGTCAATATGTTGCTGCTTATCAGACCCGACTGAATTGCTTCAGTTAAGCAAAAATTCTACTTCATATGTATGCTGGGGAAAGAGTCGGCATTTGCGTGTGTGGCTAAAAATCTACTGATGTAAGTGTGAGGAGCAGCGGGATTCCATAGCAAGCCCCACAGGAGCAGCATTTTCCCGGCGGGGCCGCACGAGGGAGCCGGGCAGTGCCCGGAGCTGTGTCCCAGCTCTGGGACAGTGCCCGGAGCTGTGTCCCAGCCCTGGGACAGTGCCCGGAGCTGTGCCCCAGCCCTGGGACAGTGCCCGGAGCTGTGCTCCAGCCCTGGGACAGTGCCCGGAGCTGTGTCCAGCCCTGGGACAGTGTCCGGAGCTGTGTCCCAGCCCTGGGACAGTGCCCGGAGCTGTGCTCCAGCCCTGGGACAGTGTCCGGAGCTGTGTCCCAGCCCTGGGACAGTGCCCGGAGCTGTGTCCCAGCCCTGGGACAGTGTCCGGAGCTGTGTCCCAGCTCTGGGACAGTGCCCGGAGCTGTGTCCCAGCCCTGGGACAGTGTCCGGAGCTGTGTCCCAGCCCTGGGACAGTGTCCGGAGCTGTGCCCCAGCCCTCCTTGGGACAGTGTCCGGAGCTGTGTCCCAGCACTGGGACAGTGCCCGGAGCTGTGTCCCAGCCCTCCCTGGGACAGTGCCCGGAGCTGTGTCCCAGCCCTGGGACAGTGCCCGGAGCTGTGTCCCTGCACTGGGACAGTGCCCGGAGCTGTGTCCCAGCCCTGGGACAGTGCCCGGAGCTGTGTCCCAGCCCTCCCTGGGACAGTGTCCGGAGCTGTGTCCGGAGCTGTGCTCCAGCCCTGGGACAGTGCCCGGAGCTGTGCCCCAGCCCTGGGACAGTGCCCGGAGCTGTGCTCCAGCCCTGGGACAGTGCCCGGAGCTGTGTCCGGAGCTGCGCTCCAGCCCTGGGATAGTGTCCGGAGCTGTGTCCCAGCCCTGGGACAGTGTCCGGAGCTGTGTCCCGAGCCCTCCCCTGGGACAGTGTCCGGAGCTGTGTCCCAGCCCTCCCTGGGACAGTGTCCGGAGCTGTGTCCCAGCCCTCCCTGGGACAGTGTCCGGAGCTGTGTCCCAGCCCGTCGGGCAGAGCCGCCCTGGGGCAGCGCCGGAGTGGGACCGGGTGTGCGAGGCACACAAAGGGCTCGGTGCACATAGCAGTGATTTGTTCTGCCATGCTCCAAGAGTTACAACTGAACACACACACACACATACAGACACACAAAATAAACAGAGCTGGGAAAAAACCACGGCCATTTCAATGCTTTATTTACAAGCTTTTGTTCTTTAGAACTATTTGTGGGTGCATATACGTATTTTACTCCTGCCAAACAGTTAAAGTGACCTTCAAAACAAACATGTAGAACCCGTAAAATTTTGCAATAACTTTATTTTGCTTTGTTTCTTAGTAGATGAGTCAATAGCAATATTCACTCCTTTAGAAACCATATGCCTGCACTCTTTGTTACTTCAAATTGGAGGTGTCTGGAATAATTTCTATCTACACACATGATTTCTCTTGTGCCAATTTTCTGGAAGTTGCAGGATTTGGACTGAAGTTGTTCAGGGTGCATAATCACATTTTGAGTGACACAACTTACCCTGTTTTTTGGTATATTAAATATAAAGCTGTAACTACTAAAAGATGGTATGCATAGAACTTTAAAATTATTCCCATAAGCTTGACTGAAAAATTGATTAGTATCCCTTTCAAATAAGCAGAATTCAAGTAATGACTCTGGTAGTTACCAGAGGGTAGGAAAGGTACTGACTGGCATGTCCTGCTGCAGTGGGGAACGTGTGTCCTGGGAACTCATTTAGCTCTAACACAGTGCCATGGTTTGCCATCCTTCTCATATTTGTAATCTGATGGGGTGGGGGACAGTGTAGATCTCAAGGTTTTGCTTTGGTTGAAGTGCCTTAGTTGGAACTGTGGTAAGAGACCACAGCCCTTAGCACAAAGTCAGGTACAGATATTTTTGGCATGTAACATGAAAAACAACATCCCATGGAAACCAAGACTATTATTCTACATCCCTTTAACCCTAAAGCAAAGAACTTACAAAAAGACAGTAAAATTCAGGATGTGAAGGCCTACCAACAACGGGTTGACCAAACCACACAAAGACTACCTAATTAGGATTAGTCTTAAAATTAGACTCCTCAGAGGAGCGCAACCTAAGAATGGTATCCTGGTAAGCTGACTTGTGCACTGCAACAAATCCAGTTTCAGAATCTGGTCCTAATGCTTCCGCTGCCCACCCCCTCTCCTGCCCAGCAGTTAAATACTCCACAGTCCTTTACTCACAGGCTGTTTCTGTAACAGAGCATAAATATCTGTGTACCTAATGGACTTATCCTTAACACCGCAGTGAGGGAGGGAAGCGGCATTAACCTCATTTTGCAGATAACAGTGGAAGCCCTGATGGCTGTCCTGTGCTTCATCCTGGGGAGCAACTGCATGCATGCAGTGAGTGTAAAACGCTGTCAGCCCGAACGTGGCTTTGGCACATTCTCTGTTCCCTCTTTGCAAAGCCATCTACCACAGTGGAGACAGAGGAAGCTCAGAATCTGCACACACGAACAATAATTTCTCAGCTACTGATTGCTCTCCCTAGCCTTGGAAGATGTGGCGGCTGGAGCAGGCCGAGGCGTTTAGCAGTGGGTTATTGGGTTATCTCACCGAGCTGCTCAGGTCCTCTGCCAGTGTAGGTTGGATGGTGCAGGGGCCTGAGCAGAAACCTGTGTGACCAATGTACAAGAACTCGTTAAATTCTTCCTTACTGTGAGATGGGAAATGTCAATGGTCTCTATTTTCCTTGAACACAAGGGGGAAATATTCTTTTCATAAATATGAAAAACTTCTTTAAACAGTCAGAACTGAAAGCAATCGTATGGTAACGTGTTACTATGCGGAAATACTGTTGCCAAGAACAGTACGTTTGAGAGCTCGGAAACTCTTAGTTTAATCGTTGTTGTAGTTACTCAGACTGATGCTGCCGGCCAGTGCGGGAGAAAGCTGCAGCCCTACGCTCCCTGCGCCGCCCTTTGCTTTGTGACCCGGCGCCTCCTGAACAATACGCGGGGGCACTTTGGAAACTTCAGGGCGTGCACCCAGCGCGGGCGGCAGCACCAGGAAACGGGATGCGGGCGCTGCTGCCTTATGTAAGCGAACCGAGCGGCGGCGGCAGGGTGACTCCCGGGGGCTGCGGCGCGGCCTGCGCGGGCCCGGGCGCTGTCCGGGAGCGCGGGGCCCTCAGGTGGGGCCGAGCTGCGCTGAGGAGCCCGGGCCAGGCCCGGCGCGCGCGCCCCGGCCGCCAACGGCCTCTGCCCGCGCGCGCGCGCACGACACGTCACGCGCGGCTCCGAGCGGGCGGGGGCGGAGCCGCTCTCCCTGGTGGGTCACGTGACCGCTGCCCCCCAATCCATCCTCCCCGGCCCGGCGGTCCAGTAGCGGCGGTGGCGGCGGGCGGGGGGCGCGGGTGGAGGCGAGCGGAGCCACCGTGGCTTCGGCGGGAGGCGGCGTGGGGGCCGGCGGTGAGTGGGCCTCGGTGGCGGCGGCGCGGGGGAGGGGAGGGGCGGGCCGGCGGCGGGGCAGGCTCGGGAGGCGGCCGCGGCTGTCGGTGGAAACATGGTGCCACACGTGAGGCTTATGTAAAGTGAGCGGCGGCCCGCGCGGCCAATGGCAGCGGCGCGCGCCCCGCCCCCGCTCGCGCGTCCCGCTAGCGTCACGCGGCCGCGGCCAATGGGAGCGCGGGCGGGGCGGGCGCGCGGCGGCCGGTCACGTTTCTGCCCGTATGAAGCCCGAGCCGGGAGGCGCGGGGCCGGTGGGACGCACCGCGCGCGGTGAGTGGGGGCTCGCCGGGCGCGCTCCCCGCTGCCCGAAGGGGCTGGGGGACCTGTGGGGAGCGACGGGAGGGGTCGGCGAGCGGCGGCCGCGGGGGGGACAGGGGCTCTCCCGCCTCCCCCGCCCGCCGGGCCGAGGTTACGTAACCCTCGCGCCGGGGCTCTCCTGTTGTTGGGACGATGCGCGCGCGGGTCGCTCCTGTGCCGCGGGGTCCGTCCCGCTCCCGGCCCCTGCCCGCCGGGGATGGGGCGAGTGTGGCTCCCTCCGAAGGGCGGCTGTGACACGCCACCCCCCGCTCCCCGTGAAACCGCAGCGAGGGAAGCGGCGGCCGGCTGTAAGTCGCTCCCCGGGGCGGGGTGGGGGCTGAGCGCGGTACGGCCCCCGCCCGCCTTGGACGGGGAGAGCGTCCGGGAGTAGCGGCACAGACACCCCCAGCGGGGCCGGGACGGCCGCCCGGGGCCGGGCAGGGGCGCTGAGGGGGCGCTGGCCCTGGCCCGGAGCAGGGGAGGAGGCGGCGGGACCGGACCCGGACCCCCGGCGGGGCTCCGCTCTGCCGGCCGCGGGCTGCGGCCACGTCGGTGCGAGGGGGTGCGGGGCGGGGAACCGGCGGAGAGCACGCGTGTCCCGGGGCGCTGAGCGGCACCGCGGGGGGACCGAGCTGGGTCCCACCGGCCGGGAGGGCTGCTCCACGGGAGGAGCTGTGTGGCAGCGAGTAATAGAATCTCAGCGCCGCTGAGATGTGTGAGCTACAGGTAGAGTAGGCAACAGGTGCTGTCCATTTGTTTTTTGTGGTGCCTGTAGTTGTAAGGACAGTCTGTTCCTTGAGACGGTGTGGTTGTGCTGCTGTTCACATTAGGTGCATAGTATTACATGCATGATTACAAAACGCTTTATGTAAGTACAGTTTCATGCAAATAGGTGAGCAGCATGGTAACAGTCAAGCTGACGCTTTACATTTGACTTTTCGTAATAGGGTAAGCATTTCATAAAGGGACAGCGTTTCTCCGTGTACCATGGGAGCTTAAGAAGGCCTCCCAGGAGGTTGGTATGAGGTCTCGGGTACTTGGGAAACTATAGTGCTTTGCAAGTGTATTCCAGTGAAAAAGTAACTTGGCTGAAACAGTGCATTGATTCAGATCAAAGAAACAGAATCACTGAGTTTGGAAAAGACCTCTGAGATCCTTAAGTCCAACTGTTTCATCCATATGTCCAATCTAAATCTACCCTCTTGCAGTTTCAATCCACTGCCTTTCATCCTGTCACCATATGCCCTGATAAGAAGTCTTTCCCATCTTCCTTGTAAGCTCACATCTTGCTTTTCCAAATGCAAGACTTTGAGATTTATTGTCTTGGACATCTGAGATTGAATAGCTTTCACTAGCAAAGGGAAAGAAGTGGAAATTCCCTAATGATTCTAGCGGTAAGAGTATCTGTCAAGTCAGAAGTAGAGTAAAAACCTGATTAGTACGGTGAGAAAACCTTCCAAGTTGCCAGTATTGTTTCAGCCACAGTTTGATTGGTGTTAGAGAGAGTGCCCACATTGTTGCACTATAACATCAAGTTCCTTCTTGCTTATGCTTGAATGTGTTTGAGTGCTTTTATGATCTTTCTGTTTTGCCTTTGTCTCTGAAACTTGCATTAATTCTGCAAAGTGAGGAAGTTTCACTGAAGGACTGGACTCTGCTTGCTCCATGCAAAGCTAGATGGTAGTCTTGTGATGATGATGCTGTCCTGAGGTGTGGAGTCCTGATTCTGGACTGTGCAGGTTGCTCACCTCGCTAGTAACACAAAGAGGAAAAGACATGGCCTTTGGCCTGGAGTAGAAGAAAAAAAGTCTACCAAAACTTTCAGGTTTTGGTGAGGTTTTGGCCATTTAGCGTGTTTATTTCAAGGTAGAAGGAAGATATTGTAGATGGGTGTCACAAATGTCAAACACCACAGTGAAAGAGGAAGATCTGTCCCGTGAAGAAGTGGTTTGGCTTGATGTAGTTCAGAAGGCAAAGGCATGGAAAGCAGGTTTTTGGCTTTTGTGCACTTTTTCAGATGTGGCAAGTTTTTTTGTTTCATTTATAATTCAAAGATTGCATGGTTTTGCTGGAATTTTTGTTTACTTGTCCGTGGGTAGGACTTGTTATAGACTTCCTATATTTGTTTTAGCAAACAAATTCTGTCGGTGAAAATCCCAGTAATTTTTATTTTTACGATTTACTGTTACTCATTTTGGATTTCCATGGAGAGGCATTAAAGAGGCAGCATATTCTTGGCATAATACCTTCTCTTCTTTTTCTTCCTCTAGTCGTAAGAATAGAGTATGTAACAACACAGTTTGCTTGATAAAGTTGAGCCTCTCCATGAACAATATGCTCTTGCAGTAATAAGCTTTTCTAGTAAACTGAGATGTTGATGGAGTTTAGTCTCAAAGTATGAAGATAGAATGAAGTGGGGAAAGTGATTGGCAGTAGAGTTCTGGATTCTTCTACTTCAGACGTTTATTATGACCAGGAAGTGTTTGGCTTAGATACAGACTGATAAACAGTTTTCTTTTTCCTGGGTTCTTGCCACACCCTTATTTCTCTAACATCTTTACAGTATTAGAATATGCTTTACTGCATTTAAAAAAAATCTTTTTTTCGCCCTGTGAAGAATAAGGAAATGAGCAAGTTACCATGGGATGAGGTATATTTGTTGTGGTTTAAAAGCAAGAAGATTACTGGTAGCCAGTAGAACAAGTAAATTATCACTAGTCTAGATCAACTGTAGTGTTTTCCATAGGGTTGCTATGGTTGGCCTATGTTAAAAGGAACGTCATGTTCCTAGCAAGGCCTTGTGTAATAGCTGGCATGAGTGTCCTGTAGACACTGTATTATACTCATAGCATTACCACATCATAATTACTAGATAATCAGGTGTTTCTGAAAAGGAATTTTTGTCTCCAGTTTTGATTGCATGGCCTAGAATTCCTCTGTAAGGGTGGTGGATTATTGGGATTTTTAACTGGATTGTCTTAGTGCATTCTACATTCCCTGTAGTGCAAGTTTTAAACTGCTTAAATATTCATTGTGTTAACTTAGCTTGTCAAACACTGAACAGCAAAGGAGTCAATTATTATTCTTTGTGATATTGTTGTATTACTCTAAAGGGCTTTTACTTGTTCTTTGGTTATGGATTGAATGCGAAAAGCGTTGGTCTTGAAAGTAATGCTGCTGCTGTTTTTTGTTCCGTGTAAAAAGTGTCTGCTTTCCTGCTTGAACTGCTGCCTTAAACTTAACCCCTGCTGTGGGGTCAGACTGGAATATTGTTGGTTGTTGTTGGTTAGCAAAGAAGGCTGTTTTTAAGTAGAACTGACTTTTTCAAAGTAGAACCAAAGCTACAATGCCTTGGCTTGCAGAGCTCTGCCTTCTGACACTTGGAGCTTTGTTTGTGCGGGGATAAGGGTGTTTCTTTTTAGACTTCTCTCTGTGAAGTGTGTTTAAAGGACATGGGGAAAGAGAAGGTAGAGTCAAAACGACAGTTCAGAGGATGGTAGTTCTGCTATCTCTTGCTGGGATTTCTTGCAGCCCCAGGCTGCTTTTGTGAAATAGCGTGGCAGAGAAGACCAGAAGGAGAAGGGTTGGATTGGAGTGTCTGTAAGGCGAGTGGAGGTGTCTGCAGTGCGCTGAGCCCGCTCTGTGGCGCTGCCGGAGGCAGCCCAGGCGCCGTGTGTAGTAGGCAGGCAGCGAGCACATGGGACCCCGCATGCCGGGCTGGCCGCGCCGGGATGCGGCTCTCTAAGTGGCTTAGCACAGCGGCAGGCACGCTCGGGCAGCCTGCTCCCGCTGCCAGCGCTGCTGCGACACGGGGCAGGCTCTGGGCCTCTGCCTTGGCTCTGGGGTTACCTTCCCGCGCACACGGGCTCTGAATGGCTGCGCTGCGCTTGCACCAGTGCGTGTGAAATACAAAGCTGCGTTTCGTGTCAGGTACACACAGGCAACGTGTGTGTTTGTGATTGTGATATGTATGGAAACCGACCACGAGACAGTTATAAAGATGAATTCTAATAACAACTGAGGAAAGTAAAGCATGGAAGAAGGCCTTTGAACATATCCTTAGTTTGCAATTAACCTGTATGAGTCTTAAGTTGATTTAGGAGCATTTGAATTAAAGCTTTAGGGATGTTGCTTTTTGACAGGAACTTTCTGCTTGTAGTTAAGCCTTAAAGAGTTTTGCAGTAATAACCATCTGAAGTATAATTTTAGAATATTGCTTGTAGTAAGAACCTTTGAAACTATAGCTTTAGAATATATAAAAAGGAAACATGCAATTGAGAAAGGAAGATGGGCATCAACTCAAGGATTAATAGTTTTGACCAAGGGAAGCTGGACATCACTGTTATGAGATTTATAGTCCTTGCAATCAAAAGGTGGACCCACACCTGGAGATTGGACCTCACTAGATGGAATACTCCTTCCTTCTTTCAGAAACCAGACCACCACCACCACCTGGGATACTCCTTTTGGGATGTACATCCTGAGAAAAACTAAATCACAACAGTGTATAGAATTGTGACGTAAAAATTTGGAATAGAAACTGCTGATGAGTAAAAACTGGGAATAGAGACTGCAGAGAAAGCTTATGAGCACCCCTATAAATACCTGTAAGCCTCTACTATCGGTGTGCAGTTGGAGGGAAAACTTCCCCCACTGTACCCAGCGCTGTGTTGCTCATAGTTTACTATATTAATTAATAAATTGATTGCTGCTTGAATATTGGCCTAGTCAAGCTTCTTATTTATAACATAAGGAATCCTCTTCCTTGGTCCTGTCCCTCATGAGGAGTTCCCAAGGGACAGCAGCAGTGCACTGAGGTTCAGTGAGCTGCCCAGGCAGTGTTCTGGAGTGCACGGTTCTCCTGCTTATCCACACATGAAAGGGACGTTAGGAGAATTTGTGTGTGTGAAAGTTTTTGTCAAGTCAAGAAGTTTTTGTGTAGATGTTCTCAGCTGCTGGGGATCTGCTGCTGAAGTCGTGTGTGGTACTCCTAGAGGAGCCATATAAGTTCTCTGATGTTTTTTGGTAGTCTGATTTAGGCAACTTTGCTTGTAGAACACAATCAGAAGTGAGGCTAAATTTACCTTCCTCAACATATACAAGTATGGAATATGGTTTTCATTTTTCCCTAATTTTCTCCTAAGAGAAAGGAAAATGTTATTGAGGATGCTGAAGGGGTAGTGACTCAACATGCTGTGTACATGGGTGGAAATACACAGAAAGCATTTCTTGGGGCAAGAGGATGAGGAGAGTCTGCAGATGGTGTGAGCAGGCTGCAGAAGTTCAGTACAAGCAGTACCAGTGTTGATCCTGACAGGATTTGGTGGTGGGAAAGAAACTTCATCTGTGTGCCAAAATGTCTGGGAAAGACTTTAGTTTTGCTTCCACCTGTTTTTGAGCATATCATGGAATTCTTAACACTTGGTTTTTCTTATAGGTAGAATAGTTAGAGATGGGCAGAGATTTCCTTGTATAGATGGCTTTTTTTTTTTTAAAGCAGAACTGACTTTTAAACCAAAGCTACATTGCCTTTCTAACATCTTGTCCTGAAACAGAGGCAGTTCACTGTTAAATAACACCTGCAATTGATTGTAATTGAAGCTTAGGGAGACAAGATGAAGTGGTGAGGATGTCTGGTACTTGTCTTTTTTTTCTTGGTTTCGCTTCCTATCCTCCTTATTCCTTGCAGCTTTTGTATCTTAGTACAGTTTTGTGCTTGACCTTATTACATGTACTTTTATGTTTCTGCTTAGTTTCTTTAACTGTACAGAGATCTTCAGTGTATAAAAGCACTTACTTGATTTCAGTTACATCTCTGCCACAGTTCTCCTGTGACTTGAGCTCTTATTTCAGTACTAATACATCCAACTCCTAGGACAAGTACATGGTGTTTGTTAGGTGGCTGCACTTTTTGGAGTGGATTATTGATGTGATGGGGACAAGAATTTATTTGGCACAGCATCTTCCAGAAGGGGACTTTGATTCTGGCTGAAATTTTGAACAGGCTGTGAACCACAGCAATGTCTGAAGAGCAGCATTAGCCTGGAACTACAGCAAATGTGGTGAAAATGTCTTTTTTTTTTGAAGGAGAGGAGTAGTAGATAGGCAAATACACTGCTTAATGGGGATGTCAGCAAATGCTAAAGTTGATGTAGGGTATTGAGATACTTTTAAATCTAGTTTCACCTAGAATAAAGGTGTGAAATATATGACTGCATGGTGGGACATTGTAATTTTTCTCTCTTTTCTATGACAACATTTGGCAGCCTCAAACGTATAATTTTTCTAATTTTTTTTTCAAAAGGAGCAAGAGTTGTCATGCAAATTTAGAGTTCTGATTATTGATGTTGTGCTTAATTGTCTCTCCAGTTCCACTTGGGAAGACAGTGGCATTTTTTGGTTACAAAGAAAATAAGATATTTTTTTAAATTCACACTGCATACAAATAATTTTATGTACCTTTAAGGAGGCACCTTTTTTAAGACTGGAAGCTGGAAAAAAGATGTCTAGAAATCAGCATGGGGCATGTGAATGAGATGGTGTTTAGTGTCTTTAGAAGATGTCTCAGCACAGGCTGCCTTTTTTTTTTTTTTTTTAATAACAAACACCCAACTTGTTGGCAATTACACTTGGCTCTGGGCCAAATCTCTTATTCAAGGTGAAATAACAAATTTGAGAGATGGTTTCTGTTTGTTCAGGGGATGATCAGTTCAGATTCACTGGGGAGTCTTGAGCACAGGTGGTGGGTTTAACAGCACAAGGAATACTTACCTGAAAGGGGAAAATGAGCTTTATTTCTAGTCTGGCAGAAATGAGAATTTGGGGTGGTTTCTTACATAAGGGAACAGACTTAAGTGGGTAATTATTCTGGACATTGCTCAACCAATTTAGAAGTTAGGTTACAATAGTAAATACTTTTATCAGCAAATTTGGTTGCATTTCCTCTCATCTTGTATTTGTAGTCTTTAGAATTGTTGTTCACCTGTGGAAGATATTTTGCATGATTTGACTTCTCTTGCATTATGAAATGGATTTGATTTATCTTTTATAAAAAATGATTATCTTGCTTACACAACCTGATTTTCTTTTTTCTTTTTGAAATAGGAATATATTGATGACACTTTGAGATTTTGAAAGACTATGATTAGTACATTCTTTGAGGTGAGTGTTTGATGCTGTACCCAAGAAAGTGGTTTATGATACCAGTTCTTTCTTAATGACTCTGAACTTGGGAGGATGGGAGGTGTCTCTGTGGTTTTGTTATTGCTCTTTTGTGTACTTCCTTTGAAATGTAGTGTCAGAATGCCCAAAAATAGGGATTTTCAGGGCTTTACATTTCCAAAGACCTGCTGCACAAATTTTGAAGTACATGGAAGTGCTGTGGCTTCTCTAAATCTTTATGAAACTGGAATTTAGTGTAGTGTCAGTATCAAGCGCTGCATCTGCATTGTTTGTGCAGGTGTTTATCAATAGCTTGCATTTTTTTGATTGCTCTTGCAGGTGGTAAGGAACTTCCAGTTATGAGGAAAATTTTGGGGTCCAGAAAACCAAGTACCTGCTATTAGATAATCAGGATGATAGCTCAGGAAGAAAAGGGAAAATATTAGGCTCCTAAACTTGAATTTAAAAAAGCAAATCATATCTTCCAACAGTTTTTTTGGTCAGTTGTACTCTGCTTTGAAAATAAAGAAAAGTTGATTGTTATTGGAGCAAAAAAAAAAGAGGAAATATAATTAAAGGAGTATGGTGGAGGAATGTAATCAATGATGTGAAGAAAATTTATAATGTGCTTTCATTAAATGTGATCTGATGATGCCGCAGTACTGGCCCTGGACAGGAAAGACAGATGATCTGGATAGTACTGTAATATTGCAGTACAGATGGAATTGTAACTGAGAATTTGAGGATTAACACTACAATGTCTGTTCAGTCTAAATGATTGAGAAAAAACCCAAACAATCCTGTTTTTCTATGGCTGGAAAATATGATCTGGATAGGTTCTAACAGCTGACTCTTTTCAATGCTGCAGGTGTGACTTCAGTTCTGTGCATAAAGTGACCCTGGTTCAGCTTGGTTTGCCTCCCATATCACAGGTGTGTTCCTACACCATGGTTTTCACTCCTTTCTAGTATCTGAAGTCTTCTGTGCTTAGAATAGAGATATGTCAGTGTGGAAGGAAATGAGGAAATGTCACAAGTTCTGTCTTCCTTGGGAACTGAACAAATTAGACTTCCTTCTGTGGAAAACACTTTACTGGGAATGCCAACTGTAGATGAACTGCTTTAGTGCTTTGGGACTTGGGCATACTCTATCATCTGTACATTTCCTCTGAAAAATAAGAGAAAACAGGTAAAATTGGCTGCCTCTAATTCTGTTCAGACTGTTTAAATACAAGTCTTTCAAACCGGGCATTTTGTTTCAGATAAAATCCTCTTGGTATAGGTTTGTCTTACTTTTCATTAAATTGTAGAAAGGCTTATCATGGGAATTTTTAGTAGTTTACAAGGATTATTCTTTCTTGATGTTTTAATGTCTTCTTAAATGTGTTAAATACATGAAACCAATATGATACACAATTAAAATGGTACATGCTGCCACTGTGAGTATATCTTCAAACTTAGACTTTTGAAAACCTTTTTAACTTTTTTTAATTGAAATTTTACAGGGAGTTGAGTTAGTGTAAAGGAATTGCAAGAGCTGCCTTTAAACAAGGATTTAACTGGTGCTGAAAGACATTCCACATTTTCAATGCTCAGGCTAAAAACTGTGAAATCTGCAAGCAGTTCTGGCTACAGCAATTTCTAATGCTTCTTGTGGTCAGAGATAAAGCCAATAATTTAAATCCTGTATTATCAGTTTATGGTAAAAACAAAAGCAAAACATTTAAAGAACCAGTGCATACAGATTTCTATCATAATATGAGTATTTTAGAACTTGTACTGGCTTCACCATGTCAGGCAGGACAGAATGTTGTGAATAAATTCTTCCTTTAGTCTGGCCAACACAAGTGTACTTTCACCAGTTGTAACAGTTTGCAGCATGTTAAATTAAGGCATGCTAGCATGGGCTGTCTTCCAGAGTGCTTAGCTTGGGATTTGAACACTGTTCAAACATTTCCTCTGCGTATTCAGATGAAGCACTTAGAATGATGTAATTGTCTGCCACACAAATGTTGCTCTTCTGAACTTCTGGTTTTTATTCTACCATTTATTTGTGCCACATGGCACTGGTATGCACCAACAGACTTATTTTCCTAGATTTCCTCGATGAACTTTCAGGGTTTTTTGTTTTTTCATTTAAATGTCCAGTGTCTCTCTTGAGACACTTTTTATTAGGAGGAATAATAATGTTAATGGAGTTGGTTAGTACAGACTTCTGACCATAAGTAAACAGTTTTTTTACTGTGAGAGGGAGTGAGCACTGGAACAGATTGCCCAGAGAGACAATGGAATATCCATTTTGGAGATAGCCAGGAGTCATCTGTGGGTGGTTCTGAGCAGCCTGCTCCTAGGTGACTCTGCCTGAACAGGGAGCTGGACAAGGTACCTCCAGAAGGTTCTTTTGATCTCAGTCATTTCAGTGTGAACTGAAAGTTTATAACTGCCTGGTAAAATCTTTAATGCTCCTACCAATTCTACTGTGACAGAGAGCCATAAAATGATATTGCAGCCAAACTTGCTGAGCACTTGGAGCTCCTGCTGACCAGACCACAACAGGCATTTGGCTCTGTGCCCTGCTGGGGAGGCCAGCCCTGTGTTCCCAGTGGCTGTGTCAGCCCATGCAGACTGTACACAGTGTGATACCACTCTGATTGTGAATCCTAGGGGTTATTTTATCTAGTGCAGAACATGCTATTACTTTAAAATTCTTTAAGATCTTATTTCAGAGCAATGTGTTTAAAATGCAAATTTGTGTCTTCTTCCTCTGCTGTATGACAGTTTCATGTTTAACCAACATTTATCTGCATAGGAGTGACATAGCTGTGAGCATCTCTCTGGTATCTGTTTGAAGAGGACACTGTTGGGGGGCCCAGGTATTTCTTTTATATTTTATAGTTATAGAGGTGTCCGGACTCTGTAATGGTCAAAGATTTCCAGTAGAAGAGGATGAGACAAGAATTAAATGCATGTGGGAGACTCTGGACCTAGGCACCTCATGCTTTTGATGCTAGCTGGGAGGGAGCTTGATAAACACTTTTGCCACCTTTTCGTAGAAAAAGCAGGTAAGAAACACACGTAATTATTATGATTCATGCTAGTAGAAAGATGCTTCCTCTCCTACTCCTCTAGAGCTTATGCAGAAAATACCTTGTTCTGTGTTTGTTATCTTTAAACTGGGGTTTCAGTCATGTATATATACTCATTCAGAACAATATTTGGGGTATAAATGGGGAGTTACCTTATTTGAAGCTAAAACATTTTTTTAGCCTTAAACCATACTTATTCTTAAATTTGGGGTTGAGTTTCTTCAGCAAGGAAACAATCTGGTTGGAAGCATCCTCACTGTGGATGCCAGGGCCCTGATCTGATGGTGACTTCTTCCTGTGTAGGTGCTGCTATAAATTCAGGGTGGCACTCAGATGGTTCTGGAACAAGGCTGTGTCCTGATGAGTTCCCTTTGTAAAGTGGCAGCTGAAAGCAGTGGTTAATGAAGATGACCCTTATGAGGCAAATAAGGGTCTTGTGTTCAGGTTTTTCTTGAGCTGAAAGGAGAATCCTGATCAAAAAGTTGTGAAATGAATATTGTGAAATTCAGATTTTATGGGAGCCTTTGTGGTATACTAGATGTTGATAATTTTATTGACATTGACATCTCATTGCTTGTTTAAAAAAAGAGCAAAACTTGTTCATGATTACTTGGAGTGAGCGTCATAATCTAGTAAAAAAATTCCCTTTCTTTTTTTAACTAAAAAAATCTTGCAAAAAATTACTGAGCATCCTTGTTATTGTTTCCTATAATCTGAGAATATTGCCATCTTTTCTTTCCCCCCTTCCAAGAAAAGTCCTAGTGAAGGTATTCTGTTAATTGTTCTTGCCAGGAAAACAAACCTCTCAGTGTTGAAGTTGCCCAGTTGAACAAGTCACTTCTTGGATTATTGCTTGTTTTCCAACATTTTCTCTTAACGTTTTTTGACTCCCAAGCATTTAATTATTGTCTAATTGCATGGAGAGAATGCATTCATTGTAGATGTTAATTTTCAATCATATCTAGAATTGCATGATCTGGCTAAACCCTTGCTGGTTATTTGTCATCTAAATAAGAAAACTTTTATCATTTTGCAAAGCAAAAATCCAGAAGACATTTGGAAGCCCTTCTTGTTGACAAGATCTTCAGTAAAATTTAATCCTGACTGTTAGGAATGTCTCCCATAGGTTCTAGTACAGTTAAGAGTACCTGAATATTCACATGTCTATAGGCATAAAATGTAGTGTGCTCTTGCTTTTTTGGGAACATTGGAATAAGTTAATAGTAGTTGGAATTTAGACTCAAATAATGAGATGTTTGCCTCTTACTCAGTTTTTGAGTGAGTATACAAAATTATCCAAAATTAGGTAATTTCAACTCTGGATTGTTAGTTTCCTTTATATACCAGTATTAAGCATGTTAGTTTTTGTGTGAAAAGAAATCTGGAAAAATGTTCTCTGAATATAACCAAATCTCTGCTGAAACAAGATTTTTGGGTTTAAAGTTACTGTTTCAGAAGAAATCTGCCTCCTTGGTGTTCTACAACCCTTCTTAAGGGTATTTTTCAAAAACAAGCTCAATTACTTCTTTCAGCATTTGTCCATACATATTTTGGGGTGTTTTTTTGGTGATGATCAAGTTCAGGCTTTTGCCTTTGTTTCACTGCAGAATAAAAGAGCAACTATAGGTAATGAATAACCAGAAGACCTTTGCTGCATATCTAACCTGGCAAATCAATGCCTGCATTTGTCCTTAGTGCTCAGTGGAATTATGGTGCCTTATACACACTGCATCAGGATCTTAGAGAGCTCTAGTCTTTGCCAGAGGCAACAGAATGGGTTTTTGTGAGTGAGTTGCTGTAAAATCAAGCTTAGCTGGTGCCAGTTTAATTTTTAAAAAGTTTTTATTTATAGAGTCAAAATAGACATCCCTTAAAAGTTTAGAAGGTGGAGCAGAAAATAAAGAAAAACCTGGCTTCTTTTGATATCAAACCTAAAAGAGCTCTTTGTGTTTCCATGTTGAGATGCTTACTGAACTTGGTAAGGCATATAATCACCTTCCGCAAACTGGTAACAAGAGAGAACCTCAGACTGGGAAAACATGCAGGCTTTTGCCTTCCAGTGTTGTTTGGTTAGTGATTGGGCATTTATTCAAGCATATGAGTGGGATGAATATGTGCAATTTATTATGTCATTTTCCCTGAGATTAGTTTCAAAGATAATTAATCTCTTTGTGCTGTCTGACCGTCTGTGCTCCTGAAGTGTTTGCACAGTGCTGGTGTCTGCATGCAGATGTTCCACTTAAAGGCCTTGCTCTGCTCAGAGTGAAGTCTGGCCAGCTGCATCACTTCTTATCTAAATTGCAGAGCGTGGTGGAGGGTTATTGCCAGCCTGAGCTTTTTTCCACAGTTACTCTGATCTCTTCTAAGAAAATGTCTCCAAAGTTAGGGCATTATTAACATCACATTATAAATTAAAAAAGCACCAACATTCTCCCAAATAGGTAAAGTCTTATTTTAGAAAGGCTTCCCTTCCTTCAGAAGCTCTTGCAAGTTTATCATAATATTTTTCTTGTTCCTTCCTCTTTATTCATCCTGTATTCCTTACTCTGGTATGTGCCTCTGGCACTGAGGCTTTGGAGATTTTGAAACTGAAGAAATTTTGTGCAAGACTGACTTTCAGTGACGTTAATCTTCCAGTCTTGGCTAAGAAAACCATTCCAGCTCAAGCTGGGCTTGTTCTTTTTGAAGCATACCTTTAAAGATGACAAAATTCTGTTTTCTCCACTACTCAAATATTCATTTTGTTGGGTTTTTATTCCCTGGTTTGATTGTCTTTGTGATCCAAGTTGTAGTCACTATAATGTAGTTATTAGGTGTGGACAGAGCTGCAGAAGTTCTGGCACGTTGTTAGTTAGAAGTAACACCTCTGAATTGCTTCTTGACAAAATTTCTGCCAGGTATCAAGAGGAAAAATATTCACATAGTATCTCCTAAGGGTCAGTATCTATTTCTTTTATGTTGGTGACTCTTAATTTATACTCATTGCTGAAAATAAAAGTGTTTTTTTAAACCCTGAAAGCTTGACTGTCATTGAATCAATCAATTCTTGTTTCAGGAGTTACAGTAAATTCCTCAAAAGTTATTGGATAGCATAGAGATTTATTTTTTTACTTTGGAAACAGTTCTTTCCCACCTAAGGAAACATTGCTGAGGTTTCCTGCAGATAACCTGGCAGAAGCTAGCCTGGGTGTCATGGAAAGAAGGGAGGAGATGAGACAATAGATGATATTTGGAGATGGAAATAATTACTCACCAGTGGTTTAACAACTTGGAATTTCAAACTGTAAGACTCTACATGCTAGCTATTGCACATTTTCATTGCCTCTTAGGCTTCCAAAGATTCCAGAAAATACTTTGGGAAAATAATTTTCCAAGGAAAGGTTGTGTCAAAAAATTATTTGTGAACAGTTCTCATGGCTGGAAATACTACAGCACATGAAATCCTCTCTGGCATCAGAATTCAGGAGAAGAGGTTTCTTGTACTTAAAGACTAAAACACAAAATACAGCAGAGTAGGAAAGCTGTGGCACAATCATTGCTCTTCCTATAAACAGCACAATTTTACTGCATTACTGCTATATTGGGCTAATTACCTTCAGAAAATTTAAGGCTATTCTGAGAGTTTGTCCTTGGTAATTCATGCTTATAAACCTATCAGTAGTGATTTACATAGTTTTCTTTATAGGAGTAAATATAGCAGCCCAAAGTTGGGGGTTATTTTAGTTTTTTTATTTTGTGAGAGTTCTTTTCCCCATCTGTAAAGAAAACATCATTTCCTAACAGATACAGCAGTGTGTTGATTATAGCTGTATTTTTTCTCATAAATCTAAAGCTCTTTCTAAGTAGCATTTTGTCAGGAAAACAGGAAGAAACTCCAAAGTTGGGTACAGACAATAGGATGAGAAATTGTAGATCTTGCCTTACATTTGTGCACCTCAGGCCTCCTTTAAGGTGATGCTGTGAGTGCCTTTTTTCTTAAAGCTTCATTTGAATTGTGATGGGGTTAATTACCTTCACTCATGGAACTCTCCATAGAGCTTTACAACCTGGGTGTCCTCTGAGAAATAACAGGATAAATGACAGTGGGAAATAGCTTTGGAGAGTGGCTGCAGTTACTTAAGCAGATGTGCTCTGATTTACCCAGCAGTGCAAAGAGCATCCCCTGGGTGCAAATGGATCAACACATTGATGTCCAAAATGAATTTGTAGAGAATCCTACAAGATGGCCTTGCAAATAAGACTAAATACTTTAGAGAAATATGTGAAAAACACCAATCACTTGTTTTTAAAATTTCAAAAGTTTAATAGTAATGAAATGGTTATAAAAATAGTAATATAATTAGAGTAATAATAATTTGGACAATTTGGATTAGGACAATATGAGACAATAAAAACAGAGAGGTTTGGACAGTCCAGGTACCTTTTCTGGGCAGCACAAGCCCGAAAATGGACCCATGTTAACAGAGGATTAACCCTTAAAAACAACAGCCTGCTGAATATTCATACACCTCATCCATGGTGCATAAATTCCATTCAAACACAGGATTCTGGCAGTGTCAGCTTCTTCCTCTGATCCTGACGGCATCTTCAGGGCTGAGCAAGGCAGGAAGAAGTTTGTTTCTCCTGCTGATGGAGCAATAAATTCTCTTTCTCTGAAAGATTGAGGTGTCCTGTGATTGCTGTCTCAGTGCAAGTCCTTTCTTTAAAAAAAGTATTCTACATAGCATAGTTTCTATTTTAACATTTTGTTATAACCTAAAACAATATTTAACACATTACTTAAGAGAATTAACACAGCATAACTTTCTAACACAACACATATTTATTTTAATATTGGCAAAAAGCCAGTCATAAAATACACATTTTTCACAAACAGACCTATCAAAGATGCCTTGTAGGACTCATGAGGAGTAATTTTAGATGATTGATTGGCTTTGAGACATTTACAGCATAGTGTGACTAAAGCTGATAGACCAAGAAACACTAATAGTGTATTGTAATTAAGAAATAGTTGACTTCTGATTGTGATGGCATGAATTATAACATCTGCATTGTCTCACCCTTCACATGAGACTGAAAATGGAATAAAAGTGTTTAAAATGCCTCTCAGTTGCCCCATCTCTGGGTCAGAAAAGAGCTTACTCTGGCACATTTCTAGAGCGCTCCTCCCTGTGCAGTACCAGGTTTGTCCATGCAGGAGTTCCTGTGCCAAGTTCCATGCTGGCTCCCAGGGCTGCTTTTGGTCCCTGTCACACCCAGCCAGGCTGGCTGAGCTCAGCTGTGCCCCTGCAGCCCTGGGCTCACACACAGAACTTCACTCAGGGTCCCCAGAGGGCAAGGCAAGTGTCAGCTCCTAGTGGCATTGAGATTAGATCAGAGATGAACTATCTGACCCAGTTAATCATTGGCCACAGAGAATGTGCCATTGTGACATAATCCTGCAGTTTCATCTCACAGTAAATACTCTTTTATCGCCTGCTCTGGTTATGTAATTCTCAAGACACAAGTGGTTAACCTTAGTCCAGGAAAAGACTGTCAGAGCTCCTGAGGGCTAATTCAGTGCCTGGATATAGTGTTCAGTACAGCAGCATCACAGGAGTCTGTTTCATCTGCATTAAAATACCTGAAGGGAACACCTGCCAAAGGGAAAAGTGTATTTTACTCTACTGAAAGGCATTTTTCTATTATCACCTATAATAATATAATTCACTTGTGAATTATATACACCTATAATTATTCACCTATAATTCACTTGTGAATAAACTTGTAGGAAAAGAAAATTATTTATATCTTTATATCATTACTGATAGCTTAAGTGAATGTCCTAAAAACTATTCTTTTAAATGAAAGCAGATATATTGCATATTATTTTGACCAAATGAGGAGACAAGTAGTGTTTTCTGGAAAATGCAAAATAAATGTAAAATGTCTGGAAAAACATCAGTTAGAAGGGTAAGAAAATAACTTCCATGTGGTGTTGCTTTGGAGGGAGTTGAATCATGGTGTGTTTTAAATTACTGTTGTGAATGTTTTCCATTACAGTCTTTTCTTAAATACCTAAATATTTATTTATTTGTGTTGAAGACAAAACTGCTGTAGTTAATACTAAGAAAACTTGGTTGTTTTTTTTTTATTCATTGTTATTCCTGTCAAAGGTTTATTAGTTAATAATTGCAATTGTGAATATTTTAAAGGAACAAAGAGGAAGGAACATACATGGTTCTGTTGTCTTGAAAACAACAGAGATTCTCAACAAAGAAATCTTAGTTCATAGTTTTACATTGTTGTTGTCTCTGAAATGGATGAGGATGTAAGTCAGATTGAATACAATCTTTTTTAAAGATAAATAAAGTTGAACTGCTCTCCAGTACTTCTCTTTTGATGATACTTCAGTATTGGGCTGCCCTTGATTCATCTCTGTGTGCACTCTGATTTTTGAGCCTGGTGCATCAGAATTTGCTTTAAAAGCAGGGATATGGGGTGGTTTTTGTTTTAACCTAACTTTTCCAAGCAATTTCTATCATACCCCCCTCATTAATGGTAATTAGTAGATAAAGTTCTTCTCAGGGCTATTCATGCCTTAGAATTTTTGGTGGTGTGTTTGTGTGTTTAGTCTCCCTATTCCTGCTTTGTGTTCTGTCTGCTCACCTACATGGCTTTTGTATAAAGAAAGAAATGAAGAGTACAGCAGTGTTCCTTCCCAACTATCCTAAAAAAAAAACCAAACCCCAGTAGAAAACAGAAGACCAACCCAAATTACCTCCAAACCAATTGAGCAATGCTCTCATGTCTGAATAGAGTTTTTTTCCTTTATAAAGGTAAACTGAAAGGCATTTGGAATGGTTTCACTGAAAATCATAATAGCTGTTATCCAAATCTAGGCAGCAATACTGAGAAGTATTAAGTAAGAAAATAGAAAACAAGGGAATAGGTGAACTTTTCAGGAGTTTTTCCTGTTTCCATTCAACTTTCTTATGTGTAGGTTTTTACTGAAAAGTAAATACATTTTCATGATAAAACATTGTGAGATTTTTTTCAATTTAACTGAAACATTTCATCATTCAAATGCTGAATATATTAACCATGCATGTCATTTTTTACTTTCTTCAATCAGTGCAAATTCCAGTTTGTCAGCAAGGCAAACAAGAAAATAATTTTTTTTTTCTTCCTTCCCTTCCTCCTCAGATTTGTGCATCTGTACTTCCAAACAGAGTTTATACAGAGGGAAAATTCTGAATATGGCTTGATTTGCTCCTGGTCTTGGTAGTGTTTCTGATGAGTGTCCCACGGACTCTGTCAAGTTCTGGGGGTTCTCCTCTAGCACTGAGGAGCAGAACCCTGAGCAGCAGCCTGGCATCAGTGGAAACCTTTCTCTATCCTTCTCCTTAAAAGAGCAGCTCAAGATGAGTGACTATTCTGGACTTCCCACTGACCCCAGCCAGATGATTGCTGAAGACTCAGAAATTCAAGCAAAACCTGAACACTCTCATGAAGTTCTTCAGGAAGATATTGAAATGAGCAGTGGCTCCAGTGGAAATGACTCCAGTGGGAATGACTCCAGTGGGAATGACACAAATGAAAACTATTCAAGTGGGCATGATTCTCATGGTCATGAATCTGATGAAAATGGGAAGGATTCTGCAATGCTCATGGAATCTTCAGACTGTCATAAGAGGTAGTAGCTGTTATTAAATACATTTCACTTCTACTTTTGCCCCTTTTTACATTTGAATCAATCTTTCTGAATGATAGCTAAGGTACAAAGCCTCTTCAGCAGGGAGCTGAGTGTGCTACTTTAGTTGTACTCTCATGTGGTGTAAATGATGTAGTATAATTCTTAAAGAAAAAGTCTCTGGTGTTGGTGTTTGCATTGCCAGCATAATTTGCATCTTTCTTGTCATCACTGACTGTTTAACTTGCCTTGTTTTCCTGTAAACCAACTTCTGTAATTGTATGTCAAAACCTGTCAGTTAATTCTTATGTGAGGATGCAACCATGCCATTTTAATCTTTTCAGTAGCAGTTTGCTGGACAGAGCAAAGCTAGGAGTAGAACCACCTCTCTAGTGGTCCTGTGAGAAGCAGGGTGTTGGGACTCAGTGATCCTTGTGGGTCCTTTCCCACTCAAGCTATTCTGTGCTGCTTAGAAAATGCTTACACCTTTAGTTGTACCATGCAGAAGCTTTTAAAATTTGGGGTTGGGGTTTTGGGGTTTTTGTGTTGGGTTTTTTTTTTTGGGGGGGGGTTGTGCGTGGGTTGATTTTTTTTTTTTTTTTTTTTTTTTTTTTTTTTTTTTTTTTTTTTTGGTGTTTGATTTGGGTATTTTTCTCTTTTTTTATTTTGGGTTTTCTTTTTTTTTTTTTTTTGAGGTAGCCAGTCATTAATAGGAAAATAAAAAGCTACAATGAACAAAAAGTTTTATTAGGTTTTCAAATATTAATCTTTTTCTATTTTCCTTATTCTAGTTCAAGCTCAAATGCATTTAGTCTGATGATTGCAAACTCTGAACACAATCAGTCCAGCAGTGGATGCAGGTAAATTAATGGGCATATACTTTTTAGTAATCTGCTAAATGCTGGAAACTAAATAATGTCATATTTTGAGTTTTTTTGTTTTGTTTTTTCTCAACCAGGATGACTACACAAAAAATCCTGTCTTTGATTTCTTCCTGTCCATAATCAGTAGCATCTCATATTAACTACTTGATTAAATTAGAGCTTTTCCATGCAAGTTGTGTGGTAACCTTTAAAGTCACATTACTTTGTTTTGATTTGGTACCTTAACTCTCTAATTTTGGTTTTTTGTGGGTCCCTTTGAATATTGCTTTAGTTACAGTGGGGTTTTGTAGCTTTGAATTTTTTTTTTTTGCTCTTCATAATTTAGTCTGAACTTGGTGGTGTGTTGACATCAGAATTCCCCATTGAGCTGGGTTATTCCTGGTGTCCAGCAGCTGTATCACCTGCCTCTCCTGTGTTCCATTTGCTGGGATTCAAGGCCCCAGGGTGTAAGGATAAACGATACACAAACCCCCTCTGTATGAACTCTGCTTTTGTCCCTGATAGCCTTGAAGAGCCTGTTAGCTTGAAGGCTCATACTCAGACAGTTCAGAGTACCCTGCTGCACTTGTTTTTTTAAGTCAGATGAGGAGATCAAAGCCTGGTCCTGAGCGTATCAAAGATAGAGCATGTTGATGTTAAGGCCCATGTCTAAGGCCTGCCTACCTGGATGTGTTTCTACCTGATGCAGTTCCTAGAAAAGTGGCAAATTCAAATTACTCCTATGCACCATTTGGTGTGTGTTCACCATATTTTCTGTGTCTGCCTTGCATGCACCTGGAGAATTTGTTCCATGCTGTGTTTTCAACTGGAAATTGTGTTCCAGAGTTTATTGCTTAGTGTGAAAGAGTGAACCAAAGGCATTTCTTAATCTTTGTTTCTCATTGATTTAGTTTTCTTCACTGTGAAATTTTGGAGGGGTTTAGTTACTACAGTTTCTTTGGTGTTTCAGTTTTAAATTTTATTAATAGCTCTCTGCTCAGAAATAATTAAGAATCCAGATGGTAGTGCGTTCCCTCCAGCCATCAGGCACTGTGCTAGAGGGTTACAGAGCAAAATCTGATCATTTGGGAAAGAGAGACTGAAGATATCTAGAGAATGATCTTCAAAGAGAAGACTGCAGTAGTCTGACAAACTACTTACCTTTGTAGGCTTGATCTTTGATTTACACTACTGGGGTTTGCATTCAGTATCAGTGCCAACCAACAACTCTAGTTTAATATCTGTAGGTACCTTTCCAATTTGCTGTCCACAAAAAGCAAAATGAAAAGCTCCTGTCTTTATAAACTTGCTTATTCTGTCCTCTGCAATTCACACCTTCTCTGTGACTGCCTGCTGTGCCTGATGCTCCTGCTCTCTGGAAAAACATTCTGGAGTTGTGTAACTTATTTACCAAGAATGTCCATCTTCTGTATTTGCTGCTGCTGTAGGCTAATTTGGAATGTTTGGGGTTTTTTTTGTTTTTTTTTTTTCTTGCAGAAGAATCTGACCACTCTCATGAAGCAGTCTATACTCTGAGAGTACAAACCAGCAGTATGCTCAGTTATTTCATAATCTTTCTCTTTTTTCCTACTGCCAGCATGAAGGGTTCTTCTGTGAAACTCTGTTAACAAAGCCCTGTTTGATTGCAGCAGTCCAAGCTGTCAAGCCACGTTGTACACGTGATTTTTATACACAGCATGAACCTCATGTTTCCCAAGGGAGTACTACAGTCTTTTGTTTGATCCCTTGCCATTATTTCTTGGTACGGAATGACCAGTGAGTAAATGAATGCTGCGTGTCTCACAGTGCTCTGTGATGGAAGCAAGAACAATGTGTATTCTATACTACAGCTTTGTGACAAAGCATTTTTGGTGAAATACACCCAACACCTGTCAGATGATTTATCTACCTTTTCAAGCTCTTAAAACTTGTCAGAAAAATGTTCACAAATCCTCTTGAAAATTGCTTGGCAGCTGAAGCTGCTTTTCTGGCCACTTCAGTCAGGCAGTGCAGTTGCCAGGACTATTGTTTCCACAGTAGTGCTCAGGGTAACTTCTTACAGATTGCCAGCCATGACAGTCAGGTGTTAAGAGAAGACCTTCCTTTGGAAGGAAAAAAAAAATTCAGGAAGATGTAAGAACAGCTCTGTAACCCTCTTGATCATTGTGAATGATCAGCTTTTAAAATCTCCAATGCAAAAGGCAAGGTGATTTATTGTTTTAACTCCTTCCTACCCATCTGCCATCCGTCTTTGCTACCCTCTCCCTCACTTCCCTGACCTCCTTTTCTCTTCCTTTGTGACTATATCAGCACCTCTCAATAATGGGGAGAGACCCCAGGAACTGGAAAGGAAGGTGATAACTTTGTGATATTGGCAATGATAGTCTCTGTAGTTTGTCCTTCTCCACTGAGACAGCTCTTCTGAACATGCACCTGAGACCTGTGAATGCAGCTTCTGTCTCCAGCCTCCTCTGGATTCTTTTCTTTACAACTTTAGTCAGAGTTTCCTCATCTTATTTAATGTGTTGCCATGCTTAGATGGGATACACCATTCAAAGGATTTCTCCATTTGATTTGTTAACTTGATGCTCTCCCACTGCCATTCCCTTTTCAGGGACCTTTCTTAAGAGAACCTGCTTGAACAGGAGGTGGAGAGTTGAATGGACCTCCTGCTTCTCTCCTTTGAAGTCCATGAACATTTCTGAGTTTGATTTTGAAAGGAGCTGAGGAAAATACCACTAAAAGGGGAGAAGGGGGACTGTGGCAAAGGAAAAAAAAAAGAAATGCTGTGGTGCTTGGGCATAGGTACTGTTGCACATACAGAGTCCATTTTACAATTACATTCCAGGTGATGGTAAATCTTTCATTTTAAATGGTCACACTGGAATTTCTTTAAGTTCTGGAACCTGATACTGAGTGAGTACGGGCACAGTTAATGAGGCTAGTGATAGAAATTGATGTGGGTGACAAGTACCAGAGTACATTTGGGCTTCTCTTAGGATGCTGTGTCACATGGAGCATTCAAGTGATGTTGTGTTTTTTGTTTTCATCTTACAGTAGTGAGCAGTCCACTAAAGCCAAAACACAAAAGGAATTGCTGAAAACACTGCAGGAGCTGAAAGCTCACCTTCCTTCTGAGAAGAGAGTCAAAGGCAAATCCAGTGTCCTAACAACATTGAAATATGCCCTTAAAAGCATTAAACAAGTTAAAGGTAATAAAGTGTGATACTGCCTAGATAATGGCAACCTGGCTAAAGTGAAACTTTCAAAACAGGAGTTTAGATAAACCTAGCTCTACAAAGAGAACTGTACTGTGGCTGAAAACCTTCTTCACCAGATACTTTCACGTTGTTTCGATTTGTTGGCTTTGTTAACTTTTGTTCCTTTGGGAGTTGAAGCAGCTCTCTAGAGGTTTGATGTTTTACTGCTGTTTGGTTGAGTTAGAAAATTGATTTGAAAACAATTTACAGTTTCATACTGTTTGAACTGTCAGGCTACAATATGTGACTATTCATACATGGGTAGATTAAGATGTGTACTTTTGTTTGAGTTACTGATGAGGAAGCTCTACCAGGGAAAATGATGTATTTGGAGTAGTGCCTAGATTTCCCAACTGCCAACTTCACAACTTCTGCATTTATGCCAAAAAATATTTTTGCCATTTACTGCTTCTGGGCTGGGTGTTTATTGATAATCTTGATTATAAATTGTTTGTTGTTCCCATGTAGCCAATGAGGAATATTACCAGTTGTTGATGATTAATGAATCCCAACCTGCTGGTCTCAATGTATCATCTTACACAGTGGAAGAAGTGGAGACTATAACCTCAGAATACATCATGAAAAATGCGGTGAGTGTGGTGCCCTGAGTCTCAATCTGTATTGAAAATGTTTCCTGGAACTGGAATTCTCAGGCATGCCTCCTTCTTACAAGGGAAGGGTTGGTAGCTAGGCCACAAAGCTGAAGAAACTGCCTTTTGCCCCTAAGGGGATGTTAAGAAACTCTGAGCCTTTTCAGACTTTACAAGCTTGTTTCTGTTGGTTAGGTGGGAAATAAGAAGCTTAACCTCTCTGATCTCTGAATGGCACCTTGTGCCTGGAGGTGGTGGTGTGACACATCTCTGTGTCCATACAAACACTGAGACACATCATTAGGTTTCATTTCAGTGCAATTGCAAAAGTTGGAGAGTTAACTTTTTCCAATTTTGGTCGAGGCACACAGTGAATCACTTCAGCTTATTCTTCTAACTAGGGGTTATTTGATGTTTCACTAGTTTTGTGTTAGTGTGACTGGAGAGTGACAAAAGTATTGGAATCACTGTGTCCTTTTCTGTGGGGTTTGCCTGGTCTTTGTAACTGGTACAGGCTTTCTGTGGGGTCCAGTGATGCTGTGTTCTCATAGAGACAAGAACAGCTAGGACCATCACTGGAGTTCTAGCAGTGAAATGATAACCTGAATCATTTTTGAAATTATATTTATTTCCATTTTACTAGTATTTTAGCAATAAGTTATAGAGTCTTCATAAAATAATGGTATCTAAATGTATTAGGCTACCTTCTACTATTTTTTTCCATTTGAATATATGAAGTCTGAACTTTCTAAAATAAGAGCATGGTGGGGGATGTTCCATAGCTTGAAGTAGGTGGGGTTTGTTAAATCTGTGAATAGTAAAGGCTGCCCACAAGATGAAATAAATAGGAAGTGTTGAGTACAACTGAGAAATTCAGCCAAATATTATAAACATTGTTCAGTTAATGTGAATATCTGTTTGTGAAAGCAGTGTTGTGCTGGCAGCTCTTCAGTTCCTGTGCAGTGTTTGTGAATGCAGCACTCAGGGTTGTGACGCAGGGAGCTCCTCTGTGGCAGGAAGAGAAACAATACAAATGTGTGGGACTTCTTCCCACCTGTGTACTCATTATTTTTTACCAAGTGGTTTAGAGCCCTTTTTTCACTTTTTGTGGATGGACCAGCTAACACAAACAGCCTTTCAAAAACACCTGAATTTCATACATGTAAATCATGTCTGTAACAAGCACAGGGAAAATGTGAAGTTAGATAGCTGGAAGGTCATTAATTCTTAATTTGTAAATTCATTCTGCATCACAGAACTGTAGATAATGATGTATAGGGCTTGTGACCCAGTAAATAGTAGTGTATTATTCTTACTGCATAATTAAAAACTATTCTGTTTTTACTTGATGAGCAGATTCATTGTGTTCAACATCTCTAATAAAATTAAATTTCCTTAATTCTCATTATGAACATACTTATATTTTTATACATTAAATGTTTTTCTCAGAAGTATATGCTGCACTTAATAATGTTTCAAACGGTCTAAATAATTTGTGATTTTTGTTTTTAGGATATGTTTGCTGTAGCTGTTTCTTTGATAACTGGGAAAATTTTATACATCTCTGATCAAGCTGCTTCTATTCTCCGCTGCAAGAGGGGCTATTTTAAAAATGCCAAATTTGTGGAGTTCTTGGCACCTCAGGATGTCAGTGTGTTCTATACTTCTACCACCCCATACAGATTACCATCATGGAACATCTGCAATAGAGCTGGTGAGTGGACTCAACAGCAGATACTGCTCTGACCTTCTTGCAGTCACACAAATGCAAATCCTGATTTTGAATGTCCTTCCATCCTTCCCCATCACTTCTTGAGGGGCACAGGGGCATTATTAGAACATCTCTGAACAACTCTAGATGTACAAATGTATTCTATAAATCAGCAAGACTTGTCTCTTGGTTAAAAGTCTTCTCAAAGTCATTATTTATCAGTTCTCATTCTCCTTTCAGCCAGATGATGAACGAAAACAAAGTAGGAATTCATGCTGAATGGTGAATTTACTTTCCACTTGTACTAGCAATCAAATGAAAACTATTTTTCTTCACATTTTCTCTTCCTCAAGTGTAAAGGGGACAATACTCTGTCTCCTTCCTTTTAAAATGGTTATGATTTGAATACTGGACACCTTGGTTATGGTGTAGAAAAAGGTATTTCAGCTGTAATCACTGACACTCAGCAAGTGTAATCACAGCTCTCTTCTTCTAGCCTTAGAAAAGTTATATTAGGCATAATTAATGGTGAAGGCTCAGATGTCTCAGGGCACTTGATATTTGTTTGTGGTAGGATTGTTTTTCTCATGTACCTGCAGCTGTTAGTAATTGAGAAATATCTGCCAACTGTTTCAACTAAACACTTGAAATTCAAGGTCTGCTCGAAATGTTTGAAATTCCAATTCATTGCATGTTAAATCTGTGAAGTAAAGCCAGGGTATGAACCAGATTTAATCTGAAAAAACAATCAGCAATAAACATGTGCTAAGCAATGCATACATAGAGCAGGTCAAAAGGGACCTTGTGAGGTCTCCAGTGCAACCTGTGGCTCAAAACAGGGTCAGTGGTAAATGATATATAATCCTAATTACTCAGTTAGGCTGGAGTTTTTTTGGTTTTGCTTTCTTGAAACATTTTCTGTAGCTTTATTATGTTTGTGTACAGCTTCAGATTTAAAAAATGCAGCAAGTAGAAGTGTGCACGCTCTGTCATGTATTAGTTGCCAACAATATAACATCCAAAATATTGTGCACTGGAGGCCTTTGAAATGCCAGAGCTTCCCTTGGGAATCAGTGTGTGGCTGCTCTGGAAAAGGAGGGAAATAAGCTTTAAACATGAGAAGAAGTCTTCAGGAATAAGAGAGAAGAGAGGTGCTAGGAAGTTCATTTGATGGTCAGATTCTGGGTCCTAGGTAACCAGACATTTTTGGTCACTGGTATAAAGTATTGTGAAAATGTTGATAAGAGTAAGCAGCTCAAACTAGAGAGCTGTTAAGAGATGTTTAAGAAAAAGACTTGATAAACAAGGAGCTATGATTCACACGCCAGCCTCAGAATCTGAGGGATGTTCAGGTTTAGTTGCTTATGATGTACATTGTTTAATCAATACATATGGAGAGTTCAGGGAAAACTTAAACTTAAAAAAAATGTCTTATCTAAGGAAAAATTCTTACACTAGATATCATCATCTTCTAGTAATTTGTAACTTGTTATGAAATATGTTTGATATTTCTAGAGTCTTCCACCCAGGACTGCATGGAAGAGAAATCCTTTTTCTGTCGCATCAGGTAAGACAATATTGTAAAGCTTAGTGTTGTGTTATGAAACCAAGCATTACATAAGTATTTGACTTTTATAAGAACCATCTGGTTTGAACATTTCATGCTTTTTCATAATGTGATTGTAAAGCAAAACATATGCACATCCTTGAGTTGATTAGCTCTAGCAGCTACAGAGAAAACTGAACTGATTCTGGGAAGTTCCATCTTGGAAGTTAATCCCTGTGAGTATTGACCTTTGTGCCATGAAGGAAGGTGGTGCAGCATCTCCTCCTGCTCTGGAAAGCCTTTGGATCATGGAAATAGAACTGTTCAGCACCTGCCTCACTCTCCTTCATTCTGAAAAAGCAATGGCTCAAATTTATCTCAGGGATCCCCTAGGAAGATACTCAAGGGTTACTTGACTTGTCTCTTTTGTCCTCTAGTTAACAGAGGACACAATTCTTTGGTTTGCTTTTCTTCCTTCTTTTCCTGCCCTAATCACTCCTCTTTAGTTTTGGGGTTTTTTTAAATTTATTTAGGAAAAGCTGGCAACTTAGTTCATGTTCTTTCTTGTGCACTTTGATTTCTTGATGCTTACTGCCTCTCTGGCAGCATTTCTGAAGCAAAAATAGTGGATCCAATTATTTAATTACTTCTGGAGTAAATAAATACTTATTATCGAGGTATGAATAAACTTGAAATGAATTGGATGTAATGCAGAGCTCCAGAGTGGTGCATTGGATGTGCTGCAGAAGTACTGCTGGTGTTACTGGAGAGTTTTTGTCCAACTAACAGTGGTTTCAAAAGCTTTACTTTTATTTAGCACTGCTGTTATAAACTTATTACAACTGATTCTTCTTTGGTCACTGTGTAAATGGTTGTTGTGGTTGTTGTTTTCATTACTATGTTTGCATTCTGGTTAAGCAAACACCTGTTATTAGATACTGAGCCTTCACTGCTTCTAAACTGGAATAAATATTGATTAAAAGGTGACCTTTGTGTTAACTCAGGGGATATAGCAGTCTTCATAAAAAAGCCCTGTCAATTTATCCCTCTGAAGGAGAACAAAGTAACTTAATGTGTTGTGTGAGCTGGGTTTCTATCAGACTTCCATGTGATGCTGCTGTGGATATTGTTGCAGGCAGCAGAGAGAACAGCGCAATCTTTATGGAAGTTGTTGTGCAAAGGTTACCATCAGAATTAGGTTCTCTTCAAAAAAAATAAAAATCAAGCCAAGATCTTGACTGCTATTTTAGTAGCTAACATGCAGTTCTTGTGTCGTGAGGGAAATACAATGCATGAATTAAAATTGTGTTCAGCATAAGATGAATCTGTTGAAATAATTAACTCTCTTTAATCGTTAGTGCGGGAAAGGAGCGGGAAAATGAGATTTGCTATCACCCATTCCGGATGACTCCCTACCTTATCAAAGTGCAAGATCCAGAAATAGCAGAAGACCAGCTGTGCTGTGTGCTGCTTGCAGAAAAAGTCCATTCTGGTTATGAAGGTAATCCTTGAGTGCACAAAGACCAGCTTACTTTCCTAAAAGAAAGATGTGTTCAAGCTTTATTAAAGTGAAAGAGAACTGTTTCTATTCTCTGTCCTTGCTGCTTTCCTGTATGCTCTTGGCCAGAATTTTGGAGTGGCAGCTTGAAGTGTTATGTATGCTTTTATTAACCCCAGTTGTTAATATGCTTTTATTTTTCTCTCAGCACCCAGAATTCCTCCTGACAAAAGGATTTTTACAACTACGCACACACCGACCTGTTTGTTTCAGGATGTAGATGAAAGGTAACTTAAAAAATTATTTTTAAATTTACTGATGAGCAACCTACCCAATATCTTTGCAGGATTTAAGGTGTCTGTATGGGGTTAAAAATTATGCAACTACTGAAGGGTGTTTGATCTAAGAAAAGCACATCCCCCCATTTTCACTATGCATGAGAACACATTACACTAATATTTAAATGCCTGCTAGCAACTTGTTCTTCCACTTTTCTTCCCCCTTGGGAAATTCTGGACATAAATTCAGTCAATGAACCCATGTTCAAAAGAATTCCTGTGGTGCCAGTTATTACCTGTATGAGACATTTAGGTGTGGGTTTTTTGGTTTTTTAAATTTGATTCAGCAAATATGCTGCTGTTGCTCTCTGCTGGCCCAGGTACAACTAGAGGTACAGCTTTTGAATACAACATTAGATCTTAAAAAAAGTATATAAAACTGGTTCACATTACACTAGCTGAAGACTTCAAATTGCTTTGACAGTCATAAAAGCTGGTTAGAGTAACTATTTACATTCTAAATTAGAAACAAAACAGCCACCTGTGATCTTAATGTATGTACAAAGACTTAGTTCTTGAGCTCTAAACCAAGCTTTCATGCAATCATTTAGATTGCAAAAGACCTCTAAGATCATCAAGTCCAGCACTAACCCTGTCCCTAAATGCCTCATCTGCACATTTTTAAATACCCCTGGGGATGGTGACTGCACCCCTCCTGTGGGCAGCCTGTTCCTTGAGAGCCCTTTCCATGAAGAAATGTTTCCTAATAGCCAGTCTAAACCTGCCCTGAGGTAATTTCCTCTTGTCACTTATTCCCTGGGAGAATCAACTCTCTCACCCAGTTTGCTATTGTCAGCAAAATGATGGAGGGTGCTTTCCATTCTCTTGGCCAGATCATGGATAAAGACATTAAACACAATCCTGAGCCGTGGGGACTTGACTTGAAGAGAATTCACCTGTTCCTGAGTTGAAAACACTGCCTTTCCCCTTTCTTTTCCATTTTCCCTGCTATTTTCTTTATGATGGTTTCTGATATTTGGGCTGTGTATGGCGCTTTGGTTTGTTTTTTTTTTTATTTTTCTTCCATAGCAAAAACTAAGTTAGCTACGGTGGTAACATCTGACTGCTGAGATTCTCTCATTTCTTTTTAAGCATTCTAAGAATGCTAAAATTTTCTTTGTAAGTTGAGATGGGGGGATGTCTTCAGACAGAGTAGGAGTATAATGGGCAATTTTGAGATTCTGTGGTATATTTTTTGGGTGGAAATCTAGTTTCTAAAAAAATATTTCATTCTTGGCAAAATCCTTAAATGCAGCAGAAGAGAGAGGGATTGGGAAAAGGAGATTGTGGCGTTTGACTAAGGTGGAGTCAAGGTAAAAAGAGCACTGCTTGACTTCTGTGACAGTTTTACCTGTAGAGAGGCAGATGTTGTGGCTGAGTTCCTGTAGGATTGAGTGTGTTAATGCTGACAAACTGTTGTTCCATGCTGTGGTTTATACAGTCCCTCTAAACAGCTCAAGTTGATAAAAGTACTTAATCCACTGTAGTTGTGTCTTCCTCGTGGATTTTTCTCTCTCCTTCATTTCCACACATGCTTCAAGCCAGCTGCAGAGTGGGTTTATCTTTGCAGAGTGGCTGAGGGCACAGTGCAAAGCTTCTGTTCCTCTGTGCATCCACAGCTCAGTGGTCTCCAGTAGTCATTTAACAGAAATGGCAAAATTGCTGAGTGGAGAACTTTGCTCTTATTCTTGGGCTTGAGTGGAGCAAGTGCAGTAAATCCTTCCTTGTGAATCCTATGGAAGCTTCTTTCCTGTTAGTTTGATGTTACCACTTGTTCTCTAATACCATTTTCTAACACTTCCAGTGAGGGCTGATTGCATCTTGTCTGAAATTAGGACTTTGTGTCATTTATTTCTGTTCCTGTGATTGTGTAGTTGATTTTGCTTTTAATTTTTTAACTCCTGAGAGCATTGGCAGCCCAATAAATGTTTACCAAGACATGCATATGCAGTTTGTTACTATTAAGCTCTCCAGGGTTTGGTAGAATACACAAAGCAAGAGAGTCTTAACGAAAGCAGAGTCTTAATATTTAAAATGTGCAACTGAGCACCTGCTGTTGACTGAGTGTTGTTCATAACATAACCCTGAAACAGTTGCTTGACTTGCATAAAGTTAATTTCTGTAATCAGTACATGTTCATGGGTTGAAAAAATACGTATTCGTCTGGACTCTGCAGGTGAATCTCTGCACAGAGTATGTTAAGTAAAAATAAATATTTTCTTGAAATTAAATGAATCATTCCTATATTTGTCTTAATATATTTGATACTTCACGTATTTAATGGGTGTAAGTAGTTCACAGTGGAATGATCTTTGTAAATTAATTTAAAGCAGTTTTGTGTGTAACTTACAACAATAATATAAAGAGACTTCTTATTCATGTTTTTTGACACTTTAAATGTCATTCTATAAAACACAAACTAAACTTGGCAGCATCTCCTCATCAGCCATTCTTATGCCACACGTGTATTTGCATTCATAAAATTAATTTATTAACTTAACCTCTGAATTGTTACGAGTTATTCATTATGAGGAATCATCATGATGCCAAGATATCATTCTCAAATAGAGAATTATAGGAGCACTGAAGGGCTGGTTGGAAGGGACTGCTGGAGGTCTTGATTCCATCCTTTTGCTTGAGATGAAACCTTGCCCAGTCCTGGCTAAGGTCAGCTGTGGCCTTGTCTCAATAATGCCTGAAAATCTTCAGAGGCAGAGATGACACAATCTGTATGGGAAACCTCCTGTGTTGCACTGCTCTGTTAAAAACCTTTTCTTAACATCCAGCATCAGCTTTCCAGACTCCAGTCTGGGACCATTGCCTGTAATTTTATTGTCTGGCACCATCAAGAAAATTTAACCCTGTTTTTGCAACTCCTCTTTCCAGCAGTGTGGGAAGCTCCTGGATCATCTTTTAGTTTCCTTTTCATCAGAGCAGGCAAGGCCAGCTCAGTCTCACATTCTAGATCCCTGACTTTCATAAAGCAGGTGGCAAACAGGAGCAGTGCTGAACAAAACCTTCTTGTGGTGTTATTTGATGAAGCCCTGGCTGAAGTTGTTTGGAGTTGACTGAGATTTTAAAGTCCTCTAGCAGCACAACTTTTCTCATGTGCTTTGAGCTTGGCAGCACTTCTAAATGTCAGTGTGTCAAAGTGATCTGGTTTGGTATGAGTTCCTTGCCAGTTTCTGCTCTGTTGCTTTAGTTCATCTACAGCTCTTAAGACTGATTATTAAACTAATTGCTTTGATAATAAGGCATTAGTAGCTAATATCTTTTCTGGAAGGGTATGTTTGATGTTTTGGGGAACTGATGTAATTCCAGTGGGTTGTTGGAAGTGCAGTGTTGAAGGCATTTGCTGCATAATGCGTTTGAGTTCCTACCTGACACCGATGCCCTGTCTGCTGCTCTGGGGCTGAGTTCTTCATTAAAGCTGTTCAGATACTCTCAAATCTCCCTGCCCCTGGGCCTTTGGCACTGAGTGGGGCTGGGGGAAGATGCACAGGGACTTGTTGGCACCTGGCAACTTCAACACCACTGAGTAGAGTTGACCTAGTACATTGGTTTTTTTCCAAAGCACATTTCCAGTGGTTAACCTTCAGGGTAAGGTGCAGAGTGGTATTTGTGAACTTTCGCTCTTTATCCTTAATGCAAATGCTTGAAGTGATCAATAAAAATTGTTTTGTCACATAAATTAGTTTTTTCACATCACTGGAAGTGGTCATGGATGACGTGCAGGAA
The DNA here is from genome assembly GCF_022539315.1 of Serinus canaria. Classification (NCBI taxonomy): domain Eukaryota; kingdom Metazoa; phylum Chordata; class Aves; order Passeriformes; family Fringillidae; genus Serinus; species Serinus canaria. The sequence continues at coordinate 23,987,270 of NC_066323.1, read as the reverse complement.
TTCAGTACCATTGCTTTTAATTCTCCAGTTAATAAGCTTGCTCCCTTGCAGCTCCTCCGAGCTGAACTCTTCACCTGCCTGTGAGAAAGTTGTCTTGAGGGCTGGTCAGCTCCTCTGGTGCTAGTTCAGCTGTGGTAATCCTGTGATCCTTAGCCATGGCTCCCAGCCAAGGGATTGGGGTACTATTTGCCTTCATGAGAGTTTTACAAGATTAAACTTCATTAATGCTCTTTTAAAATTGGGGTAAGCATTTATCCTCTAAAGTTAGGCAGCAAAGAAAAGACAGAACTGCTGTAGCAGACTCGTTGATTTGGTCTAACCACTACCCCACAAACAAACAAAGCCTCCCTTGCCCTAAATGTATGACTGGTGTTAACTTGGCACCTCTTTTTCACCAAATGTAAGCTTAAAATTATTCATTCTCTTCACAGGAAAAGCAGCAAAGAAAGCTTAAAATAAAACATTTCAAACATTGAAATGTACATTTCTTCTACTTCATTTTTATTACTTTTTCTTTGTCTTTCTTTCTCCAGAGCAGTACCTCTGTTGGGATACCTACCTCAGGATTTAATAGGAACACCAGTCTTGGTGCATCTTCACCCAAATGACAGACCCTTAATGCTAGCAATTCACAAAAAAAGTATGTGACCTCTTACTATGTAGAAATATATTTTTTTTTCTTTAGCTTATTTATAAGACTACAAAAATCTCATCTAGTAGTAGGAGAAACTTAATTGTGACTTTTGATTTTTTCCCACAAGTAAATACTGAATCTTTTACTGTACAACTTGATTCTTAATGCAAATCCGTGAAAGTGAGAAATCACTCTGTTTTGTACTTTCTAAGAAGCATATATATCTATTGTAAACAAATTGACTATAAATGAATGTTTCATTTATAAAAGTATAAAATATATGAAATTAATGAAAAAGTATAAAAAAAAGTATGAGAATGATGTGATAGAAGTCGTCATATCTTACATGATACTCTTTCTTATTTCGTGGAGAAGAAAATAAAAGCCATTCTGGCAAAGTTTCTAAAGCTACTTCAGCCTGCTTTAGTTTGTTGTATTCTAAAGGGGATTTTCTCAACCATAGTCCAGTAAATTATGAAGTTCTGCTTATTCTGGTAGCTCAGTGTTTCCAAATGTATCAATGTACCCAGTATTTGTTCCCTCAAGTGTCATCTTCCTCCATAAAGAGGAAGTCCATTGAATGTCCATTCCCTCCATGAATATCCAGTTCATTGTAAAATCCTGAATTGTTATGTGGAATTGTGCAAACATTAATCTGAAATATCTGTTTGAATCCTTCATTGCAGTTCTTCAGTATGGAGGGCAGCCTTTTGACTATTCACCAATCAGGTTTTGCACTAGGAATGGAGATTACATCACCATGGACACCAGCTGGTCCAGTTTCATCAACCCTTGGAGTCGAAAAGTTTCATTTATTATTGGGAGACACAAAGTTAGGACGTAAGTTGGGATGGTTTTGTTTTCCTTTCCCTCAGGTTTACAGAGATCCTTAAGAGGAGGGAACAGAATAAGCATTAAATTCTCTGTAGGATATGTAGGTGGTAAATTGAAACTGGTCTCTGTGGTTGAAACGTTTGCATTTGCAGTGAGCTGGTGTATGTTTGGTTTGTGCAGGGGTCCCTTAAATGAAGATGTCTTTGCTGCTCCCAACTACACAGAGGACAGGATCCTGCACCCCAGCGTTCAGGAGATCACAGAGCAGATCTACCGGCTCCTCCTGCAGGTACTGCAGGGCTCTGCTGCTTCCCTGCTCCTTCCCTGCCCACATCCTGCTGCCAGAGCCCCTTGGTCTTGGTGACACATTGCCTTTAGCTGCTCCTGCTCTGCTGGAGTGTTGGCCACAATCCTGGGAATTCCTTGCACTCATCATTGCCACACAAGACTTTCTAAAGTGTGTTAAAGCTCCCGTTGATATCTTAAGAATTTAATGTAGTTATGGAGTCCTCCAGACAAACAAACAAAAGAAGACCAAAAAACACCCTCAAAAAACAACAACAACAACAAAAAAAAAAAAAAAAAAAAAACCCACCCAAAAAACCCACAAAAAACTCCAGAAAAAGAAGCCAACCCAAAAAAATCCCCAAGCAACAAAAAACCCAGCATAAAATAAAATCTCTTTTCCTGACATGGAATTACTGATGTCCTGAGGGGGGTGTGTGTATACATTCATACAATACATACATACATATATATATTTTTTTTGTTTATGTTGTTTTAACAGCCTGTGCACAACAGTGGATCCAGTGGCTATGGGAGTCTGGGCAGCAATGGTTCACATGAGCACCTGATGAGTGTGGCATCCTCCAGTGACAGCACAGGAAACAATAATGAAGACACTCATAAGGATAAACCAGTAGGTTTTTGATTTTTCTCATTCAAGTATGTGACACGAAACAAACTAAGTGGGGATTTTTAACTTCTAGAATAATGTTTTCAAATCAGAAATAGGAGAAAGGATAAAGAAAATGCCATCTTTCTTTTTTTGTTTAATACAGAAAAACCCTTTTGTCTGAGGGAATAAGCATATCTGGTGTAGGTGAAGCCTCAGGGTACTGAAGCACAGTGATAGACATGAAAGTCAGTGTTATAGAGAATTTAAACCTGTACAGTGTGTTCACTTAATCTATTGTCTGTTACATGTTATATGCTGTGTTTCTTGGAAAACCAGCCAGAAATGTGAAAGCAGATTCTTTTGGGAGGGGAAAGTCTGTAATTACTGTTTTCCCAAAGGAAAGTAAGAAGATTAAATGCAGTAATACCTGCAGAACCAAGGGATAGCTTGACCCTGATTGCTTTCAATGTTGCAAAAATACAGCATTTATATAGAATGAAATAAATGGAATGGAATAAACCAATTTTCTAGTTTGTGCTTAGAACTTTACTTTGTGTTTAACTCTGGAAGCCAAAAATTTTCCTTGATAAGTTGGATTGCTTGTAGACTAATTCTCCCAAATCTGATTTGTGCTTCTGTGATCAGACTTTGCAGACTCCTGCTCTTGCCAAGGTGGTCACTTTCCTGGCTCTCAGTTCTTAAACACTGCTGGAGTAAGCAGATGAAGTCGCAGGATTTCTTATTTAACAGGGAAATAGATGCCTGGCATTCCTTCACTATTTCCACAGACAGTGAAGGCTGTTACAGTCCAGTTCTGTAACATCCTGCTAGTGCTTGGTTAGACTTCTAGGTTTTTTACCAAGTGATAGGTTTGGTGTTTTCCCGAAGTCATCTTTGTAATGGATAGTTTCCATTTTCCTATCTAAGTTATTCAAACAGAGTAAAAGAAATACAGAGTAATTGTTTGCAGGAAACTTGCTTTAAATTTCTTCTCTTTCCAATTCCAAATTTCTGCAGCTGCACAATAAAATTGTATGTATACATATTTCTCCTGTGATCAAGGTAATTGCAAGATAGAGATTAACTGAGGTTAGATTTAGTCTACTGAGGAATCACTATGCAAAATGTTTTATGTCAGAATTTTGAAATAACTGTTCTTCCCAAACTGCTTCCAGGAGGTTTGTCAATATGCCCGCAAGGTCAAGAGTAAAGGACAGCATATTTTCACTGACAGTAAAGCCAAACTGGACTACAAGAAAGAGTCTTTGGCAGGTAAGACATGAGCAGTTCCTAGTCTCTTGTGCTGGTGCCTTGGGTAATGTGGCAGCAGGACTGTTTTCTAGTTGAGCTCTATTCAATGCATAAAGACAGCATTTTATCAGTTCAGATTTTATTTTCCTGTGTCTCTCTGCTGTGCCCAGGAAAATACTGTGGCTTCATTGAATCAGTAGTGGTGCAACACAGTTAAGGCATGGCCTAAAGCTGTTGTCTTGAAATAATTTAAGTGGGCACTAGAGTTGAACTCATCCTGAGTGGGTTTCAACCCAAATGATATATATTCTCTTACAGCCATAGTGTCTATTCCCTTTGGATCCATATGCAATCTAATTAAACTTTATAACTCCAAGCACCCATAAGGACAGGAAAATGTTTACATAATATTCATTTATTGGTGCACTACAGTGGTTAATTTGTGACCTGCTAAACATGTAGAAATGAAAAACCTTTACTACTGTTGCTTTTAGGGGAGTTGGTAAGGATTTAATGTCTTAATTGCATAATAGCAGTATCTCTTTCCACAGAAAAACAGAATACTGCTGGTGGCCAGGTGAAAGGTGTAGGGGGAAAGGATACTTCAGGAACAGTTGCTCCAAAAAATGTGACCACTGAAGAGCTGGCTTGGAAAGAACAACCTGTGTATTCCTATCAGCAGATCAGCTGTTTGGACAGTGTCATCAGGTCAGCAACCTGTGAGTAAATTACTCTTGACCTCTGGACACAGGACTGGTATGTCTAATATTGCTAAATCTTTGTATTTTAGGTACTTGGAGAGTTGTAATGTGCCTGGTACAGCAAAAAGAAAATGTGAGCCTTCAACAAGTGTTGCATCACTGAGTTCTGGAGTTCATGAACAAAAAGCAGCTGATAATTCTATCCAGCCATTGGGAGGTAACTCTACATCCCAGCTTTTTCATAGCTGAGTTTTGCTGGCAGGCAGTTGCATGCTATTTCTTTGCAGAATAATGACAAGTGTGTCTTAGGCATGACCTCATAGCTTCTTTCTCAGTATTTGATGTTGGTGATTTAACTTCTATCATTAATATCTTCCTTACAATTAAAATACTGAGTAGTTGATGCATATGCATATCTGGATTGTAGATGCAATAAACTAATTTGAACTGTGCAGAATACAGTAGGATTTTTAGGTTCAGGACTTGAATCATTATCAAATGTGGGAAGTTTATTTCACAGTTAGGTCTTGTAAGAATAATCAGCTGAAGAACCTAGCAGCTAATTAACTACAACAAAAATATGCATCTTAGTTTTCTGCTTTAAAAAAAGGAACAAGAGAAGGTAAAATACAGCATTGGACTGTTCTGTGTTTTTTAAGATGTTAGAACCCAATGTTCATCCGTGAAGACAAAAAGCTGGGGATTACTGAGGAAAGCTGTCTAAAAAGTCTGCTGCAGACAGAAACATTCAGTGAATTTTTTAGGCCTTAGATGTAGCATTTGACATAGTCCCTTGTCTGGATGGGGAGCTAAGTGAAGATTGGTAACGGGTTAGGCCAAGGACTGTGAGACTGGTAAAGAACTGCATGCAAATGAGAGATTTGCTCATTCTACCTTGTCATTGTATGAGGCTGAAGGGAGAATGGCCAGTGGAGTTCCTCAAAAATTGGTTGTGGGAATGATCTTGGCTATTTGATGAGCTTCAAAAAGAAGTTCTAATGCAGCTTTTAGAATCAAATTAGAAGGTATCAGTAGAGCAGGAACAAAGAGTCCTACAGCAGGGATTGAAATGCTGTAATTTGGAGTGTCTGTGGTTCTGGTTGGCAGGAGATGACGTGGGTCACCAGCTCTTTGCTGCACTGATGTCTGAGACAGATGAATTCACCAGGCAGGAAAAAGGCAAACTTTAGATCTTAAATATGTGTTATGGAAGTATTCCTGTGAGAGCAGGGATGTTATAATGCTATTTTGTGAGGCACTGCTCTGACCTCTGCTGGATTACTGTGTGTAGCTTTCAGGGGAGAGAATTTTAAATAGCTGGGTGCTCAAAACAAAGCTCTTACAGTAACCAGCTAATGAAAGAAATCAGTGTACAGCACTGTGGGAGCTGGGGGCAACTTACTCTCGGGCTGGAAGAGGCTAGAAAATTTCTTCCAAAATTATGCCATGAAAGAAGAGCGAAGACCAGAAAAAAAGGAAAATATCCCTTATTGAAAAGGTTTGGTTTGCCTTTGTATGGGCTTAGAGGATTGCATTTGTTGCTCCACAGTCATTCTATTCCTGGAATGTATAAAGTTCACTTTTTTGTCTTGTCAAGCACACTTTGGCCTTTACTGTTCTGCAGCCCTAGCAGCATGTAACTTGAATTTGTTCTTGTTTATGTTCAGTAAGCTGCAACTTTATTTCTTTTAACAGATCCTGCTGTGTTGAAGGCATCTGGTAAATCGAGTGGTCCCCCAGTGGTTGGTGCTCACTTAACATCTCTGGCTTTACCTGGCAAACCTGAAAGTGTTGTGTCCCTCACCAGTCAGTGCAGCTACAGCAGCACCATTGTTCATGTTGGAGACAAAAAAACACAACCTGAATTAGGTAGGATTTTGCTAATATTTTTTCCTCAAGATGGCAAGTGCTAGCAAGTTCAGATTTCAGACATGTGAACAGCTGATGTCTGCTCATGAATTTTATTTTCTTCCAGCTAAGGTGGTCTTAGTTAATGGAATAAATAGGGATGGAATGTGTAATCTTAAACTGGCAGCAAAATTATTACAGAATTGTAATACCTTAAAAATGCGTGTACAGGGTTTTCTTTGCTTCATCTTGAGTATTTTGCCTTCTGTTCCTGTAGAAATGATAGAAGATGGTCCAAGTGGAGCAGAAATCATAGATGGCCAACTTCTTGCCCCTCCCTCCAGCTCTGCACACATAAATCAAGAGAAGGAGCCATTTAAAAAACTGGGACTTACAAAGGAAGTGCTTGCAGTGCATACACAAAAAGAGGAGCAGAGCTTCTTGAACAAATTCAAAGAAATAAAGAGATTTAATATTTTTCAGTCACACTGCAATTACTACTTACAAGATAAACCAAAAGGACGGCCTGCTGAGCGTGGTATGGCAATAGTTTTCACCATAAAACTTGTATTTATATAGAAAGTAAATCCTGTTGGGAGGGCATTTCTGTTTTTAGTGGTTTTGTGGGGCCAGTGTGAACAGTGACACTTGCATGCTATTTTCAAAACTCACAGAAAAATTTTCTGGCAAATCTTGCTAAAAGATTAAAGCGGAATATTGCTTTTAGTGTCACAATGGGCATTTTAGTAACTAATATTTTTATTTTTGTCTATTCTCTATACTATTACTGTCATGCATCTACTCTCAAGGGACAAAAAAATCCTTCTTTAGAATGTTTGCTTTACTTTATCTGTGCTTGTATTCCCTTGCTTTTCTTTCCCTTCTGTCTTGCCATCTGTCTTTTGTTCAGATTTGTGGTTTTGTTTTGTTTTCAGCTCCTTTGTTTTCCAGTCTTCCCCATTCCACTGTCGTGTAATTAGTGGGGCAATCTGATAATTGTTGCCTTTTAGGTAATAATGTGATCAGCAGGATGGAAATGGCACAGACTAGCAGTAGTGGTGAGATTGCTTTGTTTCTTCGGCCTAGGAGCTCTGGATGGCATTTTCAGGAGTGCTTGATATGATCTGTCTTTGTTCTCATTTCGGTCTTGACTTGACTTAGAACAGAAGTCAGACACTGCTAAGCATTTTTCAGATTTTTATCTTAATTTTTTAATTTAAATAGTTATACAGGTCCTGTATAGCTGTATTCTTACAACCTTCCTTACAACTTTTCCTTTTGCAGGTGGCCGTGGACAAAGAAACGCCACGTCTGGAATGGATCAGCCTTGGAAGAAGAGTGGAAAGAACAGGAAATCGAAGCGCATCAAACCACAGGAATCCTCAGACAGCACAACTTCTGGGGCTAAATTCCCCCACCGCTTCCCCCTGCAAGGGTTAAATGCCACAGCCTGGTCACCATCAGAGACCTCCCAAGCCAGCTACTCAGCAGTGTCCTTCCCCACTGTCATGCCTGCCTATTCCCTTCCAGTTTTCCCAGCAGCAGGGACAGTGCCACCGGCTCCTGAGACCTCACTCTCTGGTTTCAGTCACTTGCCAGACTCTGCAAACACTTGCCCTGTGGGGCCATCCCAGTTCTCTGCACCCTTCATGACCCCCGTGGTGGCTCTCGTGCTCCCCAACTACGTGTACCCGGAGATGAACAATAACTTACCTCAAACGCTTTACCCCAGCCAGCCCAACTTCCCTGCCCATCCCACCTTCTCCTCACAGACGGTGTTCCCACCACAGCCCCCCTTTGCCACAGGCAGCCCCTTCCCCCAGCAGGCGTTTTTCCCAGCACAGCCATTCCAGTACAACTCCCCGGCAGAGCCCGAGAGGGCTCCCGGGGCCGAGCCCCGCAACGAGCCCTCCCGTTCCTGCACTCCGCAGTCGCCGGCTCCTCAGGACCAGGCTTCACCTCCGCTCTTCCAGTCCAGGTGCAGCTCTCCTCTCAACCTCCTGCAGCTGGAGGAAACCACCAAAACTGCCGAGAGCGGGGCTGCTGCGGGGCTGCACGGAGCCCTGCCTGAGGAGGGAGCCATGGGCAACATCAGCACGGCAGACAACGGCAGTGGGAAAGAATCCTTACCTGTAAGTCTGGCTCACACCCCCTTCTCCCGGCTCTGCTGCACCATTTCCAGTCCTTTCTCTTCAGGGCAGCTTGTTAACAATAGACAGAAGCTATGGAATGCCTGGAGCTGGACTCACAATTGTAGTTGGTAAATTCAAACTTCAACAAACTGGACAAAATGTGAAGTCCAAACATTAGAATAGCCTCAACCTTTAAACATTAAATCTACCTCATCATTCTTCTGAAGTTACCCTAGGAAGCTTGGAAATACACCCTGAGAGAGTTTTGTTCCATTTCACTGAAGAAAATAAGAATATGGATAAGCCCATTGAAAACCACTGAAATAAACTAGCGTTTTATTTTTAGCAAAAACTTTTGTGCTAGTGAATTTGTGTGCATGGGAAAAAACAATCTGTAAGTGGTCTGAAAGAAGCTGATTTAAATTAAAACCTCATCTGTGTTTACAAACAAACAACTGAAGTTAATGAAGAATTCGTCATTTCTTGCAGACCATAACTTCATTTTTCTTTTGTTTGTTGCCCTAAAACTATGCTGAACTATTTGGTAACTTCAGGGGTTTTGTTATTTCCTGGCTCATTTCAGCCTGATAAATCAGTATAACAAATAAATTGAGCTGAAGTAATGTGTCTGTAAAGGTTTCCATGGTAGAAATATGTAAACTATTATTTTTGCTTTCTAAAGCACCATAGAGTATAGTTCTAAATGCTGATGGGATGGAGCAGCATCCTATTTTTTTTTTGGCTGCCTCCTTCCATTATTCAGGAATGTGTTCAAGGTAAAGTCAGTTCTTTCCATTATTACATGTTTTACTAAGTTCTGTCAGCCTTAATTGCTAACACTGACTCTTGAAACTGATTTGCAGTCAAGTTTTGATTCAGTTAAAAATTAGTGTAGTTAATGCTTCTTCCCTTAAAAATAAACAAATAAGTGATCTTGCCTGGGAAGCACCTGGAAACATTTTTTACTACTCTCAGTGCTACTCTTCCTTCTCATCTCAAGGAGATGGAGCATCCCACCCAACAGAGGATGTTGCTGCAAATCCTTTGAGGTAGATTACAGTAGGAGCAATTGCTAGTATGTTGTGAGTGGCTTGGGTAAAATCTGACTTGTCCAGGACAGTAGGTGCTGCCAACAGTGATCAGGAAATCAGGAAATAATATAGTTTCTTATGAAACTATATTATTAATTCTTTGAAGATATTTCACTTGGTCTTACTGAAGGACCCCCTGTCTGCCTATCAGTCCATTAATATTTCCTTGGCATTTGTTATTAGTGACTGTCTTTGAATAACCATGTAAATATTAGAATATAGAGTGAAATGGATTTATTACTAATCATTCACATGATTAGTAATACAGCTATTACATTCAGTAATAAATACATTAATAAATAAAGCCTGTCTCATATCCCTTTCTCATACCAGTTGATCCCATCCTCTTTGTCTCCTCTAGTTTTGAATGTAGGAATTAATTTTTTTCTAAGAGAAATGTTGAGCCCATTTTGTAAGATGGTCTTGGGTTAATGTACATGTTGATGTGTAAGTATAGAGAACTGCTGACAACTTTATAACCTTTTATTTAAAAGGACACTGCAAAACTATGAGCTGTTTATTACCTTGAAGCATAATTTCTGAGAATTTATTAGTTTAAAGTAACAAAGCTATTACATTTAGTAACAAATAGCTTTGATTTTTGGTGTTTGGGTTTTTTAGTTTTATTTTTTCTCCTTATCACTAGGCTGAATCTCCAATGGATGCTCAAAACAGCGATGAGCTCTCCATGTCCAGTGTCCTGCTTGACATTTTACTGCAGGAGGATGCATGTTCAGGGACTGGCTCAGCCTCTTCAGGGAGTGGTGTTTCTGCAGCTGCAGAGTCCCTGGGCTCTGGGTCCAATGGCTGTGGCATGTCAGGGAGCAGAACAGGTAACTCAGGCAGCCAGAGCCCTCCTGGCACTGCAGAGCAGTCTGAGGTATTGCAAACACCCTGAGCAGCAAGTGAAAAGCTTTACCTTTACTCCTTTATCTTTACTCCTTGGTGCATAGGAGTAAAGATATTTATTCTTGCTTTCTTTCTTATTGCATTACAGAAATGTTTTTTTATTGTGCTTGATTTACAGCAGAGAACCTTTTCTGAGTGGGTGTAAAACAGGCATTAAGATATTATACAGGTATAAAGGAATAATAAAAAGACCATCCTCCTTCATTTTCATTTAAAACTTTTAAATTAAAGTGAGCTAATTATTCTGTTGAAAATTAATGGAGACTTTACTTAAGAATTTGAGCTTTTAGAAGATTAATGCAGTTACTCAAGGGTGGAAGTTCCCTCTGTTTAAAAAAAAAAAAAGAAGTTGAATAGTGGTTGTATTTATACATTCAGTTTTCTTTAATCTTCTCTGCACTCAAAAACATTCAGATGATCCATGTATTGGACAATTTATAATGGAATGTTAAATCTCTGCTTACAGGTAGCAGTGAAACTAGTCACACCAGCAAATACTTTGGCAGCATTGATTCCTCAGAGAATCACCATAAAACCAAAATGAAGACAGAAATGGAGGAAAGTGAGCACTTCATCAAGTATGTGCTGCAGGATCCCATCTGGCTGCTGATGGCCAACACAGATGACACAGTGATGATGACTTACCAGATCCCCTCCAGGTAATGCCTCTGGCACAGCCCCTCACTCATCCTGTGTTTAGGGGAGCAGAATGTTCAGGAGGAAAGATGTATAGGAATCTCTGTCTCTGCAGAAACAAACTGGTTTTAATATTTAGCTCAGTGCCAAGAAAAATTCTTGCTTCCTTTATATGTTTTGCACACTACACAAGAACTTCTCAAGAAGGAGAAATTGTTTAATTAGGTTTAGCTGTATTTTTAGGTCAATTTCCTGAGCTGAAATGAACTGTGAGTATTTTTTGGAAGCTGTTCCATAGTTAGTGATCTATTACTACTTGCCCAGGAAGCCCTGGTGGATGGGCTTAGATCTAGGCATGGTCTGGCCTGGAAGATCTCCAGTCCTTGGCTCTTGTCCTTGAGATGCCACATTCACTGGAATGCTGCTCTTGGACTTGGGGATATTTTTTCTGAGTTGTTAACTTCCATATGTTCATTCTGCTCCATAAATTAGGACAGGGAAGTAGAAGGTAACAATCACAAGGCTTCTCATAAAATAAACTTACTCTAAAAAATAAATAACTCACTACTTCAGTAGCAAAGACCAGAAATAGGGGAAGAAGGGGTGACAAGTGTGGATTATTTTTTTCAACCTGCTTGTTTATATTTCTTGGGAGCAGTGAGTGGTGTTCTGGGAAGGAGTGGAGGTTTCAGTAAAGACAAGCCTTTGAAAGGACAGGTAAAGAAGCTTTCAAAATACAGAAGCACAGGCATAATGGGGAGAGTAAAGAATACATTGTAAGAACTTTAGTGGGGGTTTTTTTCTAGTTTTAAAGATACTTTGACATTTCTCAGTTTTTGTAGTCTGAAGTGTTGACAGCGATAAGTGGGAATTCCAGTAGCCCATAAAAGCAGCAAAGCCTGCCAGAGAGCAGGAGATTTTGGTAAGAAGTGTAAAGCTTATTGTCACAGTGAAGTGAAGTGTTAAGCCAACCTGCTCTTAGGTATCCTGTAAAGAAAAGAAATTATTTGGAGTTTCTTGGAGCTTGCTTTCTAGAGGGGTACAGCTCGTAAATGTTGCTGTGGGATGGGTTTTTGTAGGTTTGAGTGAAGGTGGAGCATTGGGAGGCAGAGGGAATTTTGGCTGCTGAAACAGTTGTTTTCTAAAGTTTAGTTAATTCTTGGTGACCTTCTTAAACACATCTTGCTACTCCTGCTTTATCTCCTGTGCACTGAGCGTCTGCTTTGGGCTGTCCTCCCACTGCAGGGGACCTGGCCCTGCAGCAGCAGCAGGGGGAAACTGGAGCTTCACTGGTTTCACTGGTGCTGCCTGAATTGCTCTAAAGAAAACTGTTCTCACTGATGGGATTTGAAAAGACAGAGAGCCAGCAGAGATGGCTGCAAATGCAGAGAGCAGCTGGAGTAATCACATTTCATTTCCTTCCAATAGAAGATTTCTAAGCATAACGTTCTGGAACAAAAATAGTCTTTAAAAATGTTAGTGTTTGACTTGTAACCTCACGTAGGCATGAAGCCCAGAAACTGATGAAGCTCAATTTCTAAATACATTTTATTTTAGGGATTTGGAAACAGTTTTAAAGGAAGATAAGCAGAAATTAAAGCAAATGCAGAAACTACAGCCAAAATTTACAGAAGAACAAAAAAGAGAGCTTATTGAAGTTCATCCATGGATCCAGCAAGGTGGACTGCCAAAAACTGTTGCTAATTCTGTAAGTTTAGTGGGTTAATTACTTTTGCATGTATAATAGTGCTTAAATTATTAGCTGCCTATGTTAGACTCTTCCTTTCCTGTTGCTATGAAAGCTTGGTCAATTATGCATAGGAAAAAAAAGAAATTCAAACTTCCATGCAGTGGTTTCTAGCTTGATTCAATTTAGCATAAATCTCCTTTCCAATGGAGGAAATTAAAGTACTGGTGAATACAGTACAAGAAATTTCCTTCCTCTTTCTGAATTTCTGTGTCTCTGTTTGAAATGCTTCAGCAACACAGCAGAAACTTCACTACCTAAAAATCTCTATTTAATGTGCAAAAATGGATGCCCACTGTTTTCACTAAATAAAAATCTCTACTTTATGTGCAGAAATGGATGCCCATTGTTATCAGTGTACAAAATGAATGGCAGTATACTGACCCTTTTTTCTGTCAGACTTCTCACTCAGGATTATGATTCCTCTAAGTAGTTTAATGGCTTTAAAGGAGAAAAAAACCCCAAAAGAACAAAGCATCCATGCAATTTTATTTGTTGTCTGTGTATTTTACTTATTCACACACAAATACCTGATTGCATTTTCTTTTCCCTAAGCATTCTGTCATTTGTGGCCTTTTTTATGCAAATGCTGTCAAACAGAGAGGCTCTGTTTGCACATGAGTGTTTCAAAAGTCAGTGTGAAGGAATTGCAGTGGAATCCTGATCGTGGTGTTAATGTCACTGCAGCACTGATCCTACAAGCAGCCACCTTGTGATCTGTGGCACAGCTGCCTCCAGTAGTGTGTTGTGCAAGTACAGTAGTAGTGCAAGTACAATCCAGTACTTGCATTGATTTATTGCACTTTATAAAATCATGGTGTGTGGAAAAGTTGTGGAGTAAAATACATCTGGTAGCTACAGCACAGGTGGAAAGGTTCTCTTGCAATCAAGGACTGCATGCAGGTGGACTGGTGCTTGGAAAAGCTTCTATTAATTTTACTTAGGAGTGCTTCTATTCTTTTTTTCTTTTTAGGAATGTATTTTTTGTGAGGACAATATACAGAGCAATTTTTATACATCATATGATGAAGAAATCCATGAAATGGACCTTAATGAAATGATTGAAGATAGTGGAGAAAACAACTTGGTTTCCCTGAATCAAGTCAGTGAAGAACAAACATAGCCTTTGAGCCTGTTGTTTTGAAAACTGCTTCAAAACGACAGTGAAGGATCCACAAAGGTTTTAATCTTTTTATCCAGCTGGATGAATGCAGTTCATAAAAGCAAATGTGTTTTTCTTGCTCTAGAAGAGTCATTTGTGAATGAATCTCTTTTTAAATGGTGGCAATCTCTTCCCAGTAAGGACATTGTTGAAGATGGTATAGCTTTTCTTTAAAAGACTCATTCTGCACTTACATGCCTCAAGTATTTCTTTATAAACTATAGAAACTTTCATTGATGCCCACTGTTTTTTGTAGAGTGGGTTAAGAAGTGCTGGAAATCTCCTCGCGTACATACGGTTCTCCAGATCTCCTTTTGGTGGTGGTTCAGCATTATCAATTGTTGAGCAGTTCTGCTCAGTGGCTCTTTAGCATTGTTCTCAATATTTGAAGTGGTCCAGCATAGTAGAAAAAATAACCTTCAAGGAAATCAGTTCACACTTGCCCTTCTCATACCAGTTGATCCCATTCTCTTTGGTTGTCTCCTGTAGTTTTGAATGTAGGAACTTCTTTTGTCTGAGAGGAATGTTGAGCTGGTTTTATAAGATGGTCTGGTATTAAATTCATGTTGATGTGTGAGTACAGAGGACTGCAGACAACTTTGTAGCCTTTTGTGTAAATGGACACTGCAAAACTATGAACTGTTTATTAACTTGAAGCATAATTTCTGAGAAATTTTTACTCAAGAAATCCTTATGCTTAAAGATTTTAAAAACTTAAGACCACGGAGGATGACTGGCCATGCTCCAGTGGTGTTAGACAGACCTTGGGGTAACTTCAGCCTTTTTTGCTGACTTGTTCTGTCAGGAGGTTGGCCATCAGTTTTTCCAATGTGGCTAAACAAACATCAAATTTGTATGTGGCAAGAGAGAATTAGATGTGTCTTGTCATTTGAAGATAGTTCTTATAAAAAAGAAATGATTTTGAGAATAGTGTTGACTGACTCTATTTGATTTCCATAATCTCAAATTTAGGGTGGCTGGAATCCTTTGCTGTCAGAGATTTCATTTTAATGCCTCTGAGATTGTATTGACTTGAATGTGTGTGCTTTATGTTCCTGTGCTGTTTGTGTCTGTTGGATGTGGGAAGAGAACATGAGAGACAGCTGTTAATGTGTTGGTTAGTTAAAGGACTGATTTAGTCCTTTAAAGCAGGTTAGTTGCTGTATTGCCAGTGTCAGCTCTAAGTCTTGGGGTGGGAAACGACAAAAGTTAATTCAATTAACTTCAGTATGTTTGTCTTAAAATATTTTTCATGGGAAGCATTTTCTTTTTTTAGTAGGATAACATTTCTATTCACTGAAATTTAAGGTTCTTTTCATTCTATACAAATATTTCTCTTTCTGTACAGGGAGGATGTGAAGTTAGATCTGGCACCAAAAACATGCAAAAGTGACTGGTATTCGCTTAGCAGAAGAAATAATTTGTTTCAAGTAATTAGTTATTAATTGGAAAATTGCACTGAAGACAGGTTCTGCAGGTAGCAAAGTGTGTCAGCTTGTGAAACAAGCAGAATCACAATTTTAAAGAATGAATAAATATTTAAAATATAGTGGGAAGCACTACCCAGCAAGATCTGATGCCTGTCTTTAACAGTTCAGCAAGGTCAAAGGTAAATATTTGTAAATACAAAGTGATTTAGAAATTTTTCAGTGTTGGTGTTCACGTCCGATGTATTCAATGTTCTCATCATCAATGGAACAGTGCAGCTATACCAGCATAGTAAATATATTTCATTTTACATGGAGACACAAACATGGACCAGGGTTTGGGAAAAATAAAAGCTTTATATAAAAGGAGTGCATCATATATTATACAAATAATTTTCAAAGACTTCTCAACCACTTTGAACTTCTTTGCTTTAGCATGCTTTTTTTTCCCATGTCTTTTTTTATTTGTCCTCATTTCTTTTATTATTTTTTTCAATGACCATCTTGTAACCATAACTTAGTGAAAGGAAGAGAAAAGTATATTTAGAGCATTTTGTGGATGTGCTTACTTATGGACTTAATCTTGCATCCTTAAAGTGTTTGCATTTACAGGGTGGTATTAAAATATTTTCCTGTAACTTTAAATCTACATGCCTCCATTTATAGATAAGATTCTGAAGCTGTAATTTTTCCAAACTGTTGTAAGATGATTTATTTGTGATGACACTTTGTCAACATGTCAACAATGTTTTCTGTACACTGTGCAATATATTTTGGTTTTGCCACTTGTGACTAATTTTTATGACTTTGCTTTTTAGAAAACTGGTAAATAAAACAGATATATTTTTAGTTGCCTTTTTGTTCCTTGAGGCTTCCACTCCGAGTAAGAAGTCAGAATATGTGCTTTACTGATGGTATGTGAGCTGGTGTTTCAGACTCCAGAGCTTTCTGTGATGTTAGCTCTGCCTTCCTGTCCTGGAGTAAAACTGCTGCCAGTTTTTCTGACCTCTGACTTTAGTGGTCACATGGAAGATTGAATCTTTATATTGAGGGGTTGTTCTGAAATCATGTGCAAATGTCCTGGAAGAGCACGTGCAGCCAGGCTCTCTGTTCAGGTCTGCCCCAAGACACCTCTGGGGTGCTTTCTGCTTTGTTCAGTGCCAGCTGCAGCCCCTGAGCTTTTACAGGGCTGGCTTAGGGACAGAGAGCTCCAGTCATGCCCCTTGGATTTGCTCTGTGCAGTGATTTTCAGTCTTCTCTCAAGGTGTGAGGTGTCTCTGAAGATTGCTGAAACCTCCCAAGCTGCAGTGCTTCCCTGTTCGTGTTCCCTTCTCTGCGGAGTGGGGCAGTGCTGCAGCTCAGGGCTGGGACTCCTCCTGGTCAGAAGGGACTCAGGTTGTGAGACCTCCATTAACTCTCTTTCTCCATGGCTGTGTTGTGAGAGGTTTGTGGAATTCTTTAAACAGAGCAAGCTGATTTGGTCATCAAGGCCCCAGATCCTTCTGTGAGCTGCACAGTCGGGGTGTTTGGGTACCCCAGAACAGTTCAGCTCACAGGGGAATTGCCTTCACACCAAGGGCACAGTGGTGATGGTGTGCCCTGAATTGCCAAGAGCTGCATTTAGAACATGCTTGTTGAGCACGTTATCCAAGGCCCTTTGCAGTCCTCTGCATTAACCCTGAATTTGTGGGCAGTTCTGTGTCTGTCTGAAAACACTTCTGTCCTAAAGCACCCGGGTTCCTTGCTCAGGTCAGGGTGCAGAGAGCAGAGATGTGCTGGTGGAGCTCTGAGAGCTCCAGACCTGAGTGTCCCCCACCTGACCCACTGTGCCACCCTGTGCCACTCCAGAGGTGCTGGCATTTGGATGCAAGTTCTGGTAATTGATAACGAGACCTTGGCAGCACTGAGGTGCTGCTGCTGGGATAAACTACCAGGTGATGCTTCACACTCATTTCTGCTTTTGGTATTTTTTTTCCAATTGTAAATGTAGTAAGAGTATGAGTTAGATGTGGTTTTGGGTGTTCACGGACTCCTCCTTGGAGAGGTGTCTTCTGTCAGCACCCGGAGCCAAGGGTTTGCCCTGCAGAGCTGTTGGGGGCAGCCTCTGTCTGGGTTTTCCCACCTCGGCAGCCCCTAGATGTCACTGGTGTCCTGGGATTGTCCTTAGCAGCCTTTCCACCCGTTTGTCTTCATTTAGCTTCCTGTGCACTGGGGCCGTTGAGTTGGCCATGACAGTGTTTGATGTGAAGTGAAAGCTCTGTGGCTTGGATTTCAAATAAGATAATGAGAAATTCATACTGAAGAGCTGTTGGCCCTACGACAGTGCATGCAAACATAAGCTCTGCTTGGAAAAGGGAAACACTGCTGAAAGCACCAGCTTTTAGTCCGCTTAACAGCTGTCATGAATATAGAGGTGAAAAAAGATGCTGTCCTTACTGAGAATTAAGATCCTTGATGGTTATTTTGTCTCGAAGAAGGGTGGAAAGAACCCAAGGCATTGAGGAGCCTCTGACCCAGAGAAGAGCATGGTGAAACTAGCTGCATGTTTCTGGCAAAGTAACTAACAGTTTGTAGGTGTAACTTCCAGAAATCCCACTGTTTAATTGATCATAAGTGCTTAGGAGCTTCAGAAATTTATTCAGTATATTGAACAAGGTAACCAACAGCTCAGGAGCTCCTTTTTCTCAGGGGTGTGGAAGAGGACTTGATTTTCAGGGATGTGTAACAGCTGAGTCTCTGCTTCACTGAAACAAAATACCAAACAAACAAAAAACTAAGCCCAAACTTCTCCAGGCAGTCCAAGTGGAAAAGTAACGTAACACTGGGTGGAAACTGAGGCAGCTCCTAATCATGGGTATTTCTCTTGGTGTCTGGTGATAAAATGTGAGCTCCACCAGGCTGCTGTGTGTGTGAGCTTCATTCCCCAGGGCTCCTGGCTCTGTGGCTGCAGACAGAGAAGCTGCTGTGGCAGCACAGGAGTGGTGTTTAACCTCAGCTGATAATGCACGGTGTGAAAACACTTGCCTGTCCCTTGGAGAGAAAATGCTTTTCAGCCGAAGGACAGGCTGTGAAAGGGGCCCCGTGTGGTGGGGCAGGTGCAGGGATGGGCAGGGTGGGGACAATGCTGTCTGTGTGCTGCAGCAGGGGGAGCAGCACCTGCTGCAGCTGGCCTGAAAGGTTTGCTGGGGCAGCCACTGCACCCCAGCCCCACAGGGAGCTGCTGCTTTGCACTTCATTTGTGTTCGTTTGTTCTGGAGACAAATACAAGGGTGGATTCAAATTTTCTGGTATTCCAGGGTTTGTCAAGGTGTACTCACTCCTCAGTCTGTAGTAAAACAGGATATAGTGAATTTTTAGGCCTCTTTTAATTGTTACAGTGGTCTAAAAGTGAACTGCTTGTGTTGCTGTTGCACTGCCTGCTTCAAAAATTCTACTTCTGTCCAAGAACTTACTGACTGTGCTTTTCCTTTTTAAAAACCCTATTGCTTGCCTAAGGTAAGGGCTACTGCTTTCCTTCTGTTGTCAGCAGCTCCTCCCTTGGAAATCTGTGGCCTTTTTGCCCAGGGTGCTGGATGAATTCAGCAAAGGTGCTTCTCTAATTTGCTGTAATCTTTAATTGGCTGAGCTGTAGGAAGCAGGAGGGCTGGGTGCCTGTGCACAGCCAGGTCTGCAGGAGCCCTGGGCTGGAGCAGCTCTGAGCCTGGCAGGATGGGCTCAGCCCTCAGCTGCCAGGTGAGTGCTGGGGGTGGCACACAGGATTTCATCTGAGCCATCTTTCCTCCCTGCTCCCTGTCACTTTTGCTCCTCCTGACGCCTCTCCCCAGTGTTTTGAGTGTTTGCAGTTCAGCTGGGAGCATGCACAGGCCGAGGCTGGCAGATGCCTGAGGCTCAGGACTTCTTTGTTCCTGTGTTAATAAATGGGAAAAATGCCAATCACTTGTTTTTAAATTTTTAAAAGTGTAATAGTAATAGAATGGTTATAAAAATAGAAATATAATTAGAGTAACAATAATTTGGACAATTTGGATTAGGACAATATGAGACAATAGAAACAGAGAGTTACAGACAGTCTGGGTACCTTTTCTGGGCAAAATAAGCCTGAAAAAGGACCCACACGTTAACAGAGGATTAACCCTTAAAAACCACAGCCTGTTGCATATTCATACATCTCATCCATGATGCATAAATTCCATTCAAACACAGGATTCTGTCTGGGCAGTGTCAGCTTCTTCCTCCTAATCCTAATGGCATCGTCCTACCCCAGCGAGGCAGGCAGAAGTTCATTTCTTCTGATAATGGAGCAATAAATTCTCTTTCTCTGAAAGATTGAGGTGTCCTGTGGCTGCTATCTCACTGCAAGTCCTTTCTTTAGAAAAAAAAAGTATCCTACATAGCATAGTTTCTATTTTAACCTTATGTTATAACCTAAAACAATATTTAACACCCTACTTAAGAGAATTAACAGAGCATAACTTTCTAACACAACACATAGAATATCCATTTTAATATTGGCAAAAATCATAAAATACACATTTTTTCCCAATAAACTTCTCTCACCTCCTTTAACACTCGGTCTCAGTTTTGAATACTGGCAGATTTGTCCTCACATACTTTGGAAAACTATTCTTTTGTGGCTGAGTTGTGTTTCTAAATTTGGTACAAACCAGGGGTTTCTGATGAAGATGGTTAATTAGATTGCAGAGTAACAACTCTGTGCTGAGCAGTGCCTGCAATGCAGAGCTGCTGTTTCTTCTGGAGTCCTGAAACACGTCGTTTGTTTCTGCAGCAGTACAGGATCCTAGGACATAAACCCATGTTCTTTTTCTCTTGCAATGAGAGAACACACATCATTTACTGTACCAACCAGTGTATTTCAGTATCAATAGGTATGTAAGTGAGCCATTCTGGATTTTTCATTGTTCAAAGTAATAGCTGTCTTCTAGTGCAGTTTCTCTTCCTGTTTATGCTAAATGAGGTTCCAATTTACTTTAAAAAATAAAAAAAAAAAAAAACAAAAAAAAAAAAAAAAAAAAAAACCACACCAAAAAACTCCAGGAAAATAATGGAATTGAGAAAGGATACAGGTCTGCCTCAGGGCATGGCAATCCCAGGGATGCCCCAGCTTGGCTCTGCTGCAGGAGGATCTTTAGGGTGCCTGGGGGCTCAGCCCCAGCCCTGGCTCTGCCTGTGCCTCCAGGCTGAGCCTGTGCAGAGCTCCCAGCCTGGCCAGACCCAGCATCTTCTCAGGGGCAATTTGTGCATTGAAAAAGCATCTGGCGTGTCCCCGTGCGGGCAGAGTGACAATGGCAGGAATGTGGCCATCGGGAGTTATTTCAGTGTCTCCATGCAGTTGTCTTTCCAAGGCTCCTCCTTTTCTGGGCTCTGAAGAGCTGGGCCTGCCTGTGAATAGGGCAGACTCTGTCCCAGCTGCTCGGGGCAGGGAGGGGAGGTGGGCAGAGCCTTCTGCTCAGATCTGGTGTCTGGGGGTGCCTGCATCTTCCCAAACCCTGCATCCCTGAGGCAGCAAAACTTCTGTTCACTCCTCCTTGCCCTGAAGATGTTTTGCCTCCCTCCCTTTTAGAGACAAATCCAAGAATAAATATAGAAATATATTTATTATAGAATTGTGCTAAAATTTTGTAACTGCCAAAGCCACGAGGCAATCCTGAAGGGTTCCCACACTGTGTAAAGAGCTAGGAAATTCTTCCATGGTCTTTGGCTTCCATTGTCTTTTGGCATACAAAAAGATGGTTACTGAACTCTTTCAATAAATACTTCTAAAGCTTTGGATGTAGTCAGGCAATTTCATATTATTTTAGAAATAATTACTTTGCATTCCGTGAGCAGTGAATTTAAATGAGTTCAGCTATAAAGACCTGATTAGAAGCACACATATGAACAACTTTGCTTTATTAGTCCTGCCAGTCCCCCTAAAATACCTGCACTGTATGTTCTCTACCATTATGAGGTGATGCTTAGGTCTTAAATTTTAATAACAGAATTTCCAGGGATTTCTGGGTTGGATTTTTAAGGAAAATCTGTTTGCTTGTTTGGCTTTTTTTTTTTTTTTAATTTTTTTTCTCTGGTAGTCTTTTAGCTAACAGGTGGGATAGAGGTGTCTGTATCTCAGTCTTGGAAAACCATTTATAGTCTCTCATGGATTTCTTGGCAGAATGGCACAAATTGGAGCAGAGTGCTCACTGTAAAAGGTTGTACAGGTTTCACTTACTGACAGAATTAGTTTGGTGAGGTGATTTATGGCTGCCTTCACCACCTCATTTAGTGTTCAGAGCCTGTGAAGTTTGTGGAGTTGTCCTTCACTCATGGCCCTGGCAGGGTGGCCCTGCAGGTGGGGTCATTTTGGGAGGACTGGACAGGATCAAAGGGCCAAAGGCTCAGAAGTTGTGGCTCAGTGCCCACGGTGCCTTCTGAGGGCACAAACTGCAGCCTTGCAGGGCAGGTGGGGGTACCCTGGTCCATAAACCCTGCAGGGCTGAAGGAGCTGCCAGGAAATTGGGGGGGAAGAGCAGCACTGACCTGGGCTGAGAGGAGTCTGGGAATGGAGGTGGAATTGTCACCTTGGTCCTTCATGCAGTCCAACTCCCTGCCTCAAGCATTTCCAAAGAACACTTGTGAAACTAGCAGATGTAAAATTTGTCCTTCAGCTGAGAGGAGAGAAATGTGTGCTCTTTGTTCTGCAGGGTGTCCCAGGAGTGGGGATGCAGGAGCCTTCCCCAAATTCTGCAGATTTCATCCACACACAGTGGGGACTTGAAGCTGGTTGCCAAAACTCCCTGTGAGTAAACGGCTGTAATTAAATGTAATTAACTGTAATTAACTGTATCCCCAGCCTCCCAAGCACTGTCTGTGCAGTGCTCAGGCTGCTGATAAGGCTGAGCTGGGCTGTGACACCTGGGCTATATATAGGAGGTGACAGCTTGCTGCTCTTGGAAACACTTGGGCTGTTGCACTCTGGTTTGTGACTTTCATGAAAGAATTGGAGGAAGAGGATAATAACTGCTTAACACCACCTTTTGGAAAAACAGTTTTATCAACAGCAAAACACAGTTTTTCTTTCTTTGGATGAGATACAGGGGTTCCTTGTCAGAGAGAATTTGAGAAAGAAACAGAGATGAAATCATTCTTGAGGCTTGAGCATGTTTGGACCTTTAGGAACAGTTTAATTGAAAGGAAGTGAGGAGTTGTTAAAATACAAGCAGAATAGAAGGACACGGGGCTGGATCTGTGTGGGTCTGTCACCTGTGACCATGACAAATGAGAAAGCTGTCAAAACAGTAAAGGCTGGAATTGCTCTGTGTCTAAAAAAAAATTAGAAAAAAACATTTGAGGAGGACAGAGAAAAGTGATGTTTAGAGCTTTTGGCAAAAGAAGCCAGAGCTGCAGAAAGAGCCCAGCCCCAGGAGGGGCTGTGTGCTGAGCTGCACTGTCAGATCAGCACAGAGCTGAACTCCAAGCCAGCACGAGTCAAATCAAAACTGTGTCCAGGCACCAGAGAGTTTGGGTTCTTTGAAAACCAAACCCCAGATAAGTAAATGGGCTGTCTGAATCTCTTTGCAGATTTATTCAGAAAAATGTCTAAAATATCATTGTCCAAACAGTTGTTTAATATCAAATGTTCTCTGAGAACAAAAGCAGTGAGCACAAAGCTTGGATAAATGATACTCTTTTGTTCCAGGGCAAGGACAGGGGAAGTGGAGCCCTTCCTCTGGAAGGTGTGTGTTTGATGCCATGGCTACAAGCACTGCAGAAAACAAACCCCAGCACCAGGTGGGCTCTCCCCCTTCTCAGTCCCCACCTCCCTGCCCATTGCTCAGATTCTGGCAGGAGATGCAGCAAGGTTGGAGGCTCATGGGTGTTTCAGCACTAAAAAGGACCAGAGGTCAAAATCTTTTCATTTGGGCCAGAAAGCCAAATGTCCCCATTGCCCTGGAGGATTCTTCTGCATTTCTGGGGCTGCAGAGTGAGCAGCAGGTCTGGTTTGGTTCCTCAGCCACAGGAAATGAAGGAAGGCGAAGGCAGCACACTCAGTGGGGACTTCCTCACAGACTGTGCTCCCAGCAGGGCTGGGACAAACTGGGATCCACAGCTCAGACTGGGATCAGCCCCTCCTGCTGACTTTGTTGGGCAGGTACTGCTGGGCTTCCGTGGCCAGGAGCTGGGTGTGTGCCACAGCTGGCTGTCACAGGTGGGTGTCACAGCTGGATGTCACAAGTGTCACAGGTATCACAGGTGTCACAGCTGGGTGGTACAGGTGCCTCAGGTGTCACAGGTGTGTGTCACAGTGTCACAGCTGGCTGTCACAGCTGTGCTCAGTGCCTGTGGGTTCTGCACTGCAAAAGTCACAGAGGGCTGCCAGACCAAGGAATCCACCTGTTTGTGTCCCCAAGGTCTAAAAGCACCTGGCAGGGGCTGCAGTGTGTTCAAGGAGGGAGGCGATACCTGGGAATGCCCGTGGTGCTGCCAGCACTGCAGGAATCCCTTTCCCAGGGCAGGCAGGAGGGATGCAGGCATTCTGTTGGGAGGGGAAGAACAAAACACCACAGCCAAACCAGAGAATGCTTGAACACATAGAGCTGTTTTCTTTCCTGATCTACTTGTTTTGCATGCATGGATTATGTTTGTTTGCAAGTTTCAGTTTCCATCTGGCCCATGTCGTTTGCATCTATTAATTTGAAATGCATGCAAGTGGCTGAGTTAAGGGGTCATGGCTAGGCTGGCCAGGGAGAGCCTTCCCTGAAGCGCTCAGGGTTGGGTGGGGTTAACAAATCTCTTTGGGTGACCAAAGGGGACAGGGAGAGTTTGTGCACATGGCATTCACCCATCAACACTTGCTCTTCATGTGAGACCACAGTGATTCATCCTGAGTGAGTACCTGAGTCTCATAATATTTGGATCACAGGAGACTTGAGAATGCAAAACTTGAGGAGGCTTTTTCAGCTGAGCTGGCCAGTTAGGCAGTGAAACTCCTGCCTCAGACACGTGACCAGTTCTCCCCTAATTAATTCTGGAGTTCAACTCACACTGCCTGAATGCAGAATGGAGGGAGGGGTCTGGCAGCAGACTCCATCCTAGGAAACTGAGAAGATTTTGCTTGTTTTGAATGTATTTGAATTTTATCTATGATACAAATTAAAGAGCAAGAAAACATTGGCTTGAACCAACAGCAGTGGCTGGCAGCAAGAGCCCTGATTTTAAGGAAGATTTGAGAGTTCTGGGAGGTGAGCAGATGCTCTGGCCTCACAGTTTTTTTTCTCCCTCTGTGCAAGCCCAGGGCACTGGGAATATTCCTCTGTCTGCTCTGGGGTGCCCTGACCCCCAGGGCAGCTCTGACTCTGACCCTCATCCATGGAGAAAGTTCCCCAGACCCCAAGATAGACTGGAACCCACCAAAGTGTGCAATAGATCATAGAGAGCAGTGTGGGTGTGTCACTGGGTGAGAAATTGAGGGTTTGGGGTTTTTAGGATGCTGTGAATGGAAGCAAGATGGAGGCACAGAGTGCTGTCCTGGGTTTCTTCTTCACCTTCTTCTTCCTCCTTCTCCATGGGTTTGGGTGGCATTTTGGAATTGGGCAGAAAAGTCTGCACTGGGGGCTCTGTGGGATCAGTTATTGGGGTAAAAGGGAAATAATCCAGGGGACAGCTCTTAATGGGAGAGTTCAGTCTCACAAGCCCTTGTGCCAAGAGATTGTTGGGCATTTTGTGCCTTCTGATGAAAAGGTGCAGAACTCCCAGCAGTGAGACTGTTTTACTGGTAAGAAATAATAAACACCTGAGTCCCACCATGAACCCACTGTCTGGAGTGCCTTCAGTCCAGAGCCAGAGACACCCACAGTGGGACCCCCACATCCCTCGTAGCCTAAATAAAAGTTCTTTAGTCCCCTTCCCTTCTTCCTTTGGCCCTTGCCTCTCTGTGCTATGAAATGATTGATTGTAACAGCTGTAAATTGGTGTGTGACTGTTTAAAACCACAAAAGACACATGGAAGTTGTTGGTAAATTCTTTTATCACCTTTCCCCCCAAGAAACCCTGAGAGTACGTCTCCCTTCTTTGTATAGCTGTCTTAGGTTGGAAATAGGGGTGAGTATTCTATCCCCATCTGTCAGAGCTGGGCAGTTCTCTGCTGTCCATGGGCAGTTTCTTCTTTATCTCTCCCACAGCCAACCCTCCCTCCAGGAGATCTCTGCTGTCCATGGCCACTGAGTGTCCCTGCAGGGCTGATCAAATCCCACCATCCCATGGGGAGATGCTCTGCCTAGGGGAGGAGCCAAGCATTCCTACCTGGATCCAATCTGCCCTGGGAACAGCCCAGCAGCCTTTGCCCACTGCATTCCCAGAGGAGCAGCTTTCTGCTGCCCTGCATTCCCAGAGGGAGAGCAGGCCCATCTCCAGCAGCCCTGGAGCTGCAGAGGAAAACTCCCCCCTTGTGCAGGATCCCTGCTCCAGCAGAGCCACAGCTGGCACTGCAGGAGGGCTGAGCCCCCCTGGGATGGGACTGTGCCACCACCCTGAGCCCCCCTGGGATGGGACTGTGCCACCAGCCTGAGCCCCCCTGGGATGGGACTGTGCCACCAGCCTGAGCCCCCCTGGGATGGGACTGTGCCACCACCCTGAGCCCCCCTGGGATGGGACTGTGCCACCACCCTGAGCCCCCCTGGGATGGGACTGTGCCACCACCCTGAGCCCTCCTGGGATGGGACTGTGCCACCACCCTGAGCCCCCCTGGGATGGGACTGTGCCACCACCCTGAGCCCCCCTGGGATGGGACTGTGCCACCACCCTGAGCCCCCCTGGGATGGGACTGTGCCACCACCCTGAGCCCCCCTGGGATGGGACTGTGCCACCACCCTGACACACAGGGGTCAGGGCATGCTCTGACTTTATCAGTGTTATTTTGTATTACTGCATTTTTTATTTCATTTTTCTTCCCTAATAACTGTTATTCCTGTTCCCATATCTTTGCCCCTTAATTTCAAAATCATACCAATTCAGAAGGAGGGGGTTTACATTTTCCATTTCAGGGGAAGCTCCTGCCTTCCTCAGCAGTCACCTGTCTGTTCAAACCAAGGCAATAGCTCTTGATAGAACTAAACAAGACCAAATTGTTCTTGCTGTCATTATAACAACTTGCACAGCAGCATAATGTTTTTGTTTCATCTTTTAAAAATCACAAATTAATCCCAAGGGGTTAAAGCAAACAGGTAGGTATTGCTGCCTGTCCTCCCTGGCAATGCAGCCAACTCTTCTAGTAAAAAGCTGACAGGTAAGAACGTGGAGGGGCTTTCAGAGTGACTTTGCTCAGCAGAGGCTGGTGCTGGTGAGCTTATTTTGAGGTAGGAAGACTGGAAGTCTGAATTTTTATTGGTGTGAGTGTCAGTTGAGGATGGTACAGAGCCCAAACCACAGCCAGGCTTCCACAGGGGCCACGAGAGGCTGGAGCCCCTCAGGAACTCGTGGGTGGGCACAAGGCTCTGGGGATGCCAGAGGTGTCCTTCCCTCTCACTGACACAGGCAGATGGTTTTGGGGTGCTTTAGGCTGTACCTCTCTGGTGATGGATTAAATCAGGCTGCTCTGCTTTGTGATTAAATGGAGCAGGAGCTTTGAGGAGCTCAGCTGAGATTGACTGAGTCTGTGCAATTCCTGTCAATGCATGGTTGAGGATGCCTTGGGTCTGAGCTTTCTCAGATACAAAGAAAACCTCTTCTTGCTTCCTACCGATATTTTAGCCAGAGACCAATGCAAAAACTATAAAACCACAAACTGAGTTAATTTTACACTTAAGAAATCCAAGGCCAGAAGGGATCAGTTAATATAATTACTGGTGTGTTGTTGTTTTACTAACTAGTTCTTGTTTGTAACCAAAGCAACTTGTATTTGCTTCTGGAAATATCTTCTGTCTCACTTGACATTAAAAGAAAGGAAATTCATTACTTCTTCTGGTGTCTAATTTCAATCCTTTTCCTCCTCATTTCAGACAACCTGGACCTACTCTCCAGGTCTTGGCACTTAAGGCTCTACTTTATTGGATTTAAAGACTTCTTGAAGCCGCGACTTCCTCAGCTGGTAAGTGAGCTATAGAACATCTGTGTAATGCAACATAGGCAGTATAACTAATCAAATCACCCTCACTCATCATCTTGTTTAACTAAATTAACTCAAGGCCTCATGCTCTGAGGGGTATTTTCATGTCTGAACATTTTATGAACCAGCTTGGATTTTTTTTTAACTTCCTTAAAATGCAGTGCAATGAATTTCACTGGCTGAAAACTATAATGAAATGCTAGTGTTGTGTAGGGAGCTAAAATCTGGAAGGAGAGAGACTGTTTTTCCCCTTTGCTTTTCCTTTTAGCTTAGCTCATGCAGAAGCCTGAGGGGGCCTAAAGTGGACAGTTTAGAGACACTATCCATTTAGATAACTGTGGACTCAGAAATTTGCTAGAGGATGCAACTTGGAGCCAGGCATCTCATGCAAAAAAAAAAAAATCTCTTAGGAGGCAGAGGAAGGGCAGGCTTCTGGTTAAGACAGCTGGATTAGTGTGTGAATCCCTGCTCTTTCCATATGCTGCTTCCACGACCTTGGAACTATTGTCCTTCTGTGGAGCAAGATGATCCCTCCTGTCCTGGATGGAAAGATAAGTTGTGGTCCATTTGCCATCTGTCAGAGCTGGGGCAGTTCTCTGCTGTCCATGGGGCAGTTTTTTCTTTATCTCTCCCACAGCCAATCCTCCCTCCAGGAGATCTCTGCTGTCCATGGCCACTGAGTGTCCCTGCAGGGCTGATCAAATTCCACCATCCCATGGGAGATGCTCTGCCCAGGGGAGGTGTGGTATTGTCCACAAGGGTCCCAGGATGAGGGAAGAGATGAGAAAGTTGACTCCATGTATCAGAAGCTTGATTTATTATTTTATGATAGATAATATATTAAAACTATTCTAAAAGAATAGAGGAAAGGATTTCACTAGAAGGCTAAGCTAAGAATAGAAAAGGAATGAACAACAAAGGCTCGTCTCTGACCGAGACCGTCTGGGCAGGTGATCTGTGATTGGCCCTTAATTGGAAACAGCCAGATGAGACCAATCACAGATTGCCCCTGTTGCATTCCACAGCAGCAGATAAGAATTGTTTACAGTTTGTTCCTGAGGCCTCTCAGCTTCTCAGGAGGGAAAAATCCTAAGGAAAGGATTTTTCATAAAACATGTCAGTGACAGGGAGGAGCCAAGCATTCCTACCTGGATCCAATCTGCCCTGGGAACAGCCCAGCAGCCTTTGCCCCCTGCATTCCCAGAGGAGCAGCTTTCTGCTGCCCTGCATTCCCAGAGGGAGAGCAGGCCCATCTCCAGCAGCCCTGGAGCTGCAGAGGAAAACTCCCCCCTTGTGCAGGATCCCTGCTCCAGCAGAACCACAGCTGGCACTGCAGGAGGGCTGAGCCCCCCTGGGATGGGACTGTGCCACCACCCTGAGCCCCCCTGGGATGGGACTGTGCCACCACCCTGAGCCCCCCTGGGATGGGACTGTGCCACCACCCTGAGCCCCCCTGGGATGGGACTGTGCCACCACCCTGAGCCCCCCTGGGATGGGACTGTGCCACCACCCTGAGCCCCCTGGGATGGGACTGTGCCACCACCCTGACACACAGGGGGCAGGGCATGGTCTGACTCTGGCAGGGTTGTTTTGTATTACTGCATTTTTATTTTTATATTTTCTTTTAATTTTTTTTCCTCATAATGAACTGTTATTCCTATTTCTGTGTCTTTGCCTGAGAGTCCCTTAATTTCAAAATTATAACAATTCAGAGGGAGGGGGTTTACATTTTCCATTCCAGGGGAGGCTCCTGCCTTCCTCAGCAGACACCTGGCTGTTCAAACCAAGGCACCTCCCAGTCCCACCCATCCTGCCTGGTGGTATCAGGCTAACAGGGATGGCCCAGACCATGCCTGGCACACCTGACAGATGTGCTGCTTGGCCAGCTGTTCTCATCCCCAGAGAAAAGACCAAGTGGCTTGGACAAAAGTTTGGGTGTGCTCCAGCAGCTGGACACAGATTTGTAAAGCCTGTGTGTGTGCAAGGTGGGGAGCTGCTGCTGTGAGATTGTGCAGAGCTGTGCTTGGACATGGGGCCAAACTGGGCAATCCTGACACTGGGCTCCAGCAGCTGGAGCTGCCAAGAGTGCACGGCCCCTTGGGTTGTGGGGCTGTTACCTGTGCAGGGTTTACCATAATGTGCCAAGGCTCTGGGTGCCAGGATTCACCAACACTCACTCCAGCACTTCTCATAGGAATAAATCTTCCTTTTTTTGTGACATTTGGATACAGTTCTGCTAACAGCAGCACCTTGGATGGTAAAAACTGTAAGCTGTGTTACAGACATGAACCAAGTGCCTGCTTAGCAGAGATCTCCTGCCTGATGTCTGTGCAGCCCCTAGACCTGCTGCTGAGGCCTGGGCTGGTTTTACTTTTCTGTCCCTTTAATTGGAGTAGAGACTGATACAGTTATTTGGAGAGGGAGGCTGCAGAGAGCTGCAGGATTCTTGCTAGTCGGAGATCAAAGAAGGTGCACGTTGATTGGTGTGATTTAAAAGCTTGATCTTGCCTCCTGGCCAGAGGCTCAGATAAAAGACCTGGGACACGTTGCCAAGAGGTTGGGAAGAGGTTTGAACTCCAAGTTCTCCCAGCTGACCTGGTCTAACAAGGAGCATTTTTCCCCTGTAACAGGTGTGAGTGACTGACATACAAAGAGAGGGGAAAACGGGCCCTTCTTTCCATTATTCTCCAGCTGAATATCAAACCAGAGGAGTCCTGTCAGTGTGCTGCCTCTCTCTCCTGTTACAGGGCAGGGCACCGTCAGATCAGATGGTCTGTTTGTATTACTTTGGAATAGAAAAGAGTAAAGGCTGTTTCTATAAAGAAGGACTTGAAAAGGCTTCCCTGGTTTTTCATTAGAGCTGTTGGAAACCTTCCTTCCCCACACTGCCCCTTCCCCAGTCCCACCCCCAAAGCCCTCACCTCTTCCTGCCTTTGTCAGCCAAGTGTCAGATTTGACACCTTTGCAGTAAGGTACAGAAATGCAAATGGACAAATCCAGCAACACCTAATCAGAGCATGTAAACTTTCTGTGAACCTAATTTGTGGATTTAGGAAAAAAAACCCCAAACATATTGCTGCCACATTTCTGACATGCTTTTGACACTATTGAAAAGCTCCTCACAGTACTGCTCTGACCTGGCTTTTCTTTTCAGCCAGTACAGCACCGGTAAGTGCTCAGGGGAAAGGCTGGAATCCCTCTGCTCCTCCCAGCCCCTGCAGCTTTGGGAGAGCAGCTGTGCAGGTGCCTCAGCCCTGCTGCCTGTCCTTCCTGCAGCAGAGCCCCGGCTGTAAGCAGGGCAGCAGCACCAGCAGGAATGGGGAAGGCAGCAGGGCCCTGCTTTGGCTCCCACTCTGCAGGGGCAGCACAGGGAAGCTGAGCACACCTACAGGGCTGCTGGGCAGGGATCACTGCTTGGAGCTGCCCCCAGCCCCTGCTGAACCAAAGCTGGCACCTGTACCTTGACTCTGGGCTGTGTCTCTGTCACCAAAGTGTCAGGATTTGCACTTGCTCTCACAGGGGCAGTACAGAGAGCCCTAACAGAGTCTTCAGCCCATGGAGATGAAGCCCAGCCAAGCTGCCTCTGGTGCTCCTGCAGCAGTGGAGAGGCTGCCAGAGGCCAGCATCAGCCCTGAGCTCGGGCAGGGGCTGAGTGCTGCTGTCACTTTCAGGTGCTGTGGCCTCAGCTCCTTGTCAAGGGCCTGTTCCAGCCACTGCACACAAGGGGCTCGGGCTGAGCAGGGTCACACCAGCTGAGGGGCTGTGTGTGAGCTGCCCTTGGAGTGACAGGCAGCTCTGAGCTCAGAGGGGAGAGGATGTACTAAAGGAGGTGTGAGACCTGATGTAAATTAACCTGGGCTGGGGCTAGAGAGGAGCAGCCTCAGTCCCAGAGCTCATGGGGTGTGTGGGGTGCTCATTTTAGTGCAAGTGTCCCAGGCTCCATCTACACTTCAAACCCCAACCTCCCTCCCTAAAGCACAAAGGTCACTACAGAGGCTCTCACCTCCCCTGGCTCAGCTGGGCTTTGCCCCTCTCCTCCAGTTCAAAGGGAACTGAACACAACAGGTAATGAGAAGGACCAAACATTCTGATGGACACCTTTGAACAAGAACACACAGCCCAGGTAAAGAAAATTACAAAGGAAAGGCCTTGCCAGTGCTTCAGTTTCTATTATTCCATGTGGTTATTGACAAAGGTACATGTCTAGTCCCTTGGTCATTGGGTTGCTTCCTTTCTTGCTTGTTCTATGTTTGGGAACTTCCACATATTAAGATACTTTACAATCCTATTTTTCCTCTTTACAATGACAGCTCTCTGAAAGGTATTGTACCACAGCAAAAATAACCTGGCATCTGCCCAAAGCAGGAACCAGGATAAGAATGCTGAGGGTCCCCCTCCACACCCCCAGAAACATTAAAGAACACTTTCCAAACCAACTGGACACTCAATTCAATGAAGTCTTTTTTGCTCTCCACCAACCAAAAAAAAAAAAAAAAAAAAGCAAACCACCCTCCTGTGAAGTTATGCCCCAGGACAAGATTTGCCTAGCACTTCTGAAGTTAGGGCCGTGCATGTGTGAGCAACGCCTTCAGATGGCAGATCAAGTAGAGCAGGCTTGAGACTGGCACCCAGACCAACCAGCCCCAAACTCTGTGGCCTGGGACCAACCTCAGCCAGTCTGACCTCCCTCATTCAATAAACTTAAGTGTCAACTAGAATTAAACAAAAGAAATATTTGAATTCCAGTAGTTAACAATGCTTAGTACAAGAATTAAGTGCTTAATTACCAGCATAGTAACCATGATATAGACATGCTGGTGTTAGGAGCCAACAAGAGGGAGCTGTATTTTCAGTGTTTTTTAAACGGGTTAGAAACACACCACATTACACAATATTTGCCACGTTGTGAATTCAGGGGTTTTTTTATTAAAGATTAAAAATAAAAAACATTTGACATCCTAATATACATAAAATCACAATAAACTCAAATGTGTTAAAAGCAAAATGTGCATTCTAAAAGGCACCCTGCCACCACCATCTTTTAAAATGTTTGTCTAATTCCACCAGCTTTCTAGTTTTCTCTACCTTCCCTAAAGGTGAGGCTTCGACTGCTATCTAGGTATAGACACCTTTCAGGGGTCTGTGCTATCACTAGAATGCTTGAAACCGTGCATACAGACTTCTCTCCAGCTTCTCCTGCAATTAGCTATCGTGATTTAAAACGCACAAGGACTTTTTCTTACAAGGTAGCGGCGTTTGGGCCGCTTCTAAGGGCCAAGAAGAAAGAGACAGGGTTATAAAATAACTGTTGTGTCTCCACCAGAGAGCTTTAGCTACTACAAACCACTTCCCTCCTCCCTCCATCCTCTCGTAAAAACAACCTCGAAGTTACAAAACGCCACACACGCACAGGGATGAAATGCTAACGCGTTCGCTATTAGGCTGTCAGGGGGTGACAGCGTCAGAGAGCCCGAATCCGCAGCCCCACAGCGCTGCCAGCCGCGCACACGGACACTCACAGACAGACACACGGACACTCACAGACACTCTCACTCAGCACACGCGCGTGCGGGGCACGCTGCCCTCCCCACAGCAGCCCTGCGTTGACTCCTCTCCGCTGTTACCAGGGTCTCCACATGGATTTGGGCGAGCCGGGGGAGGGCAGGCCCTGCGTCTGGGACGCGTCCAGTCCGTCTGTGGGGGTCTGGCCCGGCCCGGCCTCCGCCTCGTCCGAGTCGGAGCAGGAGCAGGGCTCCTCGCTGGGGGCGGGCAGGGCCGGGCCCGGGCGGGCTCCAGCCGGCAGCGCCAGGCCCTCGCCGGCGGGCCAGGGGCCGAGGGCCGGCTCCGCCACAAAGTCCGTGATCGAGTCCGGGCAGCCGCCCTCGCTGAGGGGCATGGACTCCAGCAGGTGGTTGAGCAGCTCGGCGGCCGTGGTGGCGTCGATGCCGGGGCAGCTGGAGACGAAGGTGTGCACCTCGTGCATGCACTGGATGTACCCGGCGGCGAAGCGCTCGCTGGCCTCCAGGAGCCGTCGCCCGCCCCCTGCGCCGCGGGGAACAGAGAGGGGCGCGGGTGAGGCGCGGGCCGGGCCGGGCGCCCCCCGCCACCCCCCGGGCCGGCACTCACCGCGTCCGCGGCGCTCCAGCACGGCCCGAACCCGCCGCACCGTCCGCTCCAGCACCTCCGCGTTCTCCAGCTTCGCCTGAAACTGACCCGGGGCGCCGCGGCCGTCAGCGCGGCCCCGGGCCCCGCCGGTCCCCGCCCCGCCGCGCCGCCGCCTCACCTCGCTGTCGGCCAGCAGCAGCCGCAGCTCCCGCAGGCTCTCGTTGATGCGCGCCCGGCGCTTCTTCTCCACCAGCGGCTTCCTTGTCTGCGGGGACAAGAGCGCCGTCAGCATCCCTTCCCTTCGGCCCCAGCCGCGCCCGCGCTGCCCCCGCCGACTCACCCTCCGGTCGCCGCGGGGCCCCGCGCAGCCCTGGCCGTGCGGCGGGCGATCCGTGCCCGGCGCCATAGCCGCGCAGCTGCCCCGCTCCCTCCACTCCCGCCCCGCGCCTCTCCTTTTTATACCCCTTGATTTGCATGTCAAAGAGCCCATTGGCCGCGCCGCGCGGGCAGCGCCGAGCGTTGGCCGAACGGGCCAATGGCGACGGCGCGCTTTGTCTGCGGCGGGGCGGGGCGGGGCGGGGCGGACGGAGCGGCCCCTGCCCCGGCGCTGGGCCCGGCCCCGCTCCCGCTCCGAGCCGAGCCGAGCCGGGCCAGGCGGGGCTGTGCCGAACCGGGCCGTGTCCCCGCCGGCAGCCTGCGGCTCCGCGGGGCGGCTGGGCCGTCACTCAGCCCCAATGAGCCCAAACCCCAGCGCCCATTAGGAGCACCGCGCCTCGAACACCCGCGTGTGCAGCTGGATTGTCGGTGGAACGGAGGGCACAGAGGGGCCGGCGGGGCGGCAGCGCCGACCTGAGCGTGCAAGAGTCAGTCTGAGCCGTGACCGGGAAGCCGTGGGGCTAAACACGCACAGCTAGCACGGAGCCGGTGTTGTCGTGCCCCGTGCCAGCGGACGCGGCGGCTCTCGGGCCGAGTGCGGGTCCAGCCCGGCAGGACGCGTCCGCTGTGGCCGTGGCAGCCGGGCCCGGAGAGCTCGGTGCCGGCCCGGCGCGTCCGCCTCCCTGGCTGAAAGAGCCGGCAGCTTTGTGCGGGTAACTTGATGCTGATGACAGTTGGCAGCTGCAGTTCCCCCGGCAGAGCGAGGCAAATAAAAGCATTAGGGCTCGTCCCCGAGGAGAGCGACAGGTGTTCGCTCCCGCTCCTTTGTTTCCCTGCTTTTATTCTCCTCGCTAATGCATGTCATATTTTTGCCGCCCGAGGAAACCGGAGGCGCGTTCCCCGCTTGAACCGGCGCGGAGCTGCTCGCTCGCCTCGCTCCGTGCCCGGCAGAGCTCCCCTCCTGCTGAGGGTTCCTCCCGGTTCGTCTCGCCGCGGAAAGCCCTTTGGCTTCAGTGGTGCTGAGGTTTTCCTTGCGGCAGCCACATCGGGACCGGTGCCCAGGGCTACATGGGCGGGTCCCGTGTAGCCCCGCGGGTACCGGAACGAGCTCGGGAAAGGCCGGGCTGGCTCTCACCGTTGGCAGTCCCGCTGTTCCTTAACACTGCTTTCTCCTTCAAAGTGCCGTGCGAAGCTCCGTACCTGCGCTGTGCTAATCCGTGGGATGGAGGGGCTCGGCACCGCCTGCCCCAGGCCATCCCGGAGGGCACACGCGTAAAGGCAGTCCGTGGGATGTCCTGGCTGGACACCTAAACTCAGGCCACTCTTCGCTTTGTATTGAACTGGACAGGAGGTGTTATTTTCAGAAAGGTGTTTCTGGTGGTTTTTTTTTTCCTTTTATGTTGAAGCATCAGTGCTTGGGCTCTGTCAGAGAGTCTGTTCAGGTGGTGACAAGTTTCCCTGCACCAGGCAGGAGCAGAGTGGGATGTGCTGGGGGCTGGGTGTCTAAATCTGTCCTTCTGCCTCTGAAGCACCAAATTCTCTGTGTGGCACAATGTGGAAAGCAGCTCATTCTTTTCAATGATATAATTAATGCTGGCTAAGCAGGAATGCTGAGGACCAGGCCAGGTACAGAACATTTTTGTATTTAAGTAGAGACACCTGTGACTATTCTGTGCCTGGATGATGCATACTTAGCCTACCTAAGTGGCAGGGGAAAACCACGATTGTGTGTGTGCGCACTGCAGCAAAATAATGGGTGTGACAATTGTGAAGAGCCATCCTCATTCTGAACCAAAACTAGGCACCTAAGGTCATCAGAGGTGTATAAAACCACAGAAATGCACACACACATTTGGGAAATGTGCAGTAACACACAATGTATGTAATCATTGGTAAAATAGGAGCTCCAAGCCTTTGTGAGCTTGTTTTCTCTTCAGAGAAAGCTCAGCTTTTCCTAGGATGGGGGTGGGTGGAAGTGGGTGAGCCTGGTAAAACCAAACCACACCAATATTCATGTATTCACTGCTCAGACAGTGGGGTTAACACTGCTGTAAATGGTGTGCAGTCCCCAGATCTGCCAGGCCTCTTCTCTGCAGGTGTTTGTCCCAGCTGTGTTTCAGAGCTAACATGGGTTGGAGGTGCTGCTTTGTTAATGCAGGGAAATGAGAAGTGAAGGAGGTCCTGAATTCACCCCAGCCAAGGTTCAGATGTGCCAGGACCTGGGTGGTGAAGCTCTGCTGGTTGCTGGACAGCAGTGATCTCTCACAAGCCTCAAACTGAGTTTTTGAGCAGTGAGGAGCTGGAGGCACAAGGTGAGCACTTCAGGATGCACAAGGAGACTTGAGCAGCAAATCTTGGCTAAGAACAGCCAGAGAGAGCTGGCCATGGCTACAACATCCTGCTTGTGTTCTGACTGGGCGGGTGCTGATGGCAAGGCACTGCACACATTGTTCTTGCAGCATGTCTTTTTGTATTTTCTTTGAAAAGCTGCAGGTCAAATGAGTTGACAGATGCTGGAGCTGTTTGTGCAGGGCATTAAAAATGTATGTGCCATAAATATCAGGGCATCACTAGAGCTGCCATTCTGGAGGAGGAAGTCACTGCAGGCTATGTCCTCTAGCCCAAAGGGACAATATGACATTTTTGTGCTACTTTAAACAAGTTCCATCACATCAGGTGAAGCGAATCATGGTAACCTCATGCATTTTAATGGAAATGTCAGCTGCAATCTAGTAAAAGAAAACATTCCTTAGATACCTTGTCCAGTACCTCGGTGCTTGTCCATGCGTGGTGGTTCCTGAAGATTTCACTAAACCCATGGACTCATCTGTATTTTATCCAGGTTCAGCCCATCCTGTTCCCTGCTGAGGGTATGTGTACAGGCACTGCTTCCTCCTGCATGAAGGGTGGGAGTTTAAGCTTTGCTAGGCTAGGGAGCTCTGTCCTGCTGGAGACAGGCTCCTACACAAGCTATAAATGGCAGTTTAGCCAAGGGGCAACATGGCTTTAGCAGAGATAATGGCACCTGGGCCTTGCTGCATGTGTTCTCCTGTGTGTAGACCAGCATAAGACAGCCTATAAAACAGGCTTTCATTCTTTCTAGATGATGCATGAGCACCAATGCCGCT
Source organism: Serinus canaria (assembly GCF_022539315.1). NCBI lineage: Eukaryota > Metazoa > Chordata > Aves > Passeriformes > Fringillidae > Serinus > Serinus canaria. The sequence goes on along the minus strand of NC_066323.1, from coordinate 23,950,292 downwards.
GTGGTGACAGTGGCAAAGGCAGCTGTGGGAGGCCATCCTGCAGCCTCAGGACATGCTGTGTGTTTTGGAGGCCCAGGTAAGTGGCAAAGCCTCTGGCTCCCAGAAGAGCATTCACAGAGACATAATGAAGCTCAAAACATTTCTGAGTACTCTACAGGCAAGTGTGCTGCCATGCATGCCCTTGGACTGGAGTCAGGAGGGGACCCAGGCTCTGCGTGGATAATACAATCAGGGCACGGGATAAAGACATGATGAGCATGCACAAGGTCCATTGGAAATGCTTGAGTAGTTTCTTTCATAAATGGCATAACATCTGTTGTCACTGGAGGCACAAGTTCCTGTCAAAAAGACACGTCATCCTCATAAATATTAATGGTGCATATAAATGGTGGTGGGTGTGAATTGTGGATGTGAGGTTAATGGGTGAGCTGCTCCTCAGGCATCAGTTGGCTGCCATCAGACTTATTTCTGCACTAACAAATACAAACTGTTTAGCTGGCAGAGCAAGCAAAAAGCTTTCTTTCCCCCTCCTCCTCTCCCTGGGGTCCAGTCACAAATGAAATGTGTACTGTAATTAGTCTCTTGCCTTGTCACTGATGAAGATTAGTCCTGCTTGCAGAGCTGAGGAGCAGAGGAGTGAGGCTGGAGCCACAAGAGCTGAGGCTGTAGGTGATAAATGGAGAGAATGAGGAGGGCTGCTGGGGGAAGGCTGCAGCATTCCCCATCAGCTGGATCCTAGCTGCCCTCAGTGCCATCGATTTCCCTGCTGTAAATAGCTGATGTTTAAGAGGAAAATAGGGTTGAATATCAGCACTGAGCTGCTCTTGGACTCCAGTCTGTTTGTTACTGCAAATTGTGTTTGCTGCTTTGAGCACTGAGTTCCTGCTGCCCTTTTCAAAAACCATAAGGCTTTTCCTATCCTTATTTATTTATCAGCAGACTTGGCAGAAGTGCTAGTGTTCATCATGCCAGCCAAAACACTAATGAGTAGCATTCAAAAGGGTCTTATGTCCATTCACAGAAGAGCCCCAAGACTTTTTGTTCCTGTGGAAGCTGGGGGTCCCCTTTGCCTGAGAAGATGGGCCCAGCCTTCTGTCAAAGGTCCTTTGACTTTCTGCCATTTCAGAGATGGTGATTTCCAAATGGAATAAATGGCGAGGAGAGGAGAGCAGAGCCTCTCCCCAGTGGTGAGGGAAGGATAGGTGCTGTGCATGGGGGGCACTGCTCCAGCAAAACCCTCTGTGCCATGTTTCTTACCTTGTCCCCCTGTTGGGCTCCTACAAAGAGAAGCCTGAACTCAGAAAGCTTCAGCTCCTGCCATTTAGCTGGGGTCTGTCATGGCAGGATCCTGTGCCCTTGAGGTTACACAGAGCATCACCTGGGCACATTAAGTTTGTGAAAGGTATTTCAGGGAGGTGAGAATAATTGTCTGAAGCAAGTACAGAGGGGTTTTTTCAGTTGGATTTAAAAAACCTCAGAGCCTGCCTGTGGTGCTTCAGGGAGCAGAAACATTGTGTTTCCAGGGAAGCCTCTTGTATTTGATTTCTCTAATATTTTTGGTAATTGAAAGTTATCTTTATCATGGGGCTGTCTTCATCACAGGCTTTATGCTATGTTTGTAACAGGGCTGCATGTATCACAGTCCTCCTCTGCAAGATATTTATATTAGCTCCTAAATGCCTTACAGGCATCCTCATTAAAGTACATTTGCTTCAGAGAAGGCACTGAAGCCCTTAAACACAATCCTGACGAGGGCTGAAAGCTTTTAAAGCTGTGCCCTTCAGAGAGAATCTCCTCTGACATGCCCAGGGTAACTCCCAGCTGTACCTCTGGCTGGGACACTCCACGTTTGTTGACAGGACACAGGTTTTATTTTGATCAGATTAACATGTACATAATCAGGCTCTGAACTTCGCTCCCGTGTGTTTTGGGAAATGCTCTGGAAAATGTCCCCTTTCACTGTCCCTCAGAGGTTTGCATTCACTTCACAAATTGCAAATCTGTAGGTGGGGAAAAGTCCTGCTCCCTAGGGGAAGTCTGTGAGATCCTTTTTAGCCATGACAGAATATATTTTATGGTCAATTTTGAGAAACACTGGTCTTTTCTAAGTCGAAATAATTTAGAAGCAGAGACCAACTGAGAGTCTTGGCAGTATTTTTGTTTTGCACAAATACTGTGTTTGATCCAGCTGCAGGGGATGCCTCAGATTGAACAGATGTGTTTTCTGGAGGAATCCATCAACAACCTGGGGCATGGCCATAGAAACAGATATTTATGGATATAAATACACACTCAAGCTCTAAGCTGGTATTTCTTCAAGGAGGTGACACTGTAACCCAGGGTCATTCAAATGGTGTGGGAAAAGGAACCTGAGGGTTTGGTCTGCTCTGTGCTATGGCAGAGGGTGTTTTTAAGCACTCTGAGTTTAGAGTGGATTTTAGCCTTGCTGCCCAGCTCATCTGTTTGGCACAGTGCTCACCTAATTTATGCTCGTGGTTGGGTCCCCTAGGCCTCTGCAAGAGCTCCTTGCACCCATTTTGGTGAGGAGCATGGTTAGAGCGGTGCTGGCAGGCACTGAGAGGTGGCTGTGTGAGGGAAGCTGAGCAGGCAGCTTTGAGCCAGCAGGCGAGTGCTGCCATTCCCTCCTCTCCAGATGTGCTTTCCCTTCTGGAGGAGCTTAGACAGTTTAAGAGGAGCATTATGTTTTGGAATACTTGCACTAAGAAACTTCTCTGGAGCTTGAGCACAGGGAAACACGAACTCCACAAGGCCTCAGGAGCACAATGCAGGATTGCAGCTAGCAGAGGGAAACACAGTTCTCCTGGACTGCCATTTTTCTGCCTGGATCCTCATTTTTCTTCATGTCTTTTCTTAGTGGAACTCAAGAGTTTGCAGAAAAATGCCAAATGTCCTCCTGCTGTTTTCCATGGCTTTTGGTCACATGGGGCTGCTCAGTGCTTCCACTCACCTTTCTGCTGTCGTGGAGGAGTGATGGAAGGGACCTTCTGAGGTGCTGTGCCTCCAAAATCTGTAAGAAATGAGGGCTGCTCCCATGGTTCTGCCAGTGTCAGCAGGCACAGGCCATTGCAGCCAGCTCACCTGGCTAGTCACAAATCACAGAGGCAAAAAAGCTCAGGAAAGTCAGGAACATCATGTAGGCTCCTATTAATGCTTTGCAGGGTGACTTAAAAGAGAAAAAATGCTAGTTCATATTAAACCTTGTTATTTTTTATAGAGAATTAAAAGTGCTTCATTTTGGTTTGGTTTTTTCCAAAGTCTGGAGAAAGGGCAGCACTATCCCTGCAGCACACCTGGTTTAATGGGGCATGTTGGGAAGGGGTTCATTTACTCCATGAATCCAGGATCCAGTTTAACTGGACTCTGAAATGGCTAGTTTAGGGGGTGAAGCTGTTTTATTGGCTTCTGGGGATTACTCAGTGTTCTATAAACTCCAGTAAAAATTTCTTAGCACAGCCATAGCTGCTGTGTCCTCATAATTAAGAGAAAAGCAAACACCAACTTTGCACAAACAGGGGGTTCTGAGCACAGTGGTAGGACTAGATCCACTCAAGCCTGTTGCACATGCTGGGACAAATCAAAATCCCAATGATCTACAGCCTAAAATTGTGATTGGAGGGCAGGTCTGAAAAGCAAGGTACAAACTGAGGATGTGGGCAGCTCTGCTGGGCTATTCTTTGCCTCCTTCCCTTCAGCCCTTTCAGAGGAGTGCTGTGGGGTCTGCCAGGGCTATGGGAGATCTGGGGTGGCTCATCCCCAGGGCTGCTGAGCTGCCTGGATCCCCCAGCAAGCTCAGCTGACATTGAGCTCATCTGTGCCCTCAGCTGGGCAGGAAGAGCTCTGGGCTGTGACCAGCAGCTTCCTGAGTGTCTCTTCACAAGAGGCACGTGCTAGAGGAGGGGCAGAAGGTGGCCCTTGCTGCAGGTGGGCTATCAAATGCCCCTGGCTTAATGGGGGTACACAGTGCAAACTTGTTAGGACTATTGTGTCAGACCTTGAAGGGAAATCTCTGAAGCTTAGAGACACCTTCAGCTCGTCCTGCCCTGCTGGCCATCCCATCTCTGGCACCTCCAGCTCGTCCTGCCCTGCTGGCCATCCCATCTCTGGCACCTCCAGCTCGTCCTGCCCTGCTGGCCATCCCATCTCTGGCACCTCCAGCTCATCCTGCCCTGCTGGCCATCCCATCTCTGGCCCCTCCCTGAGCTTTGCTCTTGAAGGCTTTCTGGACAGACTTCAGGACCAGGGCAGCAATCCATTAATCCAATTAATCCAATTAATGCCACAACTCCATGCTGGGTGTCTGGGACCAAGCCATCCCCTCCACGACCCTGGCCCCAGGAGCTGGCCAGCACCAGACCCACAGCAGAGGGTTTGGTGAGCAGAGCTCACTTCCTTCTCTAACCTAGAATTACAGACAGGCCTGGGAGAAACAGGGCTGATCCTTGAAGAGCTCATCTGGAGGATAAGGAAGGACCCAGCAAATGGTTTCTGTACAAGCTCTGAGGCAGGCTTGAGCTGGGTGGAGGCAGCCCTGAGGCCTGACCCCAGATGTCAGTGTAAACAGCTCCTCTGGGCACTCTTGTTGTGGAAAGCAAGGGCAGCACTGCAAGTCCCCACCTGCCAGGGCTTGAGATTCAGCCAGACTGGGCAGGCAGGGCTGAGCTGCCTCCTGCAGCTCTCTGGCAGCACAGAATCACAGAATAATGAGGTTGGAAGAGACCTCTAAGATCATCCAGTCCAACCTGTGCCCTAACACCTCAACTAGACTATAGCACCAAGTGCCATGTCCAGTCTTTTTCTAAACACATCCAGAGATGGTGATTCCAACCACCTCCCTGGGAAGAGCATTCCAGTACTTTATTACTCCTGCAGTGAAATTTTTTTTCCTAATATCCAACCTGTACCTTTCCTGACATAGCTGGAGACTGTGCCCTCTGGTTCTGTCAGTGCTGCCTGGTGGAACAGACCGACCCCACCTGCCTGCAACCTCCCTTCAGGAGGTTCCTCTCAGGGTTTGTGTTCTCAGCCCCTCACCAGTCTTGTTGCCTCCTCTGGATGTGCTCGAGCGTCTCAACATCCTTCCTAAACTGAGGGGCCAGAGCTGGGCACAGCACTCCAGGTGTGCCCTCACCTGTGCCCAGTACAGGGGAAATTACAGCCTGGGCCTGGCCTAGAGTGAGGGCAGGCCTGTCCCTGGGCATGGTGGGGACCTGGCCTAGAGTGAGGGCAGGCCTGTCCCTGGGCATGGCGGGGACCTGGCCTAGAGTGAGGGCAGGCCTGTCCCTGGGCATGGCGGGGACCTGGCCTAGAGTGAGGGCAGGCCTGTCCCTGGGCATGGCGGGGACCTGGCCTAGAGTGAGGGCAGGCCTGTCCCTGGGCATGGCGGGGACCTGGCCTAGAGTGAGGGCAGGCCTGGCCCTGGGCATGGTGGGGACCTGGCCTAGAGTGAGGGCAGGCCTGTCCCTGGGCATGGCGAGGGACCTGGCCTAGAGTGAGGGCAGGCCTGTCCCTGGGCATGACGGGGACCTGGCCTAGAGTGAGGGCAGGCCTGGCCCTGGGCATGGTGGGGACCTGGCCTAGAGTGAGGGCAGGCCTGTCCCTGGGCAGGGGACCTGGGCATGGGGCTGCAGGGTGGCACCAGGGCAGGGCTCAGCGCAGCCCTGGGGCAGCAGAGCAGCCGGGCTGAGCTGGGCTGGACCAGTGCAGGGCCCTGTGCCCCTGCTGGGACACAGCAGCAGGTGACATCGTCCTCTGAGAGTGTCCCCACAGGCAATGGTGCCGCTGCTCACAGTGCAAGGGACAGGGCCTCTGCTCCTGTGTGGCACTGCCCCAGAGGAGAGCCCTTCTGATGGGTGGGATGTGCCAGCCCGAGTGCTGGCCCACTGCTGCCCCATTCCCAGCCCCACTGCTGCCCCAATGCCAACCCCATTCCCAGCCCCAGTGCTGCCCCAGTGCTGCTCCATTCCCTGCCCCACTGCTGTCCCAATGCCGCCCTCCTGGCCCCCTGTGAGCAGCAATCAGCCCAGGAGGGCAGGAGATGACACGTGGCACAGGTGGATGGCTTCTGAAGGTGTTTCTGCCTGGTGCCATTGTGCAGCATCCTGAATGCATTCTCACCTTTCTGCCTCCCATCTCTCCCAAACAGCTCTGCACCCTCTGGAGCTGGGGCAGACAGATGCATGGAGGTTCTAGTCCTGCTCTTTTGCTGCTTTTCCTCAATCCTCTGACACTCACATATCCCTTAGCATTCTCTATGCTGCCAAAAATGTGTGGTGCTTTTTGGGGAAACTCTCTGGTGACAAATGTAGTCCAAAGTGCAGGTAGAAAAAGCTGTCATAAGTTTCTCTTGGCTCTCATGTGAGTTGTGTTTAGCAGGTCCTGCAAGTGCTGGAGCTTGTGGTTTCCTTCAGCATCTCCCCACAGCTATGCTGACCCAGTCATCACTCCTAGAATCCTTCCTGTTTTCTAGGATTTTCTCCTCTAGGTAAAATTCCTATATTATGATGACTCTCTGGTTTTTGTGTATTCATTTATTTCTTATTGCTTTTTACAGAAGAGTTACAAAGAGAAAGAGTTGAGCTCTGAGAAGGAACCTAAGCACCAACCATCTATCCACAGTGTGGGACAGCTAAGTCTCTTGAAAGGGAGACCTAGGGAATCCATATTCTTAGCAAGAAGCCATCTAGAAATTGTCAGAAGACCTTGTATGGGTGTGTATGAAACGGTCCTAACCCCTGGAGCTGATTTAGGGCTCCAGACAGGGCTCATCCATCCTGGGTCTGGCCCTCCATGTGAGGGTGGACATGCCCAGGGCTTGTGGGCAGCTCTGCTTGCACCAGCACAGGGGCTGCCCTTGCTCCTGGGGTCTCTTGGCAAGCCCTGCCTGGCATCAAGCAGGAGACTTACTTGCAATTTTTCCTTTTAGGCCAGACAAAGCCACCTCTCAGGGTTGTAAAAGCAAGAAGGGAAGGGGAGCTGTGGGTTAGGGGTCAAGAGAGGGGAACTCTGGTTTCGTGTCCTGGCTACAAAGCTGCTTTTATTCTGTTTGTGTTGGGTCCTAGGAAGAGGCTTTATGATGTTTGAGTTCAGGCCCATGTGGGAGGGCACCTGAATAAATTACTCCTGTGCTGTGTCAATAATGGTATTTGCACTGGATTTGTCTGAAGGAGGAAACGATCTTGAAAGCTTCCAAATCAGAGTTTCCTGCTCCTTCTCCAGACAGAGGCAAGGTGAGCCCCATGGTGGTGAGGGGTGAGCCTCTGGAGAGGGCAGGACAAACCTCATTCAGTATTTGCAGCAGCAGGAGGCTGAGCAGGGCTGGCACCCTGGAGCCACGAGTTTCACACTAGCAGCTCACTACTGCTCACTGCTGCAAGCTATTGGAAGGTCTGATTGCACCCTGAACGTCTCAGCAGGTCACTGCCACACCTCTGCCATGCTCCTGCTGGATAGAATTCATCCATGTCAGGCTGCCTGGCACCAGGCTGCTTCACAGCCCCAGAAATGCTGAGTGCTGGGCTAGGGCAGGCCCTGGATCTGTGCAATGACAACTGCAGGAACATCCAGCCCTGGGAGCCCAGGGTGAGAGGGGTGGGGAGGAGGAGGGCTCCAGCAGGGAGCTGCCAACATGGTCAGGACCTGGGGAAAGGGGCTGTTCAGTCTGGTCAGGAGGAGCCAGAGGGGAATGTGCTGCTGAAGTGCAGCTCAGTTACAGAGCTGCTGGAGTCAGGCTCTTCCTCCCCATCAGTGACAGCTCCCAAACCAAGGGGTCCCACAATGCAGCTTGCAAGGCTCAGGGCAGGCATTGGGAAACCCTCTCTGCACTGGGACAGGCTGCCCAGAGAGGTCAGGGAATCTCCCTCCTGAGTGGCTTTTGAGGCTCAGTCAGATGAAACTGCAGACACCCTGACCTACTGCTGGCTGTGCTTCAAGGAGGTTTGGACTGGAGAGCTCCCCACGTCCCTTCCAAAAGGCTTTTCAGGCACTCTGTTCACTCTGGTGAGACTGACAGTACACTGCCAGAGTCTTCAAGAATTTCTGGATCAAAGTACCTGGTGTTTTTGGTTTGACACAGTAACCCAGGCCCAGGTGGAGGCTGGCTGCTCCAGTTTCCCAGAGCAGGATGATCTCCATAGGGAGATTATTGGTCCAGGAAGGGGAATAGATGTGCAAAGGAGTCACTTTTGCCCCCTGACCAGGAGGTGGGTGTGAGGGGAGAGCTCTTCTAGCAGGCTAAGGAGGCTGGAGTTTTGTTTGAACTCACTCAGGATTTTGGAATAGAAGCAAGGCAAGGTTTTCTGGGCAGCAGCAGGCCTGGTGCAGTGTGTGCAGAAGACCCTGGGGCAGCAACAACACTGTCCTTAGCATTTGTGTGACACAAGTAGCCAGTGAAAGAGAGGAGAGGTGACATGAAACTATCTTTAATATATTTTGTGATGTACTGTGAGCCTCCAGGAGAAAGTCTCCTGCACTTGCCACCTAGGGAACTTCTCTGGGAGTGGTGAAGCCTGATTCCCTGAGGCTTTGTGCTGTCTGGCTGGACCCTCTCTCCTTTGTGCCCGTCCTTTGTGGCTCTGCATGGCAGCAAAAGGAGAACCCCCCCTTGCAGGACCTCTCACTTCAGCCCAGATGCCCATGTTGACAGAATCTACATGAGCTTCATTTCCTCATAATTTCTTTCCTTCCTTGTTCCTTCGTTAAATTTATCTGGAGAAGTTGAACATTACTGGGAGAGGATTGACTGAGGCTTGTGGCAGGATTTTTTCCTCAGGGGAGAGGAGGAAAGAAAATAAAAAAGGGAGTCCAGGGAACCCAGCAGCTGATCCATGTCCTGTTATCTGCAGATCTTGAACTTAATCACCACAAATATGTCATCATTGCTGAAGTCATAATCAAGTTCAGCATTTTACTGTCAGCCTAATTGTATGAACCATCTTTGTGTCTTGGTTAAGTCTTAAAATACAGTCTCTTCTATGGGCTCTCTGCCAAGTTATTTAAATTTAATGCTGTTGGAATCAGGTTTTTAAAGCACACCTCAAGCAGAGTAAACACACTGTGTTCCCAGGGCCTGCCTTGTTTCTGTACATGAATGAGATCAGCTGAACAAGCCAAGCATGAAGATGTTGTGCAGCTGAGCCTTTCTGCACTGAGCCACCTCGCTGGCCCCTGCCTCTGCTGCAGACAGCTCATGACACCCCAACTCTTTTACAGGAAGACCTGTACAATTTCCACATTTCTTTCTTAAAATTGCCACAAGAGGTTTGTCCTCCAGTGAGCTGCACTTCTCCAGCCTGAGTGTTTTCACAGCACAGCCTTGTCTTGGTGGTGAAGAAGGGCAGCTGCCCTGCAGGGTGCTGTGGAGGTGTCTGTGGGCAGCAAGGGGGACACCCCAGGAGAGCCCCCCCGGCCCTCTGCTGCTGTGGGATGGATTTGTCTGGACAGGCTGGCGGCTCCCCTTGCCAGCAGGAGCTGTAGCTCAGCAGGGGGCTCTGCTGGCAAATGCTCTTCAGTGCTAATTAGCCCTGCTTGGCCTCCAGCCCTTGGTTGTTTGTTTGCTTGTTTGTTTTTCTTGCACTGGCTCATCCTACTCCTAAGATACAGCAAACATGTCATGAGCTGCCTGTTTCAGGCATCATCCATGTTGTTGCTGATATAACCATCCCATAAAGAAGAGAGATACAATTCTCACCTTCCCCACTGATGCCTGTCCACTTTCCAAATCCTTCAGGAGCTGGGTTTGTAATCCAGCTCCCTCTGATTCTCCCTTTACCTCAGACAACCACCCTGGTGTGTGGAGCTTGCAGAGGAGCTGAGGTGCCAAAGAAACCCCCCCCAGTGTGTATTCCATCCTTCCATCCCTGGGAGCTGGGACTGTGAGCAGCAGGGATGGGTGTGTATTCCATCACTCTGTGCTGCTCTCCTGCCTGCTGGGCCTCGGGCACCTGAGGAGCAGTGGTGGGCAGAGTGTGAGTGACCTGGGTGGGGTGTTTCCTGAGGGAGTGATGCTCCACAGTGTGCTGGCAGCAGCACAGGGCAGGGAGGTGAGGCTCAGAGGAGTGGACAGTGCCAGCCCGCTTCTGGCTGGTCATGTGTGCTGTCCCTGCTGTGGCACTGCAGCACAGTGGCCTCTCTTGTGTCACAGGCCCAGGAGGAGCTGCACTGTCAGCCCACAAGCTCTCAGAAACAGCTTCTGTTGTTGCGGGAGATGACAAAAGGAATGCAGAGGTAATCTGCACCTTCCAGAGACAGGACAACAGCCCTGAACTACTCACGAACCAAGTGTTTGTATTGGCCATGTCCTGCATTGTGTGGGAACTCCTGGAGGTCACACCAAGCCGGTGACCTTTCAGAAATGTGGTGTGAATTCATTGCTACCCTGCTCATCTGACTGAGTGGCCTTCTGCTTGCAAGTGTGCCAATGGTACCTGTGAAACCACATCCTGTGCCAGGGCTTCTGTACAGCTGGATTGCTTTGTTAGAGCAGAGAGATGGGACAGCCCCTCTTCTGTCTCACAGCAGCCTTCTCTTTCACTGGGTGACCTGTCAACTGCTGTCTGTCCATCCTGTCACTCCTTCCCCTCTGGAGAGCCACTGCATTCTCGTGGCAGTCACACCTCTGCATCTATGATGCCACTGATAAATTCCAGTCTGGCTCGAGCAGGAGCCATGGTCCTTAGCCAGCCCTTTGGAAGGTGTTCCAGGATCCCTCCCTGGCAGCTGGCTCAGGGATGTGCTCTGCATTAGCAGCTCTGAATCTGCCTGCTGGTTCTGACACTGCTGTCCTTGTGGGGTGCTCTGAGCAGATGCTGCATCTGGCTGGGGCTGCTCCAGGTGCATTCAGATCACATCTTGGGGAAACCTGCTCCCTCACACATTCCACTCCTTTCAGCAGCTTTCTGTGTGCCCTGGCTCCATGGGGACCCTCCCATTTCAGGGCCCACTGATTTGGCTGAGCTGCTCGGTGTGCAGTCACTCCTGGCTGCCTCACCCAGCCCTCCCTCCAGCAGGGCAGGGACACACCTGCAGCTCTTCTGGGGGTATGTCACTGCAGGTGGTGTTTGCCTGGGTGGATCAGTGCCCTGAGAGACCCAGGCCATGCAGTCTGTGTTAGGAAGGGCAGAGTCTGAGTGTCCTCCCTGTGCTCTTTTGTTCAGATGTGAGCACCTGCCCGTAGTGTCCCAGCTGCCATCTCACCACAGTGCCAGACCTGAGCTGGTGACTGACTTGTTGTGCCAGGGTCTGCCTCTTCTGCTGAAAAACCTCCAGGGATGCCTGTTCCTAAGGCCACTGCCTGATACAGACATAGCAGCAGGCCCAAATTGTGCAGCCAGGTGTGTGACTGCTCACTGCTCACCTACTTGTTGGGGTGGTACGGGGGACTTTTAGGCTCTCCATCCTATTTGGGTGCTGTTCTCTGCTACACCTTACACTTCACTTGAGGGTTAGGGTTCAGTGGCTTAGGGTTAGAGTTAGGTTTTAGGGTTAGGGTTAGGGTTAGAGTTAGAGTTAGGGTTAAGTAGTGAGTAGTAGTAAGAAAGGTGATCACTGATCACCTGCTTGTTGGGCAGTTTTCATGTGAGGGATTTTTTTGGCTCTCCCTCCTGTTTGGGTGCTGTTCTCTGCTTCACTGTACACATCAGTGCTGTAGCACTGCCAGGATTGACAGACCAAAGCACACCTTTTGGCTTTACATGTGTGTCACAGCTGTGGCCAAAGAAAACTAACTGAGTAGGCCTGTTATGTGTAGGACTTTTATTCTTTAGTTTGCAAACACTGTGATCTGAATGCTTGTGCAGACTGGAAGGGTTAGGTGGACAAATTCCCCTAAAGTCACACAGCCAACAGCTGGCAGGTGTAGGAACAGCCCAGCCCTGCTGCTGCCCTGCCCATCAAAGTACACTGCTCCTGTGCTCTTCCTTCCATCATCTTCCTCCATGTACCTCCCCTCCCTTGTCCTTTCCTCCTTCCAGCCTCCAGGGTGAGGTGGAGCAGGGATGGGAATGGAGAGTCTGGGTTGCTGAGCTCCATCTGGAAGGCAAAGCTGCACAACTCCCCCTCCTTGCAACCAACACCCCATTTAAGGAGTTCAACAGCCAAGCCAACTGGTAACAGCAATAAACTTGGCTGGCTTTTAGTAAATTTTTACCACCTCCAGATCTGGGCTAAAAATCTGTCTTCTCCCCAAAGGGGACAAATGCTGCCAGTTGTCCCACCTTGTGTCTGCACCACCCAAACCCTGTGACTCAGCAGTGACCCCAGGATGGAACTCCACAGCTTTCCTCATTTCCACATTGCACCTGAACTCTACCACCAGAGAGGCACTCCTGGCCTGCCTGCTGTTACCTTCCCCACCTGGAATTCACCACTCAAGTCAGAGCAGCACAATAAAAGCCAACAGATGAGCCGAGTAGGACCATTTAATGCTTTGCTGCACTCAGGTCAGGGCTCTGCTACCAACATTGGGGTTCCCAGCAGGGAACCCCACACCATTATGGATGCCTGATGGTTTCACCTTTCATGCAACCCCTTTGTTGATTTTTTTTCTTTCAGTTCATCCAGGTTTTCTTGGTGAAATATGTCTGCTGAAACTGCACTGAAGGTACACACTGAAATCAGCAGTATTGGTATTTTTGGTAAATCTTGGTATTTTTGTGCAGGAGTTCTGGCTTTAAATCAGCTGTTGTCCCATGGAAACCCAGGCAGTGTTGGTCATGCCTCCTAGGGGGATGTATTTGATCAGTTTTACCTGGCCTGAGTCTAGTTCACTAAATTTAGCAGAGTTTGTGTGGATTAAGTGCTGTGTGCTGTAACTTGGCAGAATCCATCTGCTCAGAGCAAACCTGGGCCGTTTCTGTCTATTGCTAATTTTCTTTAAATGTAACTGTGCTGCTGCTCCCTTGATCATCTGAAAGCAGGAAAGGCTCTGGTGCTTGGCAGGATTGCCTCTCACACCTGATGCAGGGTGCAAAGAAGGATGAGCATTGCTCTATTCTTGAATTACTGTGTGTCTCTTTTCTCCAGATCAGACACTGGAATAACATCTGCATGCAACCCCTCCACCACCTACAGCAGCTCCTGCTCTATGCAGGCACCAGCCAGGGCTGTGTGTGCCCACACTGCCCCAGAGCTGCTCACCTGGGCTGGAATTTGGCTTTGCTCAGCCTGCAGTCCCTCCACTGCTCTTGCAATCAGTATTTGTTTCTAAGTTGTGGCTTTGTTTCCTAGAGCTCATTCAAGTGTGATTTCAGAGTTTCACTAGGCTTTTGCAATAACACACTCACTAGAAGGAATGAAGGAAGGGATGCAGATTTCAGAGAAGAAAGTACCTGTGGGCATCAGTGTTTAGGAACCTGTTCCAAACCCCTGTGCCCATCCTTTCCAGAGACCAGCAATGACACTGAGTGTGTGCCCTGCCTGCCAAGAGTTTGGGGTTACCCTCCATCAGTATATTTACCCCCCAGGAGGTCTGGGGGCACTCAGCAGCTGTGGAATTGTGGTGCTGCACAAGCACAGGGCAGGTGCTGCTGGCACCTCTCGCTCCTGTGTCGGGTGTCATCGCAGGAGCTGCCCCATCTCCGCCAGCTGGGACAGTCCCAGAGTGTTCCTGTGGGTATTGTGTTCCTATAAATGGAGACTGTCCCAGCAGCCTGGAATGCCGTCCCCAGCAGCCCCTGGCTGCACTGTGCTTTCAGACCCCAGCAGGGAGGAGCTGCTCACCCTGCCCACGCTGCGGCTCCAGCGGATCCGTGCAGGCACGGGGAGCTGGAGCAGAGGGTTTGCAGACTGGCTCCCCTCTCCACTGCCAGTTTGGAAAGGGCTGCCTGTGCTCAGAACCTTGGCAGCTGTCTCTGATTTCTGAGGCTGGGATGTGGAGTCACTCAGAGCAGGTTGTTCCCAAGTGGAGCACAACCTGTACAGGGCAGTGTTTGTCAATGGCAGCTCATTTCTGTACCTGGTTTTCTCACAGGTGTGATGTACATGTGTTATTTTTGGCCCCTCAAAGCAGGTTTGGTGTTCATCCATGCCAAAGTTACATGTGAAATAAGGTATTTCCAAGAGACCAACATGGAGTTTCTCCTCTCTTTGGGCCTGTCTGTGCTGTGTCTCCTCCAGTGACACTTCACCTCCCTCTGTACAGCTCTCTGTTCCTCTGACATGGATGTGGTACCACCCAGAAAGGTGGGTTTCACCCACAGGCTGTGTTGTTGTAGGCAGTGGGGCAATCGTGGCTCTGGTAAAGGTGTTGGTTGTGCAGATTTTGGAACCAGATCAAAATCCAAAATTCTCCTCAACTGGGGAAGGGCTGTGGTGCCAAACCTCAGCTCTGAAAACATCTTTTCTCCCAGTGAATGGCCACTGCTGCTTACTGCACTGCGAGCTGAGAAAAGCTGGCAATCCCTGGGCAGACAAGGTGAGATGTGCTCATGTCTGGGGTTAGGTTTGCAATGGAGGATGGCACGGTGGGAGCACAAGGTGTGGTGAAATTCCTGGAGAAAACAGTCTCCAGTAATCCAAACGGGAGTTCCCGTGTGCTGCAGGCATCAAAGCAGCCCCCCTTGTGCAGGTGGGAGCCTGGGCTGCTCCCTGTGCCATGGCCAGACTCCACATGCCTCTGGTTTTGTTACTCATGCCTTAATCTTTTTATTCCCTTGGGGAAACTCATAAAAGTAATTGTAAATCTCTGGCAAGGCTCTGGGAGGAGAGGGAAGTGTGGGGAGATCCCTACCCCGGCTGTTCTGTGGGTGCTGCAGCCTCAGGCTGAGCTGGCCCCTTCCCAGGGGAACTGTCCCAGGGTGGTGTTGTGATGCTTGTGTCCCCATTCAGGTGTGCTGCTTATGCTGGATATTGTGTTCTGTGCCTTCAAGACTGGCTCTGATGAGCGAGTGTTTTGTTTTGTTTTGTTTTGTTTTGTTATCAGCCGCTGCCCCATGGCTGGTGGGACACACAGACAGGGCAGTGCATGGTGCTGCTTTGGCTTTTTGCTTTGCTCTCACTCCTGCTTTGCTCTTGCTTTTTGCTCCTGCTCATTAGTCAGTTTAGCTGAGCAGTCTGAATTTTTCCCTGGAATGTTTTTCCTTTCCCTTTTCTGGACCCACTCGAGCCTGCTCTGGATTGAGACCCAGCAAACACCCAGAGTTGGCACCTTGTGGCTGCAGCAGCTGCCCCAGTGCCAGAGGGACTGAGAACAGAGTGACCACCCCAGGAGAGACTTTCTGAATCTGTCATCTTTGTCAGAGCAGTGACAGAGTGGTGTCACCTGGTATTGTTCATTCTGTGTGCTGGGGGTGCTGTGCCTGTTAAATAAACAGGTTCTTTCCACTTCTCTCTAGGAATCCTTCCCAAAGGTTTGGGGGGAGGGGCTGTGTGGGTTTGCTTTCTGGAGGGACCCCCTTTTGGAAGTTTTCTCCCAAATCTGCCCTAAACCAGGACAGGCACCCATGCAGAGCCTCACCTATCCCCTTCCCCTTTGGGCTGATCAAAACCCTCCCTGGAGAGGACGGAACCACAGCTAGCCCCCAGCACCTGTGGTGTCCTCACCCTGAGCTGCTGAGTGCAGGGACCAGCAAAGGACACAGGGGACAGGACCTCTGGAGAGCATCTCCTGCACTGAGAGGCTGCACTGTCCCTTGGAAAGGGGATTAGGGCAAATATTTTATTGTATGCCCCAGACAAGAGCACTGAGCTGCTGCTGGGTATTTGATACCCCGGCGGGATCGCTCTCTGCCCGCCGCAGCCACTGCAGCTAAGCCCAGTGCTTAGCATCAGGAAATCCCTCACAGCCCTGCAGCCTTTGAGGGCAAGTGTGACCCTTTGATTGGCAGCCCTAAATCTGACTGGACTTAAAAATAGAAGCTCAGCATCAGCTCTCTGAAATTCAGCTCTCCTCAAGCTTCATTTTTTTGGCCCTGCTTAATTCTGATTTCGATGTACAGGCATTATAATTAGGCAATTTGCAAATGGGAACCGTAAAGAGAAAGCAAAATAAGGCTGTGCTATGGAGTGACAGCCCTGTGCCTACCCTGTTAACTCATCAGATATGGGATGCTGTGTTGGGTGGGCTCCTACTCTCATCTAAGGTGATTCTTGTGCTCTGGTTTTGTAACAGGTATTTCAAGCAATGGAGCAAACAGGGGGAAATTCCAGTCTCTGACCTGGCTGACAGACACCAAACACTCCTGCCCAGGTGTGTCCCACAGCTTGGAGGGTCTCTGGGCCAGAGGCCACTTACATCAGTCTCAGAGTAATGGTGGGTGAAGCCTCGTGCTAAGAGAGCTTCTTCTGCTCTTCTGCCTCCATTTCCAGCTGCCTACAGTATTTCTGATTGCTTACCCCAGCCAAAGAACAGTGAAATCCACATATACTTCCCCCCAGAGCTGGGAGTTTTTCAGCAGTAATTAAACAGTCCTTTGGGCCTGCTTTGCAGAGCACCTCAAATGAGACACCTCACACTGCCAGCAGCTGCACAGCACAGGACATCAGTGACAAAGATTTGTTTCTTTGTTTGATTTTAATTATTCTGCTTCACTGCAAAATCCCTTCCAGTTATACCAGTACAAAAGCACTGGGTAAACAAAGCTGATTTTGCTTGTCTGATGTGCTGATGCCCCCGGTGGATTTTGCTGTGATGGGGAGTTTTGCCAGGATAGCTGCACCAGCAGGACTGGGTAAGGGCAGGTGGCAGGACTGGATGTGCATCAATTGATTGGCAGCCAATGCTCTGCATCTCCTGCTCAGTTACTGCTCAGGAACATGATGGGTGAGGGTGTTGCAGCTCAGACAGTATCCAGTGTGCTGTGAGCAATGCAGGCTGACCCCTGCTCGTGCCAGGAATGTATGGGGCAGCGTGCCAGGGAAGTGTGTGCATGTGTTGTGGGCTTGTGCCCGCATTCCCACACCCCATCACACCTCGAGGCTGGGGGTTTTTCCTCAGGGCACCCCAAAGTGAGATATTTCAGCACTCATAGCCCAAGCTCTATGTAAAACCCAGGTCCCCAGGCAGGCAGGAGCCTCAGCTGGGGCTATGCCCTGCAGGTCTGAATGAGCTGCTTGGAGGAAAACCTTTTGCCTGACCATTTCTGCCACCCTGACTTGCATTCAAACACTTCAGAGTCATCTGCTGGGGAGCTGCCAGTGGCCCACTGCTGCTCTTTGGGTCTGGGTCATGCACAGACACGCAGGGGAAAGAATTCCTCCCCTCACTTCCTTATCTCCCAGGAGGAATGCAGAGCAGCCTTCATTCAGTGCACACACACCATGCTGTCTCTAGGAATAACCTCCTGAAATTACCTTTTTGGAGCTTGGGAGAGTGGGATGCTAAAGAGGAGTTGATGGTTTGAGGGAGCATGGAAATAATTCACATTTCTATCCTTCTTTTTCCTGAAAAAGGTGGTTCTCTTGCTCTCACAACTCTGACATATCCCTTAAAAAATGAGGCCCCTTCTCCACAGCACACAAGCTGTATGATCTTGCAAACCATTTCATCCTGCTTGTGAGTGCAGGAACTCTTTGGAAGCCTGAGATGAAGTTTCCTGTCTCTGCCCTGTGTGTGAGGGGCACACCAGGAGCTGAGCTGTGATTCCCTCACAACACCTGGGAATCAGAACTCCCAAAGAACACCACAGCAGGACTCTCTTGGTGGGGTGTACAAGCCAATTTGCTGCTTGCCTTCTACACTTTACTTCCCTGTCTGTGGTTGTTTGTCTCTGCTCTGCTGTTGCAGTTTCACTGCTGCTTTGGGCTGGTTCTTCTGCCCTCGGTGGTGTTGACTTTACTGTGGAAAAATGTGGGGAGGTGCTTGGAGAAGCAATTATTTTGTGTATTGGCTTTAGGCTCCTCATGTTTTGCTGCCTCCTCATCTTTCTGTTTCCCAAGAAGTCTTACAGATATTTCTTTCTGTGTATGTTTAAAAGCATGCACACCCATATATATGTAAACATATTTATGTATATACACATGCACACATGTGGATATATATATATATATGGTGGGCCAAAGAAACTGTTGTTGAATTCCTGTAGTGTCCCTGGAAATGAGTGTCTATTCCTTTCACCTATTCATTGAGAGGGGTTTTCACACATATCTGAAGGAATTTTACCAGATGTGGCAGTGTGGCAGTGATAAGCACAGTCACAGGCACCACACAGCACTGAAGGTGCCTGGAACTCAGTTCAGCCACAGATATTTCATGGCTCTGAGGCAGCCAGACTCCACTCCTCCTCAGCCTCTTACCTCCCTGGGAAGAGATGACAGGGCTGAAAAGAGCATTGTTGAAGCTATGAAAGACCTCTGGGACAAGGACATCTTGCCTTTGAGGAGGTGGTTATTGCCCACTCTGCTGTGATTTCTGTCCCAGCTGTGGAAGGAGCTTTGGCTGGGGATGGCAGAGATGTTGGTGCTGGAGTGAAGCTGCTCTTGCTGTAAAACACACAGCTGCTGTGCCTGCTGTCCTGGCTGGTCATTTTCACTGATGGCAGCCACTCAAACCAGCGTTTCCCATGTGAATGGAGAGTGTTGTCCCCTCGAGCTGGCAGCAGTGGGTCTGTCTGAGGGGCAGCCCCTGGCCCAGGCTGGCTCCTGGGTGTTCTGCTGATGGTTGCTGGAGCTGTCCCTGCTCTCTGGGGATGCTCCCTGGCCACTGGCACAGCTCAGGAGGTGCCCATGGGACCCAGCCAGATGATGGTGGGTAGGCACTACCCAAAAGCATCTCAGGACTGTTTGCCAGTGGCCCTGGGCAGGCAGATCCCTCCTGCCCAGACCTGCCTCCCGTGCAGGGAGCGCTGCCCGCCGGGTTCAGGGCAGGAAAGCTGTCTGCAGCCTGGGAGAGGCCCCTCTGATGTGCATGCCAGCAGCTGCACACAGACACAGACAGCTGGATGAAAGGTGAAAGGTGTGTAAAATCCCCCCTGGGGGCTAGGATTGAAGCTGTGAAACCAAAAGCTTATGGAAACACTTAAGGCTCCATCTGGGGTAGCCATATTTCCCTCCAGAAGCAGTGGGAGTTGAGAGATCATAAGCTCTGACTCTACTGGTGTTTCATTTTGGAGCAGCCATGTGCTTTTGAAGTAAATTTCCTAATTGTCCTTGCTCTCTGCACACTCCATGGGCTGGCAGTGCAGTTTTTTGCAGACAAACTGGGCTCATTCTGGTGGAAAGCAGGTCAGAAGTTCTGCCTGAGCTTGCACCAGACGTTCTCCAGCTGTGGAAGAGGATGTGGTGGATGAAAGCAGCAGCTGGTCCTCTGGGCAGCTGGGAAGGACATGCATGTTTAGGGGCTTGCTCCAGGAGATTCAGCCTAGCTGGAAGTGCCATCCTCGAGCAGCACACATGGTGGGTGTAGGAACCCAGAACCAACAGCTTCAGCCAAGGGATCTCCTCTATCACACACAATTCTCTGTTCTTGCAGGCACTGCCCTTGAGCTTCTGTGACCTTGAGCCCTTGGTGAATAGTGGCCTCAAGTGGGTGTTGAAGTTGGGCCCTCCAGGGACCACAGGTCATCTCATTTGTGTCCCACACCTGCAGCTGCAGCGTGCCCTGTGCTGAAGTGTTTGCAGGCTCTGCTCTGCCAGGGTGAGGGTCAAGTGTCCCCCCTTTGTGCTGGGGTCAGCATGGGCCATCAGGAGAGCACTGGCTGCTGTTTTACACAGTAGGTGTTTGACAGAATGGCCAGAATGGTTTTCTTCTTGCTGAGACCTCCATCAGAACAGATGCTGGATATTCTCTGGGGTCCCTGTGATCTGGAAAGCTACTGCAGCCATGCTGGGACACCTTGGGAAGGCCCCTGCTGCCTTCTGCAGCTGTAAAAGCACCTCTTCTGGAGAGGATCAGGGTGTGGGAGGCCCTGGGCTGGCAGCTGGAGGTGTTGTGCTGTAGGGGCAGAGCAGCAGCTGCCTTGCCTGCTTCTGAGCCTTGGCTGCGCTGCACTGGGCTGTGCACTGGGGCAGGGAGCAGCCCCAGGAGCTCCCCAAGCTCACCACCTCCAGGCTCTGTCCCCCAGGTGCCACTGGCCTGGGCAGGGCAGCAGAAGCTCCAGGTGAGGCTCAGAGCAGGGCCGGTTTCCTGCAGCTGTCAGGGGAGCAGCTGGAACACAAAGCGGCTCTTTCCAGGCTCAGAGCCAAAGTCTGCTGCTCCTCCTTGTCAAGCTGGGCAACATCCCAACCCACACTCTTCCCGCAGGAATCACTGGTGCCGGGAGGGGCCAGGCACCACCCCCAGCAGGAAGGGGCAGAGCCTCCTACTCGGATAGGGACATCCCCTCCCAGGCGATTGATAAGGGCCAGGATGGGAAAAAGCCTCTGGAGAGCAGCAGGGGGTAACTCCTGAAATCAAGGTATCTCCCAGCCACACACTAACCTTCCAAGCACAGCTTGGTGCTTCCATGAGTTCTGTGTGTTCCTTTTTTCATATTGTAAGTTAATAAAGTTCTTTCCTTTATTCCTAAGCTGGAGCCTGCTTTGCTCTATTTCTGGTCACATCTCACAGCAGACACTAGGGAAAATATATTTTCAGGGGGGCACTGGCATTGTGCCACCACCAAACCATGACACCATGATTCCTTTGTGCTTGCTGTTGGAGGATAAGCAGTGCCTGGTCAGGGGGGCACAGCCCTCATGTGGGGTGAGCTCAGGGCTGGGGCTGTGCAGAGTGAGCTGGGCACTTTGGGTCAGGTGGGAGCTGGGCTAACAGCACCACTGCCAACACTAGGGCAGAATGGCAGGAGGGCAGCTGGGTGTCCTGTGCTGCTGGGGAATGTACCTTGGAGAAGGCTGGGAGCAGTGGGAAGGCTGGGCCAGGCACTGCCTGCCCTGGGGGAAAGGCTCCAGTGGGAGCAAAGGAATGCTTGCACAGAGGGACAGGGAAGAGGCCGGTGCTGGAGTAGTGGAGAAGTGATTCATATGGCAGCTGGTTGGAGAGGTGCTTTTCAAGTCCTCCCTCATCTCTTTAATCTGTGCAATCCCTGGCATCTTGCTGGTGCTTTTCATCTAGAGATCCCTGAGATGAACACAGTCATCACCACAAGCAGGAGGCTGGAAAAATTCAAGTGCAGAGCAGGTGGAGGTGAGAGCCAGTACTAAAACAAGAGCAGCTGCCCCACTCTGTGCTGCTGAAACTGTCCTGCTCTGGAGAACCACGGGACCACTGACCAAGCCCAAGGCTGCTGAGCTCAGGGCTCTCCCCTGGTGCCTTGGCTCTGTGGTGGAAAGGGCGCTCTGCTCTTTCTGTGGGTTCTGGTGATCAAGGCAATACGAAGCCCTGGGTCCTGCAGGGACTTTCTAACAGGTGTGTTTGTGAGGGCAGTGCCAAACCATGGCAGATGCCAGGAGACACTGGTCTCCTTTTGCCCAGGGTGTTTTGACAGCAGTGTGTGTGGTTTGGAGAACCTGTCTGTGCAGGTGCTGCTTTTGTTGTGTTCAGTGACCAGGCTGTTCTTCTATCACACCTATCAAAATAACATCTCAGCACTTCTGAGGAGTACATGAGGTGATGTGATTGCTATTCCATGTGGATTGCTCGTTCTCACAGCCTCTCCAGTGGGAAAAGTACATATTTTAAAGTGTTTTGCTTTGTACTTCATACCCACGTAGGCTAAGGAGGGCAGGGCAGGGGACAGAGAGATTTGAGGTTATGTGGCTGCTCCTGAGTGATTTCTTCCCACAGTCCAGAGGGACTCAGGAAAGTCCCTGCCCTTGTTTTTGGGGCTGCTCCATCCCAAGGAGCTCAGGCATGGTTCCCCTGCCTTACTTCACCATCCTGCCCAACATTTGCTCTTCTCAATGCGAGGAAGAGAAACAGCCTGAGCACTGGGAGATGGTGCAGACGTGGGCAGGCGCTTCTGGGGCTGCCAAACAGCCACTCTCAGGTTATCCCAGATGGAGTGAGAAATTGTCCTTCAGCAGATTCCTGCTGCTGTGATAGAGGAGGAGGAGGAGGCTGGGGAGGGAGAGAGGCAGAGAGGGTTGGAAGAACTCCTGGTAAAGGAAGGGCCAACCTGACAGTGGTTTCTCTTACCCCAGCAAGTCATTCCCTGCTAAGCAGCTTCCCAACAACCACCAAAGCTTCTGTGCTGCCATTTTCCCTTGGGATGCCTCCCTGGAGAGGAGGCATCATTCCTGTTTCTCCTCAATGGCATTCTGCAGAGCAGAATGGACAGTCCTTCAGCCCTGAAGAAGTGCCCTTTGAGCTGTTTCCTGAGGACCCAGTATCTTTGTGGCAGCAGATGTGGGATTGATTGAAGAAGTCCATTTGCTTGGTGGTGTTAGCTGTGGAAAACCTGATGGAAATGTTCTAATGCACTTTTCAATTCCAAATATGTGGTAGGATTTATGCAATTTATGCTACCTAATGCAGGAGCCATAGGAGAGCCTTGGAGCAAAGTGTCCCCAGGCTCTGGTAGGTCCATGGTGATGCCTCCCGCCATGCTCTCACCAGGACTTTGACTTAGAGATTAAATATCTCAGCAGTGCAGAACAGATCCAGGGCTGGCTTCAGCTTCTGCTGCATTATTCATGAATATGGGAAAGCTCTGAAAAATGTGATAGACTTTGGGTTAGGTCCTCAACACAGCATGGCTTCTGATGAGATGAAATGTGAGCATGTCCCTGTAAGACAGGAGTGCACACACTGGAAGCTGTGGGACAATGGCATAAATAAAGGGAAGGTGAAGTCTTTGATGTTCTGCTGGTGCTGGGTTTGTTTTCACTTTCCTCCCAAGGAATCACTTCTGCCAGTGATCTGCAAGCACTCACAGTCATGGCAGCATGGTTCAGAGCACCTTGAAAACACCTGAATTGCTTTTGCATGGGGTTTTGCAAGACTGGGGGGTGCAGAGGATCAGGAGCCCCTCCAAGCCCCCTGGAGAGGCCACACTGGCAGCACAGTCTCCTTTTTGCCAAACTGAGCACTCAACAAAGAGGTGAACTGAGGATGCAGCTCAGGTTCCCTTTTCCTGCCCTGTGCTCAGGCAGTGATGTGCAGGGGCTCATCACCACTCCTACATCTCCAAAGCAGTTTGGCCTTGTCACTGAGGGTGGCTGTGGGACCTCAGGCTGGGCGGAGGGGTGAGGGAGAAGGCAGGGATGCTCAGAGGCCCCAAGGGCTGTGTGTGTCCTGGAGAAGACAGCATGGCAGGGCCCCAGTTCCTATTCCCTACTGATGAAGCTCTGCACTTTCCTAGTGGGAAAGGGTTTGGTCCTGAGAAATAAGTGAGAGTTTTCCTCTTGGTTTGCATGAGAGCAGGTCTGGGAGTGAAGTTTCCATGAAGGGGACTGTTGTGCCTGTGGGTGTTCTGTCCACCTGAGCTTATGTTGCTGTAAAAATCAGTAATTGCTTTGTACTGAAGGCATGTGAGGGTCCTGAGGCTCAGGCTCAGCCTTCCCCCCATCCCTGTGTACACAGCAACTGATCTCTGCTTTTTAATTCTCCATTCACAAACACAAGCCTGGAGCAGCACTTTGGCGGGGGACAAAGCCCAGCTCTGCTGCTGTCCCAGCCCTGCCTGTGCAGGGGAGATGTGCTGCATCCAAACAGGTCTGTCTGGCCATGCCTGAGCCCAGGAATCTGGTCTGGGTGCTGGTGTTTTCAGCATGCTGTTTTCAGCCTGCACGGGAGGTGTCTGTGCCTCCAAACCCTGTCTGTGCCTTGGGAATGCAGTCCCAGCTGGGAATGGGGTGCAGCCTGGAAGGTGCTGGGGATCCACCCCTGGGCTGGCACTGCAGGGTCACAGCCACTGCTGCCTGCTGCAGATGTGACAGCAGCATCTGTCTAGGCTCTGCTGCTGTGTGCAGAGCCTGTGTGAGTGAAGGACAGCTTCCACCAGCAGCTGCCAAGGACAGAATTAACAGAATCACGGAATGACCAGGTTGGAAGAGACCTTCAAATCGTCAAACCCAACCCAGCCCCAACACCTCAGCTAAACCCTGGCACCCAGTGCCACATCCAGGCTTTGTTAAACACACCCAGGGATGGTGACTCCACCACCTCCCTGGGCAGCCATTCCACAACTTTATCACTCTTTCTGTACTAAACTTTTTCCTAATATCCAACCTGAATTTCCCTTGGCACAGCTTGAGACTGTGTGCTCTGGTTGTGTCAGTGCTGCTGGAGACAGAGCCCAGCCCCAGCTGAGCACAGGCACCTTTCAGGAGCTGTGAGAGTGATGGGGGCACCCCTGAGTCTCCTTTTCTCCCAGCTCCCTCAGAGGTTCCTCTCAGGGTTTGTGTTCCCAGCCCTTTGGTGCTCTCCAGTCTGCACTGGCCAGCTGGCAGGAGGAGCTGCTCCCTTCCTTCTCCTGGGGAGGAGATGGGAGCAGCTGGCAATGCATTTTTGGGTTGTCAGTGGAGAGGTGCTTATAATGAAGAGCAAAGTATTATTGCTCTTGTACAGTCCCGGCTTTGTGAAACCAGATGTGTTTGCAGTAAATATGGAGTTCCTTTGTCCAATGTAATTAGAAGCTGAAATTTGTGTGTGCTGAAGTGCTCTACTTTCTGAAGAAACATCTTTTTTTTTTTAACTGAACACTGGTGACTTGCAATGGATTCCTGCAGTGGAATAGAGTGGAACTGGTTGGATAGAGGACAAGGAGGTCATATAAAAAGTCACCCTTGGTTTGAAATGAAGGCAATGAAAAATGAGTGCCTTGTACTAAAAGTGTTGCTGGAGATTGTTGGCCAAGTATTGCAGTCTCACTTTCCTATTTTTAAAACTCTCTCACCAGCTGTGATGTGACCCTTCCCTCCACACCCACAACAGAAAAAGAACCCTTACTGATTAGAAATGGGAAATAATAAAACTCACGAACCACAAAGTATTTTCAAAGACACAAAATAAACAAGCAGAGATAGTGGGAAATAGATATTTCCCACTGATCTCCTTTCAGCACAGTAACCATAGCTAATAATTATAGTCCCTGGGGATTTACAGCTTTTAGAGGGAATGGATGTTTTTAAGATGATGCTGTCAAACTGCAGTAAAATATTTTCATCAGGGTCTCCCCCAGCATAGCAATAAGGTGGGCACAAGTGCCATGAGATGCACTGCTGACACCTGCTAGAAGTACAGGAGCACTTCAGGCCTGGTCTGGGGCAGGGAGCTGCTCTCCCTGCTGGTCACACTGGGGTGCTCTGGAGGTTCCCCTGTGGGGGCTGTGGGGGCTCTCATGGCATGGGTTTTTATCTGAACTCAGCTGTATTTGTGACACTAAACTGGGAAGATCTTCAATGTCTTTTCTCTGCCAGGATTCTGCAGTTTTCTTTGCCTGGTTGGTTTCTCTACTCATGAGTATTCTGTGTGGCTCACTGCCGTGGTTTGCTTGGGCTGGCCCCACTTCCCACCCTTCTCTGGACCTTTGCAGTGGGATCAGGATGACGATGATGATGATGATGTGTATTTTTCACATTGGTGATCACTCCAAGGGCCCCATCAGGAAAGGGGGAATCTTCATTTTCAGGCAGAGGGTGGAAACTGAGGTTGATGTTTGTGCAATTCTGGATCTGTGCAATTCTGTGTCTTTACCTGACGTCTGATCTGCCTTGCCTCCTTGCAGCCAGGTGTAGGCCAGTTGTTTCTCCTGCCACTGCTCCTAATGGCTCTTCGGGAGGGCTGGATAAAAGGGAAAAGATGCTAAACCCGGAGGTGCTGGTTTGCACTCCTTCAGCACCTCATCCAGCAGATCTCGCTGCATAATGAGCCCCTCCAACTGCGGGGCCGTTCATTAGTATGCTCCGTGTTTTTTTAAGAGCTCCCTGCTCTTTCATTTCTGCTGCGAGCAAATTCTCACTGCCCTTGAGATGAAAAACAGGCACCAAATGTTGCCAGCAAGTGAGTAGATTTGTCCCAATCTCCTCTGTCCACTTGGCAGGGAATTTTACCTTCTGCCCTCTAGACGATCTTTGTGACAGTAAAAGCTGTTATCAGTACAAGCTAAAGCATCGATCCAGCCTGATAAAGCCAGCTCCCTGTTTCCTTCATAGCTTCTAAAGTGTCCCTGTGATCCAGGCAGGGCTCTGTGTTTGTGTGGTGAACGCTGCTTTCCTACAAAGTGTCAGGGGCAGCCCCCAAATCAGCCCTTTCAGCTGCATCGAGGAAAAACTGTTTGTGAAAGAAGCAAATAAAAGTAGATGCTCAAACACTCTTTATTCAGAGCATACGGGACAAGGCTGGGAGAAATGTCAGTCGTTATCTTCAAAACGTTTATTTAGAATTTTTAGTTATGGAAACAAGAAAAATCCCTAAATATAACTATATGTAACACATATATATATAAAACATATGTATATATATATACACACACATGTACTCACAAGCTCTAGAGCAGTGTCAGGCTGGGAGCAGCAAAGCCTGAGTGACCAACCCACAGAGCATTTCTAAACAGCCTGAAAAGTCCAGACCACGTCTCTCCCCTTTTCTCTTTTTTTTTTTTTTCCCTCCTCCTAATAATTGCAGCATTTTTGCAGGACTCAAACTGGAATCTCCTACACTGCACGGGGATGATATTAAAAATAAAAAGCAGAAGAGACCAGTTGCTTACCCTTTTATCCAACAAAAGGATCTCAATGGCTTGTGTGAGATCTGAAGGTAAATTTGATTCCAGAGAGGTTCGTTGCTTGTTGTCTTGTATTTTTATTAATAGAAAGTTAATTATTTTAGAATGTAAGACAAGAAAACTATATAATTATTATACACTAAAGAGCACAAGAGGATTCTAGACAATAATTTAGATGTATTAAATAAATAAAAAATAATAGCAGCCTTCTACAATGCAGGCTACACATAGGTTTACTTCGGTTTGAAGTACCCAGGTCTTTAGTACACCTACAGGAACAGATTTGCTCCACAAGTGTTTTAAGGAAACATATCTATAAGATACATACGTAAGAGTGTCTAAGGTTAGGACAAAAATGGAAGGCACACTTTACCACGGTCTCCACATATCTAATGACCCCATTCTGGGGTTGTTATGGGAAAAATTTGGCTGCAGAACCTGTCTGGGGGGTGCAGCATCAACCTGGTTGTAAAGCGCCAGCGAGGGCAGCTGGAGGGAATTTTTGGAAGCTTGCTTGTTCTCCGCAGGGTAGAGGCGCTCCTGTGCCGGGCTCGTGCCCCGAGCGCTGCCCTTGGGGCTCGGGGCACTTTTCTGTGTCGGGAGCGGCTGCTGAGCCGGGCTGCCAGACCTGAGCGCCGCTTTGCAGGGGTCCTCCCCGGAGCGGGGCAGGGATTTGAGCAGGTGGTTCAGGAGCCGAGCCCCCAGGCTCTTGTCCATCCACTCGCAGGTGAGCAGCAGGTTGTGCACCTCGTGCATGCACTGGATGTAGCCGGTGCTGTACCTCTGCTGGGCCTCCAGCCCCACCTTGGAGTCAGCTGTGCGGGACAGGACACAAAGGGTGAGCGGGGCAGAGGCACGGGCTGGGCTTTCGAGATGCTTTGTTTGAGGGGGGAAGGTGAGCGGGGGGCGATCCCTGTGCCCTGCTGCCCGGCACCGAGGCTAAACTGCACCAAAGAGCAGCAATGGGCTCAGGAAGGGAAAAACGCCTTCCAGATTCCGTGGATTAAGCAGTGCCCGGCTCCATCTCTCCATCTAGTGGAGAAAGCCAAAGCCCGCGGCAGCCTGGGCCTGGGCGGTCTGAAAGACGCTTGTGCCAGGCTGCCAGGGGCTCAGACCCGCTGGCATCGGGTAAGGGACCGGGCACTCACCCAGCATCTTACTGCTCTGGATATTCTGGAGGTGCTTCACTGTCATTTCCAGGATGTCTGCTTTTTCCAGTTTAGACTGCTGATAGGGAAAGAAAGCAGCAGTTAGAGGCAAAGAAGGGTTTGCACCATGGCCAGTTTCTCTAAAGATGAGGCATTTCCCTTCCTCACCCCACAACCCAATTTCCTACCAGCAGAAGGACAAAAAGGAGCATAAAATGAGCACTTACATCCAGGTGAAATGCACCCACAACAGTCTCCTTCAGCTGGTCTAAGCAGTTATTAATCCTTTCCCTTCGCTTCCGCTCAATGAGGGGTTTCCTTAACTGGCAAAGAAAAGGAGCAGGAAAAATCGCTGTTAATATTTTAATTTCCTCTTTCTGCTGCAGTTCTGCAATGCCAGAGATTCTTTCCCTGTGTGAAGCCAGCGCAGGGTGGCACTGCTCAGCAGGGACAAGGTGTGGATGGAGCGTGTGCCCATCCCTGAGGTGGCATCACTTCTCCCTTCTCCCACTTCCAGTCATTTCAAACACAGAAACTCACTTCACCTGATCAAAACAGAAAGAAGGCATAGAAAGGAAGCAGAAAAACACCCACGAGTTAAATTCAGAGAAAACATCTTTCTAAGAGTAGAAAAAGCGTTGTCCCCTTCCTGTGTCCTGGAAGCAGTGGCCGGCACCCCTCATTCCCATGCCCAGCTCAGGGGACACTTACCTTCCTCTCCTCCTTGGTGCTGGCCACCTTGTGCGTGCCCGTGGTGGCCGTGGCCGTCATCCTGGTGCAGGCAGCCGGCCCGGCTCGGCAGGACGGGATGGGAAGGGATGGGATGGATGGAATGGGAAGGGAAGGGAAGGAGGCGCTCGGGCCCGCTCCCCTTCCTCCTTTGCTGCTCCGCTGCTCCTCGGCTGTATTTATAGCCCCAAATTAGCATCTGAAAGGCAACTTTCCTTGGCGGGACTTCTTTTCCCACACGAGGGGTCGAGCCCGGAGGTTTGTGGCCATCAATCAAAGCTGACAGGTCACTGCTTCTTTTCAATGACCACGCCGGCCCCCCCAAACGGCGACAGATGTCCAGCCTCCGACGCTGGGCTTTGGAGGGATCCTTTGTTCGGGGAGAAGGGGAGGAAAATGGGCGCGCTCGGAGCAGCTTGCACGGCTCCTCGTTCAATTTGCACAAATTCCCAGGGAGGGACACAATAGCCGGGAAGCGGTTGAATTACACCTGGGAAAATGCCTGCTACTCATCTTTTTCTCCTTTATCTCCTTGAAGAGATGCCTATTTTTACCTGCTGACCCGACCCCGGTCGTTTCACATCATTGTAACAGCCTCTTAATTTAAGAACAGAGTACTTCAGCCAGGAGTTCCTGCTCCCAGGGATTATTGTTACAAGGAAAGGATGATCGATTAAAAACTGTTGACAGCAGACAAGTGAAGGAAGGTTGTTTCCATCACAGAAATCCTCTAGGGAAAACATGGGAACTTTATTTACCTCCTGGGAACCTGAATTATCTGTTGCACCTGGGTGGATGTAGGTAATATGTAACTCTTCTAGTTTTTGGCTGCTTTGCAGAATTTAATATTAAATGTACAGGGTATTGAAGATACTAACAAACCTAGAGCTGAGTTAGTCCTGTGGAAGCTTTACTTCTTTGGGTTTTTTCCCCCATGCTGCAAGGCTTGGGTGGCTTTGTGAGGAAGGGGGTTTGTCTGTTTGCTACTCTGGAATGCTGGGGCAGGGAATGAGGGGCCTTTTGAGGAGGCTTGGTGTGGGGTGAGAATGCATTTTTATACTTCCTCACTTCTGCCTGGCTTGGGGGAGAGTATGAAGGCGTTTTTCATGATCTTGATTTGCTTTCTGAAGCTGCTTTGCTAATGAGCAGGATTTGGCAGTGTCCTGTTGAGTCCCACAGGTGAGGCCCTTTTGATTGTGTCGAATGTGTCACCTTGTTGAAGTGGAGAGGAAGCAGCTGCAGCAGTTCAGAAGCACTGCAGACCCTTCCAATGCACTGGGAGATTTCCCAGCTCCTGGGAAAAATAAATGTTTTATTCAAATAAATAAAAAACAAGAGCAGCATTCTACAATGCAGGCTACACATAGGTTTACTTCAGCTTGAAGTACCCAGGTCTTTAGTACAGCCACAGGAGCAGATTTGCTCCACAAGTGTTTTACAGAAACATATCTGTAAGGCAGACGGTGCCCTGGCTGCAGAGCCCTGTGTCCCTTCAGGTCTGGGTGGGGACATTCCCCAGTGACAGCAGAGAGGACATCATGCTGTTCCTTGCTCAAGCACCGTGTGGGTGTGAGTGTGTCAATGCAAACATACCTGCAGCATGTCTGCCCGCCCTGCTGCCTGGGCTCATCACCAAAACATGTCCCCAGCCATAGGTCCTGGCAGGCAGAGGCTGTTTGGCAGTCACATGCAGAGCTGGGGTGCAGTTCCTTGGTTTTATAAGTGCCCTACTTTGGCAATGGCCTGGGACGAGCTGGAGTGGTTGTTGTGCTGGGAGAGGAGGGTTGGGAGGGGAAGGTTCATAACTTATCCTTTGTGCCAGGTAAAGGGGTGGGATTCTTATCTCTGGGGTGTTGTCTTCAGAGACAGCAAAAGGAGATCCCACCACCTCGTGCAGGAGGCCCTCACATCAGCCAGCCCAGGCTCCTCACCTGTGAAGACTCCTTTGGTTTTCCAAGCTTTTTCCAGTCCAAGGAAACGGATTGTTGCTATTTATAAAATGTGTAGCTGAGGCCACATGATTCCAGCACCTCGGCCTGGAGAAAGCAGGGCTGGGCTGGGGCAGGGGGCACAGAGCACACTCTGTTTTGTGCCTAGGCTGGCAGTGCCTGCCCATTTCCCTCCACCTTGTGCAGAGAGCAGCACCTTCCCGAGGCACCTAGGGCAGCAGAGAGAATCTGAGATCACCTCAGCTCCTGGCCCAGCTGAGCACAGCAGGAGTGTCAGCAAATCCAGAATTACCCCAAATCTCTGAAAAGTGTGTCCCGTGCCTGCTGGCACTGCTGCACGGTGCAGTGTGTGCGCCAGGTTGGTGGCCTGGAAGCTGGCCAGCCCCCGGTGCCACCAGGAAAGCTCTCTCAGTGTCTGTGATGGCAGCACCTCCTTCCTCACCTTCTCTCTCTTCCTTGGCCTCTGCTCGTGGCTGCTGCCTCGGCCTCCCTCCTGCCCCCTTTGTCCTGCGAGCTGCCCCGAGCGCCGGGGCTGTTCCCCGGGAGCACCAGGCGAGGCGGTGGCCAGGGAACACCGGGCTGAGAGGACAGGCCACGGGCAGCGGGGTGGCCCCGGGTGCCCAGCGCCAGCCCGTGTCCAAGCCCAGCCGGGCACCGGAGCCCCTTGGCTTGCCCACGGGCATCTGCTGCGGGTGCGCTCATTTCAAGGTTCATTTGTAAGACAACGCCGCAGTGAAAAAGAAGAGCAGCTTTGGCTGTAAACAGTTATTTTACACCTCTCAGTCACGGCGAAACCTTTATTTCGGAGGCGGGGGTGCGGGCGGGAGAGCTGCCCTGGCTTTGGGCAAGGCTGACATCTGTGCCGGGGATTGCAGGGACCCAACAGCCCCATGCTAATGAGCATTACAGGAGCTTTCTGCGAATTCCCGCTTTCCTTTTGCGTTGCCACAGCCAGGTTTCACTGAAAAGGGGATTCTCCTTCGTAAACAAAGCCTCCCTTTTTTTCTGGGCTTTCCAAAAAAAAAAAAAAAAGAAAAGAAAAGAAAAGAGAGAGGCGTGAGCGCTGCTTAGAGTTTTCTCTTTTTTTTTTTTTTGCTATTTGTCTACACTTCACACCCCGGAGAAAGAAAACAACTTTTAACATCTGTTCCTGCAGTATTTAAGAGGGAAAGAAAGGCTGTTGAAAAGGGGGAAAGTGTGGCAGATGTTGGCAGGTTCCCTCGGGCGCAGATGTCTTGCTCCGAACAGGACTTTCCTTGGGGAGCGGAGGCCGGGGCTCCTCTGTGCCTCGGGACACGCGACTGCCGAGCGGGCGGGGGACGTGGGAAAGCGCCGCCGAACAAAGGCGCTTATTTAAACAAACCCGAGAGCCGTGAACAATCTAATCACCAGCAGAGAAATGGTCAGCAGCCCCCAGCCCCGCCAGCGAGGGCTTGGGGGCAGCCGGTGGCCATGGGACGAGGGAATTTGACCGGGCTGCAAGCGGAGTGTCCCTTCCTTGCCCCCTGTGCTCCCTCGGGGACATCCAGCACGGAGCTGTGCCCAGGGATCAGTCCTTGGCTCCCTCGGGGACATCCAGCACGGAGCTGTGCCCAGGGATCAGTCCTTGGCTCCCTCGGGGCCATCCAGCACGGAGCTGTGCCCAGGGATCAGTCCTTGGCTCCCTCGGGGGCATCCAGCACGGAGCTGTGCCCAGGGATCAGTCCTTGGCTCCCTCGGGGCCATCCAGCACAGAGCTGTGCCCAGGGACCAGTCCTTGGCTCCCTCGGGGGCATCCAGCACGGAGCTGTGCCCAGGCATCAGTCCTTGGCTCCCTCGGGGGCATCCAGCACAGAGCTGTGGCCAGGCTTCAGTTCCTGCTGAGGTGCTCTGCAGCCCGGCTGTCCCACGCAGCAACACAGGGGATGGAGGGCAGGCACCTCTGGGCTGGTCGGGGCTGTCACACACTCGGGACAAGGTACCAGAGGAGGGACTGTGGGACAGCAGGGACATCTTTGATTAGGCTTTTAAGAAATAGTTTCTACCAAGAGAATAATAATAATAATAAAGTAATAATAAAGTAAAAAAAAAAAAGCCTTCAATCCTATTGATTATGTCTAGCCTTGTAAAACTGACTTTGATAGGAAAAAAGTTTATTTTAATGAAAGCAAAAATTTTGAGAGAACTTTTCATTCCCCTTCTTTCTGGCTGATAAAATAATTTAAAAGAAGATTTTTCCATGAGAGCTGGTAATATTTCTGCTTAAGCAGTTCGTAGGAAACAAGTGAGAAGCCCAGTGAAAAAGAAGCTGAGCCAAGAGAATTCACATAAGAGAGTAATTAATTCCAGTTTGATGTTAAAGCTGAGGAGCTCTGTGATTGTTCCTCTAATTCCTGCAATTTTCAGCCTGCTTCATCTCTGCCCCAGTCCATTTTCTCTGGGTTCTGGACAGGGCAGAGTTGCTCCTGCCAGCAAGGCTGCCATGTGCCAGGACAGCTCTTCCTCTTCCCTGCTCAGGGCCGGCGGGGAGAGCCAGGTGAGTTGAGCTGTGTTGCTTCTTTGGAGGCCAAGCACGGGGGCAAGGAGCCCAAAGCCCTGCAGGGGGTGTCACCTGCGTTTGTCCTGCCAGCAGAGCCCTCTCTGCATGGCAGTTGGGAAGCAGGAGGCATCTCAGCTGGATGAGGAGCTCCATGATGCAGGAAGGGTGCTGCACGTCAGCACAGACCCGTGCAGCCGCCCAGGCTGGTGGCCCCTGCCTCTTGCAGCTCGGGGTGATACTGTGGCACCAACTTAGAACTGACAGGGCTAACAAGGAGGCCTGTGCAGTACTGAGGCAAGCCCAAGTCCAACCTTGGCCCGGGCTGGTTAATGAATGGCCTCGTTAAGGCAGCTCAGCCTTTGGCAGGGATGGATTTGCTGTGGGAGAGTGGGAGGAGAGCTGGGCAGGTTCCTGAGCACTGCTCAGTCTGCAGTGTGGGTCACAGAAGGACTATTTGATCCCTCTTTTTTCCAGGCTGGAGATCATGCAGGCTGGGTTTGTCCCCAGACTGCTCGCAGCTGCTCTGGGGTGTGTCTCCTGGCTTGGTGTGGGGCTGTGGGTGCCCGGCCCCAGCAGTGCCAGGGAGGCTGTCAGAGGCAGGGAAAGGGGTCCTGCTCCGGGGTACTGCCAGCCCATCACTCCCAGGTGCCTGTGGTCTTGCTGGGGCTGGTTTTCTGACAGCAGCTCTAATTTCACCACGTGATGTGGGCTCTGGGCAGCGAGGAGCAAAGTGCAGGGCTGGCAGTGGGCAGGGTAAGGTGGGGACAGTGGCTGCTGCCGGCACAGGCTGTGGGTTGGACCTGATGTGTGAACATGGGGCACCCTCTGCACCATGTGCCCCCTCCCTCAGCTCGGGCTCCAGGCCTGCCCTGCCATGAGCAAACACTCTCCAAGGAGAGGCTGCTTTACAGGGGCTTTACTCACTCTGAATAAAGAGGGTTTTGTCCAGCTTTTTCAGAAGGTTGGTTCTGGCTCAAGGCTGAGGTTTTAAAAGGAGTAAAGCTCTCCTTCAAACCGTTTAAATCTGGATGTTTCTCAGTAGCCACAAGCCCCAAGCAGGCCGTGATGAAGCCCTGCTTCACCAGGGCTGTTTTGCTGCTGACCTATTCCGTCGGGAGGAATGTGAGGAGCAGCAGGACGTGCCAGCGCAGTGACTGGCCGCGCCGGGTCCGGAGGGTGCAGGCGGTGCCGGAGCAGGCGGGCTGGCTCCTGGCACTCAGGCACCGCAGCCGCGGTCTCCCGGAGATTACTCACTGCTGGATGGCCCGGGGGCACCAGGGCTACCTCTCCTGACTGGCCTCAGTTCAGCACGTTGGAATGGGCCACCTGCCATGGCCCATCTCAGCCCCGTGCAGCAGCATTTGCAGGAGGAACATGAGTCCTGCAGCCCGTCCAGGACAGGATGGTGCTGGAAATGGGTTGGTCAGAAAAGCAAAGGACGATTTTTCTGTTCTTGGGATGTGGGGATGAGCATTTGTTGTGTTGAGAGCACAGTCCCAATGAGCAGACACCACCCACGATAGGCTGTGGGCTTAAGATCACCATCAGAGCTTGCAGAGAGAAGCAATGGCTGTGCTGGGGAAGGCTGCTCTAGACACCCTCTGTGTTGGGATCCTTGGGGATGGAGTGACACTGTGTGTGCCAGGTCATGGTTTCTGGCAGAGGGCTGGGAGGTGATGGGGTTTGTGGCTAGGAGAGCATTGTGTGGTGAGTGGGGAAGAGGCACAGGGCATCTGGCAGATGAGTTTGGTGTCTGTGGTGGCCTATCAAAGCTTGTGAGTTCACCATGGTGTGGCAGGGGAGGAGTGCAGTTGGGAGCTCACCTGCTCCTACTCCTACAGCTGAAGAGAGAGGTCATACATGGCATTGGACAGTGCCACATGAAGTATTTTCATCACAGAGAAAGCCCAGATCCAAACTACCACTGAACATCTGTAAATTCTGTTGATATTTCTAAATCCACCTCATTTACTGAGTGCACCAAACCTCTCTGGCCCCAGCTCAGCCTCCTGGGTACCAGCTGGCTCTACCATCTTTAGGAGTGAACTCCTGGGATAGGAAATAATTACAAGGCTGGTACCAGCTGAGTAATTCTCAGCTTTCCTTTCACACACCCCCATCCAGCCTTGGTGTTAAGGATCAGCTGATGCTCTTGCCATTGCTCAAGCAGTCTCCTGCCTGGCAGGTTAGCAGCGCTCCAGGCCCCACAGGAAATCTTATCTGCTGCTTCTCAGCCAAAGTGCTTGAAACACAGCTCCTGGGCCAAAAGCATCTTATAGGAAACAGAAAATCTGATAAGCTGTGTGGGTGGTGGCAGGCTGTAAGGTTTAGCCCCTTGCCTGTGCTGAATTTTACATGGCCTCATTATGGAGAAGCCAAAACAAGTGCAAACTCTGCTTTTCTTCTTCCCACACCAGCCCATGCAGCAGCACCCACCTTCTCACAGCTCCTGGTTGCTCTTCTTCTTCTCAGGGCCATGGTTTTCCTACCCCAAGGTGGCTGTGCCCCGAGAACTTCCTACACCTTTTGGTTCCTCCACAGCAATGAGAAATGCTTATCCCTGTAACAAAGGAGTGTCTCCTAGACATACCTAAAGAGGAGGGGGAAAGTGAAGAAATTGAAGAGGAGAGTTGGTTTAAAGCAGACAGTATTCATAAACAAAACCAAAATAGTATAAAACCTTTTGCTTTAATTGTTAAAAAACTAGTTACAAAAAACAGATTACAAAAAAGAATCTTAGAGAACATCACAAGGCTTTAAACACCATCCAGGATGGACTTGGCTCACACAGACCAGAGACCAGGCTGCAGAGCTCCCATAAGGTGGTACAAGGGAGAAGAGCCAAGCTTCATGAGGAGAGCACAGGGCACTTTGAGGGACCATTAAAGGAGAACACTTTAACTTTCTTTATGCAGCATGCCTTGATTTATTTCATTCGGGAGAGCAGTGCTGGGTGTTCTCACACTGTGGGTGAGTTATTTCATTCAGGAGAGCAGTGCTGGGTGTTCTCACACTCTGTGTGTGTGAGATGTTACCAGATGTCACCTGATAACAAGCCTGATCTGTAATGGAATAAACCAAGTGCTTGGTTTATTCAGTAAGCTTCACTTTCACAACAGCATGGATGCCTGACTCCCCCCACGTTGGACCCCTGGGCTCAGCACCCTGCACACCCCACACTTCAGCCTCTGCACTTCCCACACTGCCAGTTTCTTCTTAGCTTCTCATTCTTGAGGCTGCATAGTGATGTGGGTTAAGATTCATCTTTGTGAGAAAAATATCTCTTCTGTGAGTAAATGTGGCTTTTGTGCCAGCCTGGCCACACACCAACGCCTGCTTTTTATAGTCCGTGTGTCTACGTGTGCTGTCACCACATCCTGAGCCCCTGGCACAGGACACCTTGTCAGCAGCAATGGGGCAGCCACAGGCTGTGCTCTGCAGGAGGGTGACCTGTGTGCTGTCCTGGGCCCTGGCTCTTGGGCTGCCAGGGGAGCACTGCCCTTACAGCAGCATTCCTGACCTGCTGCCTGCTTCTGTTGCTGCAGAGCTGGGATTGCAGCCCCCCAGGAAGTGGGAAACGCTCACCTGGGTTTGGCACTGTGTGGTCTTGTCTTGGCACAGCCTGGCTGCTGCTGTGACAGTGGAAAATGGGAGGGCTTAGGAGGGGAAGGCATGAGCTGCAGGGTCTCTGGTCTGTGTGAGCCAAGCCCATCCTGGATTGTGTTTAAAGTCTCGTGATGTTCTCTAAGATTTCTTTTTTAACATCTATGTTTGTAACTAATTTTTTACCAATTAAAGCAAAAGGTTTGATACTATTTTGGTTTTGTTTATGAATACTGTCTGCTTTAAACCAACTCTCCTCTTCAATTTCTTTACTTTTTCCCCTCCTCTTTAGGTATATATAGGAGACACTCCTTTGTTACAGGGATAAGCATTTCTCATTGCTGTGGAGGAACCAAAAGGTGTAGGAAGTTCTTGGAGCACAGCCACCTTGGGGTAGGAAAACCATGGCCCTGAGAAGAAGAAGAGCAACCAGGAGCTGTGAGAAGGTGGGTGCTGCTGCATGGGCTGGTGTGGGAAGAAGAAAAGCAGAGTTTGCACTTGTTTTGGCTTCTCCATAATGAGGCCATGTAAAATAATAATAAAACCCCCACTGCCACAACCCTTTTTTTCTTCCTTGTGGATTTTTAACATTAGGAGCTGTGCCCTGGGTTTGCTCTGTCAAAAAGCAAAAATAGGTCACGAGACACATGAGTTCCCTAAGGAGTTTTCCAGAAGAATACCTGTGATCAGCTGGGTGTCTTGTGTTTCAAAGATGAGGTTTCATCCCCTCTCCCCATTCCAGGTGTGTCGTGTGTCTGTACACAGACGTGCAGACAGTGATGCCCTCTCACACAGACAATTTTCAGATAATACAATTTTGTAGCCCTTTTCCAAAGCAGTGCCTGCCTTGGAAGGTTGGGACAGCAGAGCTCTGGAGTTCTCTCCTCACTGGGAGCCAGGGGTCCCATCAGGAGCAGGAGGAGAGCTGCAGAAAAGCTTTGGAGAGTCTCAGGGCAGGTCATGTGTGTGTTTGCTGGTGTTGTCAAGTGATGTGGCCAGGGCTCCTGTGCTAGCTGAGCCTGAACCCAGCTGAAGGGCAGCACAAAGCCCGTGCCCCTCACAGGTTTCTGCTGTAAGAGCTAATGCATTCATTTCTGCAAAGCCCTTTGAAGGGGTAAAGGGGTAAGCAAGTGCACAGCAGTGTTATTCTGAGGCTGTGAGCTTCAGAGTTTAACAGCATTACTTAAATAGGAACCAAGTTAGTCACCTTGTAATTTCTTTAAAATGTAAAAGAAGAGGGAAAGCATCTAAAAGGAATAACCCAACAGTATTTTTCAGCAGTGTTCACAGCCTTTTGTCTTTCTGCATGATTTGGGATTCTTACTGTATTTGCTTCCAGTTCTATTGAATTATTGGCTGCATTTGACTGGGTTTTTTTGTGTATGGTGTTTTGTTTTTTGTTTTTAGCTCAGGAAATACATTTTATACTAGTGCTGTTTCTTGGGGTGACTTCTTTTACTTCCTTTCACATTTACAATGCTGATGGAAACCTGATTTTGGCTTTAGTAGTAGATCCTCCCTGGAATGGATGCTTACAGATAACTTTCAATTGTTCCACAGTAATAAAAAGTTTATTAAAATGACTTGCTCTCCAGGAAAGGGATTTGCAACAGATTTTTTTTTTTTTTCTATGATTGTTCAGGTAAATGGGGTTTTTTTCTGACAATGTTTACATGCTAACCCTTAGTTCTTGTGGTTTGCTATAATGTTTTTAAAATGTGTTCTATTTCTGAAATAGAACCTTGAATTAAAGATAAATCATGGAATGTCCATGAGGATAAAACCTCCTAACTGCTATGAAAGACAATTACATTTAATTGTGTTTTCTACCATAAATAGGATTTTGGGGGTTGTGAGTCTGCTCGTTATGTATTAATTGAATTAACTGAAAGGTAAAAAAATACCCACAGATGTTTCTTTGAGAAAAGCTTTAGGATCTGCAGTGAATGTCTCCAGGCAGTAACGGGTGAAACGCAGTTTCAGGAATTGTCACAGGCACTTGTGAAACCTGGTGATTAAATTCAGCCACTGCAGCTTGGTTCAAAGTCCATGGAAAGACTCAGGATTCTTCTTCTGTCAAACTTTAAACAGAAGAAATTCAGCATGACTGCAGTTGTCCCTACTTCTAATATTTCCTCCCTGAGGCGCCTTATCAGGAGCCAGGAACACGGGCTGTTCTCTGGGAATCACACCAGTCTATGCCCACTTAAACATACCTGGGAGTTGGTTCTGTTCTCCCCTCCTCGTGTGCCCCTCCAGACAGCTGGCAAGAGGCCCCAGAGTATATTTTGAGATGATCTGTGTCAGAAAGCCATGGAGGTCCAGAGCTCCTCCATCCAATGGCATGGGTGACACACGCACAGCACAGGAATTACCTCAGGGCTGCCTGCCCAGCTCCCAGCACAGCTGGAGCTCTGGGGCTCCTGCTGGACACCTGTGACAGCTGTGACACCTGTGTGACACAGCTCCAGCTGTGACGCCACCAGTAAAACTTTGGGCAGTGACACCCCAAAGTGTGTGGCCAGCTGCAAGGGCTGGAGGCGTGCTGTGAGGGATGTGAGGGGAACCCAGGGCCTCTGTGGGACGTGAGGGGCACTCGGGGCCTGCAGAGGATGTGAGGGGCACCTGGGGCCTGTGTGGGATGTGAGGGGCACTCAGGGCCTGCAGGGGATGTGAGGGGCACTCAGGGCCTGCAGGGGACATGAGGGGCACTCAGGGCCTGCAGGGGATGTGAGGGGCACTCGAGGCCTGCAGGGGACATGAGGGGCACCTGGGGCCTGTGTGGGATGTGAGGGGCACTTAGGGCCTCTGTGGGACGTGAGGGGCACTCGGGGCCTGCAGAGGATGTGAGGGGCACCTGGGGCCTGTGTGGGATGTGAGGGGCACTCAGGGCCTGCAGGGGATGTGAGGGGCACTCAGGGCCTGCAGGGGACATGAGGGGCACTCAGGGCCTGCAGGGGATGTGAGGGGCACTCGAGGCCTGCAGGGGACATGAGGGGCACCTGGGGCCTGTGTGGGATGTGAGGGGCACTTAGGGCCTGTGTGGAATGTGAGGGGCACTCGGGGCCTGCAGGGGACATGAGGGGAACCTGGGGCCTGTGTGGGATGTGAGGGGCACTCAGAGCCTGCTGCCAGCACAGTGGGGATGTGAGGGGAACCCACAAGGGAAAAGGGCACGTGTGTGCCATGGAAAAGAGAAGATAGAGCAGGCAATGGCTACAGGGCTTTGTGAAGAGCTGGGGGGGGGGGCTAGCCCCAGAGCGGCCGTGGCACCCCAGGAGGGAATGGCTACACTGCATGAGGTAAAGGCTGAAGGGTGAAAAGAGGGGAGCTGCTTGAAGGAGGGGTAATTTCACAGGCTGACATTTTTTTTTTCCCTGTTTTGCTATTTTTCAGTGCGAGATGGTGATGGGAGGAGTTAAAGCTAAGCTGTAGAGTTCCCTGGGCCTCCCACCTGCAGCAGAAAGACCCAGGATCCCATTCAGCTCTATCCTTCCTAAGCAAAGCACCTGCATGCTTGCCTTTCTAAATACCTTTTCTTTTCCCCAGTGAAGTAACTTGGATTTTCTTTTAATGTTTACTCACTTCCTAATGTGCAAGGATTAATTAATTCACAATGGCTCTCTCAGTCATGGCTGTGAATTAGTGAGTCATTAGTGTGCCAAGAGCCCTCTCACATGCTGTATTTAATCCCTGCTTCTAAGAGCTTAGGAAAATCATGCTCTCTCTGCTCAGGGATTTCTCTGCAGTGTGCAGGGATAGCAATTGCACTGAACCCATTTCTGGCCTGATCTCTTTTCCAATGGTCATTTGTAGAGCAGTAGTGTCTACCCTCCAGGAGCTGATATTGAATCCCTTTAACAGTGCTTGCCTTTAACTCCTCCTCCTCTCTCCTCAGTACCCTGATTATTATGTTCAAACTCCAATGGTTTTAGCCTAAGTATGGGTTCACAATTTGAACTCAGATAAACACACCTTTTCCTTGTTGGCTTTGAGATTGATTATTCTCACAAGTGGGATATATGTATGAACTGCCAAAATTGTGCTGACCACACGTGGTGAGTCGAGGTCCCATCACCTCACACAGGCACCACGACCCCTCCTGCTTCAGATCCAGTGCTGCTGCATCTCTTACATCTTCCTGCAACAGCAGGTAAATATTTGAGGGAGATATAAATAATATAGGAGGCAAAGATAATAAGTAGTAGGAATAAATGTAATAAAATTAGGAATGAATATAACCAATATTCACAAATAAATATAATAAACATTAGGAAGTAGATATAAATAAATGCTATGCATGCACACACATGTCCTGTCCCCTGAGCGTGGCAGGATTGGCTGGGGCAGCCCCCTGTGGCTCCAGCATGGTGCCAGGCTGGACCTGGAGCCCATGGTACATGTCCAAGGAAGTGTCCTGTGGAACCACTGCCCAGTGCCAGCCCCTCTGCTCCCCTGCTGTTGGATGCTGGGGTGCTCAGATGCATTTCCCATGTCTGAGCTGTAGCACACAGCTGATGGAGACCCACCAAGAGGCCAGAGGCAGCTCTGCCCACCGACATGAGGTTCAGCAGCCAGGGAATTGTGATGTGCGGAGTTCAGAGCAGCAACACCAAGGAGCCCAACCCAAACCTCCCCAGCAGTGGGACAGGGAAGTGCAGCAGAGGGATGTGCAGACAGGTAAGCAAGAAGAAACTGAAGATAGAAGCTGTGGGCTCACAAGAAGCTTATGGACATTTTGGGAAGCAGGTCCCACATGGCTGCATGCCGGTGCTGCATCAGACCTCCTGGGGCAAGGTTTCACCTCGTGGCTTCTGAGAAATTCATGACTTGTTCCATTAAAAATGTATTTTCTGCTTTAAAGGTATTATATCGCACTAATGGACAATATCAACTTGATCTATGCTGGGAGAGGTGTGGGCTTTTCTCCATCCAGGCTAATTTGCATTTGTCACAGTGCCAGTAGTAGATGAGTATTACATACAGGGACAGAAAACCAGTCTGGAGTCCTTCCATGCCATGTTGGGGAGTGCAGAAAACCTGCAGGCTGTAAATCACCAGCACCTGATGCATTAGGACAATCAGAGCACGTCCAAGGCACGATGCCGAGTTCCAACCCCTCACTGAGGCCCTGAGGGTCACGGCATGGAAAAGAAGTTTTGTGACACTACAGAGGGTGTAAAGGGTCTACAAAAGGGCACAGTAGAGAGGGGTAAAAATGGTGAACAGAATAGTAAATACAAATAACAAATTAATAAATACCAATAAATAACATTTAAATAGTAAATAGAAAGGCAGTTAACTACTAATAAAGAATAAAGGAATAGGTTGCACCTCGAGTTCTGCGTGCAGTTTTGGGCCCCTCACTTTAAAAAGGACATTGAGGCGCTGGAGCGTGTCCAGCAAAGTGCACCAAGGCTTGTGAGAGGTTTAGAATACTTGTTCTGCTGAGGAGTGGCTGAGGGAGCTGTGGTTGTTCAGCCTCCAGGAGCTCAGGAGGGACCTCCTTGCTCTGTACAACTCTGTACAACACCCTGGCAGGAGGCTGTAGTGAGATGGGGCCGGTCTCTTCTGCCATGTCTGCAGTGAGAGGACCAGAGGAAATGGCTTTAAACTGAGGCGGGAGAATCAGATTAAATATTAAAACATATTTTTCCCTGTTCAGGGGGTCAGGCATCAGAACAGGTTGCCAGGGAGGAGGTGGTGTCCCCACCTTGGAGGTGCTCAAGAGACACCTACACCTGGGGCTGGGCGATGTAATTTAGTAGCTTAGGGGTACAGTGGCAGTGTACCATGGTTGGACCGGGTGATCTGAAAGGTCTCTTCCAGCCCTGGTGGCTCTGTGACTCGAATAATGACGAAAAGCACCGTGAACAATAAAACGAGGAAATAACAAAACGCGCGGCGGGCTCGGCAGCGCCCTCGGTCCTCCGCGGCGGCAGGGGGCGCTGTGGCGCCGCGGCGCAAGCGGAAGCGCGGGCGGGAGGGAGGGCCGGTGCGACGCCGAGAGCGCGGGGCGGGGGGGACGGGCCGGGCGAGCCGGGGCCGCGCCGCCTCTGCCGCAGC
Source organism: Serinus canaria (assembly GCF_022539315.1). Taxonomy (NCBI): domain Eukaryota; kingdom Metazoa; phylum Chordata; class Aves; order Passeriformes; family Fringillidae; genus Serinus; species Serinus canaria. The sequence goes on along the minus strand of NC_066323.1, from coordinate 23,907,724 downwards.
CGCAGCGCCGGAGCCGAGAGCCGCCAGCGGGCGGGCGGGGCCCGCCGGACCCACAGGTACTGGGGCGGCCGGGGCTGCGGGGGGCGAGAGCCGTGGGCATTGTCCGGCACGGGGCCGGGCCGTGCCCCGCGGGCCGCGGGTAGCGCGGCCCGGCCGGTGCCCGCCGCGCTCCGGGCCCGTTTGTCCGCTGGGCGCTGGGAGGGACCGGCCGAGTCCTACCGGCCTGGGCAGAGGGCAGGTCCAGGACTAGCAGCCGCTGCTCCGGGGGTGCCGTGCGGCACGGCCGGGCAGCCCGAGGGAAAGGGCACGGCCGTGGCTGCGCTTCCCGTGCGGCAGCGCCCCGGTCCCCGAGCCGCTCCAACGTCGAGCCGGGGAACGATCAACGTAAAGCCGCGCACGGCTCGGCCCGGAGCGAACCGCAGCGCCCGCGCCGCTCCCGAGGAGGGCGGAGGGGCAGCGGCTGTCCCGTCCCAGCGCCGGCCGGGCCGGGGGCGCTGCCGGCGACCACCGCTCTTTGTTCCGGCCCTGGGCGCACGGAGCGGCCGGAGGTGCGGGGCCGGCACTGCCTTGCGCGGCCTCTCGGGGTCCGGCTCCGAGGCCTCTTCCTACAATTGTTGTTGCTGTGGGTAGCCCCGCTAGGCCTCCGCAGCAGTGGCTGTGCGGGAGGGCTGCTCGGAGCCTGTTTCCTTTGCGGACTGCCCCACAGACAGCTAACGCGGCCTGATCTCTCTGCTCCGTGGGATAAGAAAAGTTTTGCCGTTGTTTTTTTCCCTGCGAATCCCTGGTATGCTACCGGTACTGAAACTAGGATGTGTCCGGTTTTGGTATTTTTAAATTTTTTTAAATTTTAATTCCTGGTGAGGGATCATGTAGGTGCCCAGGATTTATTTAAAACCTATATGCTGTCTTGTGGGAATGGTGTGATTTAATTTGCATGATGAGTCAAAGATTAAATTACATGACCTAGGCTCTTCAGTTTCAGTGAGGCAAATAATGCGTGGAAGAACAGTTTCAGTGTGGATCAGAAATGAAATTTGATTAACATCAAAATGTTGTAAAGTTTTGTCTGTGTGTGGGTTTTTTTTTAAACTTACCTGTCAGAAGCTCTTAATTTAATATCCTTAGCAGTGTGGTTTATCAGGAAGTGTGCCTTCCTTTTTAACACCTAGAGCTCGTGTAGTCAGAGGAAATTTAACATCCTCTCAGCTTGCACCTTGGTATCGAAGCTTTTAAATAATAGATTTTTACTATTTAAAAGACTGTGTACCTTTAATTAACAGCTATTACCTAAGACCTGTTGATGTGGCACATGCCTTTAACTGCAGAAGAAAAAAAAGGCCACAAAATATTTTGTGAAGTAGGATAAGCATGGTACCTATTCTGGGCTCAGGAGTAAGTTGATTTTTTGCTGTTTTCAGTTGTCCTGTAGAAACTGGCAGCTAAGGTGACTTGTAAGTGGCGTGATGGTGTCCTGATAGGTTTCTGTCTGCTGTAAGAATATTGTATTTCACAGTTTTAGCTTCATGGTTTTCATGTGGTGTGAGAAACTATTGGGTCAGCCAGCTAGGATGCCTTTGGCTTAAATTTATTTGTATTTGATGTGGATCTCATCAGTAGTGTAACATTGCTGTTGTTGGGGCTTTCCTTGCTCAGAGGCACCTTGGGACAGGAGGAGGTCCTGCCTGATGGTGTTGGGACTATCTAAGCAAGATAGTCTTAGAATGTGAGTTTGTACTTATGGACTACCATGTTGCTGAGTTTTTCTGAATGCTGACAGCATTGATTTTTTTTTTCTCTTAAGTTTAATGAGATTCTCTTCTTTATCTTGACACGAAGTTGTGAAATTTCAATGTGTTCTGTGTGCATTGAATGCACAGTTGTGTAAAAAAGAATTTATATTTGTAAAAATATATGTGTTTACAAATAGAAGCAGCAGTTGAGTAATACTATGTGACAGTATGTCTTTGAGAGATAATTATACTCTTTGGGTATTATCAAGCCCAGACAAATGTATATTCCCAGTGGGGTGTGATAATATTAAAACTGCACCTCTTGGAATTCCTTGATTGGCTTATTCAGGAGGGAATGGTATCTATTTTGCATTCTGTCATGTAGCTCTTATTAATTAATTGCTGATAGTTGAATGAGACTTGACTGTTGCCCTGTATGTGCTGCACTTCCTAAGGTTTTTTATGGCATTTTGGTGAATATGAGAATTACTGGCCAGTGTCTTCCCTTCTGAATCATTTCTTTGTTCAGTTTTTGTGGATTTTTTTACATGAATTGTTTGCAGCCTGGTTTTTTTTTTTTTTTTTTGTCTAAAATAGTTCTGAAAGCTGATAATCTCTGTATGTGCTGTAGAGGCTTTAGACACTTGCTAAAATAATGATTTTTTTGGTGGAGTTTCAGAAAGCTCTAATAGCTGGTGCTGCTTTGAAGCAGGGGGCAGGAAGAAGCCTGGTGGCCTTTTGAATTCCCTTCTGGCCCTGCTTTTCTGCACTTGTGACACTGTGTAATATGGTTTAATTACAAGAGCAGCTATTAAAGTATGATTATCTTAGTCTAATTGGAGGCATCTTGCAGTTACCTATCAAAAATAAGATTTGACTCATCTGCTCCTTCAAAATTAATAGTTCCATAACAGCCTGCAGCTATTTATGTAAATAATGTGTGAAGCAAAAATGTGAGTTGAATATTTTTCAATATTACCATTTTTGCATTGCACAGTTGAAATTTTGTACGTTTAATTCTCTCTCAGCCCGTGTTTTCTCTCCATACCATGCTTCTGGCACCACGAGGTGCAGAGGTGTGAGCCAAAGGGAAGCTGAATGTCTGCAGTGAGAAGGTGAAACTTTATGCTGAAATCCCTCCCCACCCCCCAAGTGCAAACACAAAGGTTAAATTAGAAGATGAGGCTGTCTTTAATTATTTTAAAGGACTTGAGCTGGGTTGTTAAATGCATGATCAGGAGTACCTAAGGCTTCCACTGGTGTCATGTGAGTTTGGGCTTTCTTTAGCCTGAGTAGAGTTACTGCCTTCCTTATTGCACCTTGTGATAAAATAACACATTCATTTGCCCCTGTTTAAATACTTCTTATAAAGGCTTGAATTCAGGATTGATCCAAACTCAAAGCAGCCAAAATTCTGTGTGTTTACAGGAATAACTGTGGTTGTTCCTCAACAGCCTTCGTGGCCTCTTTTTTTCAGACAGTGTTAATTTAGGAAGTAAATGGCTTAGGTTTAAATAAACAACTGAATTTGCTTTCTAACTCCCTTGGTCTGAGCATTCTAGCTATGCTTGATATAATCAAAAGACACTACAAAAAGTTTCTGACTGTTGACTTAAAATTTGCTAAAAGGGAGCAAATATTAAACCTATCCACAAGGGCACAATTTCTGGGGGATATTACGAATGTTGCAGCTAATCTGTTTATTGAAATCTTGCTACTTGTAGTTAAATTCCAAGTTTCTTTCTAAAGATCCTTTTCCTCTGTAATCCTTCCCTCCCCTTCAAACACTCAGAGAATTCTTCACTAAAAAGTTAAATATAGCAAGACAGTTCAAAAACTGGTGAGTTATAATTAGTAGAGGACTGTAGTATTAGTGCAAGATGTTTTTCTAAGTTCACAAACATTCTTTGGATGGAGATATTTATGAGTTACTATGTAGATGTTTAAAACATTTTAAAACATTCAGGTATACTGCCAAGTGTGGGAAATGGCTGCATCAGTGAAAAATTACTCTAGGCTGCTTTTGATCCTTGCCCTGTTGTGTATTTTTTTAGTCAGTCTTTATTGATAACAAATAGTTTTTTCTTACTAAGAGAATGTAACAAATTGTTTTAACTGCAAACCCTGCAAGATTTGAAACATGAGACTTAAAAATAGCTAAGATAGAACTTGGCTATAAATTAAAGAGAATTAATTTGTCAGCTTTTCAGGGAGTTGAATGTATGTGACTGTGAGAACAGTACTTATGTTCAGTCACTCATGTGTGAAATGCCTTATCTCCTTTGAAGTTTATCTGTGTTAAAACACAGAATGAAAAAATGGAGAAGCCTTTCCAGAAATGGGGAATGTGAATGTGTGATCTTTTTCTGGCTGCTAAAGCTGCCCAGGCAAACAGCTTGACATCTGAAGAAACACCTTTCTGAGAAGTTTCCATTGTTTTATTTACTGACTTTGGAGTGAAGCATGGCAGTGCATAGATTTGGGAGGAAAGGCAGCTGCACAGAGTTGTAGAAGGTCCCTCTGACACCCCAGATGGCTCTTGCAGCCAGCGTTCCTCCAACTGTGCAACTTTCTCTGTCATTTTCTCTCTACCTTCCTGGCCAGGTGCACCTGGGAAGCTCCTCATGGATGGATATATTTTTCCAAATATTCATTCAGAGCCACAGCAGCTTCTCAGCTCATCTGCTGAGGAGCTTGCTTTGAGAGGAAGTCTGTAGACATTGAGTGTCAGCCTGTATGTAGTGGTAGATGTGTGTGCTGATCACAGCCCTTCAGAGCATCCTGCTGCAGTGGAGCTCTGAGCTCTTCCCCTGGCTAAGCAGTTTCAGGAGGTTTTGCTCCCCTTGTAGAAATGAGGCTAAAGTTATTGGCCATTATATTTTATTTTTGACTGTTACATGTGAAGTTACAGCTCTGGCAGATTATACTCCTTTTAATATTTTCTTAATGTATTGCAATAATTTATAAAATTACCCACTATATTAACAACCACAAAACATTATGACTTTATTGAATATCATGTACAGAAAAAGAATAAGCACAAGTAAAGTCTGTTCACAGAGGCACAAAATGTTAGCAAAGAAAATGTGGGGGGGTTTATTGTAAAAGAGGCCTTAGGGATGCAGACATGCACTGAGTGTAACAGAGGGATGTCTGAGAAGTCTCTCCCACATGGTTTATGAATGCATGGCTCTTCCAACCTGTCACACCTGCTCTTCAAGTCCTAAGTTTCTTCTGACTGGAGTTTGGTAGTGATGGAGAAACTTCTCAGGAGAATTTAAAGAGATAACCTTGGAGGAGGTCACTTGAGGCATGATTCTTGATAAAGACTTTGTATATGCTTGGTTCTATATTGGACAAATGTTGAGAAAGCAAAGTCAATCTCTCAAAAATCAGCAAATATCCTGAACCTTGCTTTGCTTAGACTGATTTGGTACAAAATGCTTATGTGCTTGTTTCCAGGTTTTTTCAGCTTGCTGCACATAACATCCTTTGAATGCACTTGTTTAGTTGCAGTGTATTTGGTCTTTTGCTTTAATGCAAAAGAAGACAGGAGGATCCAGATCTTTGGGGGTTTTTCTTTGCTTCACAGATACTCATGACAGTACATTTCACAGTGTTCTTCAGCAGCATGGTGCTTCTCCCCCCTTTTTCCAGAGAATGATGCTTAAGCACAGAGAATTTCCTCCTCTCTTGGGGTGTGTGATGTTTGTTGTGCATGTTGTCTGCTGGAACACTTGAGAAACACACACTTCCTAGACTCTTTTTCCAGTGACACCCGTTTGTGATGTGAAATACAGTTGCCTAAACATAGATATCTGATTGTATTTTAGGTACTCCAGAGCACCTGCCCTAGAGGTTTGTGATTTTCTGAAAGGGCAGTTGGAGCCCAGCTGTGCTGTTTGAGAGCATTCACAGTGGTGTTGGTCCATCAGACACCTGAACTGTGCTGTGATGTTGGTTGTTAGCCTTGGAATCTCATTTTGGCCTTCCAGAGGAGGATGAACACCCAGGTAGTGACCATGTTATAGGCACCTGAGTTATGTGTTGCCTCAGGAGAAAGGATGATTTGGGATCAAATTCTGCTTCCTCAGTCTTGTCCAAGAGACCTGGTTTTGCTGCTCTATGCCTTGTTGCCTGCTTTCCACCTGTAAAAAAGGAAAAGTTCCTATGGAAATTTTAATTTTATATTCTAGTATAGCTTATCAGTGGAATGATTAAAGGTTTCTCTTAAGAAAGTACAGCTGAGGAAAACTAAAATAATCAAGAGAATTGGAAGACCTTAAATCACGTGTTGCTGTTGGATTTGAGGGTTCAAATATGAACCTGAGAAGTTCAGCTTGTCTTAAAATATGACTGAAAGCAAACACAAGCTCCAGTCACCAAGGCAAATAGTCTTTTTCCATGCATTACAGAGGTAATGATTGACAGCAAAGACAGCCAACAGTATATGTTGGCTAAACAAGTGCTGTTCTGGAGGTGATTATTTAGATTTGTAATCTCTAAGAAAAGCAGTAGATTGACTCATCAGAATTGACTAACATAGTTCCGTTTTATGTCTGTAATTGACATTGAGCAATATCCAAACTCTACTGACTCTGTAATAGGGTGGAGCTGGAGTAAACAGTTTTTCTCTGCAGAAATCCATTCATGGAGCATTTTGGGCAGAGTCCTGGCATAGCTGTGCTGTGTGACTGGTGTTAACCTTAGCTCCTGTTATGGTGACAGATTTAATGTCATTAGATCCAAAAGAGCCTCTTCAGTACAGGGTTATGGAATATTTTCCCAAAAAGTCACAAAAACTTGAGGGCATTTGTGTGTGCTGACAAACTTATGAATGCATTTAAGTTTTGAATTGCTGCCAGTTTTCGTCATTCTTTTAACCTGGAAAAACTAAACAATCTTCAAGTTCCCAGCTTTTTAATTTGTGATTGTAGTTATTACTTCCTGCCTGTTTATAGATTTTTTTTTTCTCACAGGGCACTCACATCTGTTTAGTGAGTTTTCCTTCTTGCTTGGAAACTTGTGTGTGTGTGTGTAGATATGTAAAAATAAAAAAATGTTAATGGCCATTTAGGGCTGGATTTATAGTTTACATCAAAGAAGATTGATTAGATTTTTGCTTTGAGGCTGACCATGCAAGGCTCTTTGCCTCCCTTAGGAATTGTATGGGTAGGGTCTGAGAGTTGTTGGAGTGGAGTCTGAATTGTTCTGCTCTCCTTTTAGCACTGGTAGTCACTCCTTTTGTTGATGCAGGTTGAGGATTTAACACTGTCAAATCGAGGAAGAAATGTCAAATCTGTGTTTCAGAAGCAGCTGTTCTTCAGCTCTTTAGTGAACAAGGGGAAGGATTGTTGGTCAGAAATACAGAAGCTTTTCTCTTTAAACAGGGTGTTTTTAACTTTCAGAATTACTAGCAAACATTGAGAAATGTTAGTAAGCAGTACAGAAGTTTCTCTACCTTGTCTTGTATTCATTATGGTACTCGACTTTCAGTGCTGTGGATTGATGCCTCTGAGATTTATACCACAAAATCCAGACTTTGAGCAAGTCCCTAAATTAGATAACCAAGCTAAACTGATTTCAAAATGACTGGGAAGGGGAAATTAAAATCTTTATTTTAGGAGCTAAAAGGGATAGTTGGAAAATCCATCAGTTAAAGTGTCTCTCACATTGTTTATTGAAATCTTATTTGACTTAGTAGTGAAGAGTTATTTTAATAGATTTCAGTATATCTGAATTCTGTGAAATCCCCTTATTTACTTCTGTTTCTAATGGATGGTTGGTCAGATTCCAAAATTGTCACTGCATGCCTTTTACTTTTGTAATTTCTGGGGAATGTAAAGGTTGCATTACAGTTTATGGGCTGCATCACAAGCAGTGAGGGCAGCAGGGTGAGAGAGGGAATTTTGATTTCTTGACCATTTCATCATTTGATTTAAGAGCTCTTGTTTGATTGAAGCCTCTTAGTGATATAGAAAGTGATGATATTGTACTGTTGTACTCCTATTTAAGTAATTTTTGTAATCCCTACTTAAATAAAATTATGTTAAGCTGGTGCACCAATTAATAATTTCAAGGGTTGCAGGGGTTTTGTTTTGTTTTGTTTTTCCACATAGCCCTAAGGATTCTGACATAGCTGAAATAAGTAAAAATGCACAGTGTTAGGAGTGTAGGGAGTGTAGGTATCAGCTAAAATGCAAGTAGTTCCACCCAAGCTTGGTGTTAGCCCTTTAGAAGAACTACTGTCCTGCAGAATGGGTTTTTTCAGTCATTTCAGTTCCAATGTGTGATCATTCCTTGAGTAAACTTGTAGAGATGGAAACTTCTAATGTAGTGTTCAAGTTTCTCTTGGTAGCATTGCACAGTAATTGCATTAGAGGCAAATTGGGACTTCTTGTTTTAGTATTGTGAAACAATTTGATAGTTCCCTTTTCCAGTCCAGCCCTTCTAAGCAGATTAATTAAGGGAACTGTCCCTCAGAGGTGCTTCCCACCATGTTAGCTGACCTAATATTAGTCACATTAGTCACATCTTGTTGCAAACCTTGTTTTTCATGTGCTGTCTGCAGCCAGGTAGCTCTCAGCCAGTTTTTCATCCATGGTCCTGTCTGTGTGTGCCAGGGGAGTGCTGACTCCTGTATGGACAGACCAACAGTGCTGGTTTGTCACATCTGTGAGCCCTCAGGGCTCTTATGCCTTGGAGAGTCCTAGCTACAGCAGCCATTGTGAGTTGCTTTGAAGTCCAACCAGTTGGGAAATCTTTCTTTGGGAAGGGTGTCTTTTCTTTCTGCTGTGTGATTCCCTCCAGCCTCCTTTTTCTTTAAATGCAAGCATGCTTTTAGAAGCTTTTGGTCAACAGCAAGCAGGAAGTGTAAGGTACTACCTTGTGAGTTTTGGCTGCAATAATTTTAGATGTTAAACTTTTTATGAAGACTTTTAACCTGTCTGTTCCAAGGCTGGCATTTTCTTTTATTTGTTACTCTCATTGGAAGCAGAGGTTTGCTGAGTGTGATGTGGTCTACCTGGAAAGAGAACTCAAGTGTCCCCAAAAAGAGGAAGACAGATGGTATGTATCAGCAGAGACATCTGACACATTGTTTATCTTCTGTTTTCAGTAATGTACAATAACTTTGAGTAACTGACGCTCTCAGGTGGTGTCAGGAGGGAAAAGGGTTTTGACCTGGGTTTTTCAGGAATGGCTGGCTTTCCAGAGTGTGTATGCTGAAGTATCCTGCTGTAACACAGATATTTGGACTGGTGTCTTGTGAGTCCTCAGAAGGACTCTGAATTAGGTTGCCATGGCAAGAGCTTGAGCACATTTTGGGAGCAATCTAGATCATTCCCCCTTTTTGATTCCTGTGCTGCAGAGTATTTCATAACGTGGAGTTCATGGGTGAGCTGAAATTCTTTTCCCTCTGGCTCAAAATCTATAAAAGTAAAATACAATGGCATGATGTTAAATGTTCACATCATCTCTCCTGAAGGTTTGTGACTTGGATAACTCTTAATCCTGGGATGCATCACCTGTGCCATTAAACATATCTTTCTGTGCTCTGTATTGCCCCAAAGGAGCACACCTATCTTGGCAGTTGAGATGTGGTGTGGTTCATGTATCAGGAATTGAATTCCATTAGTGACTTGGGAGATTTAGACCAAACATTTAAACTGGCAGAAGAAAGAGAGGTCATTTAGGGGAACTGTGCAAAGTGCACTTTCCTACAGCCTCTTAAGGCATATTGTGATGTTGAAATTATTTATGTGAAATTTCTGTATTGTAATGGCTGGTTCTTTTCTTGGGAGAACAAAGTGAATTCTACTTTAAGGTCTAGTTTTCTTGCTTGTTTATTATCTTGGCACAATATCTGGTCACTTACTCAGTAATGGTTTGTTGTTTAGTTTTAAATTGAGATAATTTTATGATAGAATCATTGAATTGTTTGGAGTGGGAAAGGACCTTAAAGACTGTCCAGCTCTAGCTACTACCCTCCATGGGCGGGGACAGCTTCCACCAGACCAGGTTGCTCAGAGCCCCATCCACCCCAACCTTGGACACTTCCAGGGATGGGGCATCCACAGCTTCTCTGGACAGCCTGTGCCAGGGCCTCTCCACCTCACAGGGGAGAATTAATTCCTAATATCTAATCCAACTCTGTCTGCTCTCAGTTTGAAGCCAGTCCCCCTTGTCAGAAGCCCTTCTGCAGCTCTCTTGTACCCCCTTTGAGGTCTCCCCAGATCCTTCTCTTCTCCAGGCTGAACAACCCCAGCTCTCAACTCCTGTGTCCATTGTAGAGGTGCTCCAGCCCTCTGATCTTCATTTCAGCCTGCTCTGGACTCACTGCAGCAGGTCCATGTTCCTCATATGCTGGGCCCCCAGAGCTGGGTGCAGCCCTGCAGCTGGGTCTCAGCAGGGTGGAGCAGAGGGCAGAATCCCCTCCCTCACCCTGCTGGCCACGCTGCTTGTGATGCAGCCCAGGATGTTGGTACCTTTCTGGGCTGCAGTGCCCATTGCCATGTCAGTGCCGTGTCACCTTGAGCTTCTCACCAGTCACCACCCCTGAGTCCTGGGCAGGGGTGCTCTCAATCCATTCTCTGCCCAGACTGTGTGTGTGCTCAGGATTGCCCTGTCCCAGAGGCAGGCCCTGCAGTTGCTGTGCTCACTGAGCTTCTCAAGGACTGCATGAACCCACGTGTCACCTTGTGGGTGGTGTCCCTTCCCTGCAGCCTGATGTGACCAGCAGCCCTTGCTGAGGGTGTGCTCAGTCCCACATATCTGGACCAGTGCCAGTCCAGCTGTGACCCCTGGGGGACGCCACTCCTTGTGGGGCATAATACATGATCAAAGTGTTGTCTCTTTCCTGAAGCCTGGATATCAGTCTGGATTTTAGCCAGCTGCCTCTCATGAGTTCATTTCTCACTCTGGTATCTTGGTAGCAATGAGATAGATGTGCACCTGAATATCACAGATGTGTTGTGGCCTGTAATGCATTGATTTTTTTTTTTCCTTTTGTATTTCAAGTGATGCCCATGAAATTGATTCTTGGTCTTGAGTAATTAGGGGAAAAATATCTCCTGGCTATCCTCTAATTTTGGTGCTCTCTGTGATGTTCTCCCCTTTGCCACATTGTCCTTGGTACAGTATGCCCAAGAGGAAGCAGGGAGTTCAGTCTGAGGATGAGCTGTGTGAGAGTTCTGTACTGAAAGGCACCTCCACACAGCTAACTTGGGAAAATTGGACACTTGATTGATGGTGTACTGATTCTGGCTGGCAGTGTGAAGGAAGGAGCACTCTTTATAAAAGTACTTAACCAGTAAAGCCCTGGCACAGTTGCAGTTATCATGGTCTGAGGTTGTGGTTTTTACTAATCTAAGCTGTATCTGCACTGGTAGGATTTGCTAGCAGAGCTGTGTCAGTAAACCCTTTGTACTGTCATCAAAACTGTCTTTTAAGTGCCAGGGACCATGGCAAAAAAAAATAGTGTGGCAGAAAGCAGATTTGTCAGATGGATAATGACGTGTGGATCAGCACGGATACTGCCTGTGCTTCAGCTCCCAGTACCAGGTAAGAGATAATTGAAGGGAAAAAGGCCTGGACAACTCTTTTCCTTTACTGAATGAGGATGTAATGAACTAGAGGGAAAAGATTGCCAGTAATGGTGGTGTCATGATTCTCAGTTGTTTATTGATTGCCCTCTCCTGCTTTCTCTGAGTCAGTACATAACTCCCATAGGTTATTTGTCAGGAATTCCCTTTTGTAGAGGAGATAGGGATCATTGGATCATGCACCCAATTGTCTTGGTTTTGTGTAGCAAGAATCAGCTTGGATTCATGAGAATTGATCTCCCAGTGATTTACGTTTTAATCTGTGTGTCACTCTACTGAGACCTCGCAGTTGAGGTGACAGTGGCAATACTGAGGAGTCAGCTGTGGTCTCAGCCACCCCTGTGGACTGTGACCAGCTCTTTGCAGTGCAACTTGCTGTGCTTGTTGGGTTTCAGTTTCAGCCCTACTTCTGCCCAGCTGAAGCACAGAAGCGAGTCCAAGTAGATAAGCTCTGCTTGATTGCCTGTCATCCCAGCTGGTTTGTTCCATATGGAGCCGAGGTGAGCTCCACAGCAGTGTAACATAAAGAGTCTTTGTTGTGAGCTCCGGAGTGGATTCTTTTGGAAGGGAAGCCTTCTCACACAGAGTGTGGTGAAGCAGAGATGGATGGAGTTCATTCCATGCTGCCTTTGGCAGGGCCCAGCAGTCATCACTGTGGGAAGAGGGATACTCCTTGGTGTGTCTTCTGTGTAAGTCAGTGTTTTTAGGATGTTCCTGAGCTATGTCACGGTCACTGCTTTTCTGCTCATAATGTTAGTGCTTTAATATTGTTCTTTAAGTGATCTTATTTTGTAGATTAAGTTTGTTAAAAATGTGTTCATCTTAAGGTAAATTAGATGAACAATTATGTTGTGTTAAACTTTAATAAACCTAGGTTGAGCATTAGAAGTTACTAGCAGGCCACAGAATATGGTTTCCAAATAAAGTAAAGAAACCATGGGAAAAATATTGTTGAATTTCTTTAAAGTTAGTTTTAAAAGTTATAAATTTCTTATTAAAAATGTATTTGGGTAAATACTTTATTAATTATGATTTTTTTCCCTAGCTTTGTTATTTCTACAACTCCCTGAAAGGTGGCTGTAGTCAGGTGGGGTTGGTCTCTTCCTCCAGGCAGCAACAGACAGAACCAATGGACACAGTCTGAAGCTGTGTCAGGGGAAATACAGGTTGGATATTAGGAAAAAGGTTTTCAAGGAAAGAGTGATAAAGTTCTGGAATGGCTGCCCAGGGAGGTGGTGGAGTCCCCATCCCTGGGTGTGTTTAACAAAGCCTGGATGTGGCACTGGGTGCCAGGGTTTAGCTGAGGTGTTGGGGCTGGGTTGGACTCGATGATCTTGAAGGTCTCTTCCTACCTGGTCACTCTCTGAATTTGTGCTGCTAGAGAATGGCTTTACTGAGTGTAGGTTTTTGTTTGGGGGAATATTCTCTAAAGAAAATTGTGCCTTAGAGAGTTGTGGCTGGAGCAGCCCCAGACCTGTTCTTGCATTTAATTGTTCTCAATTTCTGCTCAGAAGGTGCCAAAAGCTCCCGTGCACCTCCCTTGTGCTGGTACTTGGGATTCTCACCCTCCTTCCTTATGTCACCTTTAAGCTCCTGCTTAAAGTGATGTTTTCCCCCTGCCTGTTGCACCAGTGCTGATGTGTGTGGTGCTGGTTTCCTGTCCTTCACCTGGGGGGTTTCTCACACACAGCTCAGTTGTGTTCTTGGAACATGTGAACCTAGGCCGTATTTCACAATGTGAAATAAATCAGAAATGAAACTGCAGTGTCCTTCTGCCTCCACTTTTGCCACTGCTTTACTCTCAAAATAGACCCTTAGATGTATATCAGAAAATCTGGTACAAAGAGAACCTCTGGAAGGGAATGGGAATAAGATATGCAAAGGACAAGAAATAGTTACAAAGGAGATTCTTGCTTTGCATTTTTGCTTCCAAGGGTGGGTAGAATGGCACGTCCAGAATTGCAGCATTTTTTGTCATGTAACAAATATTTTGGGGTTTGTGATGATGCAGTATGGGCAGCTGAGCCAACAGGGGATTGACTGGATACCAGGTTAGGAGAAAATTGTTTCAGCTTCTGCCTGGGCAGACGTGGGCATATTGCCTGACATCTTTCCTTGAATCTTCAGGTAAGTTCTTTGGTTTTTTTGTCCAGTGTGCTAGAGATAGTAGTTGCTTTTTGTGATGAAGTGTAGGATTATTATTGTTTTTATTAATTTTTAAATATACTTCCCAAGGAATGGGTGAAGCATTCACATGCCTGTGTGTGTACCATATTGCAATGCAGCAGTAAGGTTTGTGGGGGAATGGATGGGTGGGGTAACTTTAAACAGCACACCAGGGAAAGAAGCTGAGTCATAAGATTTCCTTCAGCATGTAGACAGGCTGGGATCTCACATTCTGAGCTTTATATTAACAGGCTTTTCTGCGTATGCTGGATCTCTGAAGCCCCTTACAAGCAGCAGTGCTATTTAAAAACAGTTTCTACTTTGTTTCTGTAGCTGTGTGTTAAACTGCAATTTCTTATAACAATGTCCAGGTCACAGAGTGTAGTGTGCTTTTAGGAGCTGCGGTGAGCTGGAGGACCCCAGTGGCAGTGGCTGCCCTTTTCTTTTCCATGCATGGTGCAGGTGTCTGTTGGAGAAGGAGGCTCTTGGAGGGCAGAAGGATCAGTAAATTAATTGAATGGCTAGGGAGAAGCCTGCTTAATGAAAGGAATCAGATGGCATTTGGTGCTAAAGAAACAAGCAGGACTATGAACTGCCAGGGTTTTAATTGTTTGGAAATATTCAGAAAGTAAGAAGCTGTGTCACATTCTGAATTTCATGTTTATGTAGAAATTTATTTTCCAATGTATCTTTAGAATTAATTTTTTTTTCTCACTTCACTGTTGTTCTGTGTTACAGAAGAAAATTTTTTTCTTCATGATTTTCATTTTTCCCTGAATAAAGTTGCCATTTTTAAAGAGGGGATTTTTTTTTTCCATTTTAATCTTTAGGTGGGTCATACTACAAATAATTCTGTGATGCAGAGTTGTGACACTGCTTTTGAATCACATTAAAGCTTTTGTGTGCTGCAGACTTGATAGAATAAGTTAATAGTGAATTTTAAGAAAGATGCTAATGTTGTGTGCTGGGTGGGACATGCCAAGTATGAGATGAACATGCCTGTCCTTCAAGAAAACCCATATGTATGAATTATATTCCTCAGAAAATTATCACATTAGATCCAAACAGATCATTGGTGTAATTATTTGATCCACATATTAAAGTTATGTTGAAAGAAATACTGAAAAGGTGTCTGGAAGTATTTAGAGGATAGCAAAAATGGCTTAGACCTGGACTATACTGTTAAATTTTGCTAGTAATTACCATTTACAAGCAGAGCCATGGTCTGCCATGGCTACCCTGAGCAGTTCGTGCTGGAGCCCTGACACACATTGTGCTGTGGCTCCTGCTCTTTATCAGTCTCATTTCCTTTGGGATAGGAAAGTTTTGCAGGTGAGCTTGTATTAATAAACTCTGCTAGACACAAGTTTTGGATGAGAGGCTGTTGAGTTTCAATTCATTTAACATATCCAAAAGAAAATAACTGCTTTACTACAGTCGTAAAGCTTTGGAAAATCCTTTAATCTAGTGGGAAGCCATATATCCAGAATGAGGATACTGAAACCCAGCACATGAAAAATGTGCAAGAATGTTTTAATGAGGAATGTGAGTACTCAGATAACCCACTGAAGGAGGTGATGGCTGCTGCCCTCGGTCACTGCGCTTGTGCACTCAGGAGTGGAAAAGCCTTTCAGGAATTGTGCTGTAGGCAGGAATTTGCAGTGATGAGCTGGCAGCAATATTCCAGCTGCTTCCCAGTAGCACCTGGCTGCATGTCTGGGACAGGGACAGAGCACCCTCACAGAAAAGTACAGGCAGGAGCTTCAGCTGCCTCAATACCCTGATAGCTGTGACATTTCATAATCTTGTACTAGAGGGTGAATAACTAATAAGGTGTCGCTTCTGGCTTTGAAGTAGTCAATTTTTTTTTCCCAAGGAGCATGGTAGCTTGCATAAAAAATGGTTCTTGGATCAAAGGCATGGCTGTCAGTCTTCCTTTGGGATGCTAGGCATGTCTGAGAGTGAGACAGTGCTTTTAAAAATGCATAATTTCTCGATCTGTTCCTGGTTTTAACATTCCAACCAGACTTCACAGTGGTGAATTCTAGCTGAGCTAACAGCCCCTTGGAGCAATTACACCTCAAGAAAACTGATTTATGTTATTGTTTTCAATACTGGCTTAATGATCCCTGGTAATCAAGAAGCATGCAGCAAAAGAGTGAGTTGTGAGGGACATCAGGTCTATCAAGACAAACATGAGCTTTCTGCATTAAATTTTTTTAATAACAATGTGCCCCTTTTAGCAAGATGCAACATGTTGTGTCAGTAATAGGCTGATAAATTGTCAATTAAAAATCCACAAGCAGTGCAACCCCAACTGTTTATTGTGAAACTTGGTATTTTGCCTTTGTAGACTGATTAGTTTATTTAAGAGTGTTTGCTTAAGCCATTCTCCTATGTGTTATTAGCACTGTGGAAGGTAATTGACACACAATATAATTTCAGGATAGAAGTTGGCAGCTTCCCTCTACCTGGAAGAGGAGGAGAAGCTGCTGTGCCCTTCCCTCCTGACTGCCTCAGCCCTCTCCTCCTCCCTTCCTCGGGCTAAGTGTGGCTCACAGCTCAGGTTGCCTTGTGCTGGTTTGTCTTAAGAACCTTTCCGAATTTTTATTTATTATCCCTCATTTTTGTTGGCTTTGTCTTCTGCCATTTTGGTCAGTTCAGTCAGCACGCTGGGCACTGGGACAAATATCAGGCTTCTCAAAATAACTGATGGAAAGTGACCTTGCCCCTCCAGCCCTGCTGTTGATTTGGCTCCAGCCTCACCATGAAGGGTTCTTCTTGAGAGATCAGGAGCTGAGGGAGCTGATTGACAACTACTTGCTGCTCAAAGGGATGTTTTTTCTGCATTGCCTACACTACTCATTGCTTATTTTCCTTTCACATGTTAGGTTTCTGGTAGCCTGGTGAGTGGCTCAGCTCCTGGATGGCTCAGCTGGCCAATAACAGGGGAAGGGGTGTGATGCTGGGAGCTGGGGCAGAGTGGGACCTCCCCATGGGCCAGCTCTGGGCTTGGCTTATCTGCCCTGGGGAACCTCACTGGTATTTGGCCTTACTAAAATTATGTTTGTTTTGTTTGATCTGCATCAGTTTTCTTCTTAGGTGCACATTAAATGCTTCATGGACTCTCTCACTAGGCTTGGATTTTTTTTTAACATGTGCAGTTGCAGTCAGGAAATAGCTGAAGGGTGTTTTCCTCCTCTTTTCCTCATTAGGAGCTTGCAAAAGCAATCACCTTAAACTCTTGGTGTGTATAAACAAGGCAGAAGGATGCGTCTGAGGGGTTAATAGAGTGCAATTAAATGGTGAGGGCCACAATAGAATAAGGATTGGGTTTATTGCACCTGTTTTTTTTCACAGATTGGAAATGTAGGGCTTTTGTGCATTAGTTAAGTAGCATTTTGCATGGGCATAGATGGTGGTTTGCTCTCTGGAGCTGGAATATATGTGGATACTTAAACAGTGCTTTATTTATGGATTATACTTCTGTGCAGGGAAAAAAAATGTTTAAACTTTGTTGTGGTAAGTTCATGGTATGTCTAAAGTGAAAAGGCCTGAGTTTGTCTTTGTGTCCTTGCTTATGGTGCTGGTATAGCTTTCCATTCCATTTAATCTCTTTCCCTTCTTCTCTTTCAAAGTCTGTGCTGGTGAGACTCTAATGCCACAAATTCATTTGTCTGTGGAGTAACTACACATGTTAGTGCAGTCAGGAGTGTAACTGTACCATTTCTTGTACCTGTATTGTTCTGAAAACAGTAATGCAGGCATCTCACAGAAACAAAAACGTACTTCCTACAACAGAAAAAACACTACTTCTAGTAAGCAATCAGGGTTTAAGTGGTGGCACACTTCTGTTATAGAGGTGGCAAATTTTCTGACCCTTCAAACAAAAAAAGCTCAGCTACATGACACACCAATAGTCCAGGCTAGTGTATCCATTCTTTAGAGAATTTAAATTAATTAAAGGAAAGGGATTTGTTTATCATGCTTCTGTATTTGTTCCTGTGGCATTCTTTTTTCTGCTGGAGGGTTGTCCTCACATTAAAATGCTGGGGTTTTTTTGACTCAACTGACACTTTAAAATCTTATATATGGAATGCATTAGATTTAAATCAGACATTATTGATTGTGTGGTCAATCCAGTGAATGAGAAATGACAAAGCCTTATAGATAAAGCAAACTGCATGGCTGCCTGGTGCATTGACAGAGCTGGAAGTTATATACTATCTGCAACAGTGGGGCCACTATCTCTGGTTATCACAAAAGCCCCAGTGTCCCAGAGTGCCTGAGTGTGTCAGTAGAACTTCAATCCCTGCAGGTTTGGCCGTGTGCCCTGTTGTTGTTTGATGGTCCATTGGCATTGATAGCATCACTTCACATTTCTCTTTGTGGCTGTGACCCCAATGCTTTGAGGACCTTAAATTTTGTTACCTTTAACCTACTTGAATACTGGTGAAATAAAAGGCATGCCTGAGAAACTTGAGGTTTGTATAATATTGTCCATGATCTCTTTTAACAGATGGATGGATGTGAGGTTTCTGGGAAGGGAAGATAAAGCAAAGCAGCCCAGCAGAGCACAGAGCTGTCCATGGACTTGGGGCAGTTCAACCCTTCAGGAATCCTATGATCCTCTGTTTAGGCACAGTCAGTGTTTTATTCTGAATTTGCAAGGCAACCAGGTGCTAGTATCGTGAATCAGTTATCATTTGACATGATGTAAGGCCTATTCTTATTTACAGAAAATGTCATTTGATGTTGTTCCCTTTTTTTGTTGTGTTGCAGATGTGGTGGTGGCAGCTCTTTCCGATCCCACACAGATGTTGGCATTGTCTATTGTGCCCAGAGTGCTGCTGGGGGTAGTTTTGCTGGGCTGAAAAAGGAACAGCCTGTCTATGTTCTCCTGCATGAAGTACAGCTTTGAGACAAAGCACTGCTCCTGCTTGCTTTTTTTTTCTTTTTCTTTTTTCTTTTTGGCAGGATGTGGCCCAGGTTTTTCAGTAACAATTTTGCTTCGGGGTTTGTGGGATCTTCAGTCTTGAGGCGCCAGATGATGTTCCCAGCAGTGCCATTGCATTCCTTCCAGTAATAAAACTGAAATGGCATAAACAGTGTATTTACTCCATTTTATATAATAAAAGAAATACCTTGAAGCAAAATGTCATCCTCAGTAGTCAAGGCTGTAGATTTTCCTTCTTAGTGGTGCTGACAGTCCTTCCTGATTTTCTAAATTGCTTATGAGAGGTTCATACAGGAACTTACCTGGATTGGGAGAAAATGTTTATTATGAATGTATGCTAGTGAGCTGTTATTAATTGATTATTTTCTACTAGATGTAGAGTGAAGCCTGTGTATGACTTGAGTATGCATGTATGTGTGTATCTGGTTTACACAGAACCTGGAAGGTTTTAGGAATAAATCAAAGCTATAGACTATTGTTAATTTAAAGAAAAAAATGGGCACTGTCTAGAGGCAAATCAAGTTTTGCAAACCTAGACCTTTGGCACACATGAGGACAATTCTTTATCAATATCCTGTATTTCCATAGGTTTTCTATTATTCATGTAGTCTTTTAGACTTTGGGAGTAGCATAGTTGTGATCCAGAAATTGAGTGTGCAGGGCTCTTTTCTTTGGTTTGATTTATTTTATTTGTATTTTGCTGTCATACCAGATTTTGTGGTACCATATGTTTTTGTTCTCTCAGCTGTTTTGATTCCTAGTGGATCTGCTTCTGTTTTAATGCATAATCCAAGGAATTAAAACTGGTAATTTCTCTTTGTACTGGGATATATTTTATATCTTTGTACATTTGTTGTCTGATTGTTAGTTCCACTTTTGATCATGGTTTTTGGATGAGCCAGTCCTTCTCTGTTACATGGGTATAGCCATCTTCCAGAATGAATAGGCAGAGTGGTTGTTAGATACTGTTACTATCATTGATGATATGCAAACATGAACAATTCCAGATTTGTTTTCAGGGCTCATCTGAATTTGGCAGAGTAGTAATCAAAGGGAGAGATAAAGAGAACATTTAAAATATTGCTGTGATGCTTGAGGTGTGCCATCTATGTTGTGGGGAAACTGTGCTTATTTTAACACTATCTCTTTCTAGGAAAAATAAATCCTGTGTGAAAATACCATAATTTTCCTTAAATATTGTTTTAAATGCCATTGTAGTTTCATTAAATAACAGTCAATAGTGGTGCTTTCCTTGGCTGTAGATTTCTGTTCCACTAGATGTGATGAAGTTTGAGGCATAAAATTCTCTTCTCAAAAGAAAGACCTGTGGGCACTTTTTGATGTCTTTTTATCTCTTGCTTTTGTAATTTCAGTGTTACAGACCCTTCTTTATGCAGATTGTGAATGAGAGGTTATTATTATGACACATGCTAGAAAATAAATGCAACATAAATTCCTTGTGATCTGTTAAAGAATGGAAAGGGCTGGTGGAAGGTCTTGTTTCAGCCTTCCTGCTGATACTTCTATCTGGAAGCAGTCTAATTAAAAACTACCTGTCTTATGCTTTAAGTCAGTTGTAGACATGGAGCTGTGAATGTATGGTCTCTGTGACTGCTTACCTGCAATCTCTATTTATGGAAATTTACTTGGCTGAAGATCCAAGTTCTTCTGTTCTTACCCTTTAAATTGTTGCCCTCGGGCCAGCCAAACTTATGTGTTTGAAAAATAAAAATAACTCAAAAATAGAATTACACTGGGATTTTTCATCCCTGATCAGAACTGTTGAGTAAGATCAGGAGTAAGATTTTGGAGTTCCTGGTGGGTGAGCTGGTATTTTAATCAAGGAGCAAAGTGCATTGTGTCAGATAAGAACCTTTAACATGTACTGGTTAGAGCTGGCTTGTTACTCACTACACAGACACTGCAGGGAGATAGAAATTAACTTTCAGGGTAGTCCTCCTTCTTTGGAATGACAGTGCAGGCTCTGCTCTGCCAGCTTCAGCTGTCTTTTGTGTCTAGCAGAAGTAGCACTGTCAGCATTTTTAATGGAGGATTTCCTGTTCTCTTCTGTCTAGATTAGAGTTGTAGAAGTATTCTTCATGTAATTCACTTGTAAGAAGGTTTTATTATTGTTTAAATGTGGGTGTGTGTGTTTAGTGACAAAAGCTTCAGTACACTCATTTATTCCAGTAGTACTTTTCTATTTTGTACACAGAAGAGAGTATATATGTATGTGTGTATAAAAGTAAATATGTGTAAACATACAGAAGAATAAATGTATTTGGATTCAAGAGCCAGATATTTTTAGGGAAGGAAACTTCCTCCTGTAAGATGTGTTTTATCTTTTTGAGAAAGATACAAATGAGGTGTTGGTTTTAATGTTTTCAAGTGCTGTATGTATCCTTGCTAGGTGTCAAATTTTATTTCCCATAAAATGTGTGAGGGTGAGACTGTATTTCAGTATGGTTACAGATGTGAGAATGCCAGGCCATGCCAGGTGTGTTGACAGGAACAGGCTGCTGTCTGTAGCCTTGCCTGCTCGTGTTTGTGGGTCCTGCACTAAGGTGCACACCTTGGGGTATTTGCAAATTCTTTATGGAGTGAATCTGGGTAAGAGCACGTACCTGGGCAGTCACTGCAGGGCCTTGAGACACCAGGAGCACCTCGTGGGAGAAGGCATTTGGCTTGACAGCACTAATGAGAATAATTGATCCTTGTAAGTCTTGCCCATATGGGGCATGTGTGCAGTATGTGCCTTTGGATATAATTAATGTACTCTTTAATTTGCTCCTGAAGCATAAGATGATTATCTTAATGTGAGTTCTTCAATGTGTATCTTGTATTTCAAAAGAAATAGAAATACAAGAATTTAAGTTTGTCATGGCAAGCTCTAGTTCAGCTGTCAAGGATCATTTGTTCCATGTATGAATACCTTTGCTGCTCTCTGATCTTGGTGTGTGTTGTTATGCAGAGCTCAGGTTTCTAGTTTTGATGTACTTTCTTTCTCCTCCTTTTCCAGGTGAAGCAGGAGCCACAGAAGGAAGACCTTGTGGTTTGCAATCATGCCATTCCCCTTTGGCAAGTCCCACAAGTCTCCTGCAGACATAGTGAAAAACCTGAAGGAGAGCATGGCAGTTCTAGAAAAACAAGACATCTCTGACAAAAAGGCAGAAAAGGTACAGTTGTGATGTCCCAGTTGCTAAACTGTATTTGAGAGTGGGGGAAAGGGGGAATTTACAGCTGTTGAAACTGAAACAATTAGCAATTATTTTGGTGGTTTATACTCTGATAAAGGGTAATTTATGTACCTTTGAACAGGTGTGTGTCCTGCTGGTTTGTTGGCTTACACCACTGGCAGCTGATAATGACATTTAAAATGGTTTGGAGCTGTAGGACATTGCATTCTTTTAATAAACAGCTCACAGCTGTACAGTGTTCTGGTCTTGTGACCACCACAGTGCCTTCTCTACTGCACAAGTAGTTCTGTCTCTGCTTGTCCATGCAAATCTTGACAGAGCAGAGTGTCTCTTACTGAAGCTGAAGAACTCTGTGTCTTCATGGATAGATAATATATTTTGGCTTTCCTGCCTCTTCTTCAGCCCACAGTAAGATGTGAGAAGTTCCTGTGCTATGCAATTTCCTTTACATGAGTGTCTTGTACTTCAGGCTGTGTACCTGTGCCCAGTCATTTCCTTCTCAACTGGCACTCTGGCTTTTACAGCTTTATAGGAGCTGACCTCAGAGTTCAGCCTGTGTGCAGCTGTGTCCCACCTAGTGAATAGTGTGGCAGAGGTTGAGATGAGCACCTTCCTTGGAGCCTCTCCCAGCATTATTTAACTATTGTGTGCCATTCATTCTTGGCATCCACTGAGTCCCATTTTGGAGTTAGTCACAATCTTTTCATGTTCACCTATATTTTTAAGCAGAGTGTGGCCAGCACTTCTACATTCAGTTTCACCTAGATTTGGCACTACTACTTCTAAGGGTCTTAATGAAATTGCCATCTATTGCTATTCTTTAATAATTAGTATCTTCTACCCCTTTGCCATCATGTGGTATGTTCCAGGTGTTTTGCAGTGTACCAGTAGTTTCCTCTGATGCATTTTCTCTCCTATTGTAGAGAAAAGTGTTACATTTTGTTCTTCAGGCTTGTGTGAAAGCTGGAAGATTTTAATTTGCTGCTGCTCTTCTTCTGTCTCTAAAAGAGCCTTCTGTCAGGAGAGAAGGGATAGGTGCATTCTGAAGTCTCTCTGATGAGACTTGGCACTGCCTCCTTTATCTTGGCCTCATTATTAGTTCCTGGAGATGTGGCCTGCTCTTAAAATCTGTGTTCTTTTGTGTCCTCTTTTTGCTGGGACCCATAATGGGGAACAGACCAGCTCATCCTATGGTGTGTGGCTGTCTCCTGTAGCATGTGCCTGTGTTCCTGATGCTGCAGCTGGAGGTTGGTATTACCTTTTCTTCTTGCTGGCTTTTGGTCCCACACCTCCATCTTTTTGAAAGCTTTCATTTGTGTGAGGCTGCTGCTCTGACAAGAAGTAATATGCTGAGCCTGTGGAGTGGTTTTTCCTGTGTGAGACAGAAGGTAACACATTGTGCCTGCAGGAGGACAAAGGCATTCCACATTCTCTAGGTGAAGTGTGAGTGGGTTAAATCCTGCCATCCAAGGCAATGAGGCTGGGTATGGTGCTGCTGTTCCCCATCATCCTTGCTGTTTACAAAGGAGCTGATGAATCCCAGCACTCACAACACCAGTGTCCATGGTGAGATTCATCCATGGTGAGATCCTCCATGCAGAGATACATCAGGAACTGTTTGTTTCCTTGGCAAGCCAAGACTTCAGGCAGGTGTCCTGGTTTAGGACAAATTAGGGGAAAACTCCGAAAGGGAGTCCCCTAAAACAAACCTCCAACCACCCCTCCCCCAATACCGGGTTCGGGAAGGAATTCCTCGGAGGAGCAAAGTGGAAAATAAAACCTATTTAATAACAAGTAACAAAGGAACACTCCCCAACACAAGAAAAGAAAAAGAAACCAGTCAGTGTTGTGGAGGGTGCTGATCTTCTTCTCGCAGACTCCGGGGGGTCCTGGACGTCCCAGGTCAGGTCCAGAGCCGGTACGGTATCTTCAGGGGAGGGTAAGAAAGAGGGAAAGGGAAGGAAAAAAAAAAAAAAAAAGAAGAGCGCAAAAGAAAGCAAGCCAGCCAAGCTAAGCAGCAGCAGCAAGCAAAAGCAAAAGCAGCCAGCAAGCTAAGCAGCAGCAGCAGCCAGCCAAAAGCAAAAGCCGAGGTGCCCGGTCACCCTCACCCTCCCCGCCCCGCTGCGGCAAGACGGCCGGGGTGGGGGGAAGAAAGGCCAGACACAACACACGATATTGGGATAAAGGCTGTCACCCCACGACAGCAGGTGACTCAGGTTGTGACTCTTTAGCTCAGGAGGTTTGCTGGGTTGATGGAGAAAGTTCTGCAATGTCTTATGGACCAGTCATCAGATCTTTGAGGGCACAGCTCTGTGAGCAGGCACCCTGAATTTGTGCCCTCTTCCTGTCCAGTCTGTAGACATGACTAGAGTGAGTTTGGAGTTAAAAGACAGTGGCTTTTATTAGAAAAGAACAAACATTTCTTTATGCCCATATCTCAGTATTTAGGCATCTTTTTCATTATCCCTTTTATTATGATGATCCTTTCTGCTGTGTAACTTTCTGGCCTCCTTTGGAGAAGAATTCTGTGCTGGTGGCAGGGTGGGTTTTGTGGCTAGTCATGGAACAGAAACAGAAAAACTCACTCTACATGAAGCACAAAAATTGCTGCCTGGTGCTAAAAGGGGAGAAGGATGCAAAAGTTGTTCTTGTTTTTATGACTTCACTTTATTAGTGATTGGATGTGTATAAAATACAATGTGTCTCAGTAATTTTGTCATTGTTGCTATTTGATCCAGGGGTATGCTTTTGCAGCCTGTTACATATCAATTGTGCAATCTCAGTGCTGGGTCAGCATGCTAAATACTCAGTATTGGTTATAAAAATACCCATTTGGGTTAAGGAACTACCTACTTTTCTTACACACTTTCATTTCTTATAATACTGAGTTTGCTACTATGTGGAGAATGCTCTTTGACAGTTTTGTTGCACAATTGGAAATACAGATTAATACAGAAAATTAGACAAATAATTTCCCCTGGAATTTGTAAGTGTAATTATGCTTGAACAGAATTCCTCATTTTTTTTTCAGTGCTTAGGCTGAAATTTAAATCTGTTAATGTTATTTGAGAAAAAAAAAAAATCAAAGGAGGTAATAAAGATTTTTAAATCTTGGACAGTGTGTGTTCCTGTCCATTCTTTATAATCAAAATGGAAGATATTCTTCAAAGTAAAAGGTGTAAAACAATAGCAATGTCTTGGTCAATTATGAAACATTTTGCCCTGTAATACTGGAAAATTTGTTTTATAATCAAAAATGTGAAATTCAGGTGTATCCTAGTTACATGTTAATCTAGCTTTTGAGTTTAGTAAAGACTGGAGAAAAATTAACCAGGTAGTTCTCCAGGTCATTTGAAATGTCTTTTAATCATGTGGTGCTGGTTTAGGAGCTGGGAGCTGGGCTGGGGGAGCTGGGCTGGGCTCACTTGTCCCACCTCCCTCTGTGCCACAGCTCTGGTGCTTGCTGCTGCAGTGCTGTGCTTAGCACAGGGGTCATGGTTTGCTGTCTGGCAGTATTTGGGAAGGCAAATGAGATGTCAAGTGCTTTATAACTCAAATGTGTTCATCATTTATGCTCTTTGTTCTCCATTGCCTGTGCTCTCTCAGAAAGGGGGCCTAAAGGGAAGGGAAAGGAACCTCCTTTCCCATAAGCAGGACCTACCCTCGATCTACTCCTTTAATCTTTATTCACAGCTCTTCCTCCTCTTTGGCTGATCCCAGCATGTTTCTCATACTGCATTTCACTTGGTGTGTGGCACACGTTTACTGTGGTGCAGGTAAATATTTACTCATGCAATCAAGTTGTTGTTTACCACCCTCTGACCTTGGCTTGCCCTGTCCCAACAGCTCCCTTGGGGCTGCTGGGTGGCTGTTGGAGCCCTGCTGTGATCCCAGGCAGGCTGGCCCTTGCAGGCGTGGGTGACCTCTCTCCTTGATGTCACAGCTGTGTGGTGGCAGCACCATGAGCTGCTTGGCTCAGCCCTGCCAGGGTGATGCTGTGCCATGCTGCCAGAGGTCAGATTTCATTCAGGGAGTTAATGCTGTCATTCACAAAGCAGTAAAATCCTGGATTTGTTACGCATGTGTGTACAATTAATCTGTGCTTGAAAGAAGGCTAAAGGTTAAGTAGTGTGCCTGGCCTCCAGTGTGGGGCTGGTATTCAGGGGGTAAAGATGAGTCTTCTTTGGGAAGTGGCAGGTGAGACAACATGCTTCTCTTCTAATTGAACTTTTCTGTGCTGTCTCCGTGCTAAATGTTCACTGGCAAATCATACAGTAATTTTTGGCCTTTAAATGAGCTACTGCACTGATGTAGTTACTAATGCATTTATGGAATTGTATGTTTTTGTAAGCATTTTAAATCCAGCCAATTTAAGTAGTTATTAAAATGATGCTTTTTAGTTGGGATAGATACTGCTTTAGACTACTGAAATTATTCACCCAGTACAGGTTTAGAGCTATATCTGGTTTATCTGTCTGATGGATCTTTTCATTAATAGTGCAGTTTCTGTAGCTGCATTATCCATGTGGAGAGAGCCCCCAGACACTGGGGTTCCATGGGCCTGCAGACTGCCAAGCTCTCTGGAAATATTTCAGGAGTGGCCGTGTGTTCTTTATCTTTTTCTACTGTTCACAATCCCCAAATAGTCCAGCTGTACAACTCTAGGTAGAGTATTTGGGGTTTGCACTGCTTACCATTTAAAGAAATACTCAATTTTAGGATATATTACTGATCTGTCCAGAGACTGCAATCAACCATAGCTATAAAGACATGCAGCTATTCTGGGGTAACGCTAATATGTGTGACTTCACGGTGTCTGCTTTTATTTTTAAATAGTATCTTCCTGTCCCTCATAAACATAGAGAAGCAAGTACTTTCTTTATTTTCCTTGCTTTCCATTTCACTTCTGTAGTGTGGCTTGTCCTCAGATGGTACCTCAGGAGGCCATCAGGATGCTCGAGGCAGAGCCACCTTAGTCCTGCCAAGCTGAGCAGGCTGATGGCCAGCCATGCTCCCAACAGCTCCATGGATGGACACTGCACCCCTCTCCAGGCAGGCTGTGCCAGTGTCTGACCACCACACCTCAAAGCACCTGCCTTGCATCACTCCAGCTTCACTTCTGGGAATCTTCTGCAAACTGAGGCTTTCTGGAAGTATTATATCAGTAACCAATCTATCGTAGTCTATCAACTGGAGCACTGCACTTCCATAAAATACAACATCCTTAGAGTTCTTCTCTAAAATTCAACAGCAAAAGGACTAGGAATAAACTCTGACAAATTTCTAGAACCTCCTTACTCTTGCACATTCCATGGACTCTCAGACACATTCCAAATACAAGATGTGCAGACCTATTTTTGCAATTTCAGATGCAGAATGGAATTTAGATAGTTACACTGAAAAATATAATGCTAGGTTAAATATTGCTGTGAAGAGCCAAGTAAAAAACCACTAAAAACAAATAAAATCAAAACCACTGAAAACAAATAAAATCAAGAAAGATAAGAGAAGCTTGGCTAGCATTATTTGCAAGATTTTCTAAGATACTGAGGTTAAAATTGTCTAATGCACTGCTCTCTTTTAAGAGGGGAAAAAAAAAGCCTCTAGAGAGGAAGATCAAAATACACAATGAGGTTCATCCAAAAATCCATGATCAAAAGTGGAACTAACAATCAGACAACATATCTACAAATATATAAAATATACCCAGTACAATATATGACCAGGGTGTATTTTACATATACAGAATATCTATACTCTCTATATATTTTATAGAGAGTATAAGTACATATTTTACATAAGTATATATAAAACAGTATATATTTTATGTGTTAGAATTTTTATTTTTTAAGTATTAACATCTGTATTTATATGCTCTCAACACTTTCTCATTAGGAGCAACCTGAATTTTAGAGAAAAATTTCATGGCAAGTCATATTTGAAATTTAATGGTGCCAGACAATCAATACCATCTGAGGACAAGCCACACTACAGAAGTGAAATGGAAAGCAAGGAAAATAAAGAAAGTACTTGCTTCTCTATGTTTATGAGGGACAGGAAGATACTATTTAAAAATAAAAGCAGACACCATGAAGTCACACATATTAGCGTTACCCCAGAATAGCTGCATGTCTTTATAGCTATGGTTGATTGCAGTCTCTGGACAGATCAGTAATATATCCTAAAATTGAGTATTTCCTTAAATGGTAAGCAGTGCAAACCCCAAATACTCTACCTAGAGTTGTACAGCTGGACTATTTGGGGATTGTGAACAGTAGAAAAAGATAAAGAACACACGGCCACTCCTGAAATATTTCCAGAGAGCTTGGCAGTCTGCAGGCCCATGGAAGCCCAGTGCCTGGGGGCTCTCTCCACATAGATAATGCAGCTACAGAAACTGCACTATTAATGAAAAGATCCATCAGACAGGTAAACCAGATATAGCTCTAAACCTGTACTGGGTGAATAATTTCAGTAGTCTAAAGCAGTATCTTCCAGCCTAAGCTGTGCTGCTTCTTAGGGATGTGGTTTAGTGGCAGCCTTGAGCTTAAGGGTCTTTCCCAACCTCATTGACTCAGTGGTTTTGTGTCTCTAATGCTGCTTCCCACTAAAGCTTTGTGCCATGCCAAGTTGCAGTGGAGCACATGCAGGTGGTCTTGGCAGCTGTGAGGAGCACTGAAGTCCTCCTGTCCCCTACTGAAGTTCCCAGATTGAATGTTCCTGTTGGGCTAGAAGGCTTTTTTGTTTTATAAACGCTCAGTGTTTGGAGACCCTGCATTATTTTCTGCCTGGTTTGCAAGCATTTCCATTGCTGGTGTCTGTCTTGGGCTGCTGGTGAGGGAGAGCCCTCAAGTGCAGTTATTCAAGTTTGGGGAGGCTTGTCCTCTTCCCTGGGTTTTGGGAGGACAAATTCTCCACTCACTTTCTTGATGACAGGCATGCCCTCGATACTGCCATGGTTTCAGCTGAAATAGGCAGTTCCTTGAGCTGCCTTTCTTCCTCTTTCATCTTGCTTTTTACATTAGTGTGCAGGGACAGACTTTGCTTCCTCTTCCCATGGTAGCCATCCATCAAAGATATCTCTTCATATCTCCATATCTGACAGTGTTCCTGTTCTTCTACAAAAGAGCTGTTTCCTCTGAATTTCAGAGAACAATTGTGTGGTGTAATTCTGCTCCAGCATGGGGAGCTGGTGTTCCCATTTCACCTCTTCAGGAGCTGGTGTGAATCAAAGTGGTCTTACTGAGCACCTGCTTCTTGCTGTCTTACCAGCAGTGCACAGAAAATCCCTTGGGATTTCGATTGAGGAGGAGACAACTGGGACTAGGAACTGAAGTGGCAGGGAGTGGAAAGTTGTGGAGGAGCTAAAAATGATACAGAGCCTCCATAAAGGTCATGGAATCCTTGCTTGCATACCTAGCAAAGCTGGAATGGCTTTAGCTCGAATAGTGCATGGTCATGCTGATCCTAAGCCTCTCTGGCTAAAAAGCACAAATGAGAAATCTTTTTACACACCCTTTATAAGACAGGCAATATCCAGGAAGTGGTAATTTCTTCACTTTATTAATTTTCTGTGAGCTATCAATCATGAATGCTTTACATTAAAGTGTATGCATACTTTGTTGGCAGATTCATCTAATTACTAAAAATCAGTGCACTTACAAGCCATTCAGACTTTTTAGGCATGTGAAGAACCATTATAATTAAACCAGCTATTTATGATGATCATTTTCAGCATTTTGCCCCCAAGCTTAGTAAACATATCTATTGAAAGGAGTAGTTCTTTTTTTGGTCCAATAAAACTGAGATTTAAGATTCAGAACTGGGTGTTTAGAAGTATTCTTGTTGATTTTTTTTTTTTTTTTTTTTAGTTTACTTGTGAGATAACTGTGTTTTCACTGCTAAATGCTGCTCCAGCTCATCCTGGAAACTTAGGAATTCCTCACAAGTGACAAGTTAGACCTGTCTAGCTTCTGTAAAGTGGGCTTCAAGCAGGGAAGGGTTTTAGACCTTTGTGTCCTTTTGAGTGTATCTCTTTCTGGATCTGTTGGCCAGGTTGTTCTTGTGTGCTGAGATAACCTGAAAGTTAAAAGTTGGTTCACCTTGAGGTTTTATTTGTTGGAAAGACTTTATCCACAGTAACTGGAATGGGAGCCTAGTATTTGGCAAAACCTGATGTGTGCAAAATCTACAGGAGGAATCAGTTTGGTGTCTCTGAGCAGTTCCCTAGGCACAGGCATGAGGCTCCATGTCATGTTTTCCAGTCTGATCCTACACAACTGTTTCGCAGAATGGAAATTTTGTCAGGTTCTTTTCATCCTATTGCTGTTCTTTAGGGGATTTTTGAATGGGAAGTTAAAAGGCAGTAAAAAGGAAGAGATTTTTACCTTTGGTAACTAAATTGTGTATGTCTTGCCTCTGCTTTGTATTGTTTGGGGTTTTTTTGAAAATACCAGTCTCATAACAGTCTTATTTGCAGAAAGAATATCTATTGTTTTTTTACCAGATTGTCATTTCCTGATTATTCCTCCCCCCCAGTGGAAGTTTGCAGATGTTAAGAATAAAGGAGTGTGCAGTCAGAAAGACAAATGGCTTTGTTCTCTAACTGTATTGTTTTCCCATTTTCTTTAGGCGACAGAGGAGGTCTCAAAAAACCTTGTTGCCATGAAAGAAATCTTGTATGGCACAAATGAAAAGGAGCCCCAAACAGAAGCTGTGGCCCAGCTTGCTCAGGAGCTATACAACAGTGGTCTTCTTAGTACCCTAGTAGCTGACTTGCAGCTCATTGATTTTGAGGTAAGAGAGGAGGTTTGACATTTCTTATATTCTGTATGTTAAAATAAACACGTCTGAACTCCTGCCACTTTAATGGTTAAGATGTTTCAGTCTTCAGCTTTTATTTTGTGGTTATGATACATCCATTAGAAAGAGACTGTTCCAAACTGAATGGAAGATTGAGCAACTGTGGAATATGAAATCTGTGAATTTAGACATATAAGCAACACAGATTTGAAGCAGATTAACCTCTAATCTGGTGGTACAGTTCTGTTAAAATTATGGAATAATTCAGAGTTGTTGTGTACACAGAAGCTTTAATCTCTTAGTAGTAACTCTGTAGTGAACACAAACCTTAATACTGCAAGATGTATCTCTGTGTTCATCTTGCTGCTTCAAATTACTAGGAAAAGTAATAGAATTATTGTAATAATCATAAGAAGCCTAAATACATAATTTAAAGCTGTTAGTTTTATTAATAGTCCATTATTTCTCTCTTTTTTTAGACACAAGTGATGCAGCCTTTGGTTTCCTTGTCTTTTTTTTCTATTTTTTAATAAAAACAAACCCAAGTTTTTATTGATCAATTCAAAATAGTGATACTTACTTATATTTAAAGGTATCTTTCCACAAGCCTCTATGGCATTTGTCACCACATCACATGGAATAATTTAGCACCGTGGAGAAAAATCCTATTTAGGTATGAGATGTTGCAGTACAATTGGATTTTTCTCTTTTCCCTGAGGTCTCACAAGAGGCGTGTGGTTGTCTAGGAAGGGAGCCAAATCCATGTATCTCACTCCACAGCCTCAACCATAAAGATAATCCCACTTAAGATTGCTTAAAAATGGGATTGTTCATAAACAAGTTGCTCACAATACAAACAGAACAGTTTAAAGTCCTATTGTAATTTGACATTCCAAAAACAATGGCTTTCTTCGCTGTTCTTTCTTCTCTTCCCTCCACCCCACCCATAACTCCCTCTGATTTGTGTTTAATTGTAATACAGTGGTATTTTTCCCCTACCCACACAAGTGTTTATACCATACATAAAACATTCAGGTTGTTAAATAAGCAAGGAAACCTGGGAAAGCTGAGAGGGAATGCTGGACTGGGATGGCCTTTAATTGCTGAAGAAAGGAAATCATGAAACGTCATCTGGATTCTGCTGACCTCTAGATTGGTATCAGCCTGCTGTTGACTCAGGCCAGTTATTAGCAAAGGAAACCTTCATTATCTCCTGCTAATGAAGAATGAGAACCATTTGCACAGGCTTGCTCTCATTAAGGAGAACTGTGCTTTTCATTAAGGGGACGTGGAAGGATTGTGAGTTGTTTCCTGCCTGTGGCTCTTCTGCTGCTGTGTTTCAGGAGGATGTGATGGTTCCCCTTGGAGGGAGAAGGAGTCATTCATGCTTTCTAGGCTGGACCATGTCTGCTTTTTATGGCTGACAGCTGGCAGACTGTCCAGCTGCTGTTGGTACCTAGAATTAATGTCAACACACCTGTGCTCCAGATGTGCTCCAGCTTTCCAGCTGTTACAAAGCCAGCCAGATGTTGCCTTTGATATCCCAAATGTCTGTGTGGGTTTACTGCATTTGAAGCAATTTTTCCATTACTGATGGAAATACATACTTGATTTTCTGGTGGTTTTTAAACTTGAAGAGTGGGTCGGGAATTTTTTCTTTCTGGTTTCCCACAACAGCTGCACGTTATTCAGTGACAAACTGAAGTCTTTTTCCCTTTCAGTCTCACTTCTGAAGAAGGTTTCCTTGTAGAACAGGAATAGACAGCTTATTAAGACAGGGACTATTTATTGTGACTCTTTAACTCAAATGTGATTGAATCTGAAATGCTATGGTGGAAACAACCCATAGAAAAGTAAGAAGTAAAAGCTAGAAAAAACCCAAATTGGATGTTTTAATGAAGAGAACTGTAATTGCCCATCTCTTGCCTTGTGCTCAGGCCTGTTTAAAAGTGCTGCCCTTCCCTGGAAGCTTGCTTCCCAATAAAGCAGTCAACACAACCATCTCCTTATCAGTCCTAACACTTACCACTTATCTCCTTGCTGGTTTGCACTGGTAGAGATGATATCCCTGGTGCAACTGGGTTTCTTGTTCTGTTGTTTTGGGATTTTTCAAATGAAGAATTAAAAAAACCCCCCAAAACAAAACTGCCTTTTGCCCAGGGAAGCTAAATCCTTCTGCTGAGAAGACAATACAAGCACAGTATCCCTCTCACCGCTGGGGTCTTATTGGGCCATGAGGTCACTTGGCAAGGCACAAGAAAGTGACAGAACCTGGCTGTGGGGTTGCAGTGTGCCATGGGCAGCTCAGGGATGGGTGAGAAGGAAATGCTGTTCTTGCTGGGGACTGCAAGCAGCGCAGCTCTGCTGAATGGGACTTGATGATTATATT